>NC_092344.1:37063160-37778133 GCF_963676685.1 Mytilus edulis | reverse complement strand
TTTGTTTTCTAGCAATGTGCACTTTACTATCCATATCCGTATACTGAAAAAACCTAAAGGGATCTAAGTCGCCATCTTGGATTGCCTTACCTACTTGGAATAAAAAATATTTAAAAATATTAATAAATTACTGTATACCTTACAAATGCACTCGTTTTCTTCCTAAATAATTCTTCTATCACATGCATATTTTCATTTCCCGATCAACGGAACCCTTACGCAGCTTCGGTTGCATTCAGGTCGAAACATTCAAATTTCCCGGCGAAAGCAACGTTGCTGGCACTCTCGCCGTTTCGCAACGATTCAGACGAAAGGGGAGGTAACATCTTGTTATTCGGAACTTCTCGGATGAATACTCCCTACCTGACGATAACTACCCAAATTATCGAAATTAAATTTCCCGCAATAATTTCCCCGCTAACTACAAATCCGCCAAAAACAGAATCTTAACAGATAAAACAGAATTGTAGAACAAATGGAGGAGACAAGTTCGCTAGTTTCATGGTAATTATTTATTGTAATTTAATAGTCAAAATTAGTTCTATAACAGTTAGTTAATTTAGTTAGAAGTCTCTTTCCTGATAAAAATACTAGATTTTTTTTTCTTGGGGGGGGGGGGGGGGGGGGGGGGTAGGCAAATCTTAAAAGTAATAATCTGGAAATACACAACTTGAAATAGTTATTTCAGTGTCTGTCCCATGTAAGGAGCCTGCAGTTTGATGGTTGTCAGTGGTTCATGTCTCTCATGTCTTTTTTTCTAACTTACTTATATTTTTTGTCTGGGTCCTAGCCGACTATATGATACTGTTTTTTCGTTGTTAAGTGACGTACATTGCAAATACTTACACCTCATGACTTCATATGAAAGAAAGATTGTTTTTTCGCAAAAGGTGAAAAAAGTTTGACTAAAAAAAAAACATACCCCCCCCCCCCCCCCTTCAAATTCAAATGGTTGCTGCCTAAGTCCAATATACTGGTTTGTATTGCTGTGTATTGCAGGATTATGAGAAGTGAATCAATTGACTGAAACTCATATGGAACATATGCATGCATAAAGTTAGATCATCGCAAGAAGTATAATAATGGTTTACATCATTTAGACAGCAAGCCAACAAAAAATATCCCTTAAAACCTCATATGCGAGTTTAGTTTGATCTTCATTTCCTGATTGTCCTCATTGGCTATTATACTGAAGATGAAAATAACTTTTTAAAAGAAGCCCAAAATGCAGCACACCTATAATTTGATGAATAAAGCAAATATTTGGCAGATGTAGTTCAGACAGACACCGGTACCCAGCAAACAAAAATTACTTTTGAAATTAAGAGTTTCAGTGCAAACACTAGACATTACACAGGTAGCTGTTGACTTTTGTCTTTTATAAATTCTATACACTGCTGTACAAGTCAGGGAAAGTGCCCACATCACATTATAATCCTATTGCATACAGAAGCCTGCTATTTGGTGTGTCATTGGTTGCTGTCTGTCATATTTGATTTTCCTTTTTTTATCCGTCATAGATACATTTTTCATGTTTGAAGCTGACATAACAGCATGGTCTTTGACAAATTGTTCATTGTTGAAGGCTGTACAGTTGACTTATAGTTGCTTAATAAAGTCATTAATTAATTATTGACACTTTCCTACTTGGCAGGCATACCACAACTCCTGTTTTGTTTGCTTATATTGTTAAAGGCAATATACTTTATAAACATAATGCAAGTTTTTATAAACAGCAATAACGTTGGATACCTATTGCAATATGGTGGATAGATTTCTTCTTAGCAATCATACCACATCTCCTTTTTCATTATATAAAGAGACTGTAAAGCTGCAAATTGACATTATACTTTATTAACATAATAAAAAATTTAAACAAATAGCAATAAAACTGGATATCTGTTTCAATACACAAACTTAAATACAATTGTTCATGCCCAATCAATGAATATTTTGTATTTACTGAAGCTAGCTTTTATGGGATTATATTACTTATGCATACATCCTTGCAACAACAAAAAATGTTGCTTGAAAATCTAGTACCATAATGTATGAATAAAAGAAGATGTTGGGTATGCATCAACGAGACAGTAACTCATGAACAAAAATAACAAAACAAGGCATATTTAAAGCAAAAAACAAATGTTTAAGGCTACAAAAACAGCACTTTGTAATTCAAAGAATATATTTTTTAGGTGACAGAGAATATCTTTCAAGATGAGAACTCATCTATTGAACGTATGAAATACAACAAAGAAATTTGGAATTTTCCACCCATGAAATTGGAAGAATCATAAGAAAAATTCCAATGTTTATGAATTGTGTGGCTAAAACAAAGCGATGTAAAAATAATTATAAAAAATTCACCAAAGTTTATTATGGACTTGCCTGGAAGATTCCAGTTTCAAAAGAAGATGAATTTAAATTTCAACACATTTCAAATATGATTCAAGGAAAATACCATTTTAATAAGTAAAACTGACCATGCAATAACATTAGGACACTTTAATGGTTGTTTAGTCAATGGCAACAGAATTTTAACAGAAATTACTTTTCATTCCTCTGGAATATGGAATGTAACAATTTTCAGGTAAAAAGGTTTTTCTTGATGATTTAAAAATATCTGACACATTTGAATTGTCTAAAGAAAGTGTAAAGTGCATAATTGACTTAGCAAAAAACTTTATAATCTGTTCTGGGGTTGATGAATCTGAAATCAACAACATCATTGATTTACCAGAAAATGCGCTGAGAGAAAATCGTGCAGATACCAGTCATGATTCGATATTTAAATACAGATCTAAAAACTGCAAAGGTGTTGTTCCGTTTCAATCAAAATTAAATGTATGTGTGGTATGCAGGAAATTTAAGAACAAAAATAATGACAATGATTTTCAAAATGACAACAAGACTTTACAGAAACCATGTGATGATTTACCAGTAAATAACAATAATTTGTTACAATTAAAACAATTTTTAGGTGGTTTTCCAGAAAAAGCACAATCTTTTTTATTATCACAAACTCAGTTTGTTAATTTAAATCCTCATGCTAGGCGCTGGGATAAAGATATCATCAGAATGTGTTTATCAATTTACTGTCGTTCTCCTCGTGCATATGAAGATCTTGCAAAAAGTGGATTTATGGTTCTTCCGTCCAAGTGTTTACTCCAAACGTATAAAAACAGAGTGCAGCATGAACCTGGAATACAAAAAGACATTTTACATTGGATGAAAAATGAGGCTTTAGCCCAAAATATTGGATTAGGTGGCTATGAAGGCGGGATTATGTTGGATGAGATGTCCATTCAGGAGGACTTAGAACTTCGCAAAAAAGGCAACTCATTTGAAATTATTGGCTTTAATGAGGGACTTGATGAAACAAACTATATGAAAACTCTTTGCAGCGGTAAGGAAAGTCTTCAACTAGCTTCCCATGTGTTGCAACTTTTGTTTTTAGGACATACAGGTTTCAGGTTCCCTTTTGCACATTATCCGACGACACAAGTCACTCCATCTGAAATGCTGTTAATATTTTGGCAATCAGTAAAAATGCTAGGATTGTTTGGTTTCACAGTAACATATGTTAGTCTTGATGGTGCTCAATACAACAGAGACTTCATGAAGATATTAATAGATGGTAAGACATCAGAAACAATGTTTTCAATGAGTATTAAGAACATATATGACAGTTCAAAACCAAATATACATGTTATAATGGACTATTCCCATGTTATGAAAAAAATTCGGAACAACATATCTAAAAGCGGTCTTCTCAATACTCACAAAAAAGTATTAAAATTTGAATCAAATCATATTTTTTGGGAGCACTGGTACAAGGCATACCAATGGGACATAGCTGTGAACCCATTCAAAATTTATCAGCAGTTAACTATGGAACACTTTTTTCTCACATCTCAATCAAAGATGCGGAATAAACTAGCTGAGGATGTTTTAAATGAAAATATGCTTCATTTAATGCAATGCTACCAAATGTCACTGAAAGAAAAAGGAGACGAGCTAAACAGTAGCATTGAATTTCTAAAAAAAACTTCTGTACTTACAAAAAATTTTAGGGATCAACGTCCCATATGTCAGTATTCTGATAAAAGACTTGATGAGAACAGAGAGGTCCTGAATTGGTTCAGAGCTTGGGAGGCTAGTATTAAGCAAAGTACTGAAATCAAAGATAAAGAGAAGTGCCTATTATCATTTCAAACCAGGGAGGATCTTACCTCACTTCTGGTGGGTTTTGATGAAATGTGTAAAGATAGATTTCAACGCATATCCTCATCAATTATTCCAAATCGAATTAACAGTGATGTTTTAGAAAACATATTTTCTCAACAAAGGGGTCTACACAATGGAGCAAATACCAATCCTACTTACCTAACATACAGTAGAACCATGAACACTATTATACTTGGTGAAGGTTCAATATCAAGAAAATCAAATACAGGTGGACTGTCAAACTGTACCACAACAAACATCTATACAACTGGAACTTCCAAGGAGACATGTAGCGAGCCCTGCAAGAAAATCAGGAAACAATAAACTTCTAAAAATGTATGCAATAGAATATAATGACAAAATTTGAATTTGTTGAAATGTTTTATTTTATTTTAAATTGTTATTTATTTTCCTGAGTTCAGATAAATGAAACAGGTCAGATTATTAATGATAATTTGTTTTGGTGAAAAGCAAAATTTCTCTGAATTACAAAATTAACTTAAAAATATATAAAAGAAGATGTGGTATGATTGCCAATGAGACAAATATCCACAAAAGATCAAAATGACACAAACATTAACAACTATAGGTCACCGTACGGCCTTCAACAATGAGCAAAGCCCATACCGCATAGTCAGCGATAAAAGGCCCCGAAAGAAGGCAATCTGTGTACCTATATTCTGGAAAAATACATACCATAATCAAAAAAGATTGACATTTTGACCTCTAGATGACATGTTTTTTTGTGTTGTTGGATTGCTATCTCATTGAAATACCCCATACAGTTTCTGTAAATTTGTTAACAATTTTTGTAGACATTGGACAATCTGGAATTGGGCATTGTATAGATATTTTTTCAAAAATATGTACATGATATATATTTTGTTCAGAATTTTTAGGGTCTTTGTTGTTGGATTACTGTCATTGATGTATACCCCACACCATGCACCTGTAATACATGTAGATATCAGTTTTTAAGTGAGCTCAATTTAAAATTTTTAATCAATTTGAATGGAATTGGCCAACCAATTACTAGAAAAAGGTGAATGAAAGGTGAAGTATACTTACATTCAAGACATTTGTCTAACTAAACACACATTGGACAAGTATATACAGCATCAGGATTGGAACACGTCAGCCAACTGGTTTCATCTTCTAATCCGACACAGTCTCTATGATACCAAATAGAGCATATATCACAGCAAATCCAGTCCTCCTCAGATTTTTCAGGTTTTCCACAAATACCACAATTCTCATCTGAGGAATCTGGAAGTGGTGTTGTTTGTTTCAACTTTCTTCCTATACCCCTTTTCCCCTGTCTACCTTTGGCTTTACTTGTTTGCTTTCTTGTAGTTTTCTTATTACCTTTCCTCTTTGATGAACTTGCTTGGGTGGTGCAATCAGTTGTGACAAAAACACTTGCAATGTCAGGTTCAGTAACAACACTCTGAGAAGGTAAATGAGTTGTAGTTTCAGTTGTGTTATCTTGGTGTACATGTATTTGTGCATCTTCTTGAGATTGTGTCATACTTTTATCAGACACTGCAACTGTTGCACTGGGTGCACTTATTTCTGTTTCTGGCATTTCAACAATTGTATCAGGATGATGTATCTCTTTGTCTGTACATGTACTAGAATCTTTGAAAATGCAATAATTTGGCATAGCACTATTCTCATTCAACTTTTCAGCCAATACTTGTCCCAATTCTGGTTTTTTCTTACTCATTGATAAATTCACTCCATATGCTTTCAAGATTTTAATCAAATCTTTCTTTGTGAATTCTAAATAGAATTTTTCATTCTGTAATGACATAGATTTTAGTCCAAGGTGTGAGACAATTTTATTTTCAGATGTGTCAGTCATAAGAAAATTCATATCAATTGTTTTAACTCCTTTTTTCTTTTCAGTTTTTTCCATAACCTTTTTACGCAATGCTTTACTTTTCTCTCTTCTTATGGCTGTCAAATAATCCTTCCTAAACTGGGCTATAGAAACATTTAGAAAAAGGTTCACAATAAATTTAAATATAATTTCCAAATGCACACAGGTGTTTACTAATTTTTCTCCCATTTCAAACAAAATACTCATATCATCTTGCTCTTCCTCCTCAGTTTCTACTGCTGTCCTTACATAACAATATTTTAAGCAAAATTCCTCAAGTAGTGCATTGTCAGATAAAATTTCATTTTGAGCAAATTTGAACAGTTCTTTTCTGTGATGTTGAAGGTTTTTGTAACAAAGAAGAGTTCTAACTTTTAATTCAAGACTCTCAAAGAATTCAAAAATTTTGTCATGAATGTTTGTCAGACCTTCTGATAGATTTTGCTTTCTTTTGGTCTCCTCTAAAGTCTCCTCATATATTGATTCATTTGTAATTTCTGATGCAGACACAATCATTTCATCTAAAATGTTAACCCTGAATTTCAATTGTCTAACCTCTGGTACTAACCCAGGAACAAATAAATTATTTTGTATAGTTTTTGTAAGTTTATATCGACACTTTGCAATGACATATCCACCAATATATCGGATTTTCCCTCTCCCTCCTGCAGATATTTCCATATTTATAGGACAATTAATTTGAACTGATTGACCCGTGCTCTGGAGAGAATCTGAGGCATCTCTTAACACCCGTTTTTGAATTAAAAACATAACTGCTACCAAAATTTGCTTCCCAAACTTGTTTTCATGAATCAATGGTTTAACTGAACTTTCAAATTCTGATGATTTTAGGTACATATTGAACTTAGTATAAAATTCAGTAAACATTTTTTGCTTAAAAGTCATCTGTTCTTTTGAACAAGTGTTGAACATCTCTAGTACCTTATCATTTTGCACCTTCAACCATTTCATTAGAAAAGATTCCTTTTCCAAAAGTTTATTCTTTGAAGTTTCTGCATTGTTTTCTTCAGGAGTGTCTATGAAATCTTGACAAGCTTCATTAAAAACTGTGTTGAGGTCCAAAATTTGCTCACTACTTGTACATGTATAAGTATGGTCCAACTCATTTAAAAAATTGAGAAAAAACTCACTTTTTTCAATGTCTGAATCAGATTCTGTAAAATTCTCTACATTCATATGTACTTCTGTAATATTATCTTCTTTGAACGCAATTTTACAACATACATTTTCAAAATTGATCATGTAGGGAACCTCACATAAACGATAAAACTGGTATACTGCCTCAGGATGTCTTTTTATACTGGATGATTTATAGTTGGTCACTTTTAGTCCACTGATTAATTTAGCTCGGCCTACTGCCACACCAACTTGTCCTGGTTGGTTTGAATTTTTGCAATCAATTTCCAAATAAGGAATTGTCATGCCCTGAGATTTATGGATTGTTATTGCAAACGCCAGTTTAATTGGAAACTGAATTCTTTTGGCAATGCATTTTTTGTCAACTGGATCATATTTTGTGAAAGTATACTTGGTAATAGCAACACTCTCATTTTTTCCATCGAGTACAAATTGTACTTGTATTTCATGTTCATGTATTTTTTGCACTCTCCCTATAAGTCCGTTGACCAATTTGTCACTTAAATTTACTAACAACATAACAGGTGCTGATATTTTCAACCCTAAATGTTTGGGTGCCAGCATTTTTTTTAAATAAAAATGATCCCCTTCATCTTTAGATGGGAAGCAATGCAGGGGGTATTCATTCAATGTCTCTAATTTATCACAATTGAAGAAGTCAACATCAAGGTTTCTAGAAAATAATTTTACAACCGGTTCACCGTCTGGAATTTCTATGTCTCTATTTAAAGATTTTATAAATAGATTGGTTTCTTCGGATGGTTCGCCTTTTTCTAATTCTGACACAGCATTTGATAGAGATGTCTCATTTTGTCTATAAATTTTACTGAGATTAATTCTGTGAGGAAATAAATTTATAAAAAAATTGCTTTCAAAGCAATAATGGCCATAATCTCCATACAGTTCATCACGTATTGGTGGCAGCTGAAAAAAATCACCGCTAAGGACAACTTGGATTCCTCCAAAATATAATGCTGGATTTTTGATTTTTCGACAAATAAATTCTACTTGTTCAAATATTTTTTTTGACACCATTGAAACTTCATCAATAATTAATACATCTGTTTTAGTAATTCTGCATTTTGTAATTAGAAATCTTTCATCAAAACTGATTAAATTTAACAAGTCATTGTTATTATGTCGACCATCTTCTAGTCCACAAAACCTGTGTAATGTTGTAGCACCTATGGATGAGGGATACTGTCTGCAGGCTATTCCTGTGTAGCATGTCAATTGGACGCATTTTCCTAATAATTTCAATTGCTCAAAACATGATTTAATTGTGTGTGTTTTTCCTGTTCCCCCTTGACCTGTCAAAACAAGGTTATGTCCGTTGCAAATAAGTTTTTTAGCCAAATCCTGTCCTGAATCCATGTTGTTGTTTACATTGCGGGAAAATTGCATTCGATAATTTGGGTAGTTATCGTCAGGTAGGGAGTATTCATCCGAGAAGTTCCGAATAACAAGATGTTACCTCCCCTTTCGTCTGAATCGTTGCGAAACGGCGAGAGTGCCAGCAACGTTGCTTTCGCCGGGAAATTTGAATGTTTCGACCTGAATGCAACCGAAGCTGCGTAAGGGTTCCGTTGATCGGGAAATGAAAATATGCATGTGATAGAAGAATTATTTAGGAAGAAAACGAGTGCATTTGTAAGGTATACAGTAATTTATTAATATTTTTAAATATTTTTTATTCCAAGTAGGTAAGGCAATCCAAGATGGCGACTTAGATCCCTTTAGGTTTTTTCAGTATACGGATATGGATAGTAAAGTGCACATTGCTAGAAAACAAAGAAATATCGATGACATCGTCAAATACGTTAATAAAGTAATACAAATAGACAGGAAATACTAAAAAAAATATAAAAAACATTGATTAACAAAATTTTAATCTGCTAACCGAGTCCCTGTGAGAATAATATCCAATCATGACAATCTCTAACTCTTATAAAGACTTCGTCTGAAATAGAACATTATAAATCTGCCATCATGGGCAAACGTAAACGTGACGATTCCGATCAAAATTCGAAATCTGCTAAAAATGCTAGAAGCTTTAGTCAAAAATGGTTACAACTGTTTTTATGGTTAAGATTTGACAGTATGCTAAATGCCATGTTTTGTGACATTTGTCAAAAACATAAACTGAAAAATAACTTTGTAAAGCCTGGTTCGACAAATTTTCGAAAGTCAGCCGTTGTAGAACATGCTAATAGCAATGACCACGTTCAAGCTCTTAAATTAGAGACAGCTTCAAAAAGTAATCCAATCGTATCAGTATTTGAGAAAGTTCATGAAAAGACTGACAACGCTATGTGCACCTTGTTCCGTAATGCTTACTTTATTGCTAAAGAAAACTTACCAATGGACAAATTTCAGTCATTAAATGATTTAAATAAATCTAATGGTGCCGTGATCACTTCTAAATTATACCAAGAGAACAATGCCTGTTCCGAATTTATTCAGATAATATCCGATAGTATAGAGCAAGAGGTGATGTCCGATGTAAAGTTAAGTCCCGCCGTGGGAATTATGATCGACGAGTCAACTGATCTGGCTACGCAAAAACATTTAATCTTGTACTTATCATACCTCAAAGCTGGTGAACTGAAAATTAGTTATACAAAACTTTTGAACTTGTCTTCTGGTACCGCCGTGTCAATTACTGCACATATAATTGCCTATTTGAAGTCATTTGGTGTAGACTTGTCTAAAATATTCGGCATGGGGTCTGACGGTGCGTCGGTTATGATAGGAAAGCACGGAGGTGTATCTCAGCTTTTAAAAGACACTTCTCCACACTTAGTAGAGGTTCATTGCGTAGCTCACCGCCTAGCATTAGCCTGTGTCGACACGGCAAAAGAAATACCGGACATTAAATTTTTAGAAAGCATTGTAAGCACTGTATATTCGTACTACAAACGTTCACCCACAAACCTTGCTGAACTACGATCATGGCAACTCATAATAGATGATCCGTTGTTAAATCCGCTTGACATTCACAAAGTCCGCTGGCTTTCTATGGGAAATGCTTTAGACAATCTCCGCCGTTCTGTTGTTTCCATAGTAAACATGTTAGGCGACCAGACTGACACCGACATCGTGGCTAATTCTCTACACAACAGTATGACAACATACAAGTTCTTTTTCATGCTCTACTTTTTATCCGACCTGTTTGGTAAAATAAATCAGCTCAGCAAATCACTCCAGAAACGAGACTTGTCTTATGCCACCGTGAAACAACTAGTTGACTCTTTTCTTATGGCAATAGAGGCCGAGTACTTAACCGAACTTCCTTCATTTGGACCATTATGTACCGAATTTCTAAAATCAACAGAACAATCTAACACCTTCAAAACTATCACCTTTCAACGTAACCACCGTGACATTCATCTTAAGAAAAGAGCCGTGCAATGTGCCCAATTGATTCATGATAACATTCGCGACCGATTTCCAGACAACAAAATTTTTGAAGCATTCTCTGTGTTTGAACCGTCGAACTTTCCGAGTAGTGTTGCCGACCTTCCTCGCTACGGTGAACAACAGTTAGGGTGTCTCGGGGACCATTATAATTTAATCAACCAAGAAGAACTACAAGTAGAATGGGGAATACTTAAGTATTTGATCTTCAATAACTACAAGGGACATTCGTTTGCCGATCTGTTAACCGCCATTATTTCAAGAAAAGACCAGTTCCCTAATGCAATTTCTCTAATGGAAATTTCACGTATTTTGCCGGTTTCAAGTGTCGAATGCGAAAGGGGTTTTTCAAGGCAGAACATTATTAAGACAAAGCTAAGGTGTAGTCTGGGTATTGATTCTTTAGATCAACTTATGAGAATAAGCTTAGTAGGTGTAGATGTTAAAGACTTCGACCCTGTTCCTGCAATCCGCAAATGGCAATCCGTTCGTAACCGCCATGTGTATCAGAACAATGCATTCAGCAAGCTGATGAATGTTAGATCTTGAATTAGACTAAATGAACTGTAATCTTGTGCTATGATCTGTGCTTCTTTTCAATGAACTCATTGTAATATTTATTGCTTGTGTTTGTCAACATTGTGCTATTATTGTTGTTACATGCTTACATAACATATCATGTTGTTATTCATTAAATTATCTACCAACTGAGTATGTTTTTATTTATTCCTTATTTTCTAAATCGGGTTTGAAAATTGTACAACGAAAAATGTTATCACTGTTCAGTACAAGGTTTAAAACAATATCCTTCATTGGGCCTCCTCAATGTTATCTATAAATACCGCATCAGTTGTAAATGTCACGTGGTCAGGTAATCAATACACAAAAAGAAAAATATCACGTGTATCAAGCTGTACTACAATTAAAGCCAGTTGTCATCAACAGTTTAAAATACTATGGCCTTAATTAACAAGTTAACAAGTGTAGAGTACTCACAGAGAGAAGATAGATTATTTAAACACAAACAAAAACGAAAACATGAGAAAAGTCAGGTACTGAAGCTGACTGATTGAGTGATTCAATGATGGCTCCCGATACACAGAAAAATGACACAATACCGAGGATAATATTTTATTTATTTTTAGAATGAAGACAACAAAACAGTTATAAATAATTTTATTGCATATAACACTTCTAATTACTTAGACACATATATCTTATGCATCCTCTCAGTTACATTTTTAAAAGTATCCAGCTGATCATTGACCGTCAAAAATATTTCTTTGTAAAATGTCCGGCTGTCGTCAGGAAATTTTGGAAGCCTTGCATTCACAAAGTCTTTTTTTTTTATGAGCACACAAAAATATTTATCAATGGATCTTTCAAAGTATGTATATCTGTGTTACTACGTCTTTTGATTAGTTAAGCCTTTCCAATTGATATTTATAATGGGTCTTTCTATGTTGTGATGTTACACTATTTTTTCAGATAAGGGTGAAGGTTTGGTACCATTAAAACGTTTGCAATTGTTTGCAGGAATCTGATGTTTAGTAGTTGTAGTTTCTTGATGTGGTTCATAAGTGTTTCTTGTTTTTCTTTTTTTTTTTTATATAGATAAGACAATTGGTTTTTCGTACTTGAATAGGTTTTTTATCGGGCGATTTATAGCTTGCTGTTTGGTGTGAGCCAAGGCTCCTTGTTGAAGACCGTACCTTGACCTATAATGGTTTACTTTTAAAGATTGTGACTTGGATGGAGAGTTGTCTCATTGGCACTCATACCACATCTTCCTATATCTATCGTCACACAATCTTTGTGTGACATCATAAATAATAAACTGTTATCACAGAGATATGTCTCGCTTTTTTGTAATTTTGATAATGCAAATGTGAAATTAAAATAGCAATATTTTAACATGTAAGTTTTGCAAATATTCAAAGTCAATAAACCATAACTGAGGGGTTTTGGTAAGTAAATCTCATGGTAATGAGACTTGCCAATGCTTATACAACTGCACACCAAATATCATTGACTTACTACTAGTGGTACCACATAAACTGACCTAATCACAAACTAATACATGAAAACTAAGCAAATATTTCAGTCAATTGACCATGACTGAGGGGGCCGGGCCAAATAATCTCCATGGTAATGAGATGTGCCAATACTATTAATACAACTGCATACCAAATATCTTTAACTGACCACCATAAACTAGACCTTATCACAAACTAAGTCGGAAAAGCATACCTATGTCTTGACTCTGTCAAGCGAGACAAAAACTGCAGCAATAGCATTTTTGGAAAATGTGATATAAAAAATCTATTATTCTGTTTCTCTTCAATAAGGCAAAAATCAAAATTTCAAAATCTTAAGAATAGACATTGTTACAACGTTGATTACTCCAAATATTCTTCTTTTTTTTTTTTTTTTATTAATTATCAATAGTGTGAGCGAAATACTTGAACATTCAAAGCTTTGGTTTAGTATCCCTTAGACATCATGATCCCAGAGCCATACAAATATTCTAACTCCATCTGTTAAATCACACTAAATACTTTGATTTAACTTTTATATTGATGGATAATTTAAATCAAAGCGCTGTAAGCGCTGCAGGCAGTTAACCAAAAACCAGGCAAACGTAATTATGTGCAGTGGCGGATCCAGAAATTTTCATAAGTGGGGGCCCACTGCCTGCCTAACAGGGGACCTGCTCCAGTCATGCTTTAGTGATTCCCTATATAATCAACCAAATTTTTTCTCAAAAATGGAAGGGGGGGGGGGGGCACTGAAAAACCCTCTAAATCCGCCTCTGATATGGCATTAAACATTCTTATATTGTACATTTATGTTTATCTAATGAATTAATTATTAAGGCAAATAATTAATATGTTATCAAGGTTTTAATAGCAATGAATATATAAATGTATATTGTTTATGGTGAGTCTGCAGTGGTACAAGTTCGCAATGATTGTAGTTGTTCTAGTTGGTAGTTAACGTTGGTTTTAGTTGACTGTTAGTAGTAGTGTTGACTTAGTACGAACATGTAATAGTATGAATGGACTGGTTCCCTGTAAAGAAAACTGAGTATGTGTTATATATTACAATAGTTATGCAACACAAATCAGACAAATGTTCACTACTACAAGGATCAAAGGTGAGGTCTGACTTTACCTGCCCATAGTAAATGTTAATGATTTGTTATATTGTCCCATACATGAATATATGAATATATATGGTTTAGGGGTGGGGATCTCGAGGGTTTTCAAGTTCTCAAACAGGAAGGGGTAGGGTGACCCCAGGGACTTCCCCTATATTTCATTTGATTTGTTATATTGTCCCATACATGAATATATATGGTTTAGGGGTGGGGACCTCATCGATTTCCAAGTTCTCAAACAGGAGGGGGTAGGGGGACTCCCCCTATATTTCATTTAATTAGTTATATTGACCCATACATGAATATATATTGTTTAGGGGTGGGGATCTCAACCGTTTCGTAAGTTCCCAAACAGGAGGGAGTGGGTCACCCCCCATGGACTCCTCTTATATTTCATTTGATTAGTTATATATATAGTCCCATACATGAATGTATATGGTTGAGAGGTGGGGATCTCATCCGTTTCAAAGTTATCAAACAGGAGGCCAGGGGGTAGAGTGGCCCAAAGGACGCCTATATATCATATGATTTGCCTACATTCAGGTAGTTATTTGTGAAAATAAAGTAATTGAATCTTCCAGCTACTTTAACTGACCCTTTGAAATTGAGAAAAAAAATACCCCAAAATTGCAGTAATATGCTTACACTTTAAAAGCATCTTACATGCATTATCAACATTTATTACTGATAAAGAAAATTTATACTGTGACAAGGAACACATATATATTGTTAGATATACTATTCCCAGCTGTCACATTGTATTGGATTTTGACATTAAAATTTGTCAAAAGTAATTTTGAGTTTCTGTTTAAAATATTTTCTGCTTTTTCTTTCTTTTAAATAATCTTTTGGTTTTCAATTCTAGTGTTTATATTCATTTACCATGCATAGATGTATTTTGTCACCTGCCTGGATTCGCCAAAAACCCGGAATTACCCTTATCTGCTTCCGGAATCGGATCCGAAATTGTAATTGTCTTTTCATGGCAGCCATTGTCATTGTGTTCCAATGTTGTTTTTGTCAGTCAGATACGATTTTACTCGTATTAACACATTTTTTGTCGGCGATTTTCTGTATATAGCTAGCGATTGAACAAAATTGACATCGCTGTCATGAATAATAATGATTAAAATAAGTTTTGAGATCGTTTATTTGGAGACTTTGGCGAAAAGGTTTACAAAGCTATTTTTTTTATTTTCTTTCAAGTGGAACTGAGACTACTATAAATGTGATATTTTTGTCTCAGAGTGGAAAGCCCGTCGGGCGTGGCTAGTAACCAAGTCGAAAGTGAAAGGTCGCGGACCTCGGACCACCGCTAATTTGAACCCCTGCCTCCAAATTGAAAAGAAAAGAATTTCGTCTTCTAATTTGAAATTGCCGCCAACACAATGAATAGTTGAACTTATTATATAATAGACTACTGACGTAGTTGTACTACGTATTGACGACAAACAATATTCCTACGACTTTTGCCATGTGGGAAATCTAAACTACAACAATGTACTTGTCTTAAAAGATTTTCGGCGATTAAATATTTCGTACAATTGTTTTTTGACATCTTAGCCAAAAGCACAGGCGATCATAAACTACATAAGAATTCCTAATGAGCACTACTTCCTATGTGCAACTTCAAAAGTTTTGGGCGATTCGACGATCATTTAAGGTTTTTCTAGTCATATTTTTTGTAATCCAGAATTAAAAGTATTAAAAAAGTGTTCAACAATTAGTTATATATAACATAGTAGCCAGCTAGATAATAACAATGGCAAGTATTTCAGCATTTATCGGGTAGACCACAAATCTAGGGTGCTCGCATAATGCAGATTAACTGCATAAAAACCTAATATTTTCACATAGAATTCTGGTCTCAATACAAGTATCAAAGTCTTTTGAAATTTTTCAACTTTTGGCTTAGACACCTCTTAGTGGAAATTACACATAAATTTTCATTATTTTATTTCCAATTGTGTAATAAGTGTTTATTTACAAACCATTCTTTTTACTAATATTTTTTAATCCATCCCTTCCCCCTGAGGATCAAGCCCTAAGAGTTGCATAATATTCTGATTCAAGTATAAATCTAAATCTTTTATAGCTAAGTTTTCACTTATTTATTAGTTGACTTATTGATCTATGTACATACAGCAAACAGCAACACATTATTGTCCCAAGCAAATATATTCTACAAGGACAATCAAACAGAGATGATGTGATAAAAATTGGACATCCAAAGAAAGGATTATACTAGAAACACTATGGATCATTCTAGCAAGCATTTGTTGGTCTTGTGGTTTCAGAAAAGAACATTTTTGAGAAAGTTATTGATAGACATCAAAGACAGGCTACAATTGATGGCAATAGCTCTCATGGATCACATGGAGGTAATTCAACTTAAAATTTGAATATAGTAAGAAAAAAAATATTGGTCTCTGTAATTGGAGATATCCTACACATTAGATCATTAATTGGGCTGTAACTATATAGAACAATTTAATTTGTCAAATGAAAGATGGAAAAAGGCAGGTAAAAACAATGCTTTCATAATATTTCAGTTGTGGTACAATTAATGCATCAATACATTTTCCACTTGTGCAAAAACTTGAAAAAATAATGGAACCATTTAAACTCTTTCGATTCCCCATTTTGACCCTATTTCAATAATCAATATTTAATTCTATTTTTAGATTATGACATATTATATCTTCTTAAATAATTTAAAGTTCAAGGTTGGAGTACCTGGGTACATACTTTAAACAAGGAATTTTAAAAATAGATATATAAGTTCAGCAATAACACCCATTTCAAGTTTAAATTAACAAGTCAGCAAGTCAACGTGAAATTAATCAACAGAAAATGGCATTATCCAAATCTTTCCAGAAAGGACAGACAGTCTTAGGATGTCAAATGTGTGAAGAAGAAAGTAAAATACAGTGGAAATGTTTACTGTGTAATTTATTGATTTGTGATAAATGCAGGAAAATCCATGAGAAATTTAAATCCTCTGAAGAACATAAAATTGTGGACTTAAAAAATATTGCATCCGAGCAAAAACAATTGGAACAAGTTCATGATTTCAATAACATTAAATGTGACAGACATGCTGGGAAAATATGCTGCTTATTTTGTACAGTATGTGAAGAAGTTGTCTGCCCTTTGTGTATTACCAATGCACACAACACACACAATATGATTGAAATAAGTAAAGGATTCAAAGTTGCTATGGAAGTTCTGAGAGACTTGAATGCTAGCACAGATGAGGATCTTACTAAATTAAAAACAAAAAGAGTGACACTACAGAGCCTAAAAACAGAAGTACAGTCCAAATATTCAGAGGAAAAACAAGGAATTTTGCAGCAAGAGAAAGTCTTTTATGAATTAGTTCATAAACAGTCAGAAAAACTTTTAACCACGCTGGATGAAGGTTTAAACAAGATTACCATATCAATGCAAGCTAATGAAAACCAGACAAATAAAGATTACAAAGCTGCAGAGTCAAGAAAACAAATATTCCAGGATGCTATAGACTCAAACAATGTACAAAAGGTCTTTAATACTGTAGGAAAAGAAAATACATATATAGCAAAAAAGACAGAAATAAGCTTAGAAGATTTAACAAAATACAAAAGTCTTCACAAATTTGTTCCTGGATGTATCGAACAGGAAGCCATTTCAACTTTTTACGGAACTGTGGTTGATATTGCAGCTCAGCCAATACCACAGGAGCCTCAATTCAAACTTCTAAATCAATACAGTTCAATCTATCCACAAATACAATGCATTATTTGCTGTCCTGATAGGTCACTGTGGATAAGTAATTTCGGATCAAAGGAAATGCAAAATATAAGTCTTCTTTCAGATGGATTAATAATAAAAAAAGGAACTGTCAATGTAAGTGATGTAGCAGGAATACAACTAAGTAATTCTGGAGATTTATTTTTGTCCAGACAAAGGTCAAACTTGTATATCTATCATCCCAAAACAGGAAAAATAGTGAAGTCGAAGTTCACAGTTGCACCATTGATAACAAATTCTGCCATTTCTGGATTTGAGAATAACAAAATTATTGTAGGAGCAAGGGAAGATGGTACAGCATTCCCCCCCAAAGGTCCTAGGAAAGTTATAGTGATGAATATGGAAGGGGGACATGAGATAACATACTATTTAGACAATGAATCAAAACCTTTATTTACCTTACCATACAGAATCACCACTGACAACAACAATGACATCTATGTTATTGATGCACTCAACGATAACTATGAGGGCAGAGTGATTAAGCTAAATCCAAGAGGTGGAGTCAGCCATGTTTATATGGGTCATCCTGAAATTAATGACTCTGATAATCCATTAATACCTGCAGATTTAAAAAGTACCCCATTTAATAATGTTATAGTCGCTGATGATGAGAATGGCATTTTACACATCCTTGATAACAATTTACAATGCATTCATTTCATTAGAACCAAAGAACTTGGGATAGCTAGTCCATTATCTATAGAAATTGACAACAAGTCGATTTTCATAGGATGTGATGGTGAAATTTTTGAGGTTAATTTTTCAGGAGTGTAATTAAGTTTGCATTTGAATTTCTGACATTTTACAGTGGTTACAAAAGTAATAAACCAATACCAATTTTAACTATATATACTTTCTTGTTGCAAATCGAAGGAGATGTGGGGTAAACTTCATTGAAGCAACAAGCTACAAGACCAACAATGGACTTTGCTTAGCAAGGTGGTTTTATTGTTTAACAATAACAATGGACCATAAAAAATGTACAGTGCAATAAAAATATTCTTTCCATTTTATTTTGAAGATTGACTTTTTTTTTTTTAATATTAGACCTCAGTGCACATGATAAAAGAGGAGCAAAAGATACCAGAGGGGCATTCAAACTCATGGATTGAAAATAAACAGACAATGTAATGGCTAAAAAGTAAAAAGACAAACAGACAAATAATAATACACAAGACACAACATGGAAAACTAAAGACTAAGCAACACTAACACCACCAACAACTGGGGTGATCTCAGGTGCTCGGTAAGGGTAAGCACTGCTCCATGTAATCACAAACCTGGTAAATAGTCCAATTCAATAGGTCAAAATCCTGGTGAAAAAGGAAGTGGATTGTAGTTACGGCTTAAGGAACATATCAGATATCATCTGTTCCATAACGGTCAACCAACTCCTGATGGTGTCTGTAAAATTTACAAAGGAATGATTTCAAGTTCACCATATGGAAGTCTTGGTTTGATAGCTTCCTTGTAAGCAGCAACCCTCTATCAAGGAAATCATGATAGGAAATACGAGAATATTGTATCAATTGTGAGACTCTTCTCTGTATGCAGGCACTGCTGGAATGTTGCTACATAGAAATGGAAAGTTCACAATTGGGAAGCTGAAATCATCTGTTTTGTTGAAAAGTTTTGTTTTTAACCAACCCTCATTGTCAATTTCTCTATGTAAGTCAAGATATAATGCAGACCTAACTATATCTGTTGCATCCTTTATCTCTAGTTGGATGGGAGCGTTCAACATAGTCACCAAATTTTGAATTATTTAGTGAGAGAACATCATCAATATAGCGGAAAGTAAAATTAAAGGATATTGCTAACTTCTCATCTGTCTTCCGAAGAAGTTCCTGTATGAAGTGAGCCTCATAATAATAAAGAAACAAGTCAGCAAGAAGAGGGGCACAATTGGTTCCCATTGGAATGCTGACAGTCTGTTGGAAAAACATGTCCTCCAAATGTAACAAATATGTAGTCAATCAAGAAATCAAGCATCTTGATAATGCCAGTTTCAGAGAATTTTTTGTTTGAATCAGAGTGATTCTTTCAAAGTAGGATTTATCCCTCCCAAGACAAGATACCTGTATCTACGTTCACCATCCTTTTTAATGAAACAAAGCAATACCGACTCTTTCAATTTGTCTTTTAGTTTGGAATGGGGAATACTTGTGTAAAGTGTAAAAAGTCAAATGTTTTAATACTATTGCAAGATGAGAGAGTCTTAGATTCTATGTACTCTAAAAGATCTTTTTTAGTATCCACATCTGATTCACGCCACCTCTAGAATAGGCAGTTTCACAATAACTTTGAAGCCCGGCTTTGATTGCTGATAAAATAGATGTTAATAATTTAAAAAGAGGTTTTGTGGAGCACTTGGAAGACCCTGCAATATACTGTTGTTTGTAACGACACTTTTTAGTTTAGGTATCCAATACAGTGATGGAAGATCCAGTTCTTCATCTTTGGTTGAAATTCCAAAGGAACATAGAACAGACCTATGATTATCCAGAATTTCCTCTTTGGTAGTGTCATGAGGGTATATGTTGAGTTTCGAAGAGAATTGTCAGTACCTAATTCATTTATCAATCAGTTTATGTAATGAGATTTACACAAAAACGATATTGTTTGGGGCTTTTTCTGTGGGTACAACAACATATATTTGCTTGCCTGCTTATTTTTTTTACTGATTATATTTGAATTTAATTTCAAAGTCTTTGAGATCATTGTCTTACTACAGGTTTGACAGAAACTATTCAACATTACCACTGATCCATGAAAATGAGGTGAAGGTCAATTTCCTCTATAAGACTGATGAATATAAAATTGTGAACTTGATAAATATTGAATCTGAGCAGAAACCGTCAGCACAAATCTACTGAATTTAGTCGACCTACTCAAAGTGATTCCCAAGGGTCTTCTGAGTTCAGTGGATATTTGGTTCATTTACCAGATTAAATATACTTTCAATGGACCAAATACATCTTATTGCCGGTAATCCTCCAAGATAGTTTCCCAGCTCAGCAGCAGTTTTTTGCATGAGGCTGTGAAAATGGTCAATAAACAGTAACTATAAATTCTGTAAATGCAATACTCTCCTCTCCAGAATATTGGTTTATACAAATACTGTTTTTTCAGAAATTGTTGTGATTTTGTCATTTTAAACTAAAATGTGAGTTATAATTATTGCGAAAATAACCCTGTCCCATTTTTAGCAATAGTAAAAACATCTCATTTATTTCTGAATTTACAGTAAGCAGTTCACTTTCCATGGAAAATCATGTACACTTTTTTTTTCTTATTCTTTATACAATTTTTTGTTCTTCTCTTATCAACCAAGGTGTAATTCCAATAGACAAACTTAATGTGCTTAACATCTCCTAAAAAAAGATTGGTCAACAGGTCAATTTAAAAAAAAATAATTGGACACAAGTTGGAAAACTTGAAAATTTGCTGTTGTTACCAAATCTCTTCAATAAGTTAAGCCACACTTAAAAATATTTTGGTTTGCCAAAACCCTACTCAACATCAAGATAGTCAGGGTAGGTTGGTAGGCATTTTATTTCTTTTTTTTGGCAAAGAGAAATTTAAGGGTCAGATGTCTATTAGTCTTTATGCCTGTTTGAATAAAAGAAAATATTTTAACATCAGGTCAATAAAAGATTTTAAGTAGGCAGCTATTTTGTGGGTAGGTCCCTAGACCAGATGAACTCAAAAAGAATTTGTCAATTGAAATATGAAACAAGAGGCTCCCTGTGGCCTGAATCGCCAGATTAACCTGGCATTTCTGACAAAAAATAAAAAGATACAATGTTGCAACCACATAATTTAGTGAAAACGGGGAAGGGTTTTTGACAATCCGAGCATTTTTGAAACTTTTTGATTTTCTTTATCAATTATTGTTTCAAGTTATATATCACAATTAATAAACCTTACCATTAAGTTCTGTCCAAATCTACAGCAGCCATATTTGTTGACTTATCATGGGAAAATGCAAAAATTTATATTACATACCTTAAGGATTATTTGACACAAGTTTTGTTTAAATTGGTTCAGTTGTTTCAGAGAAGATCTCTAAAAATGATTATGACATGAAAGACACCAAGTATTGGCAATAGCTCATAAGGACTTGTTTTGGCATTACAAAAGGTCATGTTTTTTAATGACATCTTTACACTAAATGCAATTGGATATTGGATGTGTGCTGATTGATATTTTAATCTTAGATACATGATTTTTACATCGCGATGACCGTGAAGTCATTCAGATGTATTGCTATCGCCTTAATTTCCATTATGCAAATTAGTTTTGGGTTTTCAACCTATCTATAAAAATTATAGATCCACGGTCATTATCTAGTGCAAAATAACATTGCTTATCGCTTGTTTCAAATTCATTTTTTCGATGGATACTCCTATAAATATTTTTATTAAAACACAAATTAATAATATGAAAATGTGTTGTCGTTAGTTTATATATATAAAAGTAAAAAATCATTGATGATATCTATGCACACGTACCGAAAAATTGTGTAAAAGCTTACGGAAGAATATCTCAAGAACGTTTTGCGACACTCCGGGAAAGGACCGATAACTCTGTTATTGTTTTGCGGGAAAATATGAATGGCTTCTCATATCCAATCTTTTAGAAAAATCGATTTTTTTACAAAAGAGTGTTCACCATGCACTTGCACTGCACTATAATTAGAATAGTAGAATGGAATGATATACAAAAAGATGAAAATTATATATACATGCAACCG
The DNA here is from genome assembly GCF_963676685.1 of Mytilus edulis. Classification (NCBI taxonomy): domain Eukaryota; kingdom Metazoa; phylum Mollusca; class Bivalvia; order Mytilida; family Mytilidae; genus Mytilus; species Mytilus edulis. The sequence goes on along the minus strand of NC_092344.1, from coordinate 37,755,738 downwards.
TAATATTAATATAATATATAACAACGAACCAGTGTATACTCTGGGACTATTATTATATTAGTATAATAGTCCAAGGTATACTGATTTGTATCATGACCATATTTAAGTAATTACGGTACGGTTGAATTTCCTGTCAGTTATTCATCATCCATGCACAAACTTGTATCAGAAACTAGAGGCTCTCAAGAGCCTGTGTTGCTCACCTTGGTCTATGTGCATATTAAACAATGGACACAGATAAATTCATGACAAAATTGTGTTTTGGTGATGGTGATGTGTTTGTAGATCTTTCTTTACTGGACATTCTCGTTGCTAAAATTATCTCTATCTATAATGAACTTGGCCCAGTAATTACAGTGGAAAATATTTTGTAAAAATTTACAAATATTTACAAAAATTTTTGAAAATTGTTAAAAATAAACTATAAAGAGCAATAACTCCTTAAGGGGTCAATTGACAATTTTGGTCATGTTGACTTATTTGTAGATCTTATTTTGCTGAGCATTATTGCTGCTTACAGTTTATCTCTATCTATAATAATATTCAAGATAGTAACCAAAATCTGCAAAATTTCCTTAAAATTACTAATTCGGGGGCAGCAACCCAACAACAGGTTGTCTGATTAGTCTGAAACTTTCAGGACAGACAGATCTGGACCTGATAAACAATTTAACCCCACATCAGATTTGCTCTAAATGCTTTGGTTTCAGAGATATAAGCAAACAAGAGGCTCTCAAGAGCCTGAATCGCTCACCTTAATTTTTTTAGTTAAATCTCGCATCAATGATTATTTTGGCTTTTCAATTTATTTAAATGTTCTTTGAATCGTCCTATTTTCTTCAAAGGCAAAAAAAAAAAAAAATAATTTTCTCCTTTGTTCTATTTTAGCCATAGGAGCTATGTTTCTTGACATACAAGGAAATAAAATATAAAATTTATACTAGATACTTTGAAACTCATTTAGCCTTAGTTTGGCTGAAATTGATACAGCAGTTTCAAAGGAGAAGATTTTTTAAAGTAAGTCAACATGATGAACAAATTGTGAAAAAAGTCTTTAAAGGGCAATAACTCCTTAAGGGGTCAATTGACAATTTGGTCAAATTGACTTATTTGTAGATCTTACTTTGCTTAACATTTTTGCTATAACAGTTTATCTGTATCTATAATAATATTCAAGATAATAACCAAAAACTGCAAAATTTCTTTAAAATCATCAATTCAGGGGCATTATACCTGCAAAACCAGTTACCCGATTCGGCTGAAAATTTCAGGACAGGTAGACCTTGACCTAATAAATACTTTAACTTCTTGTCTTATTTGCTCTAAATAATGGAGTTTTTGAGATATAAGCCAAAAACTGCATTTTAACCTGTGTTCTATTTTTAGCCATGACGGCCATGTTTTTTGACGAAATAGAAAATAAAACACAAACTTTATTTTATACACCCTACTGATCATTCAGTTGAAGTTTGGTTGAATTTGGTTGAGAAGTTTAAGAGGAGAAGATTTTTTAAAGTTAGCAAATATGATGAACAAATTGTGAAAAGTTGTCATTAAAGGACAATAACCCCTTAAGGGGTCAATTGACAATTTTGGTCATATTAACTTATTTGTAGATCTTACTTTGCTGATCATTTTTGCTGTTTACAGTTTATCTTTATCTATAATAATATTCAAGATAATGACCAAAAACTGCAAAATTTCTTTAAAATTACTAATTCGGGGGCAGCAACCCAACAACAGGTTGTCTGATTAGTCTGAAACTTTCAGGGCAGATAGATCTGGACCTGATAAACAATTTAACCCCACATCAGATTTGCTCTAAATGCTTTGGTTTCAGAGATATAAGCAAACAAGAGGCTCTCAAGAGCCTGAATCGCTCACCTTAATTTTTTTGGTTAAATCTCGCATCAATGATTATTTTGGCTTTTCAATTTATTTAAATGTTCTTTGAATCGTCCTATTTTCTTCAAAGGCAAAAAAAAAAAAATCATTTTCTCCTATGTTCTATTTTAGCCATAAGAGCTATGTTTCTTGACATACAAGGAAATAAAATATAAAATTTATACTAGATACTCTGAAACTCATTTAGCCTAAGTTTGGCTGAAATTGATACAGCAGTTTCAAAGGAGAAGATTTTTTAAAGTAAGTCAACATGATGAACAAATTGTGAAAAAAGTCTTTAAAGGGCAATAACTCCTTAAGGGGTCAATTGACAATTTGGTCAAATTGACTTATTTGTAGATCTTACTTTGCTTAACATTTTTGCTATAACAGTTTATCTGTATCTATAATAATATTCAAGATAATAACCAAAAACTGCAAAATTTCTTTAAAATCATCAATTCAGGGGCATTATACCTGCAAAACCAGTTACCCGATTCGGCTGAAAATTTCAGGACAGGTAGACCTTGACCTAATAAATACTTTAACTTCTTGTCTTATTTGCTCTAAATGCTGGAGTTTTTGAGATATAAGCCAAAAACTGCATTTTAACCTGTGTTCTATTTTTAGCCATGACGGCCATGTTTTTTGAAGAAATAGAAAATAAAACACAAACTTTATTTTATACACCCTACTGATCATTCAGTTGAAGTTTGGTTGAATTTGGTTGAGTAGTTTTTGCGGAGAAGATTTTTTAAAGTTAGCAAATATGATGAACAAATTGTGAAAAATTGTCATTAAAGGACAATAACCCCTTAAGGGGTCAATTGACAATTTTGGTCATATTAACTTATTTGTAGATCTTACTTTGCTGATCATTTTTGCTGTTTACAGTTTATCTTTATCTATAATAATATTCAAGATAATGACCAAAAACTGCAAAATTTCCTTAAAATTACTAATTCGGGGGCAGCAACCCAACAACAGGTTGTCTGATTAGTCTGAAACTTTCAGGGCAGATAGATCTAGACCTGATAAACAATTTAACCCCACATCAGATTTGCTCTAAATGCTTTGGTTTCAGAGATATAAGCAAACAAGAGGCTCTCAAGAGCCTGAATCGCTCACCTTAATTTTTTTGGTTAAATCTCGCATCAATGATTATTTTGGCTTTTCAATTTATTTAAATGTTCTTTGAATCGTCCTATTTTCTTCAAAGGCAAAAAAAAAAAAATCATTTTCTCCTATGTTCTATTTTAGCCATAGGAGCTATGTTTCTTGACATACAAGGAAATAAAATACAAAATTTATACTAGATACTCTGAAACTCATTTAGCCTAAGTTTGGCTGAAATTGATACAGCAGTTTCAAAGGAGAAGATTTTTTAAAGTAAGTCAACATGATGAACAAATTGTGAAAAAAGTCTTTAAAGGGCAATAACTCCTTAAGGGGTCAATTGACAATTTGGTCAAATTGACTTATTTGTAGATCTTACTTTGCTTAACATTTTTGCTATAACAGTTTATCTGTATCTATAATAATATTCAAGATAATAACCAAAAACTGCAAAATTTCTTTAAAATCATCAATTCAGGGGCATTATACCTGCAAAACCAGTTACCCGATTCGGCTGAAAATTTCAGGACAGGTAGACCTTGACCTAATAAATACTTTAACTTCTTGTCTTATTTGCTCTAAATGCTGGAGTTTTTGAGATATAAGCCAAAAACTGCATTTTAACCTGTGTTCTATTTTTAGCCATGACGGCCATGTTTTTTGAAGAAATAGAAAATAAAACACAAACTTTATTTTATACACCCTACTGATCATTCAGTTGAAGTTTGGTTGAATTTGGTTGAGTAGTTTTTGAGGAGAAGATTTTTTAAAGTTAGCAAATATGATGAACAAATTGTGAAAAATTGTCATTAAAGGACAATAACCCCTTAAGGGGTCAATTGACAATTTTGATCATATTAACTTATTTGTAGATCTTACTTTGCTGATCATTTTTGCTGTTTACAGTTTATCTTTATCTATAATAAAATTCAAGATAATGACCAAAAACTGCAAAATTTCCTTAAAATTACCAATTAAATGGCAGCAACCCAACAATGGGTTGTTTGATTCATCTAAAAATTTCAGGGCTGATAGATCTTGACCTAATGAACATTTCTACCAATGTCAGATTTGCTCTAAATGCTTTCGTTTTTGAGATATAAGCCAAAAACTACATTTGACCCCTATGTTCTATTTTTAGCAATGGCGACCATGTTTGTTGATAGATCAAAACTTCGGATACAATTTATAAACTAGATACTCTAAGGAACATTCAGTTTAAGTTTGGAAGTATTTGGCCTAGTAGTTTCAGAGGAGAAGATTCTTGAAATAGTTTACGACGACGACGACGACGAATGACAGACGACGATGGACGCCAAGTGATGGAATAAGCTCACATGGCTATGCCAGGTGAGCTAAAAACTGCATTTTACTCTTATGTTCTATTTTTAGCCATGGTGGCCATCTTGGTTGGTTGGCCGGGTCACTGGACACATTTTTTAAACAAGATACCCCAATGATGATTGTGGCCAAGTTTGGTTTAATTTGGCCCAGTAGTTTCAGAGAAGATTTTTCTAAAAGATTAATTACTAAGATTTACGAAAAATGGTTAAAAATTGACTATAAGGGGCAATAACTCCTAAAGGGGTCAACTGACCATTTTGGTCAAGTTGACTTATTTGTAAAAGTTAACGACGACTGACGAAGACAGTTGACGAACGACGGACACCAAGTGATGAGAAAAGCTCACTTGGCCCTTTGGGCCAGGTGACCTAAAAAATCAATAACTCGTAAATAAAATTTTGAATCATCACCAAAAAGTATACAGATCATAAGATTCATATAACTAAGAAGTGTGTAAAGTTTTAAGCAATAATCATAAATTTCTTTTTGATATACGGCACCACATGTGAAAACCCCCCTTTTTTACAAAACAAGAGTGCACACACTGAAATGTCTCGCCTTTTTTACTAATCATTGATATTATGTTGATAGTCCTAAATATAAACCTTTATTACAACGGTCACATAAACTTAACCAAGAAAACTAAACATTGACCAATGAACCATGAAAATGAGGTCAAGGTCAGATGAACCATGCCAGGCAGGCATGTACAACTAACAATTCTTCCATACAACAAATATAGTTGACCTATTGCTTATAGTTTAAGAAAAACAGACCAAAACACAAAAACTTAACACTAAGCAATGAACCGTGAAAATGAGGTCAAATGACTGACATATAGATCATAAAATATTTCCATACACCAAATATAGTTGACCTTTGACATATAATATTAGATAAAAAGACCAAAACTCAAAAACTTAACTTTGACAACTGAACCATGAAAATGAGGTCAAGGTCAGATGACATTTGCCGCTAGACATGTACACTTTACAATCATTCCATACAACAAATATAGTAGACCTATTGCATAAAGTATGAGAAAAACAGACCAAAACACAAAAACTTAACTATAACCACTGAACCATGAAAATGAGGTCAAGGTCAGATGACACCTGCCAGTTAGACATGTACACCTTACAGTCCTTCCATACACCGAATATACTAGCCCTATTGCTTATAGTATCTGAGATATGGACTTGACCACCAAAACTTAACCTTGTTCACTGATCCATGAAATGAGGTCGAGGTCAAGTGAAAACTGCCTGACGGGCATGAGGACCTTGCAAGGTAAGCACATACCAAATATAGTTATCCTTATAGCTATCTTCAAGATGGATCAATACAAAAAAAAAGAATTGTTGATGCAAGTAAGGTAGTAAGAATGCAACTTAGTAATTCTGGAGATTTATTTCTGTCCTGCCATGGGTCAACTTTAAATATGTTCCAACCTTCTACAAGAAAATTAGTACCTTCCAAGTATACTGCTGCACCACTGATTATAAAGTCAGCATTTCATATTTCTAAGAACAACAAAATTATTGTCGGAGCACAGGAAGATGGTACAGCATTCCCCCCCAAAGGTCCTAGGAAAGTTATAGTGATGAATATGGAAGAACATACTATTTAGACAGTGAATCAAAACCTATATTTACCTTACCATACAGAATCACCACTGACAACAACAATGACATCTATGTTATTGATTTATTCAACAATCAATTCAAGGGCAGGGTGGTAAAGCTAAATCAGAGAAGTGGAGTCAGCCATGTTTATATGGGACATCCTGAAATTAATTAATGACTCTGATCATCCATTTATACCCATAGATTTAAAAAGTACCCCATTTAATAATATTATAGTTGCTGATTATAACAATAGCTTTTTACACATCCTTGATAACATTGTACAATGCATTCATTTTGTTAGAACAAACAAACTTGGGATAGGCAGTCCATTAAATATAGAAATTGACAATAATTCAATATTCATTGCATGTAAATCAGACATTTTAGAAGTAAAATTTTCAGGAGTGTTAATATGATTAAATTTAAAATACTGACATCTTATAGTGTTTACAAATGTAATAAACCGAAATCATTAAATATATATGTACTTCTATATTTGTTTTTTTAAAGGAAATGTTGGATAAATGTCAATGAAGCAACCACCCAATTACTTATAGTGTACTTAGCTTGCAAGGTTGTACTGTCCTTTCACAATAGCAAGGAGCCAAAATACCGTATAGCGGGTTATTTTTCCAGGTGTAAAATTTCGTGATTTTCATTGAATAAGTTAAAAGTATACAAAATATTTTTGCGGTTAATATTTTGGCAAATTGTTTTTTTTTTAATACCTTTGCATGCATGTGCACTTTTAAATTGGCAGAATATATTTTTGCAGATTTTGTTCTTTCCGCAAAATAAGTGCTATATGGTACTTCTTCAAGATTCATTAGCATAAAAATGTACAGTGCAATACAAATAGTCTTACCATCCTATCTTGATACTTGACTTCGTGTTTTACATGAAGATTAGAGAACTCAGAACAGTGCACAGGATAAATGTCTGCTTATTTTACTGATCATGATTGAATTTAATGTTGAAGTCTTTAAAATAAAGTGTCTTAATACAGGTATCACAGAAACTTTACCACTGATTCAAGAAAATAAGGTGAAGTTCGAATGAACCTTCTAAACAAGCTTTCTTTGTACAAAACACTGAATTAAGTTGACGTAATGTAAATTCAGAAATTATTGCAAGGTTTTTATTATTGCGAAACCCAATAATTTGATTTCACATTTTGAAATATTTTATATGAATTAAATAGGATTTTCCTGCATGATAATATTTGCAAATCTGGGCCCCAAACAGGATCACATAATCAAATAAATGAATTTTTGTAGGGTTCAGAAATGGACAGGCAAAAACAATCTAAGTGTCACTTTTTCCTACTAGAAGGTCTATAACTCAACAATGATTAAATCATGAAAATCTAACTTGACCTTCATTTAGTCACAGGAAAAAATTAATCTAAATAGGAAAAGATTTTCATCAAAGTGTTTTCAAGTCATTGCACGGACACAGTTTGGCAGTCTTCTGACCAGTTTCGATCACCAAATCAATAACTGATGGTCATTGTATAATGATATGTCACTAAACAAAGTTTCCAGTGGAAGACGAAAAATATTAATCAGAACAAAATCAGAAGGTCTTTCCTGGAAAAGTGGAAAGACCTAAATATACTGAAACTAAATTAGGCCTAAATTAAAATATTGTTTGTTTGCCCTTTTCCGACCCTATGTTTTGAAACAGGGTAGGTAGGTAGGTAAAATATTTTATTTTTTTCCCCAAAAAAATAACTTGGCTCGGTATATTATTTGTCATGGGTAGGCAGGTAGGTAAAATATTTTATTTTATAGATACAAAATCTGCATAATGTCATTTTTTTGTCCGTTTTGTTTTTGCAAATAAGTTTTCCGCTGGGACTATTAGTTTTGAAAAAAAAAATATATAAGAGATAACTTTGTACTGGTAAGATAATGTCCGGGCAGACATATATTACTAGTAGAAAAAGTCCCTAGAGTGTTACAAATTTCGTGTGTGCCTTTTTTTCCAAAAAAATGCTATAAGACTTAAAACTCAATTGTCACGTATTTTGCATCACATTTATAAATGATCTGTATGGAAAACTTGGCGATTTTACTGCCAGATATTCTCCACTTTACAGGGTTTTGTCACTTTTGGTTCATGTCAGATATAAATAATTTAGCGGCATCGTTAACATAATCATTCTGATATGGGGATCACAAAAGGCCATCCCTACAATGTACATAGAATACAACGTCCATTTACAAATTAGTTTGTACACACGTTAATACTTTTGTATCAAACGAACTTTTTTGTAAATGAACCCTGCTCTTTAAGTTTAAAGGTACAGAGTAACGTACTTCATATCATGATTTCAGAAAGCTGAACGTTGAACACATCGATTTCAAACAAATGCTTTGAAACTTCAAATGCAAGTGTTCATGTCAAACGCTCAGGTGATACCAAACGGACTGGACCTTATACGTAAGGATAAAACCCGAGGATTCCGGTAAAAAAGTTTTGAGCGGGAAATACAAATATAAGATTTTTGGTAGGAACGAAAAAATAAAATAAAATCTTGCTGGTAAATACAAATAAAAGATTTTCAGGCGGAACGAATTGATAGGGTCGGTCGGTAAAGGGCAAACAAACAATATTTTAATTTAAGCCTTATGTATTGTGTTCAAACTTCTGTATAAGGAAATTCAAGTTCATACTTTAAACAAGGAAATTGATGATAGACAAAATTTCAGCAGTACCATTTGCTGGAAGTACATTAGAAAGCTTAGGTCAATGTAAATTTAAAGCGAACAGAAAATTTTCAATGGCTTTATCAAAATCTTTCCAGAAAGGACAGACAATCTTAGCATGTCAAATGTGTGAAGAAGAAAGTAAGATATAGTGGAAATGTTTACTGTGGGATTTATTGATATGCAATAAATGTAGGAAAATGCATGAGAAATTCAAATCCTCTGAGGAACATAACATTGTGGACTTAAAAAATATTGCATCTGAGCAAAGTACATCAGGAAAGATTCTGAATTTCAATAACATTAAATGTGACAAACATGCTGGGAAAATATGCTGCTTATATTGTACTCAATGTGAAGAAACTGTCTGCCCTTTGTGTATTTCCAATGCCCACAATACACATAACATGGTTGAAATCAGTGAAGGATTCAAAGTTGCTATTGAAGTTTTGAGAGATTTGCAAGCTAGCACAGACCAGGATCTCCCTAAATTGAGAACAAACATGGAGACACTGCAGAAGATTAAAACAGAAAGACTGTCAAGCTATTCAGAGAAAAAAGAAGCAATACTGCAACAAGAGAAAGTTTTGATAGATATCATTCATGACTGTAGAAAAACAAAGAACAGAAAAGGAAGAAATAAGACTTGTAGATACAACAAATTACCGGTACAACAGTCTACTAAACTTCGTTCCAGGTTGTATTAAACAACAAACCATTGCATCAATGTATGGATACTTGTTGAAGCCTAAATTCAACACGTTTAGAAAATTAAAAACCACCTTTCCATATATACACTGCATGGTATATACTAATGGATCTATGTGGATGAGTAACTTTACCTTATCGTCAATAGAACATATCAGTTTTCTTAGTGATTTATCAATAATAAAAAAATGTACTGTCAATGTAAGTGATGTAGCTAGAATACAACTAAGTAATTCTGGAGATTTATTTTTGTCCAGAAAGAAGTCAAGCTTGTATATATATCAACCCAAAACAGGAAAAATAGTGAAGTCAAAGTTCTCAGTTGCACCACTGATTATAAATTCTGCATTTCATATTTCTAAGAACAACAAAATTATTGTAGGAGCACGGGAAGATGGTCCGTTACTTCCTCCAAATGGTCCCAGGAAAGTCATAGTGATGAATATGGAAGGAGAACGCGAGATGACATATCATTTAGACAGTAAATCAAAACCAATATTTACTGCACCATACCAAATCACCACTGACAACAACTATGATATTTATGTTGGTGATTTATTAAAAAATGACAAAGAGGGCAGAGTGATTAAGCTTAATAATGGAGGTGGGGTCAGTGATGTTTATATGGGACATCCTGAAATTAATGACTCTGACCATCCTTTAATACTTGCAGATTTAAAAAGTACCTCATCTAATAATATAATAGTTGCTGATGATAAGAATGGCATTTTACACATCCTTGATAACAATGTACAATGCATTCATTTTGTTAGAACCAAAGAACTTGGAATTGTCAATCCAAATTCTATAGAAATTGACAATGAGACAATATTCATAGGCTGTGGATCAGAAATTTTCAAGGTAAAATTTTCAGGAGTGTAAATAAGATTGCATTTAAATTACTGACATTTTATAGTGTTTACAAATGTAATAAATCAATATCATTAAATCTATATGTACTTCTGTATTTGTGTTTAAAAGGAAATGTCAGGTAAATGTCAATGAAGAAATCACCAAATTACACATCAAATCCCAACAATTTATAGTGGACTTTGATTATAAAAGGTTGTATTGTCCTTTCACAATAACAATGAGTACAATTCCTTTTTCAAGATTTGTACATGTTGTAAGAAAAAACATGTTCAGTGCAATACACATATCCTATCTTGATACTTGACATTCTGTTTCACATGAAGATTAAATAACTGAACAGTGCACATAAATGTCTCATCTGCTTTTTTTTTACTGATCATGATTGAATTTAATGTTTTCTTTCAGATCAATGTCTTAATACAGAAACTGAATATTACCACTGATTCAAGACAAAAGTGTACATGCTGAAATGTCTGGCCTTCTTTACTAACCATTGATACAATTTTGATAGTCCTAAATATAAAGCTTTACTACAACTATCATAATCCAAGAAAATGAGGCCAAGATCATATAAACCAAACAAAAATCATATGTTCATCTTACAACCATTCAATACACTGAATATAGCTGACCTATTGCTTATAGTTTCTAAGAAACAGACTTAACCAAGAAAACTGAACACTGACTAATGAACCATGAAAATGAGGTCAAGGTCAGATTAACCATGACAGGCAGACATGTACAGCTAACAATCCTTCCATACAACAAATATAGTTGACCTATTACTTATAAATTAAGAAAAACTGACCATGACACAAAAACTTAAATTTGACCACTGAACCATGAGAACAAGGTCAAGGTCAACTAAACCATGTAAATCTGACATGTACATCATAAAATATTTTCATAAACAAAATATACACCAAGTATACACCAAGTATAGTAGACCTATTGCATAGAGTTTAAAAAACCCCAGAGCAAAACACAAATTAACTATTTATAATCACTGAACAATGAAAATGAGGACAAGGTCAGATGACACCTGCCAGTTGGACATGCACACCTTACAACACTTCCATACACCAAATATACTAAACCTATTGCTTATAGTTTCTGAGAAATGGATTTGACTACAAAAACTTAACCTTGTTCACTGATCCATGAAATGAGGTTGAGGTCAAGTGAAAACTGTATGACGGGCATGAGGACATTGCAAGGTTTGCACATACTAAATATAGTTATCTTATGACTCATAATAAGAGAGAAATCAACATCACAAAAATGAGGCCAAGGTTAGATAAAAATTTAAACCTGCCAGTTGTACATGTGCACCTTAAAACAATTCCAAATATAGTATCTGCAATACAGATGTGACCAAATAAACTGAACCATGAAAATAAGGGGTCAAGGACAATGGACATGTGACAGACATAAACTATGTAACATAAGTTATCTCCTAACAAGGTATGAGGCATCCAGGTGTTTTATGTTCTGAAATATAAAGCTTTATACTTATAGTCTATGCTGAAGCCATTTGTAATCCCCATGTCTTGCATTCTTGGCAAACAGTAAGTAAGTATCTTACAAACCAGAAAAAAACTCAAGTCACTTGAGTCACTTGAGTCAAAGCTAATGCAGTTTTCTATAATTTTGATATAAGTTGTTCCAGAAGTAGTACACACTGTAAAAATATTTTTGATAAAGTGCATGTCAAGATTATTTTGATTTTCATTTATTGTCAAAATAAATGCACTACACAATAACTGTGGTCTCAGGCTATGTGGTGTAGCAGATCACTGCATACAGTAAAACTCAATTATAGCAAATTAACTTACTTTTTAATAATCCACAGACGATCATCCAAAAAGCATGGCAAAATGTCTGGATATAACGAATTCACTTACAGTGAAGTTCCTGATATAACAAATCATCTTATCCCCATAATTATTAAGCACATGTAATGGCAGGCATTCATTGCGAATTTTTAATGGACAGCAGTTTATATACTGTGAAAGTAATGTATTTGTGGGTATCAATTTTTGTAGTTTGAGTAACAGTTGCATGTTCCTGGGTTCTTAAATTCATGGATTTTAGTTTTTTGGAAGAAAAAATTAAACTTAACAAGTTAAAATAATAATATTTTAATTTTCACTAACTTGTACATCTTTCATCACTGACAACATTCATCAACTTTTCATAAGATAATTGCTTTCTGACTGAAATAAGCCAATTCATATATTCTTCAAAATGTTCTCCATTGAAGGAAATTCCAAAGTAAACATTTAAATTGTTTCACACATGAAATCAGAAGTGATGACACTAAATAACTAATCAACAGATTAATGGTCTCCAATGGTGTTAATTGGTCCTTAAACATGTCACTTTAAGAAAACAGTTACATAAAAAGCAAGAGGCTCTCAAGAGCCTGAATCGCTCACCTGTTATTTTTTGCCTAAAATCTTTCCACAATCATAATTTTGCTTTGTAATACAATGTATATATTAATGAGTGTCTTCAAAATTCCATCGAAATGTTCTTAGTATCTATCCTATTTTCTTCAAAGGCAGATTTTTTTGTTTACCCCCTATGTTCCATTTTATTCATAGTGGCTATGTTTCTTGACGTACAAGGAAATAAAATACAAAATTTATACTAGAAATTCTGAAACTCATTCAGCCTAAGTTTTGCTGAAATTGATTTAACAGTTTTAAAGCAAGCAAACTAGATAAACAAATTCAGAAAAATTGTCTTTAAAGGGCAGTTACTTCTTAAGGGATCGATTGACAATTTTGGTCATATAAACTTTTTTGTAGATCTTACTTTGCTGAACTTTTTGGCTGTTTACAGTTTATCTTTATCATTAATAAAATTCAAAAAAATAACTAAAAACTTTCCAAATTTCCTTAAAATTACCAATTTAGTGGCAGCAACCCAACAATGGGTTGTTAGATTGATCTGAAAATTTCATGGCTGATAGAACTAAACCTAAAGCTGTGGTCACACCTTACCAAATACACAAACGTAGCACGAAACAATGCCTAACAGATGAAAATAAAAAGTTGTCTGTTGACAAAATTGTTTCTGTTGGGAGTCCGTTGCTGTACAGACCAAATAAAACTGACCCGTAACGAATGCATAACAGGCAAACACCGGATATGCAATGTACGAGAAATGGAAATGTACCAGACCAGAAAACATAATGCCCATAAATGGGGCATAAAAATTAAAGGCGACAATAATAATGCATGTAAATCGCATAAATATTCTAAAAGTTTCCCGGTAACTGGTTTTGTTTGTTCTTCAAAATGCTGCAAAATGTTAGTGTCTGGCCTGAATAAGAGCTGCTTGATAGTGAAGACGTGCCCTTACTCTAAGATCGATTATGAATAATAAGAATTCATGACACTCAAGAAATCTGACATACCAATAATTGGCATTTCTGACGGAAATTTTCATTTGGCATTTATCCGTTTCAGATCCGTTCATCATCAGTTTTATCCGTTAAATGTCTGGTAGAAGTCTGTTGGTTAATTTGTCTACCAGACCTCCAATGATATAGAAAGGACAAGTAACGGATACAAAATGGAAACGAAACGGATGAGTATCGTACAAAACCGATGCCTATCGGACGTTTAACGGACTCTTCATCCGTTGGACATCCTTTCAAAGTTTTTAACATGCTCAAAATTTTCCACCGTACAGAACGGACGTCTAACTGATGTGAATAGATTGAAAAAAGTTATCCGTTCAGCATCCATTCCAGCTATACGTCAAGGTGTGACCGAGGCTTTATGAACAATTTTACCTCACATCATATTTGCTCTAAATTATGATCTAATTCGTAACCTCAACCGAACATAAAGCATTTATCAATATAATACAAAACTGTTGGCAATTTTACGTTTGTTCCTGTCTTGTTCGAAATTCTTCTTAGCTTTGAGAGCACAAGTTTCTGCTGACCGGATTCTTCTCTCGTCGTCGGTATCTGAAGCCAGCTCATCAGAAAGATACTCCTTGACTGTACCCCACCCGGCAGGGGATTTGGCTGCAATCTTGATGCATTTGTTGCGCTTATGAAGTTTGTCTTTGAGATCATAGCAAATGTCTTTGATCTTATCATAGTCCCTCGACTCGGTGGTGCGTTTGATTCTAGATAACTCGTGGTCAATGTCCGAATTAAATTCAAATTGAAGTTTATTCCCGGAAAACTTGAAATTATATGAATGTTCTGCTTTAAGTTTTTTCAAGACTTTATCAGATTTACTTGCCGCTTCTTCTTTCAACTCACGTTTAAGACTTCCTATTTTGCTATCAAAATAGTCCATGAAAAGGCATAAAGTTGATTCAGCAACGTCTTTGGCTGTTTGTTGCTCTTCTCTACAGGTATTGGGAATAGTTTCTTCGCTTTCGGAATTTTCCATACTCAATTGAATGTACAAATTTGTAAGAATATGAAAAAGCCTCTGGAACACTTGACTGCAATGACTCGAATGACTTGAACTACCTTAAAACCACCCGTGCATGAAATTATACCAGCATTCTTTATATATCCAATCAAACAGACCTATCTATAAATAGCATACACACGTGTACCTTACCAAAAAAAACAAACTTGCATCGATATATGTACAACTTTGATAAATATAATGCTTTAGTGTTTAAGATGAGCCAAAAACTGCAGTTTATCCCTGATGTTTTATTTTAGCCATGGCGGCCATGTTTTTGTTTAAAACAGATAATAAAACACAAACTCTATTCTAGATACTCTAAGGATCATTCAGCTTAAGTTTGGTTGGAATTGGTTTTGTAGTTTCAGAGGAGAAGTTTTTTTATAAGTTAGATAACATGATAAACAAATTGTGAAAAATTGTCCTTAAAATGCAATAACTCCTTAAGAGGTCAATTGACAATTTTGGTCATATCAACTTATTTGTAGATCTTACTTTGCTGAACATTTTTCTTGTTAACAGTTTATTTTTATCATTAATGATATTCAAAATAATAATTGAAAACTTCTCAAAATTTCCTTAAAATTACCAATTTAGTGGAAGCAACCCAACAATGAGTTAACAGATTCATCTGAAAATTTCATGGCTGAAGGATCATTCCGCGAAAGTTTGGTAGGAATTGGTTCAGTAGTTTCACAGGAGAAGATGTTTGAAATAGTTTACACCAGACGGACGACAACAGACGCCAAGTGATGACAAAGAAGCTACAATGAATTTTGAATTGTAGAATAAATTCTTATGAAATAAAAAATAGCAATCCCTTAATGCAATTTAGTATTAGAATTATGAGCATATAAAATTAACACGTCATCATTGCATATAATCACCTGAAGTCTGACTTTAATCGATAAAAACTAAATTTTCATGAAAATTTTAAGGTTAAAAGTCATACAGTTTTTTTTTAAAGATTAAATGAACAGAATTCTGTCTAAAGTTGCATTTTTAGTTCATAGTGGGTTGCTGATTATCATATTCGATGTCGAAAAACCATGGATATAATATCTATGGTAAAACCTATGGTAAAGGGGTCAATGCGCTGATTTGGACAGCAGTTCTTATATTTTATTGGACACTTAAATTCGTTGGCAAAGCCATTCAGGAAAACTACAGAAATTTGTACCCCAGGACTAAAAGTACTTTCACTGTATTTTATTAAAAATTTGACCAGCCCTAATACCTTTTAGTACTTGAAAAACAAGGATAAAATAAAAAAATCTTATGAAAAGACAACTGTGTCTCTGGCGAGGAAAAGGCACAGATTGTGAGGTCACCAAGAAAGTCCAAGATGTTGACGCTTTAGTAAAATTATGAAAAAATATGTAAAAAAATAAATAAAAGCTTACCTGAAAAAATCCACTAGCAGCTTCTAGATGATTACATAAGGCTGGTAATAATTTAACAGCTTTTGTGGCTACTTCCTTTGGAGTTAACTGATCAATGTGTGAAAATCCTATGTTCTTATCCGTCTTTTGCTGTTCAAAGAAAACATTTCAAATGAATTTCATTACAATCTATGTACATATGGCATTGAACTCATGATTTGAAAGCACTCTTTTGACATTATTAATCCACTGAATCATTCTTTCATTGAAACTAGAGGCTCTAAAGAGCCTGTGTTGCTCACCTTGGTCTATGTGCATATTAAACAAAGGACACAGAATGATTCATGACAAAAATTTTTTTTGGTGATGGTGATGTGTTTGTTATATCTTACTTTAACTCCTTAAGGATGTACTTAGGTGAGGTTAGGTAAAAATTAATAAATTAAGAAGTTAAAACTGATACTATAAGCTGGTAGAGCATCAATTAAGGATAAAAATAAGCTTAAAATATTGATAGGTCATGCACCTCCTTTTCGAGATATTTGAGATTTAAAATATGGCGGGAAAAGGCTGACTCAGACTTTTATCTTATATTTGCATTGGTATTATTAGGTCTCAAAACAAAAGAAAGAAAATTAAGAATCTTATAAAATTTTGGTAAATGACCTTTCATAAGCTATTAAGTCTTATA
The DNA here is from genome assembly GCF_963676685.1 of Mytilus edulis. Lineage (NCBI taxonomy): Eukaryota > Metazoa > Mollusca > Bivalvia > Mytilida > Mytilidae > Mytilus > Mytilus edulis. Next base: position 37,738,953 of record NC_092344.1, on the reverse strand, counting down.
TGAAAAAATAAATGGGTGTTATGGGGCAAAATATTTTACATTGTATTGTATGGAAAAACACCAAGGAGTCCGAACATTTGGCACAAATTCCAAAACCTTTAAGTACATCCTTAAGGAGTCAACTGACCATTTTGGTCATGTTGACTTATTTTTAGGTCTTACTTTGCTGTACATTATTGCTGTGTACAATTCATCTCTTTCTATAATAATATTCAAGATAATAACCAAAAGCTGCAAATTTTCTTAAAATTACCAATACAGGGGCAGCAACCCAATAACAGGTTGCCTGAATGGTCTGAAAATTTCAGGGCAGATAGATCTTCAACTATTGACAATTTCATCCATCTCAGATTTGCTCTAAATGCTTTGGTTTCAGAGATATCAGCCAAAAACTGCATTTTACCCTATGTACTATTTTTAGCCATGTTGGCCATCTTGGTTTGCGGCCGGGTCTTCGAACACAATTTTAAAACTAGATACCCTAATGATGATTGTGGACAAGTCTGGTTAAATTTGTCTTTCTCAGAGAAGATTTTTGTAAAAAATTACAAAAATTTACAAAAAATTGTTAAAAATTTACTATAAAGGGCAATAACTCTTTAAGGGGTCAACTGACCATTTTGGTCATGTTGACTTATTTGTAGATCTTACTTTGCTGAACATTATTGACGGACGCCAAGTAATGAGAAATGCTCACTTAGCCCTTTGGGCCAGGCGAGTTAAAAAGGATGCTATTATTTATATGGAATGAACCAAGTGTTTCTAATTACAAAATTGAAGTTATCCCTTTCCAATGTTGACAAAATTACATCCTGATTCAATTGACTGTTATGGTATATCTTTTTCACAGTTGGGTTCCTTTTAAAGACATAATCATGTCCTTTTTCCTTGTTAATGACACTACTAAATGTGTTTATCATCAATTTAAACTTGCCATAAGCAAAAAACAGGTGCCACTAATTGGGTAGGAACTGATTACTTTTCCTTAAAGTCATATGAAACGAGTGAGTGGTGAAAAATAATGTTTATCCAATTCTTGAACCAATGCATGTATATATCATAAACTTAGTCCTCTGTGCACGATTTTATTATTTTTTACGCAAATATATCGTATAATCGTCAATTTTTTTTCTCTCTGTCTGTTATGATTAAACAAATATGGCTGCTCATTAAATGCCGTGTTTTGAAGCCGAAGTTTAACGATAGTCACCTTATAGTACACAAATAACAAAAAGCATGGGTATTGAGCATGTGTTTAACATCAATCAGATAATTGTTTATTTTAAGGACAGATCCATGCGTATTGCGACCACCGGATTTTTACGAGGAGGGTTACGCTCAGGTCACTGTGCATACGGAAAATATTTCGGCGAATCGCTTCCTGGAAGCAAGCAATTAAAAATAAGTAAACTTCTTCTAAATGTGGACAAATTAAAGAATTTTCCTCAGAAAAAAGTATATGTACATAAGTTGTATAATGAAAACTATCCATTTAGTTATAAAAAACATATGCATAATTTTTTTTATAATTTGAGGTTTCTTATGACTTTTAAGGAGTAAATCCTTTAATAAATCAGTTGCTAGAGTATGCTATCTTTAAAATTTACTTACTTTTAAGAAAGTTTTCTTCTTTGAGGCTGACGCTATTAAACTGTGGCTTAATTTGCAGGCCAAATCTTCCAGCAAGAATTCTAGCTGTGGTGGCTGAATACTTAGTTCTGTTGTAGCCTACAATATAAAAATATTAACTTTAATTATTTCTGTTTACTCTATTTTCTCTTTTTCAAGGCACTTTACCTACACAAGTTCAACTGCACAGAACTCAAAAATTAACCTCCTTTATATGTTAAGAAATGAAACAAAAAAAAAAGAAAGATAAATAATAAATCCTAAATCTTTGGAGCAGAGTTACATTCTTTTTATTGTTTTGATTGTCAGACAATAGAAAATACACACTGTATAAACCAATGTCTCCTAGGTCGGGCATACAAATAGCCATAAATTAACTTAAATCAAATACATAGATCATGTTTTTCAACAAAAGGAAGCTAAAAAATATATATCTTATAATTAATAACATCTTAATGGTAGCAACTTTGATGAATTTTGAGAATTATAAATTAGAACTGAAAGAAAGACATTGAAGATGTCTGATTCACCAAGGATGATCAATAATAAATTTCATTCTTGATTATATACATTACACAAAAAAATGATCAATTTCATTCTTGATTATATACATTACACAAAAAAATGATCAATTTCATTCTTGATTATTTACATTACACAAAAAATGATCAATTTCATTCTTGATTATATACATTACACAAAAAAATATTGCTGCTAAAAGAACGAATAAAGTGATAACCAAAGAACTTGATTATCTAAGTTATAACATATTTCTTAAATAACACTGTATTATAATCCTGACATCAAAAATGGCAAATGATTTAGCAGATAAGAATTTGAATCCCTCTACTTTCTCAATGCAAACAAACTTTTAGGAGAATACAATTCTTTTATTTCATCCATACAGTAACTCACAATTCAAATTCTGATGATAACAGGTGTGTATAATACTGAGAATGTTAGATGTTTGATCAAACAAACCTTTGTATTCTGTTCTGTGTCTAAATCTGCTACTGTAATCATTCCTGTATTTAGAATGGTAAATACTTCCATATTAATTTCCCTGTAAAACAAGATAACTGTCAGCACTGTATGTCACAAACCAAAACTTACATTGTTCCTGCACAACTCTAGGATTTTTTCTTCAACATTTTAGGCAAAGATTGTTTAAAACTCATATATGGACCAACTTTTTAAAAGTATTAGCTATTATAAACAACAAATACCAGGTCTAGACCTAATTCTCTGCATGCAATTAATAGAGTTAACATGTATACTGCAGATAACTGACAATACCTGGAAGGCAAAAAAAGTTGTACAAAATGTTTTGCTTGTACAATAGGTAATGAAAAATCTCAAACTATAGGCAAACAGGAAGACACATGAAAAAGCATCAAAGCAAATTGAACAAGAATGTGTCCCCAGTACACGAATGCCCCACTCGCACTATCATTTTCTATGTTCAGTGGACCGTGAAATTGGGGTAAACCCTCCAATTTGGCATTAAAATTAAAAAGATCATATCATAGGGAACATGTATACTAAGTTTGAAGTCGATTGGACTTCAACTTCATCAAAAACTACCTTGACCAAAAACTTTAACCTGAAGCGGGACAGACGGACTAACGAACGGACGGACGGACGAACGGACGCACAGACCAGAAAACATAATGCCCCTCTACTATCGTAGGTGGGGCATAAAAAGTTTTAAAAACTTACAAAAACATCACAGCCATTATTGTACTCAGTAATTCCAAGATCTTCAAAACTGCACGCACACACAATGTGTTGAACAGAGAACTGTTCTGTTTAGTTGCAAGTTGATGCAAACTATAATCTAGAGCCTGTGTAGCATACCTGTTATCTATAAATTCATGATAAACTACCTCGACCAAAAACTTTAACCTGAGAAAGAGCTGTTTCGCACAATCTCATTTTCATGTTCAATGAACCATGAAATGTGGACCAAAACCTAAATTTGTAGTAGTTTTTAGAAATTCCCAATCATAATGACTATGTATGCAAAGTTACAAATGGATGCAACTATAACTTCATGATAAACAACCTTGACCAAAAACTTTAACCTGAGAAAGAGCTGTTTCACACAATCTCATTTTCATGTTCAATGAACCATGAAATGTGGACCAAAACCTAAATTTGTAGTAGTTTTTAGAAATTCCCAATCATAATGACTATGTATGCAAAGTTACAAATGGATGCAACTATAACTTCATGATAAACAACCTCGACCAAAAACTTTAACCTGAGAAAGAGCTGTTTCACACAATCTCATTTTCATGTTCAATGAACCATGAAATGTGGACCAAAACCTAAATTTATAGTAGTTTTTAGAAATTCCCAATCATAATGACTATGTATGCAAAGTTATAAATGGATGCAACTATAACTTCATGATAAACTACCTGGACCAAAAACTTTAACCTGACGGACGGAAGAACGGAGGCACAGACGGATGGACGGACGAATGGAGGCACAGACCAGAAAACATAATGCCCCTACTACTATCGTAGGCGGGGCATAAAAACATTCATCCTTAAATGAGTTTGTTAACTTTTAACATAGAATATAAAATCGCTTGCTTGTAAAGATTTTTAGTTTTGATTTTATACATGATGAAAATCAAACTTTCCACAACAATTTCTTTCATTTAACTTTTAGATATACATTTACCAACTCCATCATACCTGAAGAAAGGTCTGTAATTCTGTAGACTAATTCCTGATTTTAAGGTACTGTTTCCGTCTTTATTTTCTGTTATTTGTGTATTCTGTGAATCCTAATGGAAATAAAATCCTCATGGTTTACATCAAAATTGTGTTGAGCATACCACACAACTGCAGCAGGCCATCAAGAGCTTCAGTATTTAGCTAACTGATCATAATAAATTTACTGTCATGTTATCAGAAAGCTCATGAAAGAGGAGCAAACAAAACAAGTAAAATGCGTTCACAGATACTCTCTCAAATGCATTTTGTCCATACAAATAATTGAATAAATTCAAAATACTGTAAATTCTGAAATTATTATGTGCATTTATTATTGCAATTTTGTCATTTTAGACGTGTGATTTTAAATTTTGCAATATATCCAGGTGTAATGATAAGTCGTTATCCTAAGGCTATTTTTTTCTTATTTTTTCTGTACACTTAGCTTTCATTTTTTATTACCATGCATTGTCAAGCTTGGTAACTCATAATTATTTGTCAGTAACTAAATGTACGATGCTGTCCCATACTGAACCTTCTGACCTTGTTTGTTTACATTTCAATTTCAATGGCGTCAAAATCACGTGATGTCAATTCGTTCTACCCAATCAAATTGCTCTACTGTCAATTAGGGGATTTTCCAGTCTACGGCAATTACGTTATTTCTTTGTGGGATATTGCTTCAAAATAGTTTGCAATAATTTTGGGTTTTTTTTCAACAGGAAAATTCTTTTTTTGCTTTCCCTTTTGACATCAGTGGAATTCTGTATGAATATTTATCTACAGTCATGATGGTCAGAATATCGTTCTTTTTATAATGAATAAAAAGAAAATTCTATGAAAAATAAATGTAAATTATTTTTCATTAACCTACTCTATATTCCTGTACAAAATTATGGCATGGGCATCGTTTTTTCAATTAGTTTTCCTTTCATTTTGGTTGGGCTTTTTTCGCGGGAAAATCGCGAAAGACGTAAGGAGCATGTCATTTTAAAATTCCTAAAAATACGATTTGCTTGACCTGTTTTGCCTGCCACAAGATTGATGACGCTGATTGGAATGTACACAAAGCAATGGAGGCCGGAAGTGGGATTTTGTGAAGTTCTAGAATGATTTTAGACATTCGGAAGTCGGGATTGAAACGGGCATTAGAAATTTGGCATTTTTTAGCAATAATTGAGAACAACAATGAAAACTTACCTTCAGAAATGTTTTTTTATTCAAAAGTGCAGAAAAAACGTATTCTACATTGTTTTTCTACGCCGGAAGTAGCGTAGTGACGTCAATGCGGAGTTTCCCCGTGTGTTAAGTTCAAACACAAATACCTAACGAACTGACAAGATGAACGATTTTAGACTACGGTAGGATATGTATACAGAAAAATCCTGTTTCATTCATATAAAAAAATAGCAAAATGCAAGTTTAAATTATTGCTATTATAACCCTGTCACATTTTTCGCAATAATAAAAACATCGCAATAATTTTTGAATTTACAGTACTCATTTTAAAAGGCTTAATTATCAGAAACACAATTTTAAAATTTTATAAAAAAGAAGATGCGTTATGATAGCCAATGAGACAACTCTCCACAAGAGACCAAATGACACAGACATGAACAATTATAGGTCACTGTATGGCCTTCAACAATGAGCAAAGCCCATACTCACCTTTGAATAATGTTTAAAAGTCAAACATTTTGAATCTTATATTCATTATTCATGCAAATTAACCATCCTATTATACAATGATACCTTTTCTATATGTGTTGAATCTTTACTGCTTTCATCACTATCATCAACTCTGGTGGTTTCATTGCTATCTGCTTTTCTTTAAAAGATAAATTGTTCAGAATATTTTCTACATTAAAATATTTCATATTACAGCTGTCAGAGTTATCTGAGAGTGAATTTTAATGATGTAAATTCCAAATTTTATACCACATTCTTCTTTTGATTTGGAAACAAAGATATTTTCTAATATTAATAAAACATAGGCTGCATGTGATTGAAATCACAATGGAAATTGCATCGTCAGTTGTGATTTGAAGCTGGAAATACATATGAACATTTGCATTCATGTTGTTTTCGCTAGGAAATTTAATAAAATCATTCTAAAAGAAAGTTTACATGCATTTATCTGTTCATTTTTTTGTATTTCCAACCTGATGTTGTTTCATTTTTGCTTTAATAAAACCTGCAAAGATTTCTGAATTTACAATAATTCACTGTGGGCTGTTTGATCTCGAAACACATTTCAGCTTTTGAAATAAAAAGAAACAAAATCTTTGTGCTTTTATCTATCGATAGCTGTTAACTATGTACATGTTTTTTCTTTATATAATATCTTGCCACAAAAAATTAAATGTTTTATTTTAATCAAGTAAGATATAACAGTATATACTATACTTATAATTATAAGCATTAAATTCAAAGAGAAAAAAAACCACAACAAATTACAGACTGTTATAAGTACTTACTTCTTAGAAGCTTTCTTAGTTTTCTTCTTCTTTCCCTCAGTTGTAGTAGCTGTATTCTGTATGACAGTCTTAGGTGCCTCGTACCAATCAAAATGGGCAGGTGGAGGGCTATAACTTGGCTGAACTAAAGAAAAATGCTTTTAAAATAGTTAAACATAAAATCTATGCTAGTTTGTGTGTTTGGAGGTTGAGATTAAATATTTTCTCATTAAATTCCTTTTATATTATAAGTAAATAATTGATATCTTTTTAATGGAAATGTTCTTTGTTTGTGAAAGGAGCATACATTTTGGTACAATAAAGTAGGCTTTCATACAGTTTAAGGTTTCACACTAAGTAACCTAAATTTACCCATTCCTTCCTTTACATGTTTAAGTATTTTCATTTACAGGTTCTTATCCTGAATATGCACTTAATTTGCCACTGGATGTTCAATATCCATCAATACATCTAAGTACATGCATATAATAGGAATTATAATGTCAAATTTCGATTTTTTTTTATTTCCATAACCATTTTTATATAATTTAGAGAACTGTTTTTATTAAGATGGCTATTCTCCATAAAAACACATGTCAATTAAAAGGTTTAAAGTGCAATGAAGCTTTTTGATTTCATGAACACCTACCATTCAAACATTTTTCCAATGACCTCTGAAGATCTGTAATATTATGTAATCTTGATATGACCTTGGCCTTCATTTCTGGGTCTGTTTGAGTAGCAAATCCATTTATGACCTCTCTGAACCAGTTGAGTGATAAGAACAAATTATCACACAGGAACTCCTTTTCTTTCTGTGATAAAGGTTCTAACTTCTCATAAACTTCTGGTTTTGGTAAAAATACTGGGCATCCTACAAAATAATTATTTCATTTCTTTGGTTAAAAATGTCACATTTTTTAAACAGACAATTCAAAAATTATTTTTGTGACTGTATCCTATTTATAAAAATCTTAAACTTATCAGATCTCCAAACAATTATCTTGGAGTTAAACAAAGTTTTTGTGTGAGTTTTTTTATTGAGGAAGAACATTCAGATTGGAGTGTCTCCCTGCTAAATTGTTTTGCAAGCTGCCGTTTTGTAACATTTTGTTGGAGATCACATTACTTTTTTATTTAATTTCTGAATGTAAATTATCATTGTTGAAAGGTAAATATATTTTAAAACATTTAGAGATTTACATCTATCCTTTTCTCCTTTATTTATGACTTATAACCTGATTTTCACTTTTGGAACGCTGAAGTTCATCTCTAGTTTTTGGTGTGTATGTTCATTTTGTTAAATCTTAAGTTATTTTAAGTGTTGTGCAAGCTGTTGTTTGTCTTTTTTTGTCTTTGGTCATGCTATTTCTGTACTTCTATAATGGATGATGGTAACTGCTACTTTGATGGTTGTCTTCTCTTACGATACATCATTTATCTCTTAAAAAATAATTCTAAAGACTGTTTCATGAAAACACATTATACTCAGCAAAGGCACTTTGAAAATAGAATTACCACTAATTGAAGAAATTAATAAGACCTACTTACATTAAATCGTGAACATCACAATATTTTTCACCAACCCATCATGACAAATTCAAATTGCCTTCTTTGGGTCCTATGTATGTTTTTCTAGACCAGCCCTTATAATGCTGTTTCAGTTATAATCTTTTCGATCAACTAACCATTTCTTTCTCTTTGTATGAAGGATTTTATATTATTATTACATTGTTATAAAATATCATTGTATACCTACCTAATAAGGCATTGATATCACTGAGATCTTCTTGTTGTCTTGATTCACAAACATATAACAGTCTGAAGTGTGGGGACAGACACAATGGATCACTCAAGCCACTGAAATAAATGTTGTGTCAAGTGAGAAAATACAAACATACAACAGTCTGAAGTGTGGGGACAGACACAATGGATCACTCAAGCCACTGAAATAAATGTTGTGTCAAGTGAGAAAATACAAACATATAACAGTCTGAAGTGTGGTGACAGACACAATGGATCACTCAAGCCACTGAAATAAATGTTGTGTACAATAAGAAAATACAAACATACAACAGTCTGAAGTGTGGTGACAGACACAATGGATCACTCAAACCACTGAAATAAATGTTGTGTCAAGTGAGAAAATACAAACATACAACAGTCTTAAGTGTGGGGACAGACACAATGGATCACTCAAGCCACTGAAATAAATGTTGTGTACAATAAGAACATACAAACATACAACAGTCTGAAGTGTGGGGACAGACACAATGGATCACTCAAGCCACTGAAATAAATGTTGTGTACAATAAGAAAATACAAACATACAACAGTCTGAAGTGTGGGGACAGACACAATGGATCACTCAAGCCACTGAAATAAATGTTGTGTACAATAAGAAAATACAAACATACAACAGTCTGAAGTGTGGGGACAGACACAATGGATCACTCAAGCCACTGAAATAAATGTTGTGTCAAGTGAGAAATGATTGTTACATTAATAAGGCATAAAACACATTTACATTTAAAAAGCATATCTGTTTTTGAAAAAAATATATCCTAATTTACTAAAAAAGTATTTTTTATGAAAATTAAAAACTAAGTATGTGTTTAACCCTTTCACCGATTGCTGCCCAGACAGAAGCTACTCTGAGACGATGGCTTCCCTGGCTACTATTACTCAAGTGGGAGATCTTCATAATAAATGTCAATAAAAACTTGTTTGTAGTTATTTGTGTATTTATTTCATTCACTAACACCATGTTCACTGTTTTGTTCATGTTTTGATAATTTTTTCTTCATAAAATATTCAAATTTTCAAATTTTCGGCATTATCTGGGTGAAATTCTCAAAATTCTGCTCTAAGACCCCAAATCGTAATTTTTAAACCCAAAACGGCAAAATTTTGAAATTTTTATGAGGCTGTACAAATTCCTCACACTGAACGATGTCCATTCCAAGTGTTTTGTACATAAAACGACATTTTACGTCAAAAGTATACAAGTTTGGCTTCAATTCTTCCATATTCTTTCAAAAAAAATGTTCCCTCATTTCAAATTCTCGTAAATTCCGTAAATTTCGTCTGATTTTGACACGGTTTTCAACAAACGGAAGCGCCATGTTTACACTTTCATCCGGGTATTCATCAAAGAAAGATAACTCATGTTTGCACTGTTTTGAGCGGGAAAAATAAAAGATGTATTCCGATCCCGGTAAAACGGGACTCATCGTCAGCTGTCTGAAGCGTGAATCCCGGTAAACCGGGACTCATCGGCGAAAGGGTTAAGAAAGTATTTAGGCTTAGAAATTGCAACTATAACTCAAAAGTACCATAAATCTTTAACACTTTTGTACTTAAGGATGTTTGCTTGTCATGTTTTGGAACTTTTGTCAGATTTTCGAAATCCTCTGGTTTTATCCATTTGAATGCCTTAGAAAATTTTGCCCATGAACCCCCATTTTTCTTTTTATAAATCTTTAACATGTATAATTATAAGCCATTTGTAAAAGTCTTATAAAATCTTATTTATTTTTAAATAGTTTTTGAGAACTTTAACTGGTCAATGATAAAGCTATGAAAAATCAAGAGAGAACATTTTCCCGCCAAAATTCCAATGGCTAATATCTCGAAAACAAGCACATTGACCCCTATATTTTTTTTGCTTTTTTGCTTTTTTTTGCTTTTTTGATTCCTAATCCCCTATCAATATATGCTAGTTTTATGGAAAGTTATTTATTTTGAAACTGAGCAGCAAACATCCTTAAGGAAGTTTGCTACTCAGTTTCAAAATAACAAGCTTTTCATAACACTAGTATATAATGATAGGGGATTAATTAGGGAAGCAAAAAAGCAAAAAAAATATAGAGGACAATGTGCTTGTTTTCAAGATATTAGCCAGTGATATTTTGGTGGGAAAATGTTCTCTCTTGACTTTTCATAACTTGATCATTGACAAGTTAAAATTCTCAAAAACTTTTAGAAAATAAATAAGATTTTATAAGAATTTTTCAAATGGCTTATAATTATACATGCAAAAGATTTATAAAAAGAAAAATGGTGGTCAATGGGCAATTTCTTTTTAAGGCATTCAAATGGATAAAACCAGGATTTCGAAACTCTGACAAAAATACCAAAACATGACAAGCAAACATCCTTAATATCTTAATATCCTCTATGTTTATACTAAAAATGTTGTTTCTTGCAAAAGCAACAAACTTCAATTATTGAAATCTTCATGTTTTAACAAACGACTCCCCCACCAAAATAATAATATTCACATGCTGAAAATGAAAATAATATGAGGCAGGCATTACCTGTGAAAGGGGACAAAGTATGTATGATTTTTTTAAATCAAAACATATGTTAAAAAAGAAATGGAAACACTGTTAAGTTTCCAATTTTGGTTCTGTTGTTAGGTGATTTTAGTTATGACGTTAGTTAAGGTATGATGTCATATTCAATGTAAACAAAGAAACACTCTCATCAGGTAACGTTTTTTCATATCAAAGAATTATTAAAAATGAAATTGGTAGTGTGTTCCTTCCTATATTTTACTAGCCTGATAAATATATATTTTACTCAAAGTCTCATTTCAAAGAGACCCGAAAAAGGAAGTAGATTTCTGTGCAGAAAGGGGAATGAAAAAAATAAAAATAAAAAAGTTAACGATTTAGAGTTCATTAGGATTTTTTCTTTCTTTCTATTTTTCTACTGTAATAGGGACAAAGTCCCCTTATTATTTTTTATTGGAGACAGTTTAAAATATGTGGATGGACATTCATGACTCAGTAAATGTGAACGGTACAAAGTATTGCATGTGTTTTAAGTACATATATTTCAATGAAAAAAGACTTAGATCCAAAGATAAACATTTATCTCTAAATTATGTTAATCTAACTTGACATTTCTTTCAATGTCTAGTTATGTTACCTTTCACTGGAGGAATCCTTAATTGCTGTCTTCTTTTTATCAGCAGCAGATTTTTCTACCAGATGTGACATGTATATTGCAATAGGTTCTTCACTTTCTGGGTCAAGATTATATTGTAGCTCTCCAGAGGTTAAACATCTAAAAATGTACATAATGTAGTCAACAAACTTTTATTTTTGAAAAAAAAATGTTCTTTTTTTATAATCTGATACCAATTATCAATATCTTAATCACAATTTATTCGATATACAATTTATTATATATATTTTATAATCCCAATAAAAAAACTTTTATGCACATACTTTCATTAAATAAACTGCAAATCTTAAGGCCGTCCAAATTATGTTCAAAATTAATTCTTCTCAAATATACATCTGATGTTTTCTATTCTTTGGTCGGGTTGTTGCCTCTTTGACACATTCCTCAATTTTAACATTTGAATATAAATAATATAAGATAATTATGATGTGTATAACTTTAACAATTAGAAATCTTTCTCTCCTTGCTATTGAATGTTTCAGTCACAATAAATGGTAACCAAAAACCCAATACTTACTCCTCCTTTGGAGATTCGTCCACATATAATACAAAATTCCCTTGGAAATCTGATATCACTGTCTCATCTATCCAGGCCTACAAAATGATAACAATGTTAAATAAGAAGTTAATCTCAAAGTTTTACTACAATTAAAACTCTACTAATAAACTGCAAATTACAAACTAATTGGAAAATATTATCATCTACTCAAAGTGTATACACATTTTTTTAAACTTTAATTTTTTTTCAGAGTATAGTGCCACGACACAGATTGAGTTTTGTCCTATCAGTTTTTAAATCCTTTCAAAATTTCCTAATGTCTGTATATATATTAGAAAGACTGAATAGAATGTCCTTATTAGTTGATTCTGCAACTGTTTAAAAAAATCCTAAAATAATTTCTTTACGATATTTTAGAAAATGTAAGGTTATCCTCTCTGAGACATCTGTCAGGAGTCTTCAATCCTTCAAGAGGCTCCTGACTAAATATGCAGAGTAAGATTTGATTTGATTTTTTGTGCTTTTTACACAACTTTTGGTGATGGAATCCGGAGTGTTCAGAGAAAACTATAGACCTTCGATAGGAAAACTGACAATCCTAGTTGATTAAGATTTACGTCAAGTGCACCTACACTTGTGGGGTTCCAACTCACATCCTCAGTATTGACTGGATGGTTATTACAGTAGTAACTACTTAGATCACTCTGCCCTGCAGCATTAGAAGAAGAAGCACTGTTACACAAACCTCTACTTTAGGATCCAGACAACCTTTTTGTATAACATTAGCGAGTTCATCCATGAAAAGAGCAGCTGCCTCTGGTATCCTGTTTATACTGGTTCTTACAAGATTCAATAAGGCTACAACCTGCTTGTATGATTCTTCTGTTAACCCAGACTGTCCATTATTACTGACAAAATAATAAATCTTTTAAGAAACTGTTCATATACTGTATGCAGCTTAACATTAAATGTAAACATTTGCAGGAGTAACATTATTTCAACTAAAAAATCTGGGAATAATGCAGGAACACATGATTAAATTTCACAAGGGATAATCTTTACAGACCTAAAAATAATCCAATTTGTAACATATTTGTTTTCATTCATTATTTTGTAAATAAATTAGGTCATTAATATTTTAGTTTGAACTGTCTTACAGTTTTCATTTTTTCTCATTGTTAAAGGAAAGTATGGTAACCTTAAAGTTGTTTATTTCTGTTTCATTTGTTGTCTTGTGAAGAGTAGTCTCTTTTGAAATCATACCTAATCTTCTTTTTTATAATTAATAGTATAATTTATCAATAAGAAGTGCCACTATTACAATACCTGTTATAGGCTATACTTTTAACAATCATAATAGCACCAATTATACCCATTCTTTTGTACCTGCAAAGAAAACATACAGAAATTATGTTCCTCAACATGAGCTGTATTCATTTAGGATAAACTGAAAAGATTAGCTGACACATTACCCGATTTTAGTATATGCACCTATGTTCATGATCGTTGGTTATAACATTGGGATATCTTTTTTCTTCTTTAAATAGCTCATAATATTAAGGATAAATTGATATAACGCATGATTAGTTCTCATATCCTACTAGTATTAGTGCTCTGCGTCTCATGCTCATCTTCACAGTGTTCAATTTTGACTTTTGAATGTTTTGTGTCCGACGCCAATTCACTCTGCTTTGTGACATTTTTTTGCCTACCTCCTGCACAGAACGGTTTTGGGTAGAAAGAAGCTTGGCTGTAACACTCTTCATGAGTGTCTATGACTTTCATCTGCAAACTACATTTTACACAACTCTTATACTTATCTTCCATTACTTTTTTTTCACTCGATGTCTATCTTTTCTAAGTATCTATAATACTAAGATTACGAGGTCCAATTTGTCAGCCGTCATCACGTAAAAACGATGAATCAAAGAATTCAACTTTATATATAACTAATATAGTACAATGGTGTTGATTAAAAATTACACCACTCTAGGCCCATTTGTTTTCCACTTAATTAATATTGCCAATAATTAAGAAGTTCCGGATCGAGTCCGACACCGATACCAATAGTATATTCACCTGTTACCTATTACCTTATCTGTACGTTCCGCATCTGACAGGCGCACCACCAAACAGTGTATTTAGAATTTAACTGTATACTGTTAAGTAAAAAATACTCCATTCCAGGCCCTTTTGTTTCCCAAATTATTAATATTACCAATAATTGATAGGTTCCAGGTCGACGGGTTCAAACAGAAAGATTTTGAAAGCAGAGAAAACTGTGCACCTTATACATGTTATAATCGGCATCACTTTATCCGATGACAATACCAATACTAAAATAAGGCATACGCATAGTTATATATCAGTCACGGATCCGCGATATCACGGGTGTGTTCTAGTTTTCAATTAATTGTGTGAGGTCAAAATTGTGGTTAGAGGGTAGCCATTTCCTGCTAAAGGGAAATAATTCAAAAGTTGGCGAATGTGTGGGGTTACCAAGGGTGAATTGCAAATGTTTTTTCAGACAGGTATTAAAGTAAAGATATAAACTAATAATATAAAAAAGTCTGACATAATAGTGTAACAATTCTTACTTTGGACTGTTGTTTGAAAGCTGTTTCCTTATAATAATGTGAAGATCATCCTATAAAATAAGAAAATTATCAATGTTTATGATGCAAATATAGGTCTTGAGAGTATATACTTTATCATATTTTTTCACACTTGTCAGTTAATTTTTAATCAGCTAAAAGCCTTGAACACACAAAAGATATAAAGACAATTCACATTCAAATGCTTTACTGATAATTCTAATTCTAACTTTCATTAAAATAAATATGGCTGTTAATTATTGGGAATGTTAAATGTATCCCTGAAAGATGTAATATTCCTCATCGTAAAATTTCTAAATTTAAATGCATGCTACCTGTATCATTCCACCATCGTTGGGGTTTCTGAAAGCCAGGATACTCAACATAGAGTAAAGTTTTCTTATCTGCATAACTGATAAATTATCTAAATAATCTAAAACACCCTGAAATAAATATTTGTTCTAAGTACGGATATCTGTAAAATGAACCATCAAAGTTTTTAAAACCTGAGAAAAAAAAACATTCATGCATACAGGACACAAAAAAAAGAAAGAAACAACAGGCTCGCCTCTCAAAAGATGTAAATGGAGCTTATACTGATTAACATTCTGAAGAAATATAATTTCTGTCATGATTATTTAGTAGGATGTGTTAATGTTTTTGTGAGCCATTCTTTCTTTTTACAACTATTTATTGCACTCAAGGTGTTGTCATACTTATCTGATTTTAATGTTTCAGTGCTCCTTCACATCTTTCCTTGTGGTATAGATGACATGATTGATTGGTGTTTAATGCCACTTCAATCACTATTGAGCTTTTTTCATGGCAATCAGTTTTTATTGGTATAGGAAGTTGTGCCCAGAGAGAACCATGGAATTTCGGTAGGAAAATTGACGATCCTAGTCAATTAAGATTTGAGTCAAGAGCACCTGTCAGGTGCAGGATTGGATTTGAACTAGTAACCTCAAGAGTTGACAGGTAAGTGATACAGTACATCTAGGCCTCCTAAATGCCATAAAGGAAGGATGATACTCATATAATTAGTATAATATTTAAGGACGTAACTTACAAAATTCACACTGAATATATTTTCAATTGAAAAAGTTGTATCATAGATTCATAAAAAAGTTAATGACATGATGAGTGTCAAATGATCACATAAGTTCACACTAGCTCTAGGTCAAGATTTATCAAATTTACCTTTACAAATATTGCAAATGGTGCCATCTTTGTGAGATAATGTTCCACCAGATCAGACAGAATATCTAATGAATGGTCTATTTCACTTTCAAACCCACTGCCAATATGTGTCACCAGGTTTCCTACTATTTCCTATAAAAAGATAATAATTTTGACATAAATATTAAGATATAACAGAAAAAAAATACATATTAAATGTACTAATAATGTATGATTAGTATTTTCGTTTTACAGAACACAATGGTCATGTGACTGCAATCTGACCTGGCTGCTTTCTGTTTAGAATACTCAGAGCTTAGTATAGAGTTTTCTCATTGTTGAAGGCTGTACAATTGCCAATAATTGCTAAAATCAACTTTAATTGAACTTTGATGGACAGTTATCTCATCGGCATTATGCCACATTTTCTTATTTTTATATAGAAGCAAAAATTACCAGTTTTAAAATCTGTGTTGTAAAGAGTGAAACACGATCAAACCCTTGAACTAGGACATACAATGTATACTCTTTTTTAACAAAGTAAACTTTGTTAAACAGACCACATATCTAATCAAAAACAAAATCTTCCTTTTGAGAAGTGAGTAATATGTAATGAATTTTATAGGCCAACTAACAAACAAGGTGATTGAAATATACCATGCTCTCTTTGAGGCTGGTTACTCAAACTAAATAATCTGTTGAATAATGGAACAAAATGCAGAATTACATTAGTGCCCTACAAAATGCAAGAATACTGAATTCAGGCTTGTATAGTCTACAGTACTCTCACCATATTTATTTTCATTTACTTCTGCTATTCAAACTTCTAGTTCAAACTTAAACTCAATTGTTTTTTTTCAGGGATTTTTACTTATTTTTACACTTTTGAAGTGTTCTAGAATCATTTACAAGCCTTTGCAACTTCCATTTGTTGATGGGAAATGATTGAATTTACCGGAGTTTCAATGAATTTTTTTGAACATTTACAAAAAAGGTTTTTTACCTGAATTCTCCTAGCAAAAGGGGATGGCATACAATGTACCAGCACCAACTATACCAAGTCGATAATGGCCTTTCTTAACAATGACAGTATTTCTGGATCATTTGTTTTTAATCTCAGATCAAAATCTTTAATGCAACAGTATCAGTTTTTATAACTTACCTGTTGACAAAATGAATCAAATGCTACAAAGGCTTTTGTGTATAGTGTACATGCTATATACGATACAGCTGGTTCTGGTGATCTCAACAATACTTCTGCTAAGGATAAAATGGAGGGAAAAAACTCTCTTAGCACCTAAAATGAAGCAAACACATGTAGTTTTAGTGATTTCTACATACATTTTTTTTATCTAAAAAAAAGTTATTTACACTTTGGTTATTTAGCTGAGCTTTGTCTCCAATAAAATTTCTGAGGTCATGCAACAATCACTTTTAATAATGATGTAATTTTTTTAATAATCAAGAAGCAACAGATAAAGGGAACTTCTGTGACTTACAGTAATACAAGTGTCAATATGTTTATTTAAAAAAAAATAACAAATTTCTGTCAATGAAATTCATAATTTATTCTGAATAAACAAATAACATGGTAAATCATACATTTTCTCACGTTAAATTTTGAAAATAAATTGTGTTCTCGGTTTCTGATCTCTTCCACAGTTTCTACATTTTCATGGCCCGTTATTTTTTTTATTATCCACAATTGTCATTTACTTTTGTTTTAGCTATCCATATGTAAACAAAAATTAATCTCGACATAAAAATCCTTTTCTTTATTTAAACAAGAACCCAATAATTCTCTCCTTTCGATAAGTAAATTTAAAATATATAAAACATCTACATCAAGTGTTTAAAATTAGAGAATTTACTGATCATGTCTCAAGCACAGAAAATTTTGTACAGAAAATTTTTTGTTTTTGTTGCATGTTATCTGTTATTCATTTACTATCTTTTGATTACAGTCTCTTCAAAAGGTTGTTATTTTGAAACAGAGGAGCAAACATCCATAAGTATATGGCCATTTTAAATATACAATGATATATTAGAGAAGTTGATTTTCTCAAAGTAATAGTGATCAGCAATTACAGCTGAAATGGAATAGTATGAGTACTGTGATCATAATTTCAACTTTCATTTTGTCAATATTACCTCGTTATGATTTGTAAAGATATCTTGAAGTAACACCTCTGTTATACCACCAGCCCTGATCTTGTTTCTGACCAGACTTTCCACTGGTTTCTTCCTGTTTGTAGTGTGAAGAATCAGCAATAAGAATATGTCTATCACTTTATGGTCACCTGGCTGCTTTATTCCATCTATTGCCTAAAAAAGTTAAAATTTATCTTTGATTCAATTGATGAGACATTTTATCTGGAGGATTCAAATTGACAAATTTTTTTTTCTTCAGATTGCTGTGTAAGGGTTCCAAATTATTTGAAGTTAGCAGTAAATAGACAAGGTTCTGACAAAGTATAAAACCATCACCCATATAGCTGGTGTCTTCTAACCCTTTATCAGTTATTTTCTATATATCCTTCTTTTTAACAGCCATTTTCTAGTTTTCATTTGTGACAATAAAGATGCTAATTTACTAGAAAGGATGTTGGTAAAATCATCTGTATTGTTAACACAGGTAAACCTGTGTAATTGGAACCTATACAGAATAATGTTTTCATTAGACAGTGTGAAAGGTATTCAAATTTTCGAAATAATTTTTACTGTGTATACTATAGAAAAGAGTATAATTTTAGCAGGCTTCCTGTTAACAAAGTATTTGCATTAAACATGTTTTATTGTATAAATGGGTTTAAATGTATATGTGACTATTCCTCACACCGAAGTTTTCCATGAATTTGAACTAATTACTACTTCGTTTTTATTATGCAAAAATATCAATCTGATCAAGAATTTGAAATATCTGAAGATTAATAAGATAGCTTTGTTTCTGTGTATTTTTCACCAACCTTGACACAAGCTTCTGCCACACATTTCTGGAATCTAATACTAGATTTAATGGCATCCAAGGTCAAAGCTTCTGCTCCCCTGTTTACATCACCACTTATTCTCTGTAATCTGAAAAACATTCATGTGTTATAAGTTGGCCTTAAAATCGGCACTTAATAAAACTGCTATTGTGATATTTGTTTACTTAATTGATTGATGGTTTAACACTATTTTCAGCACTATTGTACAATTTTGTGGCAGTCAGTTCATACAGCAAGCTCAGGCCTCACGGTCATAAAACTTTCGAGCATGATTTTTGTACTCAGACTCGAAAATCAACCAATCAAATTGCTGGATTTCATGTTTCGAGCATGATTTTTGTGCTCCGAGCACTGAGCAAAGTTTTATGCCTTCAAGGCCAGGTGCCAGGAAAGAACTACTGACCTTGGTAGGAAAAATGACAATCCTAGTCAATTAAGATTGGAGTCAAGCGTGCCCGACATGTGCCTAATTAGAACTCACAACCTCAGTTTTGTCAAGCTATTGATTCAGTTCGACTACTTACACCAATAAGCCACTGAGGGTTGTTTGAAGATATGCCTATAGTAATACATCAGTTTGTATATTTTCCTATTACATTAGATGAAATAACACAACTTATATAATTAATAGTATATTACTGTGGATTCATTTATTTTTATGGGTACCAATTTCGTGAATAGAGGAAAACTTGCATAATTGTGGATATTTGATTTAGTATTTTTTTTCCAAAAGTCTGTGTTTAATCATATATCAAAATTGCAGTTCGTTGGACATTTAAAAATATTGGTTTCCATGTACCCTAAAAATCAATAATAATTAATCCATAGTATATTAAAAGATTCTTAACTTTTCTAAATATTTGAGGAAAATCCTGTAAAAAATATTCAGATAACAATAGATGCAAAAATAAAATAAGGATTTGAAAATAAAACTTGAATAAATCTGTATTTCTTCCAAATGAAACTGACATCTTTACATAGATTGGTACTGCCTCTCTATAATGCATATAATCAATCTGAATAAATCTACCTTTTATCCCTGCTCCTCTGTAAGGACTGGTGAGGTGTAGATGATATTGGAGGTCTAAAAGTTGTACTGAAATCAAGGTTTGCTCGTATTTCTGACACAACCTATAAACAAAGAACAGACTACACAGTATAACATAAATCAAGTCATGCTTAAATATGTTTAGTTGTTTTAGATTTTGAAGTACTTCTATATTCAGAAGAATAAAAATAGAACTTTTTTATATATCTGCAAAGGAAGCACTACTCTGGATTAACTCACATCAAGAATGCTCAAACTTATCATTTGAAAGCCGAGGATAAGGAAATATGAAGAAATATTCATGTATGAAAATTTAAGAGAGAACTATTTTCTGTCAAATTTTCACTAGCTTTTATTTAAAAAAAAAACAAAACAAGGACACTTACCCATTATTTTTTTTCTATGTTTTAGTTATTTTAATTTTGTCAATTTATAACAGTCTTTTGAAAAGCTTGTTATTTTGAAATAGAGGAGAGAACATCCTTATTTTTTTTTATGTTTAACAAATGAGAAAATGTCTTATATGTATTTTCTGTAACTGTTGATGTTTGTGAATGAATATGTTTTATATAAGTGATTGTTTGTAAACCTTTTTTTAAAGAGCTATTGCTTCAATATAAATCTTGTTTGACAGCAGTATATTTGTTCTGTTACTCATCATGGTTAACTCACATACTAAAAATTATCGAAGTCCAACGCCCATAATTTCGGCAAAAATTAGCGAAGCGGAATGAAACTCAAGCTTGATCTGTTACTCATCATGGTTAACTCACATACCAAAAATCAGCCCAAAATCTGAAGGCATTTAGAAAAAAAAGCTGTGTAACTGTGATTTTCAAAAATTTATCGAAGTCCAAAGCCTGTAATTTGGGCAAAAATTAGTGGAGCGGAACAAAACTCAAATTTGATCTGTAACTCATCATGGTTAACTCACATACCAACAAGAGGCTGTCACAACGACAGCAAACCGGATTTATTAACATTTATTTGTGTCCTGGCTATATCACAAGAACCATTACTGATGAATGGTGAAAGTGAAAATCGTCAATATCAAATTTGACCTCCATTTTGTCATCAGTATCAACATATTAAAATTTGAAAAGCTTAGATTGAATGGTTCATGAGTAAATGCAACAACCTGAATGGAAACGCCATTTTACGATCTTTCAAGAACCATAACTCCTGAACGGTAAAAGTCAAAATCGTCATTATTGAACTTGACCTCTATTTTGTCATCAGTAACAACATATTAAAATTTCAAAAGCTTTGGTTGAATGGTTCATGAGAAAATGCACGGACACGACGGGAAAAACCATTTTTCAATCTTTCAAGAACCATAACTCCTGAACGGTAAAAGTCAAAATCGTCATTATTGAACTTGACCTCCATTTTGTCATCAGTAACAGCATATTAAAATTTCAGAAGCTTTGGTAGAACAGTTCATGCATAAATGCACGGACACGACTGGAAACTCCATTTTTCAATCTTTCAAGAACCATAACTCCTGAACGGTAAAAGTCAAATTCATCATTATTGAACTTGACCTCCATTCTTTCATTAGTAACAACATATTAAAATTTGGGAAGCTTTGGTAGAACAGTTCATGCGTAAATGCACGGACAACTCCATTTTCCAATCTTTCAAGAACCATAACTCCTGAACGGTAAAAGTCAAAATCGCCATTATTGAACTTGACCTTTGTATAGTTGTCAGTAATAACATATTAAAATTTTAAAAGCTTTGGTTGAACGGTTCATGAGTTAATGCACGGACAACATTTGATTGCCGCCCGCCCGCCCGCCCGCCCGCCCGACAGCCCGACCGCCCGCCCGCCCGCCCGCCGTACATCCCCAAATCAATAACCGACATTTTTGTCACAAAAATCCGGTTAAAAATCAGTTCAATATCTGAAGGAATTTAAAACTAGAGGTTCTAAAGAGCCTGTGTCTCTCACCTTGGTCTATGTGCATATTAAACAAAGGACACAGATGGATTCATGACAAAATTGTGTTTTGCTGATAGTGATGTGTTTGTAGATCTTACTTTACTGAACATTCTTGGTACTTAGAATTTTCTCTATCTATAATAAACTTGGACCTTTAGATACAGTGAAAAATATTTTGTAAAAATTTACAAAAATTTACCAAATTAGTGAAAATTGTTAAAAATTGAATAAAATGGGCAACAACTCCTTAAGGGGTCAACTGACGATTTTGGTCATGCTGACTTATTTCTAGATTTTACTTAGCTGAACATTATTGCTGTTTACAAGTTATCTCTATCTATAACAATATTCAAGATAATAACCAAAAACAGCAAAATTTCCTTAAAATTACTAATTCAGGGGCAGCAACCCAACAACAGGTTATCCGATTTATCTGAAAATTTCAGGGCAGATAGATCTTGACCTGTTACACAAGTTTACCCCATGTCAGATTTGCTCTAAATGCTTTGGTTTTTGAGTTATAAGCCCAAAACTGCATTTTACCCCTATGTTCTATTTTTAGCCATGGCGGCCATCTTGGATGGTTGGCCGGGTTAGCTGACACATTTTTTAAACAAGATACCCCAATGAAAATTTTGGCCAAGTTTGGTGTAATTTGGCCAAGTAGTTTCAGAGGAGAAGATGTAATAGATTACTAAGATTTACGAAAAATGGTTAAAAATTGACTATTAAGGGCAATAACTCCTAAAGGGGTCAACTGACCATTTCGGTCATGTTGACTTATTTGTAAATCTTTTATTGCTGAACATTATTGCTGTTTACAGTTTATCTCTATCTATAATAATATTCAAGATAATAACCAAAAACAGCAAAATTTCATTAAAATTACTTATTCTGGGGCAGCAACCCAAAACCGGTGTCATATGGTATTTTGAACCCCATGGTAAATTGACCCCGGGGTCAAAATACCGCTATGGTAAATTGAACCCCCCTGTATGGAATATTGAACCCCCATGGTAAATTGAACCCCCCTGTTTTTTTTCATCCTAGATGATTATTAGAACATTATACATTATTCTAAAGCTTACCATAGATTAAAAAATCATTCATACAAGGAGGGGAGGTACATTTTCCATGCTTAATTAAAAGAAATATCTTTGCTTGGTATATAAGTGCTCTGTAGTCTCTACCAACAAAATTTCATTCAAAACACTTATTGACACATTATAACTAGACCATATGTAGCTTAAATGCTTTAATTATTTGTAATTATAACATACGGTAGTTTTGATTTTCCATGGTAAAAAAGGGGGGTCAAAATACCATGGCAAAGTAAAATTTTAAAAATATCTTTTCCAGCAAGTTAAATACATACAAACTACTTTTGGTGTATTCTTATTACATTAAAGAGTTAGAATTGCCAGATTGTTAGAAGTTAAAGGTCTAGAGTTGGGGGTTCAATATACCGCAGGGGGTCAAAATACCATGGCAAAGTAAAATTTTTAAAATATCTTTTCCAGCAAGTTTAATACATACAAACAATTTGTTGGTGTATTCTAACTACATAAAAGAGTTAAAATTGTCAGAATTTTTTGAATTAAAGGTCTAGAGTATGGGATTCAAAATACCGCAGGGGGTCAAAATACCATGGCAAAGTAGCATTTTCAAAATATTTTTTCCAGCAAGTTTAATAAATACAAACTACTTTTTGGTGTATTCTAACTACATAAAAGAGTTAAAATTGCCAGATTGTTAGAAATTAAAGGTCTAGAGTAGGGGGTTCATTATACCGCAGGAGGGTCAAAATATCATGGCAAAGTAAAATTTTCGAAATATCTTTTCTAGCAAGTTAAATACATACAATCTTTTTATTGGTGTGTTCTAACTACATAAAAGAGTTAGAATTGCCAGATTTTTTTTAATTAAAGATAAAGAGTAGGGGGTTCAATATACCGCAGGGGGCAAAACACCATGGCAAAGTAAAATTTTCAAAATATCTTTTCCAGCAAGTTTAATAAATACAAACTACTTTTTGTCGTATTCTAACTACATAATAGAGTTAGAATTGCCAGATTGTTAGAAATTAAAGGTATAGAGTAGGCGGTTCATAATACTGCAGGAGGGTCAAAATACCATGGCAAAGTAAAATTTTCAAAATATCTATTCCAGCAAGTTTAATACATACAAACTACTTGTTGGTGTATTCTAACTACATAAAAGAGTTAAAATTACCAGAACTTTTTGAATTAAAGGTCTAGAGTAGGGGGTTCAAAATACCGCAGGGGGTCATAATACCATGGCAAAGTAAAATTTTCAAAATATCTTTTCCAGCAGGTTTAATAAATACAAACTACTTTTTGGTGTATTCTAACTACATAAAAGAGTTAGAATTGCCGGATTTTTTTTAATTAAAGATCAAGAGTAGGGGGTTCATTATACCGCAGGAGGGTCAAAATACCATGGCAAAGTAACATTTTGAAATGTCTTTTCCAGCAAGTTAAATACATACAAACTTCTTTTTGGTGTATTCTAACTACATAAAAGAGTTAGAATTGCCAGATTTTTTTTAATTAAAGGTCTAGAGTAGGGGATTCAAAATACCGCAGGTGGACAAAATACCATGGCAAAGTAAAATTTTCATAATATCTTTTCCAGCAAGTTTAATACATACAAACAATTTGTTGGTGTATTCTAACTACATAAAAGAGTTAAAATTGCCAGAATTTTTTGAATTAAAGGTCCAGAGTAGGGGTTCCAATATACAGCAGGGGGGTCAAAATACCATGGCAAAATAAAATTTTCAAAATATCTTTTCCAGCAAGTTAAATACATACAAATTCTAACTCCTTAACATAGTTTTAATACTCCAATAAGTAGTTTGTATGTATTTAATATACTGGAAGAGATATTTTGAAAATTTTACTTAGCCATGGTATTTTGAGCCCCCTGCGGTATATTGAACCCCCTACTATAGACCTTGAATTTCAAAAATTCAAAATTCAAGCTATTTTAACACCTTAACATAGATTTAATACTCCAATAAGTGGTTTGTATTTATTTAACATGCTGGAAAAGATATTCTGAAAATTTTACTTTGCCATGGTATTTTGACCCCCCTGCGGTATATTGAACCCCCTACTATAGACCTTGAATTTCAAAAATTCAAAAATTCAAGCTATTCAAAATCCTTTACATAGTTTTAATACTCCAATAAGTAGTTTGTATGTACTTAAGATACTGGAAAATATATTTTGAAATTTTTACTTAGCCATGGTATTTTGACCCCCCTGCGGTATATTGAACCCCCTACTATAGACCTTGAATTTCAAAAATTCAAGCTATTTTAACTCCTTAATATAGTTTTAATACTCTAATAAGTGGTTTGTATGTATTAAACATGCTGGAAAAGATATTTTGAAAATTTTACTTAGCCATGGTATTTTGACCCCCCCCTGCGGTATATTGAACCCCCTACTATAGACCTTGAATTTAAAAAAATCAATCTATTCTAGCTCCTTAGCATAGTTATAATTCTCTAACTAGAACACACCCGCGAAATCGCGGGCATATACAGCTTGTGAACTGTTGCAGGATGATTTTTTGTAAAAGATATTATGTATGGAGAATTACATAGAAGGTATACCTCCCTTTTTCCAAAGTCCAATATTTGTTTCCTTTCTGTTAAATTCAATTATATTCGTGTTTCTGGCCTACGACCACAATTATTTTTCTCCTTTGCTACAATGCTTCTTTTGGTTAAAGTCAAATCAAATTAAAAATTTGCACCGTTTCAAACATGAAATAAATGTGACTGCTTATATATAGACCATTATTAGTCTAAAAAAAATGCTTCTATGACAATTCATCAGTGCTTTTTTTTTTGAGAGCCTTATTAACATGCCAATTGAAGGATTTGAATCATGTATAAATGACTAATACCGACTAAGGCTAATTTGAGGGGTTGTCGATCGGAGGGGTCCTGATCCCGAAATCCCGGGCTTAAAACCATGAAACTGAGATGCAGAATTTAAAGAAATTCATATCCCGAAATCGCAAATATATATTCCCGGATCCCGTAAGGATCCATCCCCAAATCCCGAGCTTAAAAACACTCGATCCCGACGCCCCTAAAAAGGTCCTGCCTCCCTCTAATCTCTACCTTACTTTCATTTTTGCCAAATCACTATTTTCCCTTTTAACAATAAATTGTTATGCCCCAATTATGGAAAAGATATTTTGAAAATTTTACTTAGCCATGGTATTTTGACCCCCCTGCGGTATATTGAACCCCCTACTATAGACCTTAAACTAAAAAAATTCTAGCTATTCTAACTCCTTAACATGGTAATAATACTCCAATGAGTAGTTTGTATGTATTAAATATGCTGGAAAAGATATTTTGAAAATTTTACTTAGCCATGGTATTTTGACCCCCCTGCGGTATATTGAACTCCCTACTATAGACCTTAAACTAAAAAAATTCTAGCTATTCTAACTCCTTTACATGGTTATAATACTCCAATGAGTAGTTTGTATGTATTAAATATGCTGGAAAAGATATTTTGAAATTTTTACTTAGCCATGGTATTTTGACCCCCCTGCGGTACATTGAACCCCCTAATAGTATAGACATTGAATTTCAAAAATTCAATCTATTCTAGACCTTAACCTAGTTATTATACTCCAATAAGTAGTTTGTATGTATTAAATATGCTGGAAAAGATATTTTGAAAATTTTACTTAGCCATGGTATTTTGGGATTTCGATTGCTGGATTCCCTTTATAGGCCCTATATATTTGATTCGAATGCCCCCGAAGACTTCCGTTAGCTATTTGGCAACGGTGAAGTCCGAGAATAAACTGGACCCCTGCTGTTGTTTCACTGTTATCGTGTGCCGAAGTATCAATCAGCGGGTGACCAGTTTAGTCCGAGAACTCGTGTGTACAATGATGTTCCCGATTCAACTACGGAATCGTCCTTTGACATTGACTGTGAACCTGAATTGGTCAGTGAATTAACGGATGAGAAAATAATTATAAAAAGCAAAATGGCTCCACATCGGACATCTCCCAACGACGAGCGTGATTGACGGAGTGGCGTTTGATTTATAAACAAAAATGTAGCAAAACGTCTATCTTCATCTTCTTTTATTTTTACGTTTACATCTAAATCAACACAAAAATAAACTGTCGTCTGTTGTGTCACCTATTATCCCTTTTCAGTATATGCCAAAATTATTTGGTGTCGACTTCCGTTTACCTCTACAATCCGAACACCTGTGAAAACCGAACAAAACGTAAAGTCCCGTGGGTGTTCGGTTTGTACAGGTTTC
This sequence comes from Mytilus edulis, assembly GCF_963676685.1. NCBI lineage: Eukaryota > Metazoa > Mollusca > Bivalvia > Mytilida > Mytilidae > Mytilus > Mytilus edulis. The sequence goes on along the minus strand of NC_092344.1, from coordinate 37,711,583 downwards.
ACTGTATATGGCCCTGACAACCTTATTGCAGGGCCATAAAAATCATGTAGATCAGACTTTGAAGAGTTTAAAGCTGACACCATTGACTGACAAAATCTATCAGTATATAGAGTGGGGTGCGCATATTCGCCGGGGACACAATTTCGCCGTTTTATAATTTTGAGTTGTAAATACTTCAAAAGATGGCTGAAATGGAAGATATGCCGGTAACTAAGATATTTATAACAAATATGATTTTATTTTAAACTACGACAAAATTGCGGCACTTACCGCAAAGGACCGAAAAACGAATAACGATTTTCGGCCAATTTTCTGAATGAATAAAACGATTTCAAAGAAGTATTTCTTAGAAAATCTTTGACTGATTGCCCTAAATTTCAGTCCTGTACACATTTAAAATGTCTGCTATTGCCATCTATAATGAAATTGATTTGAAAAATATTGTTTAAAGCTGCAGTTATTTGGGTTTAAATAGATGTATAAAAACGGTGAATATGTGTCCCCCATTGACAAAACATCAGGCAATTTCAAACACCCTTTAATCTAACTTTTCAGATGATTATTTTCAAACAAACCCCTTTTGAAGCTTAAGAATATTTTGCATTTGAAGTTATCTTCATATAGAAATATCAGTATACTTCAAAAACATATAGACCTCAACATAAACTGTGGAAAACATGGAAAGATATGGCAAAAATGAGCACCCCACTCTACTGTAGAAACATTAATTTTTCATGGGGTTAAAATTCCGTGGTTTTGTCTCTATTTAAGATTTCATGGGGATTTAATTTCGTGGTTTCCAGTATTTGGAAGTGATATTATGTGTAGTTTAAATTTTCATGGGGTTTTAATTTCGTGGATATGTTCTTTCCACGAAATAAACGAAATTAAATCCTTCACGAAAATTTCTGCTTTAACAGTATATTAACTGTTTACCTCTACAGCATCTTGACTATTGACAGACTGTAATAGAAACTTTATTATGACTGGGAGTTCTTCTACCTCGGCAGAATGAAGAGTCTTTAAAACTGTCCCTCTCACCTAGAACAGAAAAACACATTATAGTTTATTTCAATTTCTACTATTTGAAAGTCTTGAACATTGTACAATACAAATTAAAAAAAAATTCTAAAGCAAAATTGTGCAACACAAAAAATGAGCCCACCATATATATGTTCATGTTTTCTATGAAAGAATCATTCAGATTCATCAGGATTCTTCCTTTTGTGAAATATGAAATAAAAATATATTTTATCAAATCAAATTTATTTTTACATTTAAACGGAAAAGTGCTGTTAACTGATATAAAATGCTTTAAATACATTTTTTTTTGTATGTTTGAAAATAATAAAAATTTGATACACTAGATCACAAAATTAATGAATCGTAGTTTCAACAAAAAAAATCTGCACCAGTTACAAACAGGTATCGTAAATTGTATCCTCTCTAGATAGAAAATGTTTTTGTTTTTTACATCATATACTTTCTAAACTTACTAGCTCCTGAAAAATGCAAACAAATTTCTCAAACATTTATATTTCAGGACAGCAGAATTTAAAAAAAATTATAACTTGACACATTTGAGTCACTCTTCTAGTGTTGAAGACAATATGTAGACCTCGGGTTTCTTTTGAATTGTGTTACTAGGTTGCTGTCTCATTGAAGTATATTCCACGTTTCCATTAATCAATTAGTAAGTTGTTTTTTTAAACTGCTAAAGTAATATTATATCTACCTCAGTCAATAATTCTGAAGTAAGGTTGAGATTAGCCAGGGAATCTAGAATGGGAACTGTGAGCTGTGTATTGTGTGAGAGTAAATCTCTTAATGCAGTGGCTACATCCCCGTGTTCTGAATCTTCTACCACCTCTGGTAAACAAGAAATTATCTCCCTTTGTACATCTAGTGTGACGATTCCAATCATCTCTACCATCTTCTCTGTAATTTCCTACAATATAACTAATTATTCTGAATTTATATTGATAAAAAGGTATACTTCAAATGACTCACACTGAAATATGTTAATATTTGTAGAAAATAAGTCAGTGATAGTTTCCATGGAAACTGAAATGAGCGAAACACGAGCAATTTAAGAATTTACCTCCTATTACCTGATTACGGTTGCAAACAAGTTCCTATTCTCATTTCGATTTCAGCACCTGAACACATGTATTTAATATCATGAATATATTGGCATTAAAAGACATTAAAATGGCCGTCATAAAAAGTTGAAATGATGATGTCAAGCCCAAATTAGGTGACTACAAACCTCAATTAATTGCTGAAGAGTTAAATTATATAGAGAAAACGTTTGGAGAGGTTGGAAAGTGATCGTAAGAGACAGGTTCATTTTATTTAGTAGAGCACAGTTGCACTCTTATGACACAAATCTTTTCAATGCATATCAATAACATTAAAGTTTCCTAAGTGGAGATAACAAATGTATATTGTACCTTTCCTGCTAATATTCTGTCTAGCCATCTGAATTGACTCATCAATAATCTTGGTATGTTTACTTTTTCACCATGTTCAAATATAGATCTGAAAAACAATTTAAATAATTGTATACACAAAAAGAATAGTGATTTAAATGAATTTAAAAAAATAAAAATACAATTTGCTTTTAAATGAAAAACAATATTCTAGTATATAGCGAGCACATTTTTTAAACCTGCTTTCTAAATTATGTTTTAACATCTTTTAACATTTTATTCACACAATAATTGTCAAAGTTCTATTATATAGATATAAGGAGATGAAGTATGGAGTGCTAATGAGACAACTCTCCATCGAAGCAATAATTTGTAAAAGTAAACCATTGTAGGTCAAAGTACATTTTTCAACATAGAGAACATAGAGTCTTGGCTCATACCACCACAGCAAGTGAGCCCCAAAAACGACTATTGTACAACCCTTCATACAGGAAAGCCAATGGTCCAATCAAAATAACCAAGAAACGAGAAACAATTATGAACCGCATCAACAAACGACAACCACTGAACATCAGGTAGTTGGTCTAACTTACTGGTCATCTTCTGTAAATTCTGCCAATTTTTCTAGTAAGCAATGCATTAGTTTGGTCTGAAAATAGAATAACACAGTTTTAAGTAAAAAAACAAAACAGAGGTAAATATCTTAGCTAAAATAAAAAAATAAAAATGGTGTTTAATTTCTCTTCCTATAAAAGAGTTGGAGCAAGTTTTAGTGCTTTCTATCAAAGAAGAATTCAACAGACACATGAGAGCAACTGGTGAAAAAGGTTGTCTTTATATAGAGAATGTACAATTTACAGATGCCGGGAACACAAAAAGATAACAAATATCAAGCTATAACATTTTAATATTAAAAGGTAAAACATTGTGTACTTTGGATTCACTTTTTATGGACATGACATGTTGTTTCATCAATGTTTTATTTTGGTGGTTTTGTCATTTCTCTTCAAAGAATAATGCCATTTATTTGCTTTTCTCTCAATATTAAGAAATTAGTGTTTTGCTTTTCTCTTGAAAATTAATTTCATCCTATAAATTCAAATTAATCCACAATATAATGTACGATTTACAGAGTATCTAATTGTGCTAATAACTAGATGTAACATATATAAAAATACTATTAACAGTACAAGCTGTATATGTGTGCTGCTCAAACATGGCTATTTAGCATCAGAATAACAAGTTTGTTTTCTTTTAACACACATCAAATTCTTTTAAAGAAATCCTATGGCTATGGATGTTTTCTTAAAATTTTTTCAATAGACATCATTTAAATTATTTTCTGTATATTCAACATGTATCTTGTTTTTATTCTGTTTAATCTTAATAATCAACTTGCTTGACATCTACAAACCATTTAAATAAATTTACCTGTATTAAATCAACTCCAAGAAGCAATCTGACTAAACAGTCTTGATGAACACTTCTTGCACTAGAAATACAAAAGAAAACTAACAATGATTTTTTTTATGTGAACCAACCTACTTTTCACAGATACATTTCAGCCCCAACTAGCAGACTTTGCAGCTATTTTTTCCTGATTTTCTAACATAATCCATGTAAGAGACAATTTAAGTGTGGCATTTTCATGACAATTTATGTGCATGCCATTTCTAGTTCAGAAAATTGTGTTAACAAACAACCAACTGAAATTTGTTGGTATGTCCAAGTGATTCTAAAGTAGTATTAAACCTTTTAAAGACAGTAGCGCTATCATGAAACAATTACCAATATGCATATGCTTCATAGTGGAATACATGTTTTTTATAACCCAAGTTGATATAAGTTTATTTAATAGAGTCACCATGTTTTTTTTTTATTATAAACTACATCTCAAAAATTGTGGATTCCTTTTTCGTTAAAGCAAATTGAAATTTTGATTTATGAATATCTTCTTTTTTAAAATTCCACAATTCTTTATTTCATATACATTATGCCATGCAATAAATATGAAATATCATTCAACAAATACACTGCTGAATTATTTGAAGCAAGTCAATTGTGACCTAAGAATGGCCTGAGGAGTTATCTAAGTTGAGATATTATCCATGTAAGTTAAGATTTACCTGTCACATTCTGATGCTGTAAATGTAGGAACCAGGCTGTTGTGTAATCTGAAAATAATAATCAGTATCATCAAGACAACAAGATTAACAATGTCTCCAGTTTTTCACTAAAAAAATCATTTTTTTATAACTGAAATTTAAACAAATAAAATATTTATTGAATATAATAGAATTTGGCTTGCCTAAAATGATAAAGGTTTCATGTGAAAATATCAAGCATTGCTGATCTTAGATGAATTTAAGCTATCTTTAATTGTACTACTAAAACTAGATATAAATGGTATTCATTACATGTGTTGAAGTCTTAAAACTTTGCTCAGTGCTCAGGGCACAAAAATCATGTTCGGAACATGAAATCCAACATTTTGATTGGATGATTTTGGAGTATGAGTACAAAAAACTGACTTGAAAGTTTTATGACTTCAAGGCTGTTAAGGTTGTCAAGTACCTCTTTTGGTCCTCAATATATTCTTGGAATCCTTCCACAAATTCATCTAAAACCTTAAATGATAGAAATTTTAACAGCACATATACACGATATATATATATAATTGTATTTATATTCAATTTTATTTTGACTTAAAGAAGGAAAATGTGATGTTAGAATGTGTTTCCTTTATTTTGTTACTTTTTTCTAAAATAGCATCTTTGCTTAAAATTTGTACTGGAATCACCTAAAGTTAGTTTGTATTTTTGTTATTATCATCAAACACATAATCATCTTAAGTCAGGTTACAACCTCTTTTCCTTGAATATGACCAACTGCAAGTGGATTTTTCAAAGGATTTGTTCATAAATGAGCAACAAGACAGGTGCCACATCTGCTTACCCTTCCAGAGCACCTGAGATCACCCACGACTTTTGATAGGGTTCGTGTTGCTCAGTTTTTTCATGTTATGATTTGTGTACTGTTGTTTGTCTTTTTGTCCTTTTCTTTTTTTGTCATGGCGTTATTTTCTACTTATGACTTAGAATGTTACTTTAGTATCTTTTGCCTCTCTTTTTAATTTTTACATGATTTGTATGAAATGCAATTTGCTCGTAAAATTGCATTTCAATGTATTCTTTTTTCGCTTTTTTTATTTTCTTTCATTTGTAATAAATAATTTTCCTTTCTTTTATTGGAATTAGTAAACATGAATAATAATTTACCTACTGCAAGCATATCAAAATTACTTAAAAATTTGCAAAATTAATAATAATCAGATAATTAAGTTATATATGGTGCAAATATTTAATAAGAAAAATGTCCTTTGCACATAGAGCAGGTAATATAAATATCTTCCTAAATCAAACTTTCAACAAGTTTACCTCTGGATAACTTTCATGTCTTTTTAATGAAACTTGGAGATTTCTCTGGAATACTGCTTGGTCAAAGCCTAAATAAAAATCATAAAAAATTATCCTATTTCTAAAATGATCAGCTAGAAACTAATGATCATGATGATGATATATCATGTCAGTTAAATTTTCTAATTTGTATGTATGATTACATTGGTAAAACAGTTTCAAAGATATATTTTTTCAGTCATAAGATAAACAGTAACAAGAATGTGTCCCCAGTACACGGATGCCCCATCCGCACTATCATTTTCTATGTTCAGTGGACTGTGAAAATGGGGTTAAATCTCTAATTTGGAATTAAAATTAGTAAGATCATATCATACAGAACATATGTACTAAGTTTCAAGTTGATTAGACTTCAACTTCATCAAAAACTACCTCGACCAAAAACTGTAACCTGAAGTGGGACAGACGGACGAACGAACGGACGGACGGACGAACGGACGCACAGACCAGAAAACATAATGCCCATAAATGGGGCATAAAAACTACCATTGTATCCAGAAATACAATGAATAGCAAATTCACTTATTGTTTAAAACTTTTGTCAGGTGAAACTGTTGTACAGTTGGAAAGCAAGTCCTTGGAAACGTCCGTTGTCGTCAAGCTTTATCAGCAACAATAGCAGGGGGAATTAATTAGGTGGCGCTACAGTCGTCCGTAACGTCAAAAAGTCCGCCAAATCAATCGGCTAAAAGATTGACGTTTAAAGTATTTTTTGCAACTTGTCATGCTTTTATTACAATTAAATTTTAAAATTTGTAGGTTTTGTGACCAATATAATTTCTTTACGACATACAAACATTACAAAAAATAGCTTGTTATTGCTATTCCTCTATCCTGTCCGTTCTAAAAAAAAATAGCCATCTTTTTTGTTCGCCAAAAAAATTGATTTTTTCTAATTTGACGTTTGCGTATCCAAATACAGAAAAGAACGGTTATAATCTTAAATGAAACCGGGAAACCTATTTCAAATTTATACACTGTTTTGAAGCCATCATTTTTTACTTTTATACATCAATTTTAGTGACCACCAGCCATGTCAATTCTTATCTGGTTTTAGCTACGTTTCTACTTCAAAACAGTAAAGTTTAGCTTCTTTTCATTGTACCTGTTTCAAAGTGCTCTAAAATACTGATTTTATTAAAGACATGAATGAAATTTTGATTAAAAGTTGTGGATTTTCACAATTCCATACGATACTTGTATTTTAAAGTAACTAAAACCCCTTTTGATCCCCTACACAAATTGACGGTGACATTGTTTTCTTTTTTCAACATACGTCATGTAACGTTTAACAAAATTTGTGTCAGGGTCATGTGCATAGTAAAAATTTACACATTGTAAAAGTGAAACAACAAACAAAGATCTTCTTTATTGCGTTTAAAGCTAAACGTCTTGGAAAATTCCGACAAATCTGACAAATTATTGATAGCCTACTGTATGGATGGACAAAAGCACAAAAATAGCAATAGAAAATGCATTGCAAAGAAAATTCTGTAGGAAAAAAGAATTTAGGAGTTTATTCATATCTAGATGTGTTCTTACAAAATTGAATTTATTCAAATGGCAAATTCTTGTCAAATTTAAGCATCTTTGATCATTATTGAAGTAAAATGCACAAAATTTGTCCCACCAGTTTCATTTCATTTCCTATTACTAGTATTCAGGTAAAGTATATATACAATACTTTGTTTATAAATATGTAATTATTTAAAGAAGCTGATACAGCAATTTGTTCAAGAGGAGAAGCCCCATTTTTTCCAAAAAGGTTACTTTCATAATCTATAAAATACCCTGAGAAATAAGACAAAGGGCTACTGTGCAAGCTAATCTAATAGTTTAATTTTACAATAATAATGATTCTGAAATTCAAAATTGTGTCACTTTCACTTATAATTTAAAGCATATGTTTTACAGAACTTCTGTCAATATTTTTGGTATAAAACTTATAAATCCCTTTTTTGTATTTTACTGTTCAACTAAGAAACATAGGATTGAGCTGTTTAAAGGCTCTCTTAATTTGAAGAAATTTGTTGTGACTCTTGGTCACACTTTATAGAATATAAAATATATATGATCAGTACTATTTATTTAATAATTATATCAATTTTCAGAAAGATTATTGAAATTGTATAAACTATGTTTTATTGCATTAAATATAATCAGAAATGTTTAAAAAAAATTCTGGTAGGAATGATCCCACATATAAAAATTACATGTAGTATATTTCATCCGCCAGATCTAATTTCTTTCAATATAGCTAGGTTTTTAATTTTACATGTAGGTGTCATTATCCACATTTCTGAATTGGTTTTTTTTTTACTGCAGTAATATTTTGTCTTTTAATATTTACATTTAGTCCTTCTCTGGAAAATAGGGGGAAGTATCTCTTCTTTATATTATCATAACATAGTTATAAATCGAGTTTCGTTTATTTTCTTTCTAATTTTTGCAAAGTAAACTCCTTTTTTAATTTTTATGCATTTTGCACAGGGTTTTTATTTTTGACTGGTGATATTAAGGGGAGATAACCACTTGCACAAATCGGCATAAAAACCACCGCTTCGGTTTGAAATCAATTTGACGTTTGCGTATCCAACATTCTATTGCCGAGATATTCATATCGAGTGTTTGTCTTAATGAGATGCTTTATTAAATTTAAATTCAGCCCATCATTTTTAGTTTCCTCGTAAATATTTAGATTTTTCGCTCAGGAGACTTGACAATTTTCACCCAAACTCCAAGTTTGCAGATAAAATAAAGAATAAAGGACTTTGATTTGATGTGTGAGCTTTGACAAGAATAAACTATGGATACTCAAGATTAGTTAGGTTAATAAGTTTTTATTACGACAATAGTATTCAGCGAGTTAAAATGAGGTTTGTCTCATCCGTTTTTTTACTGAATTTTCAAGGTCACATGACTCTATTGTTGCTGATAAATTTGGGGTCAAACCGTGACCTGCTTTCCAACTGTGTAGTAACTTGAAATTTACGTTATTTTATCATTAGAAAATTTGAAGGTTTAAGCTTCATAAGAATCATAAGAATCAGTATGGATTTCTTTATTAAATTAGACCAGTTAAAAAATCCTATATTCATAGATAATCTTATAAAATTGAGAATGGAAATGGGGAATGTGTCAAAGAGACAACAACCCGACCAAAGAGCAGAAAACAGCTGAAGGCCATCAAAGGGTTTTCAATTCAGCGAGAAAATCCCGCACCCCAAGGCGTGCTTCAGATGGCCCCTAAACATAAATAAAAGACCAATTTCCTCAGTGTAATGCCTTTAATTATTTCTTAAATACAAGACAAACTTTCTGAGAGTATGCGTTTACAAATATTTTCTTGAATTTCAAAGTTGGTTTACAAATAGCGAGGTTGTTTAAATGTACAAGAAATGGGATCAGTATCTTTTTTGAATATCAACATTGGAATATGACAAACAGAAGTACACACATGGTTTTTAAAGTTTTTTTTATTTGTCATTTGGAAAACATGTATAGAGATGTGATAATCTAACTGGACTATTAATGAAAGTGTATTTTGCTGATATATAATTTCTTGATGATAAACATTCCTTTTAAACTTCCAATACATTTTTTAAAATATAGTTACCCAGTGAATTAGGTTTATTTCCCTTCATTAATGTCAGTCCTGCTTTGTTCACTAATTCACAAAATGTAGAATTGTTTTGATATATATCTTCATCCTCACTGCCTTTTCTTTTCTTTTGGCCACCTAGAAATTCAACATAAAATGTCATTCAAATATAAAATGTATACAGATCATGTAGATGTTATAAACAGACTACGGTTGTGCAGAATTGTCAGTATGATTCATATACATTTGTTTCTTCTTAACATGTTAAAACTCAATAAATAGAGAGTGTGTCCATGGAATACAGATGATGCACGAGAATGCTTTTATATAACATTATAAACAGACATAATGAAAGAATGATAAAAGTGATGCAACCTAAATTCAAACTGACTTTACTGTATCTGTATTTTGTGGTAATAAGCATTAATTGACAGTTTAATTGTTTAACATGATAAAACTAAATAAATAGAGACACTCTCTATTTATTTAGTTTTATCATTTAAACAATGCTTATTGCCACAATGATGTCAAAGAATGCTTGCATAAAACTTTATAAAGAGACATAACTAAAGAATGATAAAAGTGACACAATCTAAATTCAAACTGTATCAGTGTATTGTGGTAATAAGCATTGTGTACAAGTTTCACTGCTGCGACGAGGGCATACAAACTTGTTAATTCTAAACATGTCAAAACTAAAATATTGTAGTAAATGACCAGAGAGAGAGAGAGATGAACAAATTGTTCAGTTCCCTAAAATTTTAACAATATTCCATGAAGAGAATCAAGTCAGAATCCTGTAATTCGGTGGTTTTCAGTGATCAGTCTACCATATTTGTTTTTCTTTTACTGTTTTTTTTACATAAATCAGGAGTTTTTTTCGTTCGAATTGTTGGCACTTTTTATAGCTAACAAATGTACTATATGATAATGGTTTTGCTCATTGTTGAATTAAGGCTATACTATAACCTACACTGTATGATTTGTTTTATCTACGTCACCTGGTGTATAATTGATAGTTGTCTCATTGGCATGCATACATGTACCACATATTTCTATAATGTAAAATGAATCCTCCATTTTACATATTAACCCTTTGAAGTATTTCACAAGACAAAACATAAATATTGCACATTGTAATTAAAGACACAGATAATATTTTTGATCTATATCAAAATATATAAGTGTAAATTCAGAAATTTTTGCGATATTTTTTGTTGTTGTGAAAATTACTACAGGATGTTTCACCAAAACTAAAAACTCACATTTCAATAAAAAATTTTGTAGCATTATTTGTATAAAGCACAACAATGACAAATGAATGAATCCACATTTAGGTTCATTAACAATTGAATTACATGCATATCTGGATATCAAATTGAAATTTAACCCAGGTGAAATCAATTTTATTCAGTGATTTGAGAAATGAACCAATGAGAAATTAAATGTTCAACAAATAACAAATTTTCTATATGCTTGATTGCAGACTTCAGCAAAACTGAAATTAAATATCCACAAATATGTAGGATCTCATTAATCAAGTATATTGGTACAAGAAAATAAATGACTCCACACAAATATGGTCAAAAATCTTAAATGGGAAAGCCTAGAAGAACAGAAACTAACAAATTTTTCTTCCCAAGGACCATCAGGGATTGGAACAACCTATACCAACATCAGCCAACACAGTTGAGGGATTCATAGCTGCCCTAAACATGCTAAAGGCATGCTCTGAAAGTTAGTAGACAGTTCCAGTTGTACATGATATTAATTGTATCATATTGCGAACATTTCAAATGTAAATAGCCAAGAGAGAACTTTCTGTGTTGCCTGACACTGCATTAAGTTTCAGTCGGAACCAATTAAATTCAGTTTGGAATCCAGTCCTTAATTGGAACAAGGTGAAGAAGCTATGTATGTACATGTAATACCTTTAATCTTTTCATCCCCATGTTCTCCACTAGTCTTCCTTTTCTTAGAAAAAACAGAATTTCTTTCTGCCACCATGCTGAATCTGAAATGGATTTCTTTATTATAATGAACAAACAAACAAAGCATTAGGCATCCATTTCTAACTTTGCAACTAGAGTACATAAACACAATAAAATTTATCAAAAATATACACAATTATTTACCACAGACACTTGTTTTCTATCCATGGCAAGATGATATATACTGCCTTCTCCTCATTCCGGTGTATCCCTGATTCCGGTGTAATGTTAAATTGCGGGTATTTGTTGAACTAAAAGCGCGTGCAAGGGTCAGGGGTTATAGGTTACAGACAACTGGTGCATCGCTGTCATCAAGAAATGTAAATACGTCAAACAGTCTTCATTACAGGTAAATATATATATATTAGCGCACGATAGTATGATTTCCATAATTCCCAAATTCATGCATATGCCATAAAATTTCAAGCCATCTAAAAATATTGAATAATCATCCCAAATCGATTTATTGTTATTGATTTCTCGTCTGCCATTTGCAAGGCGTCCTAAACAACAGTCACGTGATGATACAGCCTCGATATGACTCTGAAAAATCTATGGAAAGCCTGATTAACAAAAATGAACACTTTTACAGTTTATTTTAGAAAAAAGTTATTAATCTCGTTTTTATGTTTATGAAACTATTTATGCTGATTGAATTTAATAAAAATTAATAATTATGAATATGAAGAACATATTACTGTGATTAAAGGACAAAATGCTTGCACAATAATTATTAAAAGAAATGTGCTTTATAATTAATTGAAGGTATAAATAAGGGGGGGGGGGGGGATGAAAATATTTTTTTCAAACTGAATTTAAGATTTTACTGATCTTTTGTAAATGTTTATGACTATTCATTTTTATTACAGATATTTTTACAATGAAGAAAAAGCAGTATGATCCAAATGCGTTGAAATTTGCCTATGATGCTGTACAAAATGGAATGTCTGTTTACAAAGCTGCAAAAAACTATGGTATTCCAGAAAGCACGCTTAGAGATAGGACACTTGGTTTGGTTTCTGTGGATGGGAGATGCTCCAATTACCTTTTTGATGAGTCTACAGAGAAAAAAATGGTGGACCACATTGCACATATGGCCAGCATTGGTTATGGTTATTCAAGAATAGATGTCATTTATCTAGCTACTGATTTAGCTGTGTTTATGGGCAAGAGAAAACCTCAAGAGGATATATTGAGCAACAAATGGTATTACTCTTTTATGAAAAGATGGCCAAATCTAACTATTAGTAAACCACAGAAATTATCCATGCAGAGAGCTAGATGTGCATCAAAGGAGACACTATCTAACTATTACAAAGAGTTGGGCACTATTATGACCAAAAACAATCTGCATGAACAGCCACACAAAATATTTAATATGGATGAGAGTGCTCTACAAACTGAACATAGCCCAGGTAAAATTGTTCATGACATTGTTGTTAAGCCCCAGTCTGTCACATCGCCAAGATCTGCAAATGTCACTATAATTGGTGCTGGCAATGCAATTGGAAATGCTGTTCCACCTTATTATGTATTTCCGGGTGTTAAATTTGACAGGGCTCTACTTCTTGATGGGACTCCACCTGGTTCTGATGGCCAATGCAGTAAATCTGGATGGTCTAACAGTGAAATATTCAAAATGTACCTGGAAAAGCATTTTCTCAAGTATGTATCACATGATGTCTCTGGCACTCCTCTTCTTATATTGTTTGATGGCCACCGCTCACATGTGAGCTTAACTTTGCAAGATTGGGCTGAATCAAAGAACATCATTCTTTTCATACTTCCACCACACTGTAGCCACATTTTACAGCCATTAGATATAGGGTGTTTTGGACCATTAAAGGCTTGTTACAACCGGGAGGCACAGTTGTTTATGAGAAAAAATCCAGGATGTAAAATTACAAGGTATAACATAGGACAAATGTCTTGTTCTCCCTACCAGAAAGGTCTATCTGCACAGAACTTGATATCATCTTTTAGGAAAAGTGGGATATATCCTTTTAACCCAAAAGCTGTTGACACCAGCGAACTTGCTCCAGCTACAATTTACCCCACAGCTACATCAGATGAAGCAAGTACAATGAATAATACACAAATTTCACAAGAAGATGACAACACTTCCTCTCAGCAATTTAACAAAGCTGCCACTCTGACGATACAACAATTCGAAGCTTCATCATCAGCCCAAAAGGAACAAGATATCTCATCAGATCAAGATGAATCAAATAGTCAACCTTTGCTTACTCTAGTTCCTCCTGAAAGCAGGTACTCTGATGACATTCAAATATATACCGCAGAACCAATAATTGAATTGAACACATCAAACAACTCTTCGAATATAACCACATGTACAGTAAACAGTTCTACATCCGGATTCCTGCTAAAAAGAAATGTTGTTTCAGTTGAAAAGACAGAAAAGAAAAGGAAACACTTCACAATCACAGGAAATTTAGGAAAAAAGAAAAACATGGATCATCTGAATCAGTCAAAAAAGAAAGGAACTTTTAAACCACCCTATAAAAAAGCAGAGCCTAAGACAGTTGAAAAGGAAACTAGAAATCAAAACAAAGCAGGAAAAGATACCAAAAAGAAGGCACCTGTAAAAAGAAAAAGTTCAACTGTGATGGAAAAAAATGAAAAAAAAATTAAATTATCAGAGGATGATGTTAATGCAGGTCTTGGTACATCTGGTTTAAACAAGGATAAAGGAGGACCAATATGTCTTGAGAATTCATTTAGTGACAGTGATGAAACCGATGATGACGACGGTGAAACTTGCTGTGTTTGTAATAAGAAATCTCCCTCAGAGATCAGACAACTAGCAGGAATTGTGTTTGTCAAATGGGCACAATGTGACAATGATAACTGCCGTCACTGGACACATCTCCAATTCTGTAGTGATGTTAGAGTCTTGCGGAGAGGGGATACTTTCTTTTGTCCACACTGTAAAGAACAGTAAACTGTCCAATATACAGAACATTATTCCAAAAACTGTTATTCTGATTAAAAAAAAAAACAACAAACAATAGATTTTGAACTGTTTAATATTAATGTAATTTTTCTATTTATTCAGTTAAAGTAGATTTTCAAAAAGTGAAACTTTGTGAAATATTTTTTTCCCACTATTGACATCAAAATAGAATTATTAAAATAATTTCCACAAAAGAGTGAAAGTAAAACAAAAATTTGAATGAGAATTTTTTTTTTTTTATAAATTTAGAAAAAAAATCTTGCATATATTGGACTTTTCAACATTTTTCATCTTGTCAAAAATAATTTGTGTATTTGTCCTAAATAAAATCGTGTTTTGCTGATCTGTACTTCTTTACTAGAATATTAGCGTTATTTGATGCACAAAATAAGGTGCATTAGTGTTCCAAGTTGTCCTCCATACTATATTTTACCTTTGCACCGGAAAGAGGTTAATAGCAAAAACAATGATGGGTGGTGATCACCGATTTTCAATCATTTATTAAACTGATAAAACTTGACAAATGGGTAACATATTATGCATCATTGAAGAGCTAAATAACTGAATTTTATTTATTTCAATCATATTTGTTCCGTTTAGTTCGAAAAATGCGTTTGGAATAATGATTAACATTTTGACCACCGGAATGGGGTTAACCCAGTATATCTATCCCTATATATATTCCTCGTAATTACCCTCCCTTTTTCACAATCAATTCATTTGAATGTGGACATATAGTTAAACACCCCTTTTATCTTTAGTTGGACCCCCTTTAAAAACGGCTGGATTCGCCCCTGATTTGATAGGAACGCATACATCAAAACACAAAAAGGGGGGGGGGGCTTGGTCTATTTACACTTTTGGTATTATTGCCTCAGGGTCTTTCTCAACATCAGAATGTATAAATCCAAAGAATCTTAACAAATAACCTCGCCGCTGAGAACAGCAATATAATAATATAATGTGAAAACAATGAGATGATATCTTCGATGTCACTTGTTTTCCTTTTTTACATTTCCCGCCAAATGTCATTTCCGGTTTATCGTACTTTTTGAAAACACCACAGAAAAGGAATGAAAAGCTTGGTTACTCGATTATAAACACATTATCTACAAATTTTACATTGTAACAACATTCAAACACATAGAAATAAAGCCCTTATGGACAATTAAGAGTGTAAGTTTACTTACTAAAATTTCATAAACTCAAACTTTGCGGGAAAAAGAAGTCACAAATCAAAACGGAATGGATTAGTATTTATTTCCGACTAAAGTTTAGTGACAAATTATATTTTGTACATGTTCAGGAAAGAAAACAAAAATAAAACTGAAATGCAACATCAAAAACTTGAGACAGTAATGACACTATGGCTGAGATACACACAGGAACCTGTGGCTGATCCAGATTTCAGAAATGTTCATATGGGAGGGTCGTAATGGGGATTATGGGGGTACCTTCATGACGAATAACAGTAAATACTTACTAAATGACGTTAAGGATAATTTTTGGTGTGTGATGATAAAATGTACACTTTCTTTTAGAAGATAAAAGCATCGACTGATTTTGACAAATCACTTTAATTTTTTTTAAAAAGGATGGTTACGATATTTACGATAATTATTTGAGACCTCTGACGAATTATGATAAGGATATTTTGACGAGTCACGGTAAAATTTTATCCAATTGATGCAAACGGTACACAAAAAGAGACTGTTTGACACCTGACGTAAAGGGCATTAGTACCCTCATAAGGGGGCTCATTATAATGACTGCCTAATATAAGTGTAAGAGGGAACCTGCTTCTGTCGTGCTTTAGTTGTGAGTTACATGTAAGATCAGTTAAGAAAGTCATATTTCCAGTTTAAACACAAGTTGTGTTGCCAGTTACAATTGATGGTCGAGTTATCCAGTTATTGGTACAATTGTTGAGTTGCCAGTTGAAAAAGTGGAATTACAAATTAAATTTCAAGATTGAGTCCAGTTATGAATATAGCTAGAGCCTAGAATTTAAAAAGTTGAGAAGTCGGGTAGAGAGTTAAAACATTTCTGTAGTTTAAGTTGAGAGTTAACATGGTTAAGAAAGTCCAAAATGTATAAAAAATAAATGACTTAATTGTATCATAATGGTATTAATTCTTCTTCTTTCCAGTTATATTTAATATTATTTAACATTATTAGTTACATAGTGTGCTAGTGCCTTAATACGGTATATATGGGGTCAGTAAATTCCATATGGGGTGAGAGCATCCATCCATCCATTGTTGAATGGAGTATGTTTCTCAGAATCTAAGATACTATTAGCAATAAATTAACTATTTGGGGTGCATGATCGTGCATGGAATAATTACAAAGTGTAAATTTCATTTGACTTTGACCACATTTTCATGGGTTTTTTTGTAAGGTCTGTTTGCAGATGCTGCAAACAATAGGTTAAATTTTCTAGTATATTTGGTGTATCCGGTATGTAATGATTGATTGTAAGGATTGTTTACCTGACCATATCGTTTTAGGTTAAAAACTATATGCCCTGAGATTTTTACTCGAATCAGACAGCCTGTTGTTGAATTGTTGCTCCTGAATTGGTAATTTTAAGAGTCAAATAGAATTAAACTTGGCCACAATTTTCAATAGGGTACCGGTATCTTAATTGAAAAAATACGTCTGATGACCCTGTCCACATGGCTGCCATTGCTAAAAAAAGAACATAGGGGTTTACTTTAGAAATCTTAAAGGAAAATTGTAAAAAAAAGCAAATTCAAATGATCACATCTTGAAAACTAGTTTAGATAATGATAAGGGGTCTACAGTAGCTATTGTACGTCTAGTTTCTAGTGGGATGACCTGCTTTTAATTCAACAACTGGGCCAAATTAAACCAAACTTGGCGTCATTATTGGGGTATTCAATACTATTTATTATGATTTAAACCTTACTATCATACATGATTTCCAAAACTACAGTTTATACAGGTGAGTGACACAGGCTCTTGAGAGCATCTAGTTTTTAATCTAGAAAAATGTTTACATATACATGTATGTTCAGAAGAAATTTAATTTAATTTTTTAAATACTTTCAGATAAAAAACAGAAGCAGACCTACTATTGATAATGTACATTGATGTTACTGTTATATCTGAGAAAGGACTAAATTCATGGACAGAGAATTGAAGTACAGAATTGGTTTTAGTCAGTGTCAGAGTGGCATAGAAATGCTTAACAATGTGGTATGTAAAACTTTTTGGACTTACTCTCCTGTCTTTATGTAGTGGACCAGGACAGAATGTATATTCTTATCACTACTCAGGGAAAAATGTTATTATTACACGGTCTATTAGAGCAGCAGTCAATATATCAGAACAAGACACTTTAGGAACTGGTAGAAGGTCTGAACATGAGATAGAACAAGATTCAAAAGTTATTTCATCAACAGCTGCATCCATACCAGAATCCACTCCTGAAGGTGAATCTGTACAAGAATCTACTCTTGAAGTTGAATCCATACTTAAATCCATTCCTGATGGTGAATCAGTACCTGATTCCACTCTTGAAGATGAAATAGAATCAGAATCCATTCCTGATGGTGAACCAATACCAGAATCCACTCCTAAAGGTGAACCAATACCAGAATCCACTATTGCAGGTAAATCAGGACCTGAGTCCATTCCTGAAGGTGAACCAATACCAGAGTCCACTATTGCAGGTAAATCAGGACCAGAATCCATTCCTGAAGGTGAACCAATACCAGAGTCCATTCCTGAAGGTGTACGAATACCAAAGTCCGTTTCTGAAGGTGAACCAATACCAGAGTCCGTTTTTGAAGGTGAACAAATACCAGAGTCCATTCCTGATGGTGAACCAATACTAGAATCCACTATT
The DNA here is from genome assembly GCF_963676685.1 of Mytilus edulis. Classification (NCBI taxonomy): domain Eukaryota; kingdom Metazoa; phylum Mollusca; class Bivalvia; order Mytilida; family Mytilidae; genus Mytilus; species Mytilus edulis. The sequence continues at coordinate 37,693,235 of NC_092344.1, read as the reverse complement.
GAAGGTGAAACAATACCAAAATCTACTATTAAAGGTGAACCAATATCAAAATCTACTATTAAAGGTGAACCAATACCAGAGTCCATTTCTGAAGGTGAACCAATACCAGAGTCCATTTCTGAAGGTGAACCAATACCAGAATCTACTGTTAAAGGTGAATCAATACCAGAATCTGCTATTAAAGGTGAACCAATACCCGAGTCCATTCCTGAAGGTGAACCAATACCAGAATCTGCTATTAAAGGTGAACCAATACCAGAATCTGCTATTGAAGGTGAACCAATACCAGAATCTACTATTAAAGGTGAACCAATACCAGAATCCACTGTTGAAGGTGAACCAATACCCGAGTCCATTCCTGAAGGTGAACCAATACCAGAATCTGCTATTAAAGGTGAACCAATACCAGAATATGCTATTGAAGGTGAACCAATACCAGAATCTACTATTAAAGGTGAACCAATGCCAGAATCCACTGTTGAAGGTGAACCAATACCAAAATCCACTATTGAAGGTGAACCAATACCAAAATCTACTATTAAAGGTGAACCAATACCAGAGTCCATTCTTGAAGGTGAACCAATACTAGAATCTTCTATTAGAGGTGAATCAGTACCAGAATCCATTCCTGTAGGTGAACCAATACCAAGCTCCACAATTGACGGTGAAACAGTAGCAGAATCCATTCCAGTAGGTGAATTATCACCAGAATCCATTCCTAAAGGTGAATCAATACCAGAATCCATTCCTGAAGGTGAATCAACACCAGAATCCACTCTTGCAGGAAAATCAATATCAGAATCCATTCCTGGAGGTGAACCACAACCAAAATCCACTATTGACGGTGAAACAGTACCAGAATTCATTCCAGTAGGTGAATCATCACCAGCATCCATTCCTGAAGGTGAATCAATACCAGAATCCACTCTTGCAGGAAAATCATTATCAGAATCCATTCCTAGAGGTAAAGCAATACCAAAATCCTCTATTGACAGTGAAACAGTACCAGAATCCATTCCTGAAGGTGAATCAGTATCAGAATCCATTCCTGGAGGTGAACCAATACCAGGATCCATTCCAGTAGGTGAATCATCACCAAAATCCATTCCTGAAGGTGAACCAACACCAGAATCCATTCCTGAAGGTGAACCAATACCAGAATCCATTCCTGAAGGTGAACCAATACCAGAATCCACTATTGACGATGAAACAGTACCAGAATCCATTCCAGTAGGTGAATCATCACCAGAATCTATTCCTGAAGGTGAATCAATACCAGAATTCATTCCTGAAGGTGAATCAATACCACAATCCATTCCATTAGGTGAATCATCACCAGAATCTATTCCTGAAGGTGAATCATTACCAAAATCCATTCCTGAAGGTGTATCAATACCAGAATCCATTCCAGTAGGTGAATCATCACCAGAACCTACTCTTGAAAGGGAATTAGTATCCAAATCCATTTCTAAAGGTGAATCAGTACCAGAATCTACTCTTGAAGTTGAATCCATACTAGAATCATTTCATGAAGGTGAATCAGTACCAGAATCCCCTCTTGATGGTGAATCAGTACCAGAATCCCCTTTTGATGATGAATCAGTACCAGAATCCATTCCTGAAGGTGAATCAGTACCAGAATTTGAACCTAAAGGTCACTTTGCTGAGCCTATTCCAGATTGGGATGTTGCTATGAAACAGTACAAATGGGGATGGGATTTTTTGGTCTATTTATTTGGAATAATGTTCCTTTTACTTGGATCTTACAATGTATTTAATATTGTTCGTTTACTACCAATGCAACATTTATTCAGTCGGAATTACTTTGTGATGTTAAATATTTTGATTGCCGTCATAGCTATCTTGAGAGGATTATATCTTTTAATTGATGCACAAAACAGAAATGAGACATTTCCCATAATACTTAATTACTTCCTGTACAGTACAGCATTTCCATGTTTGACGTCTGCTTTTAGTATCTTGTTTTATGCATTGTTACTGGCAACCAAAGTCCAGGTGCTTTCAACAAAAATACAGAAACTTACAGTTCTTATTGGGATAATTATTTTTCATTTTGGGTTGTCAATAGTTACTGACATTATTGTTGGGTTATTTGCCAGAGCACAGGTATTAATGTTAATCTGTCAGCTTTTCTACATTGTATGGGGAACAATTTTATTTGCTGGATTTTTATACATATTCACAAAGTTGAGAAAAGCAGCAATTCGTCGTTCAAAAATTTCCATTCACAGAGGACACACAGACAGATTTACATATCAAACTAGAAGGACGGCTGTAAGAAGAAATGTTATATCTGTTTCAAGTGACTATACTTCTAGAAAAATAAAGAGAGGAAAAAAGACTAAATATAATTTGAATACCTCAGTGAAAATTACTCTGATAGCAGCAATTCTTGGACTGGTATGTGTTCTGCTGGAAATATATGGAATATTTGGTGTATATAAGATTCAGATTGATAATCATTCTCCTGAACCATGGCCTTATTTTTCATACCAGTTTCTTTTACGATTGGTTGAATTTTGTATGTGTTTTTTAATGGTATATGTAACTACACAGTCTGTTAATTTCCAAAGAACAAGTTGGCATGATATTGTCGAAAGAGCTTATGAAACTTTTGGATGTAGTTGCTGTACTCATCAGCAAAATGAAACAAAGAGCTTTGAATTCATATCACCGGCATTAGATGTGAATAATAACATTGACAAAAATCATGAATGGGTAACACCTAAGTTTCATGAAAAAAATAAAAAGGAAAAACCAAGTTTACATGCAAGATTCAAAGAACGCTTTGTTAATGGATTTGGAAGGTCAAGGTCATCATTAACAACCAATCTGCCAGATCTGGTTCATGGTGCTGTCATTCAAGAAAAAAGAAATGCTAGCATTGATCTTAGTAACACTTGTGTTGAAATCCATGAAGAATCTCAAAATAATTCTATTTTCATCATAGAAATGGAATTCAATGTGAAGGACATTGAGGCAATCAAATGTGATTTCCCAATGAAAAGAACTCAAACAGGTGACATTACATCAATTGACGAAATTAGTTTTGTCACTTCTGAAACTTTTGGAAGCAATTTGAATTTGTCTGCTGTGAGCTTGATGGAAAGTATGGAAATTGAATTAAAACAAGCATTTGGAAGAAGTTTTGGACAAACTAGTTTACACAAGTCTGCTTCTGACAACTCCCGCACAGTTGGTCTTGACGGTTCAGGATTAAAAGATTTTAACAGTGAATCTGCATAATAAGAACTGATTATTAAAATTCTGATGAACATTCTTAATTGTTAGATACATGTATTTTTCATAAGTTTGGAAGATGAAAAGAAACCTTTTGTAAAATATTGTTAGAAAAAGATAATTTTTCCTTTGAGTTTGCCAGCCTGATAGCATGTTTGATTTTTGTCTACATGTATGATGCTTCAGCCTCGGTGACATATCACTTCTATGTAGATTATGTTCTCTCATTTAACATTTATTCTTTAAGAAAATTTTGCATAATTTAAATGTTAAAGCTTTATTGTGTCTGTGATAAGGTCTGTATATGATGTTAAGTCAATGATATTTGGTATGCAGTTGTTAAGCCATGTCTCATTTTGAAATTAATATTTTCCCTTGATCCTCAGTCAATTCAAGGAATTGGAAAGTATTGCATAATTTACATTATCTGTTGCCAAATTGATCATATCTGAAGAATTACAAACAGTCTTGTTGAAATATCGCTGTTTTTCAACAGTTTATTTCAGTGAGGATGTATAAAAGGAATAAATTAAAATCCGTTATTTTCCATTTTCTATTTTCAACTCCTATAAAACTTATTATTTTCCAATTTATTTTGGTGTATTATATTTAGATAATTAGTAAATAAAAGGCATATTATTTAGTAAATTTACATTATTATTCTGTATTATGTATATTTTTTTGTGTAGTTTGAAATATTTTATTTTCTATATTCAATATTATGCTGTTATAAATTGTGTATAATTAAGATTAGTTAGTAATTCAAAATAGTATAGAAAGGGAGATAAATCTAGTTTTTTTAATATTTTATCAAGTGGGGGATTTTTTCTCTCATTTGTTTGGAATGTTAAAGCAATGGTTTCTAGGTTGAAGTAGCCTTTATCAGAAAAGCAAGTTGTTAGAATCCATATGACAAACAGAACTAAGAAATAAATTGTTTTTTTTTTTAATACTTTTTAATATTTGTCAACAACTTGCCTGTAAAAAAGTATGAAACATACCGGTATATATTTTGGGTGTAATTGACTTATTGTATTTGGTTAGAAGTAGTAAACTATAATTTTGCTGTTGATATGTCATTACTTATATAGCAATGTATATATATGATCTGTAAAGTGGTGCTTCCTTCATAATAATTGTGGTTTTTTTTAGAATATATTTATAAAACTATACTGTTATTTTGAAGGTTTTGTGATTACTATCTGTTGATTTGTATATAAATTGGTGCTGACAGGGTAATTGTATTTTTGAGAATATTTATTTTTATTAAAAAGTTTTGTTTTGTAATTTTTGGTTTTGTATAACAAAAGATTTAAGAACAATGAAAAGGTTGAAAACATTTTGAAGAAAGAAAAGTATAAATAATCTCCCCTTAAATTAATAGAACAATTACAATAAAGTTTTGCAGAATTACTACACTGTTACATTTCAATAGACGTATTTACACTTGTATACAAATTTGTTACCCATTACATAAAATCACAGGCTCCCGTAAACCTTGACATCATAATTCCAAACATTTGACGTCACAATTAAAAAGTGATTTTTGCTTTAAGTCTAAAAATGATTCGGAGGCAAAATACTCAAAAGAGTAAATACATTTATTCTAAACCTTATACTCAACAGTAGGAGTGAAGGCTGTTTTGCATTCATCTTGTCTGTATGTTTCTCTGTTCATTGTTAAAAGAAATATTCCTTCACCCTATTCACTGGTACATGTACTACTGAACAAAATACTTTGTAATTGGATGAAGCTGGACAGTGATGAGTTGTAACGAGTTCTTGTCAGCTGATAAGTTGAAATGTTCAAAATCTATGGAAAGCTTTAAACAAGGTTGGAATTCTGCGTGAAAGTTCAAGGTTACGTACAATTTTATTTTAATATTGCATATAATCATTAGTTTCCTTTTTAACTGAATTTTATATATTTTATGATTCAAGTACTTATTGAATTCAAGCTGATTCTTCACATAATTCTTCACCTCTTAGAAAATGTATCGCAAATATGATTGGATGTTTATGTTGAATTAAGGTCATGAAAATCATAGGGATCAGCTTATTTGTAATGGCAGATATCATTTCAAAGAAGATAGATATCATTTATGCAAAAATCTGCTAATTTTTGTAATACTTCAGATTAAAGACTGTTTGATAAAAGTTGCACATGATATTAACAGGAAATGTCGTTAAACATATTTTATCTATGTGTCATTTCACATATCAGTTCAGTTATATCAGGTTAAACTTTTGGTATGAATTTCCTTAAAGAACAAACAATCAACATATATTTTTTAATGTTTATGTTTTTGTGGAGATTGGAGATATACATCAATGTACCAGCAACCAAATGAAACAACAAAATCTCATCTAAAAGTCAACACATGGTCTTCAACAAGTGTTCACTAATACTGTACAATAATAAGTGTTTTATGTAAGAGGGTAATGTTCATCTGACTTTTCATATTGTTATGTGGTCCATCCTTTTAAATATTCTATATTCTTACCATAATTTGCAGTATGGTAATAATGATAATGAAAGACAAAATGTCAGGTTGTTTTAAAGCAATAAAGTTAAGAATGGAAAGGATGAATGTGTCAAAGAGACAACAATAGACCAAAGAGCAGAAAACAATGGAAGGCCACAAATTGGTCTTAAACATAGCAAGAAAATACAGAACCCTGAGGCAGGCTTTAGCAGGCCCCTCAACAAAAATTTCATTTTTTAGCTCACCTGGCCCATAGGGATAAGTGAGCTTTTCCCATCACTTGGCATCCGGCGTCTGGTGTCCGTCGTTAACTTTTACAAAAATCTTCTCCTCTGAAACTACTGGGCCAAATTAAACCAAACTTGACCACAATCATCATTGGGGTGTCTAGTTTAAAAAATGTGTGGCCTGACCCCGCCAACCAACCAAGATGGCCATCAAGGTGAGCAGTTTTTGGCTTATAACTCAAAAACCAAAGCATTTAGAGCAAATCTGATATGGGGTAAAAATGTTTATCAAGTTAAGATCTAGGACTATCTGCCCTGAAATTTTCAGATGAATCGGACAACCCATTGCTGTTTTTGGTTATTATCTTGAATATTATTATCGATAGAGAAAAACTGTAAACAGCAATAATGTTCAGCAAAGTAAGATTTACAAATAAGTCAACATGACCGAAATGGTCAGTTGACCCCTTTAGGAGTTATTGCCCTTTTTAGTCAATTTTTAACTATTTTTCGTAAATCTTAGTAATCTATTACAAAAATCTTCTTCTCTGAAAATACTTGGCCACATTAATCCAAACTTGGCCACAATCATCTTTGGTGTATTTAGTTTAAAAAATGTGTGGCTTGACCCGGCCAACCAACCAAGATGGCCGTTATGGTTAAAAATAGAACAGGGGTGAAATGTAGATTTTGGCTTATATCCCTGAAACCAAAGCATTTAGAGCAAATCTGACATGGGGTAAAATTGTTCATCAAGTGAAAATCTATCTGCCCTGAAACTTTCAGATGAATCCAACAACCAGTTGTTGGGTTGCTGCCCCGAAATAAGTAATTTGAAGGAAATTTTGCAGATTTTGGTTATTATCTTGAATATTATTATAGAAAGTGATAAACTGTAAACAGCAATAATGTTCAGCAAAGTAAGATCTACAAATAAGTCAACATGACCAAAATTATCAGTTGACCCCTTGAGGAGTTATTGCCCTTTATAGACAATTTTGACCAATTTTTCATAAATTTTTGTAATCTTATACAAAACTCTTTTCCTCTGAAACTACTGGGCCAAATTTAACCAAACTTGGCCACAATCATTATTGGGGTATCTAGTTTAAAAATGTGTGGCGTGATCCGGCCAACCAACCAAGATGGCCACCATGACTAAAAATAGAACATAGAGGTGAAATGTAGATTTTGGCTTATATCTCTGAAACCAAAGCATTTAGAGGAAATCTGACATGGGGTAAAATTGTTCATCAAGTGAAAATCTATCTGCCCTGAAACTTTCAGATGAATCCAACAACCAGTTGTTGGGTTGCTGCCCCGAAATAAGTAATTTGAAGGAAATTTTGCAGATTTTGGTTATTATCTTGAATATTATTATAGATAGAGATAAACTGTAAACAGCAATAATGTTCAGCAAAATAAGATCTACAAATAAGTCACATGACCAAAATTGACAATTGACCCCTTTAGGAGTTATTGCCCTTTATAGTGAATTGTTAAAACAATATTTATAAATTTTTGTTAATTTTTGTTAATTTTTAGGAAATATTTCCCACTGTAATTACTGGTCCAAGTTCATTTAGATAGAGATAATTGTAGCAACAAGAATGTTCAGTAAAGAAAGATCTACAAATACATCACCAAAACACCATTTTGTCATGAATTTATCTGTGTCCATTGTTAATATGCACATAGACCAAGGTGAACGCAGGCTCTTGAGAGCCTCTAGTTTTTTTGTGTACTAGTTCAGTGAAAAAGGGCGTCATAAATTTGTATTAAACTCCAAAACATATAAATGAACTTAAATTGAAAAAAATATAAGCCTAACAAAGACCAGAGGCTCCTTCATGGGAACAGATGCAAAAAAAGTGTCGGGTTAAACATGTTTCGTGATATCTCAACCCTCCCCTATACCTCTAGCCAATGTAGAAAGGCATTGGCAAATATAACTTGGTATACCCAATTTTGTATGGATTGCTTATTGATCTATAAAATCTGTAGTGAATGTATAGGGTTCAGGGACTGCAGTCAATTAAGTTTCTTCATAGATAAAACTATTCATATTTATTTTAGAACAACTGTCACATTGGTATTTCATATAATCACATTCCTTGTATCCATACAAACAAGTATTGTTAGGATCTTTAAATTAATCTAGGGGGAAAATGTGCATAAAAGATTTAGATGCACAAAAACTGATGCTACGCACTAATAAAAATTCTTTTAATATCAAACAAAGTGATTTAGATTCTTTCACTAATTTGAATTACATGGTTTCATATTTTCTCAGTATGAGTATTTAATATTTTGGAAATAGTCCAGTTCACTGCGTTTTACTATGATTGTAGCATTACACCTTCACTGAATGGTTTAACCTTTGCACAATTTTGCATGAATTGTTTGTATTCCATTGTTATATCACAGGTGTAGAAGCCATCATGGCTGTAATGAAGCATGGTAATCGTGTCTGCTTACTTGATCATATCTAAAGGGAGATAATTGCATGATCATTACCTGCTAATTCAAATCTCTTGCAGTGCAAATCTACATTGATAATTTGGAATGAATGAATGTTTGAGGTAGATTAATTTCTCTCAAATGTAAGTATATAGTATATTTTAATACCAAAAGAGCTTATTAGTAATTGGTTAATTTTACATGAAAAAAAAGTGTGTTTTTTTTCTTCAAAAAATGTCATAAAAAATTAAAAAATTAAATTTTCTAAACATTAAAATGTAAAGTTTAAATAAAAAAGAACTTATTAAGTGGATAAAAAAAACTATTTTATTATTTATTTTCTATAAAAAGTGGCAATTGGTTTGAATTGACATGGTACTATCAGTGACAGATCCAGAAATTTTCAAAAGTGGGGCCCACTGACTGCCTAAGAGGGGGCCAACTCCAAACGTGCTTCATTGATTCCCTATACATTTGTATAATCAAACAATTTTTTTCCAGAAAAGTGGGGGCCTGGGCCCTCCCCCTTTAATCCACCTCTGACTGATCGAGTAACACATTTTATCATGAACTATAATCTGTTATTCTTTTAGAAAAGACAAGAACCTCAATATGTTCTTTAACATTGTAAGTTATATGATAAAAAAATATACAACGTTATTCTGCATGGTTTAAAGTCTCTTGAAAATTAATGGATTAGACATTGATATTGCTGGGAAGTGTCTAAATTTACTTCAACTGAAATTTAAGATAAAAGATTAAGATCTTTTATTTAAGCCAGTGATAAATGTTTGTTGTTAGTTAAAAATGTTGGTCACACAGGGGTTAAGTGGTATAAGTAGTTCATGTTCAGTGATCACTAGCTTTCAACAATGAGTTGAGGACTCAGGTTGAACCCTGCCTTTGGCAAGGTGCATGGGTCTATCCAGTTTTTCTGCTAACGGTCGTCTGTTCTTGCTGACTGTACTCTCACTGGTTTTCTCAACCAATAAAAGCTGCCTGCAAAAAAAAAAAAGGAAAGAATGCAGAATGTGGCTTTAAATACCAGCAATCAATCAACCTATAAAAATATGAGCTGGTGAAAATTGGTTTTATCATAGATGTAATACCCATTATTACATCTATGGTTTTATGAACCGAAAAAGAATAAATTTGCTCTCAGTGGAATATGTCTCCTTATAGGAGAAATTTATTTTTTGAAGTCTTCCATTCCCATGCATAGGGGTCTTAAATATAATAATAGTGCAACTGAAATGAATTTATGATTAAAAGATTACTTTTTAGCTCACCTGGCCCGAAGGGCCAAGTGAGCTTTTGCCATCACTTTGCGTCCGGCGTCCGTCGTCCTGCGTCCGTCGTCGTCCTGCGTCCGTCGTCGTCCGTCGTCGTCCTGCGTCCGTCGTCGTTAACTTTTACAAAAATCTTCTCCTCTGAAACTACTAAGCCAAATTTAATCAAACTTGGCCACAATCATCATTGGGGTATCTAGTTTAAAAAATGTGTCCGGTGACCCCGCCAACCAACCAAGATGGCCGCCATGGCTAAAAATAGAACATAGGGGTAAAATGCAGTTTTTGGCTTATAACTCAAAAACCAAAGCATTTAGAGCAAATCTGACAGGGGTAAAATTGTTTATCAGGTCAAGATCTATCTGCCCAGAAATTTTCAGATGAATCGGACAACCCGTTGATGGGTTGCTGCCCCTGAATTGGTAATTTTATGGAAATTTTGCTGTTTTTGGTTATTATCTTGCATATTATTATAGATAGAGATAAACTGTAGACAGCAATAATGTTCAGCAAAGTAAGATTTACAAATAAGTCAACATGACCGAAATGGTCAGTTGACCCCTTAAGAAGTTATTGCCCTTTATAGTCAATTTTTAACCATTTTTCGTAAATCGTAGTAATCTTTTACAAAAATCTTCTCCTCTGAAACTACTGGGCTAAATTAATCCAAACTTGGCCACAATCATCTTTGGGGTATGTAGTTCAAAAAATGTGTCCGGTGACCCGGCCATCCAACCAAGATGGCTGCCACGGCTAAATATAGGACATAGGGGTAAAATGCAGTTTTTGGCTTATAACTAAAAAATCAAAGCATTTAGAGCAAATCTGACATGGGGTAAAATTGTTTATCAGGTCAAGATCTATCTGCCCAGAAATTTTCAGATGAATCGGACAACCCGTTGATGGGTTGCTGCCCCTGAATTGGTAATTTTATGGAAATTTTGCTGTTTTTGGTTATTATCTTGAATATTATTATAGATAGAGATAAACTGTAAACAGCAATAATGTTCAGCAAAGTAAGATTTACAAATAAGTCAACCTGACCGAAATGGTCAGTTGACCCCTTAAGGAGTTATTGCCCTTTATAGTCAATTTTTAACCATTTTTCGTAAATCTTAGTGATCTTTTACAAAAATCTTCTCCTCTGAAACTACTTGGCTAAATTAATCCAAACTTGGCCACAATCATCTTTGGGGTATGTAGTTTAAAAAATGTGTCCAGTGACCCGGCCATCCAACCAAGATGGCTGCCATGGCTAAATATAGGACATAGGGGTAAAATGCAGTTTTTGGCTTATAACTCAAAAATCAAAGCATTTAGAGCAAATATGACGGAGTGAAATTGTTTATCATGTCAAGATCTATCTGCCCTGAAATTTTCAGATGGATCCGACAATCGGTTGTTGGGTTGCTGCCCCATAATTGGTAATTTTAAGAAAATTTTGACGTTTTTTGTTATTATCTTGAATATTATTATAGATAGAGATAAACTGTAAACAGCAATAATGTACAGCAAAGTAAGACCTAAAGATAAGTCAAACATGACAAAAATGGTCAGTTGACCCCCTAAGGAGTTATTGTCCTTTATAGTCAATTTTTAACAATTTTCATAAAATTTGTAAATTTTTACTAACATTTTCCACTGAAACTACTGGGCCAAGATCATTATAGATAGAGATAATTGTAAGGAGCAAGAATGTTCAGTAAAGTAAGATGTACAAACACATCACCATCACCTAAACACAATTTTGTCATGAATCCATCTGCTTCCTTTGTTTAATATTCACATATACCAAGGTGAGCGACACAGGCTCTTTAGAGCCTCTAGTTTTTTTATAGAAGCGATACATTTCAAGTGAAAGACTGGCATAGATAAGATTTCGTATTCTGACTGAGTCCCATAGAAAATAATAAAATAAATTAAAAATTAAAAATTACAAGGCTTTCTTGGTTTAATATTTAAATTTTCAAAGGTTCTTGGTTTGATTTTTAAATTTTCAATGGTTTTTGTCGAGCCTGCAACTTTTGTTGCAGAAAGCTCGACAAAGGGATAGTGATCCGGCGGTGGCTACGGCGGCGGTGTTAGCTCACTTCTTAAAAGCTATATATTTTAGAAGGTGGAAGACCTGGATGCTTCATATTTTGTATATAGATGCCTCATGTTACGAAGTTTCCGTCAGTCACATGTCCATTGTCCTTGACCCCCTTTTCATGGTTCAGTGACCACTTGAAAAAAAAGTTCAGATTTTTTGTAATGTTAAATTCTCTCTAACTATAAGTAATAGGATAACTATATTTAGTATGTGTATACCTTGCAAGGTCCTCATGCCCGTCAGACAGTTTTCACTTGACCTCAACCTCATTTCATGGATCAGTGAACAAGGTTAAGTTTTGGTGGTCAAGTCCATATCTCAGATACTATAAGCAATAGGACTAGTATATTTGGTGTATGGAAGGACTGTAAGGTGTACATATCCAACTGGCAGTTGTCATCTGACCTTGACCTCATTTTCATGGTTCAGTGGTTATAGCTAAGTTTTTGTGTTTTGGTCTGTTTTTCTCATACTTTATGCAATAGGTTTACTATATTTGTTGTATGGAATAATTGTAAGGTGTACATGTCTTTGGGCAGATGTCATCTGACCTTGACCTCATTTTCATGGTTCAGTGGTCAAAGTTAAGTTTTTGAGTTTTGGTCTTTTTATCTAATACTATATGTCATAGGTCAACAATATTTGGTGCATGGAAATATTTTATGATCTATATGTCAGTCGTGCAGGTTTTATTTGACCTTGACCTGGTTTTCACGGTTCATTGCTCAGTGTTAAGTTTTTTGTTTTGGTCTATTTTCTTAAACTATAAGCAATAGGTCAGCTATATTTGTTGTATGGAAGCATTGTTAGCTGTACATGTCTGCCTGGTATATGATTCATCTGACCTTGACCTCATTTTCATGGTTCATTGATCAATGTTTAGTTTTCTTGGTTAATGTTAAGTTTATGTGACAGTCGTAATAAAGCTTTCTATTTACGACTATCAACATAATATCAATGATTAGTAAAGAAGGCTAGACATTTCAGTGTGTGCACTCTTGTTTCTTCTTTAAAAAAAACATTTTAAGGGTGAAACTTTTTATTATCAAAACTTGGAGCAAGGCTTTTATAGTTAAAGAAAGTGTTAAGTCACTGCAGAAATCCTGATCTGAGCATGAATGTATATCATAAATGTATGTCATCAGTGATAAAGATTTTCAGCTATTTATTCCCAAAGCAGGAGAAATATGCCACCATTTAAAAACATAGTTTTTTTTACAATGAGACATTTTATTTTATTACCCAGTTTATTTTTAAAGGCAGAAACAGTGGGCCGATTTTTATCGACTGCATCAAGACAAATATTTATATCCAGAAGACATTTAACAACAATTTTTCATTTTTTGTACAGAGTGCATGAGTACATCATCGCAACTCTAATCAACTTAAACAGAAACATTTGTCTAATTACTGTTAACATTACGATATCTTGTATTTATACATTTATTGATAAAAATCAGCATCTTTATTCATAAATTATTCAAAGATCTTACTCATATTTTTATACCAATCTAGATAAGAAGGGATAATTCTAAAGTAATAATTGTAATATTTTATCTTAATATTTTCATAAATCCTCAATAAATTAGAAAGATTTATAAGAATAATTGACTTGAATGACAGTGTGCTTGTTTCTGATGAACTGATTATTTTTACATTAAGTATAACACATTAGATAGTGGTTTAATGGTCAAGAGGTGTAAAGATCTGTCTTGGTCAGCTGGAACTTAATCATCATCTGTTCAAGGTATGTATCACAGTAATTGGCTATAAGCTTTTTATATTTGTTTGTTTTAGTGGGTTTTTTTTTTCTTCACTTCAAGGCAAAAATATTGGTAAGATGTAACTGAAATGAAAAAAATGGTCATTGTTAAATTTGAAAAGATTTCTCATGTTTGTCTTGCATAATTTAGCAAAGCAACTGGTACTGTGGATTCATTTGTTTTCATGGATTGAGGAAAATTGTATTAGATTTGGTGGTTTACAAAGCCTATAGAAAAATTGCTATTTGTTAAACATTTAATTTTGTGGTTAACCTTTATCCACAAAATCCGCCAAAAAAAATATAGTATCCGAGGAATAATAATTAATCCACAGCTAGTATATTGTTTTCATGTATTTGAAGAAATTATTTATATGAAATTATGGCACCTTACTGTAGAAAACTGACTTATTCAATCAACAATATTAAACATTTATGTTGTTTAGTTCTTGTTAATTATCTATAACTCTACCAGCTTGTCAAATCCAAAGCTTTTCATACATTTACACCTGGTGTTCTTTGATGAGAGGAATCTTGCTTTGTGGACATACTTATGTCAGGAATTTCGGTATTTACTAGTTTATGTGTTTCAAACAGAGAATCTTTAATATTACCTGACATTTACTTATATTTTCTGTTAGTAATGAGCACTTTTTCTTGATTGGAGAATATTAAACTGAGTGCAGAGTTATGCAAATATCAATCGGGAGAATGGCCAAATTTTATTTGTAATTTTGAATTTAAAACTGCATGTCCCTACTTTATACTGAAAAATAAGAAATGTTGAAATATTCTAACTTCATTTGGTTTCTCAAGATATTTTAAAGTGGTTGCTGTTGATATTTCATATTTGAAAGGAAGCAAATTTGGTTGAAACCTTTTTTGGCTAAAAAGTGTGGACAGCAAATCTAACATGCAGACATTCTATATTCTATTCGAAGGAGTTAAATTGACATTTTTGAACATGTTTACTCAAAATAACAGTTAGTATTAAGATTTAAAACTGTCATGACTGATTTGAGATCTGTTACGTAATTGTGTGCTTTAAATCCCCCATGAAGAGTTTCAAAAGCTGGCAGGTATGACATTCACACAACTCTATTTTTTTCTTTCCAGTTCTGACACAATGTAAATCAGATTTGGGTTCTACAAATATATCCCAACTTAAAACCATGGATTTCATCACATGCCAGTCTATTGAACTTCTATCATATATAAAGTCTTAATCCTTGTGAGCTAATCCCAATTGACACATAAAGAGATAGGAGATGGTTAGTTTTGTGATAGTGTGAATAAGTTAATTATATCCCTATCTAGCAGAGCAAAAGCTTATTAACAAACAACAATAGTCAAATCTTCTTAATAGATTAGATATATTCATTGATGTATAGTAAATAAAAAACCTTTTTGGCATTGGATTTATCAGAAAATTTGCTTTCTTTTTCTTTGTTTGAGATTAAAATGTGCAATATATGATACATGGGGTTGAGTTAATTGTATCAAATTCAGAATGAGAGATAATAAACAAAATTACTGTAGACGTAGAAATTTAATATTGAGAGCATTTATTAATGCAAATGTTGACGGACTGATGAAATTCAAAAGAAGATGTGGATAATGATTGTAGGCCAATGATAATTAAGTGACCAAATGACACAGAAATTAATAACTATAGGTCACCATACAGCCTTCAACAATGAGCAAAGACTATGAAATAGAATTAAAAATTGAAGTTGTATGCCTGGTCACATTTTGATAGAACTTTTGGTTGATTTCTTTGTTTTTCTACATTATGCTGTACAATGCTAAATGCACATCAGATACCATCATTAACGAGAAAATTACAAATCTTTAAGGTTTGGAAAATGATCAAAAATTGTAATGTAATTAGGGTTATATAACGGTTGAATTGTCGAAAGGAAATCATTTACTACATGTAAATCACATGGCATCTGTTATTAAATTATGTTATGTTTAAGAAATCAAATTTTTTGCCAAAACGACTAAATAATATTATGAATTCATGTTTTGTTAAAATGGAATACTACTAAGTGTTCTTTTATGTTAGTTGTAAAAGATATTGATTATAAATTTCTAAAAACCAGATAAGTTTTATTGTTCAGTGTTTTTTGTGGCATTCATTGATATACACCCTGTAGATATATTTTATTGAAATATCAGTTATGCAGTGTTTACATTTATTCTTTGTAGATAATTGTACAAAAAAGTATTTTATTATGCCATAGTGGTATTATATAATTATAAAAGAATGCAATAAGGGTATCGATATTTTGATAATGGTGCCAAGGAAATGATCTAAAATTAGATTTTCTGGTAATTACATTTCGGCTCTTTGAAAGTAGATAAAATTCTTCACCTTTAAAAGTGTTTTGTTGCTTTGGGTCAGTAAAGTCTTATGTCTTTAGTACTGATGTCTATGTATTAAGTACATTTATTTTTGATCTAATTAATCTATAAAGTTTTTTCCATAAAGTTTACTATAATGTGAAAGGGTTTTGGTGTAAAAACTGAAATGATAGCTAGTAAGTTAACCTGATGTACCACAATAATTACATTAGAATTACATATTACATTTTAGAATATATATATATATATATATATATATATATATATATATATATATATATATATATATATATATATATATATTATATATGTATTCATTTAGCATAGGTATGTAAATTGAATAGCTGACATCCATGTATAGTGTTTATCACCTTGAATATTGTATTCAATGGGATTTTTTAATTCAACATTACTGAATTTGATTATATTTCAGAAAGATAAAGAAGATTTTTCTATCAGGAAGAAACAAAACTGTAAGTATTTTTGTTGTTGAACAAACAATTACCGGTATATTTAATAGGAAATGGATTTGATATGAATAGATTTCTTTGTAACTAAGTAAGTAAACAGAACCAAATTTGGATAGAGAAAAAAAAAATCAGAGGATTGGTGATAGAGAAAAAAAATTGGAAGTTCAATGTGAAAAATACTACACTGTAGGTCAGTCAAGAAATGAATTTTGAATGAAAACTTGATATGAATCAAGGGGGTATAAAATTGGTCATAGTGACCTACATTTGTGTAGAATACTGTAATACATCTAGTGTTATGATAGTTTCCAACAAAAATGTAGGTCATCCTTATACACCTAGTGGTATGATAGTCATCAAAAAACGAAGGTCACTGTTGTACACCTAGTGATATGATAGTTGTCAACAAATGTAGGTAACTGTTAAACACCTAGTGAGATGAAAGTAATCAACAAATTAGGTCACTCAGTTATATACCTAGTGATATGATAGTTATCAACAAATGTAGGTCACTGTTATACACCTAGTGATATGATAATTATCAACAAATCTAGGTCACTGTTATACACTTAATGATGTGATAGTTGTCAACAAATGTAGGTCACTGTTATACACCTAGTGAGATGATAGTAATCAACAAATGTAGGTCACTGTTATACACCTAGTGAGATGATAGTAATCAACAAATGTAGGTCACTGTTATACACCTAGTGAGATGATAGTAATCAACAAATGCAGGTCACTGTTATATACTAGTGAGATGATAGTTCTGCAGTTACTATGCTTGATAGGTAAGCAATATGAGTTGCATGGAGTACATGTCTATTTAAATAGATTAATGTATGTCATATAGGCTTGACCTCATTTCTTTACTTCAGCTGTAGAGTTAAATTTTAAAGATGAAGACTGTTTCTTGGTAATAAAATATACATGATAGATCAACAATATGTGATTTGTTGATTGGTTTTCCTGAAACATGCATGTGACTGTCTAGAAGTCAACAACATTATTTGGTGTATGAATTGTATGTCCTGAGTATACGACTCTGTGGCATTAACCTCATTTCAGGCTCAAATTGTTGGGGTCAAGTTTTCAGGATGTAGTGATTTCTTTGGTAACTATACATGCTTGGTCAACAGTGATTGATATGCAGAGTGGTTTGGATAGAGTATTTTTAATTTTGTCATATATATATATATATACCATATATCCATGGCATAATTTTCATGCTGCAGTGGTCAAGTAAAGGTTTATGGGGGAGGTATATTCCACATGATGTTTTCAATACAATATAAGGTCAACATTGGCTGTGATTGCTACCTGAGTAATTTCTATTTCAACAACTGTTGGTTTTTTTAAAAGACATCCTGATAAAATTTAGAATTGAATTGCTGATTTTACATATAGCTCACTTAGCTATCCTGGTAATATAAGGATAACATTTGTTTACTTGTCGCTCGACTTGTCGTCCTGAAATACAATGTATAAAAGTGATAGAAATATGAATACTAGGGGTAGTCATTTGAGGCATTTTAATAGAAAGAGAGATCCCAGTATTCACTGGTGGTTAAGGATTAGTAACCAGGGATAAAAATTAATTTAATTGTTTATTCATATATTCATCATCTGACCTTTTATTATGGAGCAATACAGTGTCTATTGTCATGTCCACTTGTAGTGGACAATCTCTATAAATCTCCTGCTGCAATTCCTCCTTATTTCTATCTTGACCAGGCAGTGACCTTAGCATTGTAATTAACTGTTTTTCTAGTGGAAACCATTGTTTTGATTAAAGTAATTTTATGCTTTGTTAGTTTGTAGCTTCTGAATATTTGGATGTTTTGTGTTGGTTTTTTGTTGTTGTAGTCTGTTCAGATCCTTTGTGTAAATTGTTGAAACTGGTCGTATGAATTTGATATGTCTTATTCTTGTTGTAAGGTTATACATGTATAGTTAAATTAATGCAAATTCAATTACATGTATACAACTGGGACTAACACATGGATATTATATATATATATATTGGTCCTAGTATGTATTAACAATATGTCTAAACTGTCTAAGCATTTGTCTTTGTCAATTTTCATATATTTTATTACAGACTTGATTTTTTGAAAGGCTTGGAGTAGCTAAATTGATAAGTTTCATGTTGGTAAAATAAATAAGTTTAATCATATATGTACTTAACATTTTCTCTATAAATATTAGCTAGATTACAAAAAAAAAGTAAAATAAACATTTTCTATTATAAATGACTTTGAGATTAATAGAAGAAAAATTGCTAACTAAACAGTTCTAGGCAAAAAAAAATGCTACATAAATAAATTAGATGCATAACAATGCTACTGTGTAAATAGAATTACTCAGATAGAATACAATATTTTGACTGAATAATGAATAAAATATGAACCATTAATTCACTTAACCTGACAATGATTTCTTAAGTGTAAATTAAATTTGCATGTTCTTTGATCAGACAGTTAAAGTGTTAAAAATGTGTTTATTTAATTTTGAATCACTTGACCTTAACCTGCATAAACTTAAGTACTAACCGTTTATCACATGCATAAACAGGAAGTCTACAATAAAATAGCGCTAAGGAGGAATTACTGCAAGTAAGTTGTTTTCTAATGTTTAAAAATGATTTCTTTTCATCATGTCGCACATTCACCTGGTAATAATTTAAAATCAAGAACAATGATCTTTTGGCTACACTAGGGTTTTGTTTGCTAAAGGGAGCTTACAGTGAAATTTTTAGAAACTTCACATCTTCATCCTAACCTGGGGTCTGTTTTAGTTCTTGGAAAGCTTCTATTTCTGTAACAAAGAATTTGATAAGGAATTAAACAACACATCTCATAGTTCACAGGAGTTTCATTATCTTCATATTGACTGGTACTTTCCACGTTTCTAGGTGGTACTTTTCAATTTATTCCATGAATATCTTATATAAAAATTCCTCCATTTAGGCGGTACTTGTCAATAGCATAGGAAGGTAAAAGTACCTCCTCCTTATGAATGGCCTGAGTTCACATTTGAAATTTTGCATCTTCGAGCCCTATATTACAGTTACTGCAAAGCTGAAAGGTAATAATTTGAAATTATGAAAAATGATCTTTTGGCTCAGGGTTTAGTATGCTGAAGGAGCTTTCGGTGAATGTATTAGAAACTTCACATCCTCATCTAACCCTGGAGCTCTATTATGATTCTTGGAAAGTTTCTATTTCTGTAACAAAGAGGTTGAGGTCAGGAAATAAATAAAACATCTTATAGTTCACATTTTAAATTTATAATCTGAGGGACCTAAATTGGTAGCAGAATGGTCCAAATAAATGTTTTTAAACAATAGACTAAATTCCTTATTAATATACTTCACAACTTTCATTTGCAGTCAGCAATATTTGCTCTTTTACTTAATACACAATATTTAAAAAAAATAAATGAATATATATTTATAAAAAAAAATCAAATATTATCAATTATAATAATATATATGGCTAAAGAAATATTCTAGGTGAACACCTACCTTTCAGTAACTTGCCTGATCACTCCTATTTCAGGAGTAGTGGATGGCTAAAGAAATAGCCTACATGGACACCTACCTTTCAGTTTATTCATCCGATCACTCCTATTTCAGGAGTAGTGGTCTTGTTCTTGTCATTTCCTTAAATGAGTTTGTTTATTTTAGGTCAACTTATCTTTTGTTGCCTTCAAATCTATAATTTGGATAAAGACCGTTTTTAATGTTGAGTCATTAACAAAAATGTCAAGTAGATTGTGTAGATAATATTTGGTGACATATAGTAAAGAATAGTTTAACATTAAAAATACCAGTAGACGTGTTCTGAGGGAACCTAGTCAGTATGATGGAGGCACACTCTTACGTCACTAACTCCCTTAAAAAGGCTTGTTCTTCTAATAAAAGGAATTAAATTTATAAATGTAAGCATCATTGATATTTGTATCACAACTTATTGGATAGCAGACATGCTGAGATTGTCTTGCTTAAAGGGTCTAGGTTTTTTGTTTCACTAGCACATAAAAAAACTTATTTCCATGCAACATTCTTAGTTGTTATTTCTTTTATCAGCAATTAATTCTGTTGGTTTTCTCCTCATTTCATGGTCTACCTCAAGGTATTTGAAAAAGTAGGAATGTAGTATCATCAAAATCTATGCCTGAAATTTGCAAAGCTTTATTGTATTATAGAAGTATTTTCTACAAGTTTTATATGAGAACTTAAATATTTAATGACTAACTCCTATATTGCTGCAATGTCATTAGAAATTTTGATAAAAAAGAATTATAATATTAAAACATGTTTGTATTTACAAAAGCCTACAATCATGAACAATCTGCAAAAATAATAAAATTTGGAAATCCCTTTATTCATTTGGTGCATGTTTAATTGTGATTTTATATGAGGCCAAATAAAAATATATGTGTGGTTCCAGTAACCCTACCGTCCCTACTTTTTCGGCTTAAAAATAGCCTACCCTAAAGATTTTATTGTCATTTTTCATTAAGCACTGTTAAAGTCAGAATGTTGCTCCCATAGACTCAATGTAAAAAAAAACCCATAAAATAAAAAAAAAATCCCTACCTACCTACCCTAACTTTTTTTCAGATGTAACTGGAACCACAGATACTTTTTTATTTGGCCTGATGAAAAGGGATACAGTCTGATGAACCTGTTAAGTGTGACAGAAAAGGAATTACTCATTTAAGTAATATTTCATAAAGTCTGTAAGAGTTAGATTGGCACCAAACTTACCCTGCATGCCTTGAACTAGTGACATTTACATAACATAGCCATAAGTTAATGGTATTTAGAATATAAATTTTTTAGGCTTATATCTAGATCAGTTAGTTTAAGATTGAAATAAAAGATATCAGAGTCGAGATACAGAGAACAAAGTTGATGTCTGTTTCCCAAATAGATCTTACATCATTTGGAATGTTTACATCATCAAAGGTCAACAGGTCAATGTTTTTATATCTAAGTCACTGGGTAAAGAAAATATAGAAATCTGTAGCCTACTTCAGGTAGCATAATGTGTCAGTGAACTCAGTTAGTAAAGGGAACTAATAAAGAGGGTGTAGGCTGACATATTATGTGGAAAGTTATATATAATGTTCATAAATTGAATAGATCAGTTAGATTTCAGTAGAATGGAGAAAAAAGTTGAAAGTTTAAAAAATATTATGCGGGAAAATCTTCCAAAAAAAATTTTTGAGTGAAAACTGAATTAATCTTTGCTTTTACTGCGCATGGGTATTAGCCATTAAACTCTTAATAAAACACAACCAGCTAGGTATGGAATATTGCTTTTCTGACTAAAACAGAAAAGGAACATTTTGGAGTAATGTAGTGCTGTCAAATAATATTATAAAATGAAACTTTTTGCAATATTATTATATATCATTTTCTAAAACTTTTGAATAAAGGCTTTATGAAAATATAGATAACAACCTTAATGCTTGAAGTCTCATTTCAAATGTTTTCATAATGGAAAAATGCAATGTAGGGAGTTGTAACATTGGCAATCATACCACATCTTCTATTTTATAATTATAATTTTAAGATATATAATTTTGTACAATTTATTTAAGCATACCTGGCAGTCTCCTTTTTGCCAGTAAGAAGCTGTAATTGCAAAAAATACCTCCTGAGAAAATATATTTTTGGGCAAAGGTTGCACTCTATATCATGTGTCTGCATTTAATCGTGTGACAACCTGTCAGAGTGTGTACAATTTTTAGAATTTTACTGTTATTTCATGGCAGAGCCATAAAAAGGAAATACTTTAGCAATGAATGTGTTTTAAGTTAAAAGGCAAATTGATACTTGAAATGCTTAAAAGAATACTAAAATATTATGATAATAAATGTTTATAATGTAATATGACTATTAACACAGCTTTGTACTAGACTGACACACTGAGCCAAATTTTAAACTGCTAATCTGTAAGATGACATGTCACCTTACCCAGACAAATTATTCTGACTCCAAGCAGACCAGTCTTTGCTCTTACATTGCTCCTTAATACTATGTGCTAAGCGGAGAAGCAGCAAATTTTAAAGTCTTTCATACAATAAATGAATCCTCTGGTTAGACATGTTCTGGTCTACATTGCCCAACTACAATACAGGATGTGTATTGAATGACATCCCTCTACTATTTTGAATAAGATCTTTTCATATATATGGCCCAAGGATTTCTAATTTGCAAGTTCAAGTTTCGCATGATTAATTGAAGTGAACAAGTTAATGATAGACCTTGATTGTTATTGAGATGAGTTCAGAATGAAGAATTGATATGCATTCTAAGTAAATTACAGCTTTTGATATTATACTAGGGATTAAGATATTATGGTGCATTGTGTGCACACTATGGAATTCATTTAACCGTAAATATATCTGGATTTAACTTTTTTTTTTAATGAATCAAGCGGTGTATAGGTAAAGTAATATATATTTGACATAAAGGGGGGGGGGGGGGGGGGGGGGAATGTGGAAACATAAACATTATTAAAGAAAGTAATTCTAACACTCTCACATTAGATATAACACAAAGATGTCGAAGAATTTTTAAGATAGAGAGTAAAATTTGACAAAATTCATAAAATGTACTTTTCTTGGATGGTTAAGTTTTTTGTCACCGTAGATTATATAAAGTTGAAATTGTAGGGACCAACCACCCTAATTGGATAAAATAATCCATTATGGAATAAAAGTGTAAAAATGTTTTAAAAAAATGCATTTTAAAAGAAGAAAGGCATCAACAGTTTCAGATAACAGAATATTGTTAAACACATTGATATTTTGGAAGATAACAATTTTTTGGGCCAATCAACCAATAATAATGTTTCTAGTAAAGTTATTTACTATAGGTTTCTACTATTGATCAAACAAATTCACTATTTTGTATTTTAGCTGTAAATTTATATCCTGTTCACACTTTTTGAAAGAGTATGAAAGGTGTCTTAAATTTTCAAAGCAGTTCAAATTCAGTGCAAAGAAAGTAACCTGTAGGTTCTGCTCCAAATGTTTCCACATATTTGTACACCCCTTTTTAATGTTTGGGTTAAAGTGTTCTGGTGAAGGTTTATCCTAAGAAAATCACTCTGGAAGCATGAACTTTATAAGGTAGTCTGAGTTAATGAAATTATCTAATTATTTTTTTTTTCTATTTTTTTTTCAACCATTCCATATACAGTATCAATCTGTAGTACATGTGTACTTGAAAATTATGAACCAATTAAATAAATGTATAGAGACTTTGACCCCTCAAAATCGGTAAACAGGATAACATTTAATTTGGTTGAAGTTAAATTAAAAGTGAGAAATATCCTTAGAATTAGCCATCGATTGTGTACAAATATTACATAACAAAAACAACAACAGTCATGTTTTAGTATAAAGATGGTGTGGGAGGTCATGGGTGACTTATCAAAGTGTTACTTCACTTTTAAATCAATTTTCAATTATTTTATTCACGATAGATTAATGACTAATAACAGGAGTTGCTCACTAATGGGATTAACTGTTTTCCTATTGGTTAATTCCGGTTTACCTAATATAACTTTTAGCTTTAAATAATTTAGGAAGTAAGCATATAGAAAAAGGTACAGTTATATATGTATATGTTGATATAATTATAAAAATTGAATTTATTTTTGTCTTTGTGAAATTCAGAATAACTATCAGGTCCGTTAGGAAACCAACTCCCTTTTAAATCACTGAAAATTACTAAATGTATAGAGTATCAAGTCATTTCAGTTTCTGAACAGATTGAAAATTGTTTTTTTCTTTTCTGATTTTAAAGTTTTTTCTGGTATTCTGAACACCTCAGATTTTTAAAAGTGAACCTGTGATACTTCTTTAAAAAAAAAATCAGGCATTATAGTCTATTTGAAGTAGGCTTTTAAACTTAACCGTTAGGTTTGAACATATAAATAATTTAGATCCTTTCATTTATTTACCATATTGAACTCGTATCTTATAAAAAGTATAGATTGGTGGGCCTAGAATCACAATTATGTGTCTGAGCAGGGTTACATATCTTCCATAAGACTGTTACCTTGTGAACTGACATGTTAAAAATCTTAGCTCAGTGTGTCAGTCTAGTATAAAGCAAGGTTCAAAGTTCTTGTCCTGAATATGCTTTGATAACTCTGTAAAATCAGCAGCACGTTTTAATGACATTGTGTTCATGAGGGAATATTAAGCTTCTCAATGATCAAAATAAGTGTTTGTCAAACTGCAATATAACCAGTGTAATTTTTCTGATTAAACAGTTGGTTCAAATTTTTTGAAATTTTTATATTTTTGTCAAAGGGTCAAAGTAAATACTTTATCAAAATTTTAAGAAAAGAAAACGAGCCAAATTAATTTTAGTTATAGTGTTAGGTACCACCTTAAGCACTTCCATCCATCATCTTAATTTTTTATAATGTATCAGTGATACGACACTAATATCTAATATCACTTCACAATATCTTTCAATTGCAAGAATATAAAGGCTCATGTTGGTCACTTTTGTCTACACCACAGCTTACAATTCACACTTGAGTGATTTGTAAGTTAGCTTTGAAGACTGTTTTGTTTCTTAAGAAATAACCTATGCATGCTATGGGTACATATATCAATGAAATGTTAGCTATTACATTAGCCTAATTTAGTCTAAAGCTATTTAGTAACAGTTTATGTCGTTGTGACCAACATTTTTCTTATATAAATTTAATTTTAAAAAGTTTTAACTGGTGCAGAGTGTAAATTCCTAAATACTTTTCTGATGACATTTATGGGATTCTGATAAAAACAACTAATATATTCATGTTCATTTAAAGTACATCATAAACCATTAAAATATTTGAACTAAGCTGTATCAGTTTTTATGTGTTTTGCTTGCAGGTATTGGAGAGACAGTTGAACACCCATTGTATTGACAAAGTCATGGTCTATTAATCCTTCAAATGACAAGGTGTATTTCTAGAGAATTTTAGTACACAAATATCACAAAAATATATCAGGGTAGGTTGTCCTGCTTTAAGGTAAAATTTTATATTTAGATGTCAAAGTAAAGAAATACTTATCTAGTTTTATAGTTTTAAATTTAATACTTTGAAAACTTTAATCTGTTTAGTTAATTTAAATGCTGTTTTAAAAATAAATAAGCTAAAACTAAAATAATATAGAGATGTTAATGTAATCTCATTCTTAATGCAGGAGTTTACTCTCTTCTAAAAAGATCTACAGGAAATTTTCTGCTATACATGTCATTTGTTTATTTCATATTTGTTGTTTTCCTAATTTAGGCTTCAATATAAAAAAGAAGATGTGGTATGAATGCCAATAAGACAACTCTCCACTAGAGACCACATGACACAGAAATTAACAACTATAGGTCACCTTACGGCCTTCAATAATGAGCAAAGCCTAAACCACAGTCAGCTTTAAAAGGCCCTGAAATAAGAAATGTAAAACATTTCAAACAAGATAACTAACGGCCTAATTTATGTACAAAAAATGAATGAAAACAAATATGTAACACTTAAACAAACTACTACTTTGTAAACTGATGCTCTGCACAATTTTTTGGAATTGAGACTGTGAAGGAATTAGTTGTATAGCATATCATAAATTTTAAATATTGAAACATCTTGGGTTTATATCATATTTTGAAATATATATACTGAATTGAAAGGTTTTTTTCTTCATATGTGCATGCATACATGCAAGGCATTTTATTCAGGAAATAAAAATGAACATATATTTATTTATTAAGCTTCCTCATATTTATAATAAAGTAACTTTATATCTGATTATTCTTTACTTAAAATATTAGTTGATAAAAATGGATAAATTTAAGGTAAATAGATAAGGTATAAAATAAAACCAGGACAACTTTTAAGTGTTTTAAACCAAAATTGTAAAATATAATAAAAATTATAATATTTACGTGAGGATTAAGGAATTATGTAAAACTGTCACGTTTTTATGGTGTTAAAATTTATACCAATAAAAGGATATTTACAATGTAATAAGTTAATCAGGAAATATGTTTTTCACCAAAGAATGACCATTTTATATGTTATTTAATGCTTATTTAATTTTCTTTATGTATAAAAAAAAAAAGTTACTTTTTTTGTTAAAAACAATAAACAGCTGTAAATTAAATCAAATGAACATGGAAAGTTGTCAGATTGATTGATTAGGCAGGAAACAATTAGCCAAGGTGAAAAATGAGGATAAACTTCACATTTTTTTTTTCAACACCTGCAAATAACAATGGCCAAAATATATTAGTATGGACAAAAGGTTAATGAATGATGATTTTTCATTATGGTTGATTTATGGCTATAGTGGGATTTAGTATAGTATGGTAGTTATTTCAATTTTCTGTACTTTCTTCAGGTTGTGATTACTATTATAGTGTTATTAACTGGCTGTTTCTGTATTGGCACTGGTAAAGATTCAAGGTTTGCTGTATTGGCCTCGAGACACGTAGGGTCGAGGGCCAATACAGCTGACCGAGAATCTATACCAGTGCCAATACAGAAACAGCCAGCTAATAACACTTTTATTAAATGATTATAAGAAAATTAAAAACTGTAATCAATAAAGGGCCAATACAGCTTTTTTCCCGCCTTTTTCTGTATTGGCCCGTATTGGCCCTGTTTTTCTTTAAAAAAACGTGATCAATACAGGGCCAATACAGCTTTTTTTCCGTTTTTTTTTTAATTGGCCCTGTTCAAAGAGCAATATTAAATCTTGATTTATATTGAGAGTGAAAAGTTTGCAGTATTGCACATGCTGATTTTTACGTATTAGGGCTTATTTGCTCATATCATTTAATAAAACACTGTAGTCTCTGCTTCAGTAAATAGTGAGGAGGGGGGTTAGGACCTTTATTGGGACTTCAGGATTGTGTGTTTTTAAGCTCAGGATTTTGGGAATGATCCTTTCGTGGATTTGGGAATTTTGGGATGTCTGGATTTAAGATTTTAATGTTTTTAAGTCCAGGATTTAGGGATCAGGACCTCTCCAACACCCCCACCCCACCCCATCCCCTCTCATGGCAGGTGAAAAAGAAAAAACATTTTTTTTTACACAAAAAAAATAATAATTTTAAAGTTTGAGTTTATTTCTGATGTCACTTGACAGATAGACCAGCATGATATTTCTGTGCAGTTTACCAAAAAAGAATCCTTTTAAAGTGTCCCTACATGTTATGATGTATTATGAATCTCTTTGAGAACATATTGTGAAAATTTAACTTGTTATAAATATGTGGTATTTTACAAATTGCTGAGGTCAAATCTATTTACCCGTATATATATGGTAGTTAATATATCGGATTTTGTCACATATTTCAAGAAATTTGAGAATCTTGGAGGATCCACCTAAAAAAATGTGGGTCTAATTTTAATTATAATTCAGCGATAATACAAATGGAATTTCAGTTCATAGTCCCTCCCAAAACAAAGCCTTTATTTTTCTGTCTTTCCCACATACCTTCAGTACATGAAGAATAAAAACAAAATAAAAATGTCACATCTCTTTTCCTTGTACATACTATTACCCAGACTATGATGTAAATATTTTAATTTGTGATTGACAGATTGAGAGTAACATTATGTCAGGCCCATCAACCTTACACAACATCACTCAAGCATAACTGTAAGGTCAGCCAGTAAACATTTGTAACTTGTCATAGTAAATATTTTGACACTGTTATATGGATATTTTTTTACATAGTTATGTTTTTCTTACAGGATTTCATTTAGAGCTGACTTAAAGTGAAAAAATCTAAGGGTAAGTTTATAAAAAAATATTTACCATTTAAATATTTAATTATTTTTTTTTGCTTTAAAAAGAGGGGGCAAAAGATACAAGAGGAATATCAAACTCATAGATTGAAAATAAACTGACCGCCATGGCTTAAAAAAAAAGACAAACAGACAAATAAAAGTACACAAGATACAACATAAAAAACTAAAGACTAAGCAACATGTACCCCACCAAAAACTGGGGGTGATATCAGGTGCTCTGGAAGGGTCTGCAGATCCTCTTCAACATATGGCACCTGTCATGTTGCTCAAGTTATTACAAACTCGGTAAATTTTACCCTTTTTTGGTAGGAAAGAACAGTTTTTAACCTTTTTAGACCTTTATGATAATTTACACAGATTAGGGTACTTAACTAACACGTCAGATGCTTAATTCCTTCTTAAACTAAATCACATGTGAATCTTGGTACATCTGTTCTCTGAAACAAAGATATAAACTCAGATATTGTAGTTGAAAGTGCAGACCTTAGAAGACCATGTGTAAAAATAAATAAATATTTGTTGAAACAAGTTTATGGTTTGATTGTTTTCCATTCGATTGTCACTGGTTGCAACAATTTTTTGTTTTCTGTTTTTTTCATTGATTGAAAAAGTAAAATCATCCTATGAATCGAAAGAACTATATTTGAACATAGTATGTCATTTAAAACCATAACAGACACTTTTTATCATCATAATTACAAAGGGTACAAAAAATTACATTTTCAACGGGCATAGGGTCTGTTGTTTCCTCAAACCACTCTTGCTTCCTCTCCCAATAAAAACTGGCTGCAATAATATAGCTGCTTACAGTGGTGTTATAGATCACATGAATAAATCAATCAATAAGATTTAAAAAAAAATCCATTTTAAGATTAAAAAAATTAATCTATATTTTAGTGGGGGAAATATTGTATTCTTCAATTTGCAGTGATTATTTTAATATGATTACGTACTGCTAATCAATTAGTGCCCCATAGGTCAGACGAATATTAAAAAGGTTTTTATAAGCAATTATTACAGAAATATTGATAATTTTGATTATGATAATTTTGATTATTAAATATTGACACCACCCTAATTATGTATGATTCCCTGGTAATTAAGATAAATGACCACAAGACTTCTCACAGCTGGTGGCAATTGACCTAAGCTGGACATTCTATTCAATGATCATATGATTGGACAATTAATTCAGACATTTTTTAAGTAGTTTGACACTTTTTTAAGAAGCTTGATGATTATCACCAGAGGCAGAAATAATGTAAATATTTTGTATTTGCTACCAGTACTCTTTCCTGTTTTTATTTCCTGTAAAAAGTTCATCCATTGAAAAAAATATCAGGTATGTCAACATCACAAATTTAATCTTTGATTCAAGATCGAGAGAATTTTTTAAGCAACTTGGTACTCATATTTTTCAATGTCAATTTTTTGTTAGAAAAGTGTATTCTAAAAGTTTTTAGTTTTATTCCACATTTTTTTCAACAGTAAATTGACAAAGGACCCTTATGATTTTTAAAAGGCCAAAATACTGAAATGAACATACCTAAATTTTGATCATGCAATTTAAACATTTATACAGTAATACAGTTGTTTGAAAATGATTATGCTATCACAAAAACTTAATTAGTGTTGGTAGCTTTCAATTTTCCATATTTATTGCTATATTACATGACTTGTTACAGTTTATAAAGTTCTTTGTCAATGAGAAGGTCAAATGACCACAAGAAAGGAAGTAAATATATGTGTTTTTAGTCAGTTATGATTAAAAAAAAATGGATTGATTTTAGTCAATATACAAAAAATAAAATAGTGATAGGTTCTTGCTGTATTTTTTTTCTTCTTCTTAAACAAATAGATAGAAATGAAATCAGCATCTTTGATAAACATTTTTACAAGTCAAGATAAAACCCATCCTTTTTCCTAATCAACAAAACTGTCACATTTTTGACACATTTTATAACAACTATGTTCTAGTAACATGTATTGAAATGAAATATAAGGAGACATGAAGTCACTATGAACCAGCAGATTTTGTTTTGAATAGAGATAAGCTCTGTCTAAGTTGCAGCTTTTTAATAAACTGATTTTATTTCAAATAATGGGTCTCTTCCTAAGTTACTTCCCCTTATCTTTAAAAAAAACATTAGTAATTAGAGTGTGGTTTCTGTATTTAACTTCACAGTTAAAAAAATGATACCTATTTATCATAAGATCTCATATCTAAACATACATTATGACCCCTTAATCTAGGATTATTGAAACAGGAACCACACATTACTACAGGAAGTTCGTAGGTGATTAAAATCAGTTAAATGAATACTAAATGTACTCATACAAAAAGATTTTTACGTTTGACACATAAAAACTTGGCACTTTTTTATCCTGCAATGTAATTTTATCACTTTGCTTAAAATTTACATGAACACAAAAAAGGTAAAGTTACATTATGTTAACATAAAGTAGGATTCTTAATGTGAAAAAAACCTACTAGTATTCAAAGTTGTGTTATATCAAGTTTTTGATACAATTTTTATATTATTTTAGTTGAAAAATAAGTGATACAGTATATTAATCTGTGACCAGTAAAGTATAATTTATATAATTGGAAAACAAATGTTCAAAAAGTATATTGCACTAATCTATACATTTCCAACATACTTATATTGGAAATTTGATGTCAGTAGTTGTTTCAAAACAGACATGTTATGTATCTTACTCCAGAGTATACGTAATTTGATTTGAAATATTCAAATCAAATTAATTATACTTTGGATTGATTACAATGTATACAAACAATACAAAAAGGCAACCAATAGACATCTCAATGTCAACATACAGTCTTCATCAATGGACCATTGTCTACACATGTACTATATGTCACACTCTAAATTGCCAGAGGTTTACAAAACAGTCTCCATCAAGTCCAAATTCTGGTTGGTTTGCTTTTCGATATTAGCTACATATGGTGCCAAGAACTGTTCCATGAAATATTGATATTTGAAATATGATATTTTACTATAGCATGTATTGTGTAACATTTGTTTTTGATTGATTGCTCCCTATAATATTGAATTTTAAACATTTGCGGAATAATGTAAAATCAAATACAATATGATCCAGTATATTAGATGACATTAATTTAGATTGAAACATTATTCACTGAATAGTAAATTTATGAAATTATTGCATATTGAAACTCAATTACCCAAAGCTTCTGTATGTATTGATAAAGTTTCTTAATTTTTCAGAATCTACCAACAACTTGAACAATTCATGTGAAGAAACCTGAATAAGAAAACTTACACTGTGGAGAAAATTGAAATTATGACGAAACTTCGGATCTTATACCAGGAGAAAATATCATAGTATCTTAATCAAAATACAATGCGTCAGAAAAAGACAATCGTACCTCTATGTATTGGAATATTTGGATTTTTGCTATTTGTGGTCAGTGGCGTAATTTACTGCCAGTCATTTAAACCTAGTTACATTAATGAAGCATTTGATAGACACGTAAGGTTTAAGAGAGATGTGAGTAAAGAAAATTCCGCCAAAATTCTTGATTTTGAAAATGTCCACATCAGGAACGTTCAGCAAAATTTTTCTGGGAATTATACAAGCGATTCAAATGACTTTTCTACAACTGTAAGTAAAAGTGAAGACATTTTGAATGCTAAATCTTCAAATGAACCTATTGCTGAACCAGAAACTACACCTGAGTCGTCAGCACAATCTATAAATAACACTGACACTGTGTTGTATATAAATAGTACAACTGAACCTAAGTCAGAACCAGAAACAACTTCTGAACCTGAATCCGAACCAGAAACCTCATCTGAACCTAAATCAGAACCAGAAACTACATCTGAACCTAAGTCAGAACCTGACACTTCATCTGAACCTAAATCAGAACCAGAAACTACACCTGAGTCATCAGCACAACCTATAAATAATAGTAAAACTGTATTGTATATAAATAGTACAACTGAACCTAAGTCAGAACCAGAAACTACATCTGAACCTAAGTCAGAACCAGAAACAACTTCTGAACCTAAGTCAGAACCAGAAATTACATCTGAACCTAAGTCAGAACCTGAAACAACTTCTGAACCTGAATCAGAACCTGAAACAACTTCTGAACCTAAGTCAGAACCAGAAACTACATCTGAACCTAAGTCAGAACCAGAAACAACATCTGAACCTCAATCAGAACCAGAAACGACTTCTGAACCTAAGTCAGAACCAGAAACTACATCTGAACTTAAGTCAGAACCAGAAACAACTTCTGAACCTAAGTCAGAACCTGAAGCTACATCTGAACCTGAATCAGAACCAGAAACTACATCTGAACCTGAATCAGAACCAGAAACCACTTCTGAACCTGAATCAGAACCAGAAACCACTTCTGAACCTGAATCAGAACCTGAAGCTACATCTGAACCTGAATCAGAACCTGAAACTACATCTGAACCTGAATCAGAACCTGAAACTACATCTGAACCAGAACCAGAAACTGAACCTGAATCTGAATCTTTTCCTGAACCTGTTCCAAAATGGGACCTAGCTATGAAGGAATACAAGTGGGGATGGGACTTTCTTGTATACTTATTTGGTGTAATATTCTTACTTCTTGGATTATACAGTGTTTATAATATTATACGATTGTGGCGTATCGAACATTTACTCAGTAGGAACTATTTTGTGACATTAAATGTTTTAGTTACACTTCAGTGTTTGTTGAGAGGACTGTACCTTGTGATAGATGCTCACAACAGAAATGGTACATTTCCCGTGATTGTGAACTATTTTCTCTACAGTACTGCCTATCCATGCTTGACATCTGCTTTCAGTATTTTATTCTATGCCCTGTTGCTGGCAACAAGGGTTCAAGTGGTTTCTACGAGGATACAGAAACTTTCGTTACTTATTGGAATTATAACATTTCATTTTGCACTGTCCATCGCTACATCTGTTATAGTTGGATTATTCTTCAGTGCTCAAGTATTGCTATTAGTATGTCAATTTTTCTATGTCATTTGGGGAACTGTTTTATTCATAGGATATTTTCATATATTCAACAAATTAAGATTAGCAGCTATGTTTCGAAATAAAAACTCAGCAAGTATATACAAAGCAAGTTTTGCAAGTAAAGATGGCAAAACTAATGGTAGATCTATGAAGAAGAAAAGTAAAAATAGATACACTTTAAATACATCGGTGAAAATAACATTTGCTGCTGCTATTTTTGGATTACTTTGTGTAATGTTAGAAGTGTATGGAATATTCGGCGTTTATAGACTTTATATTGATAGCCACATTCCAGAGCCATGGCCATTCTTTTCTTATCAGTTTTTGTTACGATTTGTCGAATTTTTGATGTGTTGCCTCATGGTATACGTTGCATCACAACCAATTATGGTCCGTAGAAGAAGCTCAAATAAAACATTTTCTACTGTTACTGGAATGTTCAAACGTTTATTTTGTGTTCCTCAGGAAGAAAAATTAATTGACTCAGAACCTAGTTCTGCAGCAAACTCTCATGCTATAGCGCTTAGTGATGATTTCGACAAGAAACATACTGTAGTGAATTTTGATATCAAAAATGAAGAAAAACATTGTCCATTGAAAAAAGAACAATCTCATCTTGTAATAAGGGATGGTGTTGTCAGATTTAAAGCTGAAGATGATAGTGTGACTGGTTCCGAAGTTGGAACCAGTTTACCAGATTTAATACATGGAACTATGATTAATGAAAAACGCAATTCTGTTTCTAGTGATACAGGTATTTCTAACAAAGGATATAACATGTATAAAGAGAATGCCGTAGAAAGTGCACAAAAACTTCATCGTTGTGATACAGAACCAACAGAAAATTTTAAACGCAGCATAGACTTTGAAAAAATGAGTGTTGGTACTTTTGGTACTGATATAACAAGACCATTATCCTCTATAAATTTGACTCATAGTTTAGAGTGGGAATTTGAACAGGCATATGAAAGAAGCTTTATACATAATTCAGGATCTACAAGAAGCTTGCCAAGTGATCTCTCAGCTTGTAGTTCAGGAAATTGCAACAGTTTACTTTTAAAAGAGGTTTCACCTCTTCAGAACAGAAGTAATTCAATGTTTTCATATGAAGAATCTGAGGCAGCCATTTATAATGATTCTTCATCCAAAAAGCCTTTAATCAAAAAGTCAAATGAATCTCCAACAGACAGAAATCTTGATGATGATACTAAATTATGATTTATATTTTATAGCAGATAATCAATTTAAATGTGTTCATATTTGTTAGATACTTGTATAAGGCCTTACCGTATATGATTTTAGTGTCATCTCTCTGCAGTGTTCATCTTTTGTCTGGTCTTCTCATATTTTCATTTTGCATGATGAAGGACAATCATACATCTATGATTTTGTAGAAAATTAAAACTTGATATGGCAAAAATGTTCTGCTATTATACAATTAATGATAAACCATTCATGGTGCCAGAACTCTTTTCTCATGTATATTGAAACAGATTTTTAAGAAATCTTAATTTCTATACATTAAGCATTGATTCTTTTTTTTTTTGTTCAGTTGATTAAATTTCTCCACATCTGCTTTGAAAGAATAAATAGACAATGTTAAGTTTTTAATTTTGTGTATGCCAATTAGTGATTGAACATTTACTGATTATAAATTTTCCCACTTAAGAGAAATAAGAGTATTATTTTTCTCTCAAATCATATTGGTGCTACAATTGTTATTTGCTTAAGCATTTTTGTTAAGAACAAAAATAAAAGAAATTGGAAAATTTATAATCTCCCTTTTGTACTGATGAAAAGATACCGAAGATTTATCTCCCTTTAGTAAAAATAAAAAAGAAATAAATGATTATCTCCGCTCATCTGATCAAATGCTTATTCTACATCTGATCATAGCAGATATTATATATATATTATTTAGATTTGATAAGATAATGCAAATAAGATAGTTTTCAAATATTGTAATTCAATTGCATGTATTGTATAAAAACATACAAGTATCTCAATATATGTAGTTATTATGTACTAGTCAACAAGAGAATTTTTGTTTATTGCCTATATAATTAGTAAAAACTACCGGTATAAACTATGTACCCCTTAATTTGATCTGACCAGCAAAGTGAGCAAACCTGGATGCTTCAAAAATAAGAATTTATTTAAGTTGTGCATAATTAATTCGTAATCAATGTGAATTAGTAGGAGAAACTTATTTACCATATTTTTTGTAAAATTTAACTTACTTTAAAATTGACAAATGGTAAGAATTTGCTGTAAACAAGGCAACACCATTGTTCATAAAGAAATAGAAAGGCATCTAGAGGTACAGTGACCTATATATAGTTGTTCTGGGTCGTTTGGTCTCTTGTGGAGAGTTGGGTCATTTGGCAATCATGCCACATCTTCTTTTTCATATACACAATGTTACATGTCAAGCTTAAGGTTTTAATTTTTTGTGTTTTTATTTAATTACTCTGAATTCATATCATTTATGAGGTACTCATTTTTGCTATGATTTTATTGGGTATGTTTGCAACAGATTTAAGCTTTCAGTAAACACTGATTTCCTATAAGCTTGTTTCTAAACATGTTAAAAGCATCAAATATGTTATCAACCAAACATGTATTTCCTCAATCACGTATACTTCAGGGACTGAAATTGAATTGCAATTAAGATTAAAATGTACTTGTGATTCACAAATGTGTTACCTTCTAATTTAGTACATATGTATACATTTTTTTTAAAAGTTTTGTATACAATCTCTTTGTAATCCATCAATTTGTTTATTTTCTTATATAAGTTTTATATTACAAGTATATTTTTGGAATTTTATGATCTTTATCTTTATAATTTCACGACCCATTTATCATATTCCTCTGCCCTTGACCATGTTGACAGCTAAATTTCAGTAATTCTAATATTCAAATTTGAAAAACTAACAGTCATGACAGTCTAGTGAGGTGAAATATAGTATCACATTTGTTCAGTGGTAGTACCTATAATTACTTGTCAGTTATTTTTTTTTTGCAAACAAAATTCTTTTAAAACATTGAAACTCGGCTAAATTAAGAATATTTCAGAGTATATTTAAATCATCATCAGGAATAAATTTCCATCTATTAAACATAAATTACTGTTGATTCATAAATTCATGCAATGTAATCATGGTAATACTACTTGTTTAGGATCTTAAAAATCTAAACTTGATTCATAAATTTTGATAGCATTATTTGCATATATATTGACATCACAATAGTTTTACTTCACATTTTTGTACATTGTTCAATGATGCAATAACAAGTTTGTGCAAATGTTTCTGATTTTACGATAAGAATTTTACCACAAAGATTTTGATGAATCCATGATTTTTTAGAATTCACTGATACAAGGCTAATTTGGCCTTTTGTTTTTTTTCCTTATTACTATTTATTTGGTGCTGATATTTAAGTTTATATTTTTATTATTGTTTACATGAAATAAAATTGTATGAAGAATAATAGACTCTTATAACTACAACAATTAGGAGATAACTGTATTGTATTTTAAGCTCCGACGGCATCAATTGATGATTTGATGGTCGCAAATTAAGTTTACTGGCAACACGTTAGTGGAGACAGTAAACAGGTATATGCGACCATCAAATCACCAATTGATGCCATCGGAGCTTAAAATACAATATTGTTATCTCCATTCTAATGAAACTGACAGAAAACAACTTTAAATTATATATCATCTGCGCTTGCATGTACGTTCCATAGCATCAATTATCAATTGATGCCATGAAAATGAGTGACGTTATCCAATCAAAATGAAAGTTACAAACCTTGTTGTATTAGAATGTATTACTTTTACTATTACTATTAACAAAATGACATATGTGGTATCGTTACTGAGACAGCACTTAAACAAAACATATTTATTTTATTTTAAACAATATTTAGAGAGAAACATCCTTTCCTTCACAAAAGACAGGGTTAAGCCTTCACTCTTCTTGAGTCAAAAAAGGTTGTGAATAATTTGAACAAAAGAAAACATATATCTGCCATTATGGCATTATTACCAAATTTTCAAAATTTCTAAGAACATTAACTTTTTATGATGCAAATTAAACCATGGGCAAGGTTCCTGATTTTGGATAGGCTCGTCAGGGTTAAAGTATTTCTTTGAGATGTGAACCTTATTAGGAGATTTACATCAGGCATCTTAAAGAACATACACAAAAAAAATGGTATGTGAAATACACTTAACCCTTAAACAATGGTATAAAAGGTAAGAAAAACACAAGTATAAAGTACTTTAACTTACTTTTTTAACTTACCAGATACTTACTGTTGCTACTGTTAAAAATCAGATGACTGCTTTGTTTCAACATATTTCCTAATAGGATTTCCATGATTTTTCACAAGGTTTACCCTTGAAATGATGCTTTATCTAGTGTAAAGTGTATCAAAAAAGATTTGCTGTAAATGTCAAACAGTGCAACACTATAAACTTACAAAATTTTTATCTAGAAGTTACTGCTCAGTCTTGAGCAATCAAAGCAGTACCTCTTCATATGGAAAGCTCTAAGAGGTAATGAATATCACAAGTTATGATTGAATTCAACAGATCAACAAACATCTGATGTCAACACCAAATTCCTGATGAACAATAAAGCACAACACACTAAAACCATTCTCAAAGACTCCTAACAAATATATTACACAAACCTGCAAATGCTGTGACAGTGTGTTGTTCTTGCTTTACTGATCATGAGAGTCAAGTGAACCCTGTAAGACAGACATCCCATGCACTTGATCCATACACCAAATATAGTTCACCTAATTGATAGTAGAATATGAGAAATAGGATTGCCAACTTTTCAAAATGCCCATGGGGGTTTTACGTGCAAGAGGACTCTTGTGTTCCAAAAAAACATTTAAGGGGCTTTTAAATGCATTTTGATGTTGTTTTTTGGCTCTTTATAGCTTATAGCTTATATAAAATTAACTGTTTTGTTTAAGATTGTGGACAAAATTGCTCTTTCAAAATTTCCATTTGGGAGCTTTCATGTGGGAAATCCCCCACAATTAGTGACAGTTGGCAGGTATGAGTTACCAAGGTAACTTAACTTTGACCAATGAACCATGAAAATGAGGTCAAGGTTAGAAGAACTCTGCCAGACAGACACCTTGCAATCATTCTATAAACCATGTATGGTCAAGCTAGTGCTCATAGTATCTAAGAATCAGTCCACGAAACATAACTCTGACTTTAAGAACCAAGGAAATAAGGTCAAGGTCAGGCAAACCTGCATGACAGATATTTTCACCATTCAATCATTTCATACACCAAAAATAGTTGACCTAATTTACATTGTTTTTAAGAAACAGACCTTACAGCTCAAAACTTAACATTGACCAATGAATAATGTAAATGAGGTCAAGGTCAGATGAAACTCACAGACAGATGAAAGCATGCTACAATCTATTCATACACCAAATGTTAATTAACTTACTGCTTATTGTATCTGATATACACATGTAACCACGAAAACTAAACCTTGATCAGTGATCCATGAAATGAGGTCAAGGTCATTTTAACCCTGTCTGACAAACATATTAACTTGCAAGGAACCCATATACCAAATATTGCCATCGCATTACTCTATAATAAGTGAGAAATTAACAAGCCACAGAAAGCTAAATTTTGAAAGCATCCAAGTTATAAAGGGTTATAACTCTAGATGGTAATTGACTCACTGTTCAAATTCAGACTAAGTTTAGGTTCTTAGCATGGTGTATGATTTTCATAACATTTGGATGATAAAAACTTAAGTTAGAGTGACGAAACAAAAGTGGGACAGAAAGAAAGATGGACAAGGGAAACACATAATGTTCCCATTGCCTACAGGCAGGAATAAAAAATAATCATTCATAAGTAATTGCTTGCAAATAAACCTGGTCCATCTTACATGGAAACCACCTTAAAACCAAAACAAGATTTACCAAAAAAATATTTTATTCATAATATATATAATAACTTAAACATAAAAGCAAGTAAGAATGACTATGGTTTAGATTGAGATACTAAAATGTCTACAACTTTTAATGCAATTATAAAACTAGACAGTACAACAACAATAAAATGTATTCTATATGGTTATGAATGAATGAATGAAGTAAATGTAGTCTTTGATGTGTATTCTCATGGGTCAGAAATGTTAACTCACTAATATAAAATGGACAAAAGGATGTTTTGTATTGAAAAGATTATCTCTGAGTAAAATTCATTAGTTTTATAAAAATCCAAAATGCCACTTTCAGGCCTGTTGGTTATTTCATGGCAGCCAACAACAATATGTCAGACATCATTATGCCATGACTCAGATACAAATTTTGAACCCCTTTCAAATTATACTATCAGTTTGAGTTAAGTTTTCAATTCAAATATACAAAAATATTTAATAAAGACTTATCATAATGTTTGTACTTGCACCCTAGTCATTTTAGTGAAAATATGTTAAGTTATAGAGAATGACTCTTTTCACTAAAAAAAACTATGACAAAAAGATAAGTTAAGGTTGCACAAAACACTAAAAAATCAGCTGAACATTTCAATCCGGTTCTATTGTTAAGGAAATATTAAACTTACCAATGATCAAAACTAGTCAAACTGCTATAATCCAATGAAATGTGTCAAATAAATATCTGATTCTTTAATACATGTGTTAAAAAATTAAGGTTTCAAGTACAAATAAACAGAGATTTGCATTTATGCGAGGTATCAAATTTATTGATTTAAGTTTAAACTGAAATTTAGGAAAATGATAAAATGATACATTTTAAGGAGGTAGACCTAGGTTAAGGGAAATAACTCTTAAAATCATCAGTACGTTTGTGTCAGCCATTTTCATAAATATGTTCTAAGCTTCTAGGATACATAGATCATTTCCAATCTGTTTCAGGTTTTAAAATGCTTAAAATTCATTGACGAAACTTGACTTTTACAAACACATAACTGATTTAAAGAGTTATCTCCCTGGACCAAGGTCTACCCCCTTAAGAAAACAAATTAACAGGCAAACACACACTGATAATATACAAATCTTAAAAGTATGAGAGAAGTATACCGGTATTTCACATAATTATGATGATTGAAAATTTACAACACCATTTTTGTATTACTTCACCAAGAACAACGTTTTGTATTTACAGCATTTGCTATTAAATGCAATAATGATATAAGTAATATTAACTTTTTTCAAAAACTATTAGTCACAAACTTTATGCACATGATAAACAGTTCATAACACTGAAGCTAAACAAAGAATATACACAGCTTCTGCATTCATTGACTTAAAATGAACAATTACCGGTAATACAAAAAGTTAATTTGGTTTATATGGGCAAGACATTTTTGCAAAAGCGTTGTGACTATGGATTGCATAGAAATAATACAATTATAATTTTTATAAGTATAAGGTGTAACTTAACTAACAAGAGTAAAAAATACATAAATAAATATTGTTAAAACTTAAAGGGAGATAATCTTAAAACTTTTTCTTAAAGGGAGATAATCTTAAACTTTTTCTTTTAGTCTAATCAATTCCAAGCTGCCTGAAATAACAAACCTGATATTCAAAAAATAAATTCCTGAATTAAACTTCTGTCAAAATTTAAGATTAATCTAATGCCGATGTTTTTATATTATCTATATTGTTAAATAAAAAGGGGGGATTCCATTATATGAAAAATTACCCTAACATTTAGTTACAGTGAGTTATATGATTATTGCACAAATAAGTCAAATTTGAGTTTTACTCATGTGTTTTACTATTTATAATAGTAATAAGGGAATAGTAAAGTGATGACCTATCTTGTGTATTTTGAAATATATCTGTAAGGATAATCCAGATCATGTTTGGTAAAAAAACCAAATCCTGTGGTTTCAAAAACGATTTATTAAAGCCTGAAAACAGATATAATTTGGTGGCAAATATTTTATACTGGTCCTGTTCACTAAAAAAAATGTCTAATCTGCAGACTGAAAAAAAATCAGCTCAAAGACTTGATTTTTTTTTTATTTGTTAGCAGAGTTGTTTAATTGAGACAATTTTTCAGTCCATTATTATTTTGTTTCTATACTTGCTGAAACAATA
The DNA here is from genome assembly GCF_963676685.1 of Mytilus edulis. Taxonomy (NCBI): domain Eukaryota; kingdom Metazoa; phylum Mollusca; class Bivalvia; order Mytilida; family Mytilidae; genus Mytilus; species Mytilus edulis. The sequence goes on along the minus strand of NC_092344.1, from coordinate 37,651,815 downwards.
CAGGCACATATGATTAAAATCATTTCTGATTTGAAAACAAATTATTGCACTAAATATTAGTCAGAAAAATATACACATTTTAATACACATACTAAAATTTATATAAAAGAAATGTTTATACAAAACTGTATCACAACCAAAGATTTGAAGGTGATATACTCAGCTTTCAATCTTAATGGAAATACAAGGCTTTTTCTGGGCTTTTCAAGAAATAAATACATGAGATGGACAAAACAATTTTTACATTAATGCACTCTGATAATTTTTTCGTGATTATATTAACTAGTTAATCATATTTTTCAGAGGCCATGAATTTAACTTAGTTCAAAGTGCCTTTTTCCTGTCCTCTGTTAAATAGCAATATTTCTAGAAAAGCCCGTTAAGATATTGATTGATATTTAGCTAATATTCCAATTAGAATATACAATTTGTTTGATATTTAGGTGTTTAAACATACAAACCACAAACTAAACACATATTTTTCTTTAAAAAATTTTACATAGAATTCATACAATTACATACTGGTACTATTTTTCATGGTTTTGGGAGAAGTTGGAAAAAGCTTTTTCATTATTGATACTGTCGAAGCAATCAATAGTTTTTATAAATATGTAGTTTAATCATTTTTAAATTCCTATTTCATCCAAATTTACATGTTACAATACAGAAATGAATCCAAATTTGTGCATTTTCTTGTAATCATTGAGATTTTATATAAAAACGTAGGCTGAAAAGTACAAGGTAACTTAAAATAACCATTTTGTTCAAATATGGTTAATCAAATAGTGTATCACTGTACAATGTAATGTAACTAGTAGAAGATAACATAATGGGAAAAAGAAAATGACTAGTGATTACAAAAATCCACGCAAAATTAAAGCGGAGACAGTTGGTGTCAATAGGGAAAAAATTGAGGAGCAACATATTCTAATGCACAAATAAAATTAAATGAGCATAAGAAATTAAAATAAGTTGGAGTCAATAGGGAAAAATTGAGGAGCAACATAATCTTATGCACATATAAAATTCATTGAGCATAAGAAACAAGAAAGAACCACTTTCTATTCTAGGTATAATATATCAAAACACTATACCATTAAGGCCAAAGCAAAAATGAGTAGAAAATAGGCCTACAAACAAAATTTGATGTAAAACTTTTCTATGGCATGAATATAAATATTTTCAAAAAGAATTTGTGTTACTAGCACAATTTAATACAAACAAGTATTGAAGTCTATGCCCATTCCATACATAGTAGCCTGTATCTTTCCATATATCATGTATATAGGGGAATTGTATTGATATTTAATGATAAAAAATGCACAGACTTTAAAGGTTTGCAGTCTTACAACATGGCAATAAATAAATAAGCAACAAATAAACTCATCATAGATACCAGGACTAAATTTTTTATAAATGCCAGACGCGCGTTTCGTCTACAAAAGACCCATCAGTGACGCTCAAATCCAAAAAGTTAAAAAGGCAAAAACAACTATGCATTGGGATGATTGTACATGTATGTATAACAAGTACACAATTTAAACAGCTGAAAAAATCTTATATTTATGTTATGTATTCAAAGAAGAAAAGTAGTTTTTATTTATAAAGTTGAATACATTCGTAAGTTAATTGATCTGGCATAATTGGTTTTAATGGATTAGTAGATTTAGGAGATGGATGATTAGAATAATATTGAAAGTGTAATTGGTATAGATGGATATGAGGCTGATTGTTCCTACACAAACTTGCAATGCATATCCACCTCATAAATGTTCCAAAGGTCGCTGTGTTCAACAAGGGTAAAATTGATTAGACCACCAATATAGAGCAAACATTTTACTTCAAAATTGCAGTGAACAGTATTTAGCTTTTTTGTGTGACATCATTCATAACTTTTCTTTCAATAGGTATTTGTTCACATTTCACAATATAATTAACATACAAACACATCTAATAATTTTAGAAACACAATCCTACAACAACAAAAACAAACATTTCCTCTTTTAAAGAGGTCATAGTTGAGGCTAACATACTCACTTTATACTAGAAAAAAACAACCTAATATCAATTTTGTTAATTGTAACAAAAGCACTTTCTAAATTGTGTTAAACATGACGAATTGCACACCAATAGGCTTTTTACCGATTTGATTCTGTTATTACACACTTTTTAAACAAATTACTTCCCTTTGTCAATCGTAGACTGGTTCCATACCAGACAAAATTGGCTTTTGCCAATTGAAAGCGATGTATCGCCGGTTTCACTAATTTTTCATGAAAAATAATTTCTGATGTCAAAAGTATTTAGCAAAACAACAAATGAATGTAATTAAAAGATTTGAAAACCTTATAGATTACTCACATTACACAGTAAATTTGCTCTTCTGCTAGCTCTTCATTGTAAATAAAAATTAAAGTCCCTCATAAGGGAGACAACTAAAAAAGGGATCTCTAATTTCAGGGTCAATAATGGTAATTGGCAAATAGCCTATTGCATGCATACTTTTTTTTTTTTATATCTCAGAGATAACACAATACTAATTCATATCCATTCATCAAAACATTAAAAAGCAAGATTTCAACATAATATGATGTAAAAACAATAAACTAATTGATCAAATGAATATATGATTGATGTGCAAGGTTATACATTCAACTTGCAGCAAACAAATATTTGTACAGTACAGCTCCTGCCATACATATAGACTTATGATGAAATATATTGTATGAATACAACAAAAAACTATTTTTGGATTGAGAAAAATTAGTGATTGAGAATATGTGGTTAAGTAAAATATTGATCAATGACTTTTAAATGATTAGAATCTTGCTAATTTTAATTCCTGCATGATTTCTTCACACAATAAAATTAATTATAAAATGAAAGCTCTAAAAGATGTAGCATCCAGCATAAAAAAATAGGTAGATGAACATGATGAATGAACTTGAATTTGTTAGATATTTCTTTTTTTTGTCTTATAAGATATTAGTTTTCTTAAATCTTATCAAAGCAGAATTGTTTTTACAGTTTCTGTTCAGATATAACATGTACTGTGTATATCATATAAAAATAAGGAGATGTTATATGATTGTCAATTAGACAACTATCTACAAAAATACCCTAGAACAGAGATGTAAACAATAACAAGTTGTAGGTTTCTCCAGCAGAAGAAATCATTACAAAATGTAAAAAGATAGACTTGCACAGACAAAGATATCTGTTATAATTTGCAATTAAAAATTCATTTCAACCTTATTCACACCTTGCCCTTTTATTTAATATTAATAAAAATCAAATACTTCCAAATTTATTTACCGAACAAAGGTAAGCATTTAGAATGGTAGGTTGGATTCTTTGAGACAATACATGACTTTTTCTCTCAGAATTTTAGTACACACAAGTTATCCTCTTTTTACTTTAAATTCCTCTCATTCTTAAAGGTTCAGTATTTTAAACACATATCAACATTTTCATATAGGAATCAACCTGTTCTTGTTTTAAACAACCCTATTCATCATTGGTTAAATGGAAGTCAAAATATATTTTCAATTCCATTAAAAGGGGGGGGGGGGGGGATTGGAGTGGTCCTGAACCTGTAATCCCTGGCTTAAACACATTAAATCTTGAGGTCCCAAATTTTAAGAAATTTAAATCCCGACATCCCAAAATTTGAAAAAAGAATTCCCAGATCCTGAAAGGATCAATCCCGAAATACAGAGTTTAAAAACACCTGAAACAGATGCCCCGAAAAAAGTATGGCCCCCCCCTCATTAAATATTATGTCAACAAAAAGTGAACCCCACATAAAAATTCTAAGCATGCTCATCATTACCGACAAATAGTGGCAAGATCTGTATAAAGCTATTTTCTTACAACAGTATTTGATCTAACAATGGCTCACTATTTTAAAATCATGATAATGACACATGTATACATTATGAGTTTTCTGTATTATAATTTACATATTCTGCATTAAGACGATCTGTTTCAGTCAGTGGCACAGAGTTCTCTAAAGCTTCCTCATAAGTTGGAGGTAAGATTTCTGGTGTCTTTGGGTCCGTTGATCCATTCTCTCTCACCGGAGTCTGTGATGGACTGAACTCATAATAGATCTCTGGATCTAAAAAGCAAAAATGGTAAAAATTAAGTAATCTCTTCACCAATTTTATGAACACCAATTGCACTAAGACTTAGTTGACAGGTGTAAATTATAAGTGTCACTGATAATAAGAATATGTTTTATTTGTCATAGCTAAAACACAATCATCACTCATTTATTATGACTGATCACCTTACTGATCTATAATTGGATTAAAATCATTAATTCCCTTTGTCATTAGCAACAAACAGCTTACACCCCCCCCCCCCCCCCCCCCCCCCCCTTTCCCTTTTTTTCATATTTTTCAGTTTGTGCAAATTGTTTCTTGTAATTCCTCCCATTGCAAGATATTTTCTGTTTACAGTTGCACCTTTCTGTCTAGAATATCTTTTTATTGATCAAAATTTAATTTTCAGTGTTCTATTTACTTAACCGTTGTCTATTCATCCTTTTTTATTTGCCTTTGGTTTTGTCTTTCCTTCTTTTAAAATAAAATTAACGGTACCAATTTTGTTGCACCAGATGCGCATTTCGACAATACATATCTCTTCAGTGATGCTCGTGGCCGAAATATTTTAAATCCAAAGCATTTATAAAAGATGAAGAGCTTTAATCCAAAAGGTCCAAAAAGTATAGCCAAATCCGTAAAAGGAATCAGAGCTTTGCATGAGCGACATTCCTTAGTTTATAATAATTTCCATCATTTTGTAACAGCAAATTTTAATAACACAAAAAACCGAAGTACTGGCTACTCTTATGACTATTAATTCAACAGATTTTTGTTACCTTCTCATCTTTTTACATGATAGTAAAATCAATTTTAAGTAATCTTCTGCTAAATTTTCCTGCTCTTCATTGATTGATTGATTGATTGATTGATTGATTATTGGTATTTAGATTTTATTGGTGAAGGAAGATGGAATGCTTGAAGAGAATCATTGATCTTCAGCAGGAAAACTAACATAGTACATTAAGATTGAAGTATAACGCACCTGCCATATGCAGCAGTTTAAACTCAGTGTAGCCTCAGTGTGGACAAAGGCCCCTTATCTCTCTTGAATTTACATGATAGTGTGTTCTTCCATTTATGTGTACATGTACTTTTAAGCATTAAGTGTAATACAATGTAAATTTTTTTTGCAGACAAATCAGTAAGACTTGTACCCTTATTTTGCTAATTTTATCTTACACCATATTCTTAATTTCCAACTTGTTTTATACACGTTTGAGCTTAATAAAAAAAATTAGGGAATGTGTCCAAAAGGACACAGATGATGGCCCTGCTAGCATATAATGTTATTAAGGGACATAACTCAAGAACTGTAAAAGTGAAGCTGCTAAAAATTGAACTTAAACTGAGTTTAGAGGTAATAAGCATTATATACACATTTCATTAAATTTAGTTGAGACAAACTTAAGCAAGAGAACAGAAACTAAAAAATTCTTCAATTTTTCACTTGTAAAAGGGCATAACCCTAGAATGGTAATCTAAGTGCTTGTAATCAATGAATGGTAAATATTGCTTTAATTTATCAGTTGGTAGTAAAGTGAATATTGCATTGTATATATTGTATATAGCATTGATTTAAGTTGATTCAACTTCTATTCTGGACGAAGAAAGATAACTCCAATTTGCAAAGAAGATTATATAAAGCATTGGGTTTAGGTGATTCAACAACAATTCTGGACAAAGAAAGAGAACTCCAATTTATTGACTTGAAACTACACAAATGTTTGTTTTTGGCCCCTTTTTGGCCCTTTATTCCTAGACTGTTTGCCCCATAACCCTTAAAATATATCTCAACCTTCTGCTTATGGTATTAAACATTGTGGTACAATTACAGACCAATTGAAATACTTATACACAAATTATTGTTCTGACACTAGATAAACGCTATTTTTGGGTCCTTTAGGCCCTAATTCCTACACCTTAGGGACCATAACCCCCACAATCAATCCCAAGCTTCCTTTAGTGGTTATAAACATTGTGTTAAAATTTCATTGATTTCTGTTTACTTATACTAAAGTAATATCCGGAAACCATCCGTCTTTGGACGACGACGCTGACGTTGAGTGATACCAATATACGACTGCAAAATTTTCGCGGTTGTATAAAAATAATCAATTATAGATGCTTTTATACCATTATATTTTGCTTCTTTTCTTCTTTTTTTCAATTTTTCTTTGTTTAGTGACACTTCATGGTCAATTAATGCTAATAAGGAAGAGTGTATTACCAGTACACAATAAATCATTTCTCCTACAAATAAATTTGTTTCCTCACCTGGTTCCCTTATTTGTCTCGCAGCTGGTTCCTTCCCTGGGACAGGTACATAAGCATTCACATTAGATGCATTACTACCAGGAAGGTTATACAGATTTGAGGCAGACGGTGAGACATCAAAGTCCTCTTTTATTGACATCCTCAGTTTTACAATTTTGAATACAAAGTACACAATAAGTACAAAAGCTATTACACTTATTATAGCTATTCCAATCTTTACACCTACTGACAATTGACTGTCATCTTCTGGTTTCAACGGCACTGAAAATATAAAATAAATGTCATATCATGGATTCTTTATTATTCCCTATGGTCCAAGGACATACTGATCGTCCTTTGGTTTTTGTTGTCCCTGGTGTGAACAGTGTATAACTTATATTTTTTAGTTGATTCACTTCCCCAATTTATTTATTGATATTTAATGCATGAAATATTAAGTAGGGGGGTGTAAAAAATGTTAAAAAAATTTGGGTGCTGAATCTTTATGTTAAGTAGTGAATTGGTCGAGTTAAAAAAAGGTCAAATTTTAATACGTCGGAACCTGTCAAACTGAATTTTAGACCCCTTAACACAGAATTGTCAATATTTTGAGTTAGAGCTGGTAGATATTTCTACAAATTTGTCCCACTAGTAGTACACTACACTGTAAAAATCTTTGTGAGATAGAGCTGGTGGGATTTTTTTAATTTGAATTTATTGTCTAAAAGAAATGCACTATGAAATAACTGTGTTCTCGGGCCCTATGTACCATTTCTCTTTGATTTTGTGGATATAAATGTTTAAGCAAGCTTTGGAAAAAGTATGATATTAAATAAACACACATACATTTGTTCTTAAATCCATAGAACTGGTACTGATGTAATAAATGAATCTCAATGAAAATCAGTTTTCAAAACATTTCATTTCTTTGCTATACATGTACATGTATTATGTCTAAGGGTAGTTTATTTTATATACACATTATATTATGTTATTTTATGTTTTGATTTATTATATATTATTTGTATGACTTTACTCAATTTGTCTTTATTGTACAAAAAATGTAATCAGCAGTTTTTGGAGGGGTTCCAATTTGTGTTACCCATCTGTTTGTTTTGTGAGCTTGTTTTTCATTTCTGTGTCTATGTTTATGCCATAATGTTGTCATTTTTTCTCAACCTATGAGTTTTAAAATAAGGGTCTTAATGTGGGTACCTTCATTACAAATAACAGTAAGAAATGTACACTTTCATTTAGACAATGAAAAAATTGACTGATTTTGATGAATCACATTAAATTTTTTCCAAAAATAACAGTCAACATAATTATTTGAGACCTCTGACAAATCAGAATAAGGATATTTTGACAAATCACGGTATAATTTTAACTTGAACCAAAGTCAACCGAAAATGACTGTTTGACACCCGACAGTAAAAGGCATTCCAATCCTCTTATATGTCCAATTGATAATATCTGCCTCTCTTTTACAATGTGGGATATTATAAGTTATCTAAGTTCATATCCGTAGATATAAAATTGAGAATGGAAATGGGGAATGTGCCAAAGAGACAACAACCCGACCATAGAAAAAAACAACAGCAGATATTTTAACACCCTGAAGTACCCCAGTACACCATGAGGCGTAGCCGAATGGGTGTACAGGGTACTGAAAGGTGTTAAAATATCCATATCTACGGATATGAACGCAGATAACGAATTTATCCCCGGTCTTAGTCCGAATCAGGTGAGTTTTATGGAAATTCGAGTACAAAGTGTAAACGTGGAACCAACATTTTTTTCATTATCTAAAAAAGTTTTATTGAAATTTGGAAATCATAGTTTACATATTTTTTACAGGGTGTAGGGTACTACCTTTGAAAGAACCCTACAGGTAGTCAAATATAAGACGTTTTTAATACGGAGACAGAGAAAAAGGATTGAGTCAAATTTGGCGCTCAATGTTGTGAGAGCTACATCATAGATGGTTTGGCGTCAACGTGGGTCATTTGCATAGCTAGGCCAGTAGTTCCATTCCTTGAAAATGTGGTAGTCAAGTTATGCATTTAATGAAATGAGTGTAAATGATCGGCATAATAGGACAAACTCATTAATAAATGAAATATTTAATTACAAACATCATGGATAATCTACAGAATTCAATATTTCACAAGGAGCAATCATGGAACGAAGAAAAACGTGCGTGAAGATCCCCGAGATAAGGGTTAGCAACGTCCGGGGATATGGGTTAGCAACACCCAGGGGCTATGGGTTTTGTAACAACGTGCGTTAACCAATCAAAATCCTAGATATATACTAAGACGGGGATAAATATTTTTTAAATAAATTGACATAGCAATATATTTGTAATGATTTCAGCACAAACAAAAATATGACCATGATGACCAAATAATAAAAAATTTAAAAAACTTGAACCACATACCGTACTTTATTGGAAAAATATCATTGAATATATACAGTCAAACCTGATTAAACCGGACCCTGAATAAACCGGTTTCCTGTCCATTCCGGCCGAAAATGAAAGTCCCTTATTTTTCCATTCAAAGTCTTTGTTAAAATACCCTTTGTAAACCGGACCCTGTGTATTCCGAATTCCGGTCTAATTATGAAGTCCCAATACTCTTAATTACATTAATTATTACCTGTCTAAACCGGTTTGTTCAATTAATATGCAATCAAAACATAATTGTTTATACGATATGGTTTTTCGTGATAATCAATTAGTCAGGTGTCAAACTGTGAACCTAAAATTGTACAGTAGTGAGCTGTATCAAAACATTATAAACGTGTCAATTAAACGAAAAAACACCGAATATATCTCGGATTGAACTTACGTTTTAACTTGGAGAAACAAATTTAAATCGCGGAGTAAGAAATTCACATCGTGATTTCGAAATTCTGGGTTCCCTGTTGTGAACCCCTAAACAAATGACCTTGATAATGAAAAACATCCGGATGACAACAATCAATGGATATTTTACACTGTACGACAACGTTTTGGAAGTGATAAAATTACGTTTGATAATATTCTGGCTTTTTAATCGGCCATTCCAACATTTCAAATTATTGATCATGTGAGTAAATCGAAATTCTCGTCTTACAATTCAAACAACGCGAGCATTATGATGCAAATGCAAACAAGGAAAAACGAAGTGAAATTATTTTAACTTTTACATGCAAAATGTCGGACGTCACAAGTAATCAACTTCCGGTCAAAACTGAAACCTGAATAAACCGGCTCACTGTCCAAACCGGCTCTTTTTCATAGTCCCGTAGCCGGCCGGTTTATACAGGTTTTACTGTAGCAGTTTGACAAACACTTAATTTGATCATTGTGAATCTTTATATTTCCGTAGCAATAGAATTTAATTAAAATGGTCAGCTGATTTTTAGTTATCTCCCTATAGTGTTATGTACCACCTTAAAATCAGCACCAAACATGGAATTAAAGTGATCAAAATCAACGTTGGAAAGATTGTATGACTTGTATGGAAAATTTCAGTCCATATTTTAGTCTTCCATCAAGGTATCGCGGTGAATAAACAAAAAACTTGATATAAAACGATTGCATATGCAAAACCATACTTTGACCTATAATGGTTTACTTTTACAAATTGTGACTTGGATGGAGAGTTGTCTCATTGGTACTCATACCACATCTTCTTATATCTATAAACAAATTTATTGCAATTAAATATTTTTGTCAAATAATGTTCACAGTAAAAATTTACCAAAACATGATTCCTCCAATAAAAAAAAATATCCTTGAAGTCCTTGAATAAAATATTGGACCAATTAATAATAGACAAAAGGTTTCAAAAGTAAGATTATTATTCAATATCTTTCATCTCAAATGTTTTACCATCAGACTATTTTTTTAACTCACCTGAAGTTATATTTAATATGAAATTGTATCTGAGATCACTTGGATTATCTGTCTTTAAATAAAATCTCAAATAGGTATTCTCTTTGGAAAGTCTAAAAGATTGGTCTTTTGCTTTGCCTTTAGTATTACAATCAAGTGTTTTCTGAAGAAGAAAAAGAAAGTCCTTGGTGATTAATACATTCCCTCATGCTATAGTTGTATTTTCCTTACAAAATGATACATGATAAATAGTTTTTAATACTGTAGATTCATTATTACTTGTAGGACACCAAATTTCATGGACTTCATAGGTAAAAGTGAACCACAATTATTGTTTGGTCAATAAAGACCAACATTTCTATATTGCATGCTAACAAATTTTTGAAAACCACTAAATCAAAAATCCTTGAAAAATTATTAATTATCAAAGTGCTTGTAAGCACTGAAGGGTAAAGATTGTGCTAATTTATCAAAGTTGGAAGTTAAATTAAATATTGCATTGTCAATAAAGCATTGGTTGTAATTGATTCAACTATAATTCGGGGCAATGGGAGTGTTGAAAGTGATGTTAAACACAAATCTATCAATAAAATGTACACTTACTAAAAGATTTGAACTTACTAAGGATTTTTCATGCATCATTGTCGATGATATCCCTTCAGAGATGGCGACTCTAACAGCACAAGTCTTGATATAAAAGGATATAAACGTAACAACTAATGATCTGTTTTCATCAAATGGACCAACAATTAATTCACAATCGTAAATCTTTGGTGGATCATCTTTATTTCCTTCTTTGGCCTGAATGAAAAAAGGTTTTCCGTCATATACAAATATGGCGGTTTTCTTCTTGCACATAGTTTCATCGTCCATCCAAACTGAAATAAAGAAAACAACTATTATTAAAACCAGATGCTACGCAGGGCCCAATAGTTCAATTTTTGATGAAAATCAAACAATGTTTAATTTTGGACAAAAGTTCAATTTTTATTAGAATCAAAAATAAGTTTTTGAACCCTATTAAACTAGAAAATGACATAATAATCATGGCTAAAAATAAACAAAAAAGTTTCATCAGCAACATTTTATATTGGCAAATTTCCAATGAAGTTTATTAAACTAAAGTTATTGGCAAATTTCCAATATACATAATTTAAAAGCAGTTTAGGGGAGATAAACAAAAAAGCTTCATCAGCAACATTTTATATAGGCAAATTTCCAATGAAGTTCATTAAACTTAAGTTATTGGCAAATTTCCAATGGAATTTGTTAATAATAAAGTTTTTGGCAAATTTCCAATAAACATAATTTAAAAGCAATTTAGGTGAGATATTCAAATAAGTTTCAATTACCAACCTTACACTGCTTTTAAATTATGTTTTGTACTTAAGTAATTGTCCATTTACCTGGAAACCCTTTTCCCCCCTTTTTTGCACCTTATTTCTTAATGGTTTGAGCCATAACTCCCAAAGAGAATTCTTACCATCCCTTTGTAGTATTCCAATATCCAAAATCTAAATATATGGTAATATTCAGAATATCAAAGAATCCCAAGAATTCAGTTTTTGATGAAATCAAATAAAGTTCAATTTTGGACCCTTTAGACCTCACTGTGGACCAATTTGATTACTGAGCCCAAATATCATAAATCTAAATACATTTTTAGATTCAGCATATCAAAGAACCCCAAGAATTCAATTTTTGGACCTTAATGTAGACCAATTTGAAAATGGGACCAAAAATTAAGAATCTAAATACACGGTTAGATTTGGCATATAAAGAACCCCTATAGTTCAATTTTTGATGAAATCAAACAAAGTTAAATTTTGGACCCTTTAGGCCCTTAATTCCTAAACTGTTGTAACCAAAACTCCCAAAATCAATCCCAACCTTCCTTTTGTGTTCATAAACCTTGTGTTGAAATTTCATAGATTTCTATTTACTTATACCAGAGTTATACATGTAATTGTGCGAAAACCAAAAAAAAATATGCTTATTTGGGGCCTTTTTTAGCCCCTTATTCCTAAACTGTTGGTACTAAAACTCACAAAATCAATCCCAACCTTCCTTTTGTGGTCATAAACCTAGTGTTAAAATTTCATAGATTTCTATATACTAGAGTAATTGTGCGAAAACTAAGAAAAATGCTTATTGGACCCTTTTTTGGCCCCTAATTCTTAAACTATTGGGACCAAAACTTCCAAAATCAATTTCAAACTTCCTTTTGTTGTCATAAACCTTGTGTTAAAATTTCATAGATTTCTATTTACTTATACTAGAGTAATTGTGCGAAAACTAATAAAAATGCTTATTGGACCCTTTTTTTGGCCCCTAATTCTTAAACTGTTGGGACCAAAACTTCCAAAATCAATTTCAAACTTCCTTTTGTTGTCATAAACCTTGTGTTAAAATTTCATAGATTTCTATTAACTTATACAAAAGTTACAGTGCGAAAACCAAATGTCTTCGGACGAAGACGACGCCGACGTCATACCAATATACGACCGCAAAAATTTTGCAGTCGTTTGAAAACCAATGCAAATGTAGTACATGCAGAGTGTTGTTGTTAACCATGTTAAAACCTATTTGTACATGTACTTTTGATATATATTACACAATAAAACTGAGAATGGAAATTGGGAATATATCAAAAAGACAACAACCTAAGATAAGAGCAGACAACAACCTGAGATAAGAGCAGACAACAACCTAAGATAAGAGCAGACAAAAACCTAAGATAAGAGCAGACAAAAACCTAAGATAAGAGCAGACAACAACCTGAGATAAGAACAGACAACAACCTAAGATAAGAGCAGACAAAAACCTAAGATAAGAGCAGACAACAACCTAAGATAAGAGCAGACAAAAACTTAAGATAAGAGCAGACAAAAACCTAAGATAAGAGCAGACAACAACCTGAGATAAGAGCAGACAACAACCTGAGATAAGAGCAGACAACAACCTAAGATAAGAGCAGACAACAAGTCTGTTAGAGGTGTTAGTGGATTTTTAAAAAAATTTCATGTATCAGATGCTTTTGCTTACATGGACATACATGACATAAACTATACGCACAGACCTCTTCTTCAAGATGTTTTCATAGAACAATTTAAGACATAAAATGCATGCATAGTAGCAATTTAGTTTAAGGGTTAAAATGACATTTTAGTTTTGTTTTGCTAATGGTCATCATCATGATAATTTTAAGAATCTAAAATGTGGATATTGTATATCCAGGTCCCTTTAAGGCATGTATACATACTTGAAGCTATTCCTTGTTAACGTAATGTAATTTGATGTGACTGTCATACAAGTAAATGTTTAACTAGCTATAAAACCAGGCTTAATCCACCATTTTCTACATAAGAAAATGCCATTACCGAGTCAGGAATATGACAGTTGTTGTTCAGTCCTCTGATGTGTTTAATCTTTTGATTTTGCCCTTTCATATTAGGGACTTTAATTTCCATTTTGAATTTTCCTCAGTGTTCTGTATTTTTGCTATTTTTCGTTTTTACTGCCATGATTGTTTAAAATATGCATCTTCTTAAAATTAACATACCTCTTTCACCTACAACTGATGATGACTTTTGCAGAATTATCCATAATAAAAACCATTTACACAAGGCCGTACATAAGTTCTGAGACCTAAAAAATATAATAAACAAATATTTTATAAGCTGAAATTTAAAAAAATTACCTGAAGATAGCAATTATAATTTGTTAACATTGAAAATGATACATATAACTCTGAACAAAAGAAACCAACATTGAATACATTTCTCTAATTCAGTTACCTTTTCACTTTTTTATGCTTGAGTTTTTTTTTAAAACAAATGTTGTTTATATGGGGACGAAATCCCCTATTACAGTAGAAAATTCAATAAAAAAAAAAAATCGGGAAAATTTTCATTGTACTAATGAACTCAAAATCGTTCAATTTTTTTTTGTCGCGTTTTTTAATTTCCTGATCTAGGCAGAACACATAACTCTACTTCCTTCTTCCGGTCTTGTTGTCGTGAGACTTTGATTAGTCTAGTATAATATATAGGAACTCAAGGAACACAAAACCAATATTTCATTTTTAATTATCTTTGTCTTTGGTATGAATAAACGTTACCTGATGCATTGCGTTTCTTTGTTTACATTGAACATGACGTCATAACTTAATTAACGTCACAAGTAAAATCCCTAACAACAGAACCAAAATCGGAAACGTTACGGTATTTCTGTTTCTTTTTTTTAACAAATATTTAAGTTACAAAAAAATTAATTTAAACAAACTTCGTCCCCATTCACAGGTAATGCCTGCCTCATATTATAAATTTTTTTTTTTTTACTCCTACCAAGCACTTCTTGTATTTTACTTTACATAAAATATAACAAGAATACCATATTACCTACAAATGTATCAAAAAGACGATGTGGTATGATTCTCATTAACTCTCCACACAAGACCAATGCAAAATGACACAGAAATGATCATGAACAACTATACATCTATAGGTCACCGTTTGGATGTATGTAAATACCAATTTAAAACGGTATCTTAAAGAAATCATAATCGTGATAATTAACAATTACCGGTAATCATATATTCACAAAAAAATATTTCATTTAAAATTGATGAATTCCATTCATAAAAATATAAATATACATTTGATGTTTATATTCAATAAAAAAATATCTTCCAATTCAACCAGCATATGAATAAAAAAATACTATAGAGTGAGAACAGACTCAAGGGCAGAATGTGTGTGGTGAGAATGTGTTTTATGGAGCAAAAGGACCTGATAGTCAGATATTGAATTAACTCAGATGACTTCACAATACACCTTATCGCTATTTGTCCACCATTACTGAATATCACACACGTTCCTGTATAATTTTGATGTCACAAAACAAAATATCTGACACCACAATGGAAAAGTGATTGTTGTATGCATCAAAAGTTCAAGCGACCGGGTCATCGGGGATTAGTGATAAGGTGTATGAACAGGTGAAGTTTCACTTTTGATATGTGACTAAATTATATCTGTTGTAGAAGTCTCAGTATAAAACGACAAACAAAAAGCATTGAAAAATCCATTTTATTGCTACAATTTATTTCTAGTCTCATAAAAAAATAATATGGGGACGAAGTCCCCTATTACAGTAGAAAATTCAATAAAAAAAATAAATAAAAAAAATCGGGAAAATTTCCTGAATTTTTTATTGTACTAATGAACTCAAAATCATTCAATTTTTTTTTTGTCGCGTTTTTTTATTACAGGATCTGCCCAGAACACATAAATCTACTTCCTTCTTCCGCTCTTGGTGTCGTGAGACTTTGATTAGTCTAGTAAAATATAAGAACTTAAGGAACACAATACCAATATTTCATTTTTATTCCTTCTTTGTCTTGGGTATAAATAAACGTTACCTGATGCATTGCGTTTCTTTGTTTACATTGAACATGACGTCATAACTTAAATAACGTCACAAGTAAAATCCCTAACATAGTGTTTCCTACAGGTGGTTTTGGCGTGTAATGGCGCCCTGCCGCGATTTCTCGACGCCCTGCCCTTTTTGGGAAAAAAAATTGGCGCCCTGCCCTAATTTTGTCGAAATTCTAGACGCCATGCCTTTATCGTCTGTGTGCCTTCATCAGCGCCCTTCTGCCCTGACGTCATTTCCAAAAATTATCTTGTGCCGTTTTGGTGAAATTTTTATTTATGGATTTCTGATCTACAAGTTAATTACATATGATACCTGTGTGATTGCCCCCAGGTTAATCATGTCATTACAATCAATTACAATTATAAAGACTTCAAAGGTGTTAATAACTAAGTAATTTAATTAGGACAATGTATCTTTTTGTCATACTTTTGATGAATGTGTCAGCGAGTGTATTTGGCTTGGGTCGGCATTTTCGATCTCCAAGTCACAATGGAGGAGTGTATAAATGAAGACTTTCATGACTTTAGAATTGAATTGAAATCAAAATAAAACTATGCCGTTACAGAAATGCCTTCCATCTCGAACACAGTTAACGCAAACGTGGTGGAAATTGATTTCGGAGTTACTTCCCCTGTTTTAGCCTATTACAAATTTGTGCTCTAAAAATATTATCTAGTACCAAAATAAGGAATAAATTACCAATTGAATATATAATACCATAATAATGTTACCTTAAAGATATTAACTGTCTTTGAACATATTGGGAAAAAAATATTGCAATTTCTACTTTATAATTATACTTTTTATTAGCAATCCATGTTCTAAACTTTATCAAATTTGAATTGCCCAGAGTTGAATAAATTCCAACCGTGCATTGGCTGCATAGCCAGTAAATGACATTAAAACTTCTTAATATTGTAATAAAAGTTGAAATTCTTATATAAAATTAAACAAACCATAATCTTTGGAAAATGGGTAGAGTGTAGTTAAACTATAAAAACATAATAAAAATTGTATGTTGATGAAGATGTACTATACATAACTACACAAACAATGACATAAAGACTATAGTTGAAATGCATCTTTATTTAAAAAAACAACAACCTATACAGTAAAAACTGGCACCCTGCCCCTTTTGAATTCTAGCTAGAGCTAGCTAGCTAAATTGTGTTTATTGTTTTAAATATTTCATATATACACTTTTTCTTGTTTAACATTTGTTTTACTGATTGATTACATATGTATATGTCCTTTTTATAGCATTAAACTAGTATGTTTTAAATGAATCCATTTTATAGAAATTGCCTGTTTATAGTTAGTGCCCTAAAATTGTTGTCCATCGCGCTTAATGTGCCCTCTGAGCTAACAATTACCCTGCCCTTTTTAAAAGCTGCAGGAAACACTATAACAACAGAACCAAAATCGGAAGAAATTTTTTTTTAACAAATATTTAAGTTACAAAAAAATTAATTTAAACAATCTTCGTCCCCATTCACAGGTAATACCTGCCTCATATTACAAACATATTGTTTACCAATCCTTATCAACCTTGACCTAAACACAATTTGATGGAATCAAGGATTTGATGGAATACTATGCTGATATATGGTATATTTGGTACATTAATTTAGCTTTAGAATATATCCAAATCTTGTACTTAAGAAAAGTATATGGTTAAACTTGTATTTCTAATCAAATATAGTGCAAAAAATCTTACATATCCATTGTCACATTTCGGTCTTGTTTACAAAAATATAATTAGTTCTGAATTACAATAGTGCTTTTATTTTTAATACAAAATCATACTCTACACAAACGCATTGGTGAGAATGATGTAAGAGATAGTATAGTCAGATGTCGTGTTCGGGCGATATCAATTCCGAATTTAAAAAAAAAAAATATGAAAATAAAATGTTGATTAGATCTGAAAATAGATTCTTAGTAAAGTGATAGTGTTACTGAATAAATACAAATCATCTGTGTCATTAATGTCAATTACACTTTTAACTTTCTAGGATTTTTTATGACACCGGAAATATTTAATATCATGTCCGGTATCGATATTACATTATTATGAAAATTTTCCACCCACTCCCACTGACCATGTAAACAACTAAATTATATCCTGTTATTCGATATTTATGTGTTGACAGTTGTTACAATTTGAAACAATGGCTGTTTTTGAAAAGAAATTGTCACAGAAATTGTCAATCGATGACACTGTTGCGTTAACATGTGTTATTGAAGCTGCACAAAAATCAGCAGATCATATGGTTGGTTTATACCTTTATACCTTTATCTTCTGGTCGTTACATAAGCCAAAGTCTTCTACTGACCCCTCATCTTGGATTGTCGTATATGATTTCTCATCTCATAATAATATATTTATATACATGATATATAACAGTGTTCCAGCTAGGTTTTCAAAAGGGCAGGGTGCCAATTCTGAAAAAGGGCATTTAACGCGCGATATGATAATATGAAAAGGGCATATTTTAATAAAAGATGTTAATCAAACATTTGTGTTTATTCGTTGAATCACAGGTTATACAAGAACAACATCTTTAGCCCATATAGAACTCTATCTTTCTACTTTTAAGGCTGAAAAACTTGTCAAGCAGCTTGTCACAAGTTTTTTTTATCATTGCTTGGCACAGTTGAACTTTATATGCAGTATGTTTTGAAAGGAGATCTGTTTCATACTGTTTCTATGGTCTACCACATTTTACCAGTTTCACCTTTCTACCCCTGCTGTGCTTGATGGCAATACAGCACAAAACAGCTGTGCTCAGTAAATTCACAATTTTAGGATATAAAGCAACAGTGAAAAATAGTATCAAAAATAAAGAATACAGAAAAAGATGACCAAGGCACCCTACCAACACTGCTACTAAGACCCTCTTTAACTTTTCCCATAACTCAAAATAAATACCTAAACATATATATTCTTAAGCAAGAAGTATGGAGACACATTTTAGAATATGTAAATGGGTTACTCAATGCTAGGAAAAAAATCAGATTGAGTTATCTTTCTTTATTCGGGTGTGCTCCTTCTTTGGAGGATTATAAACAGTACGTAAATATGATGTAAATATGATCACAATATGGCGGCCGATTTTGTTATTTTCGTATAAAAAATGAAGGCAGTCAATGACAAATACGTCTGAATTTTCTGTTTATTTTACAGAAAACAAGTAAAACAATGTCTTCAACGAGTTTATAATGGTTTTCCAACTTTCTGTCATTACGTTTCTTCCATGAAACTACGGTAAACATCGCAAATTGTGCCCAAGTTGTTGTATGCACATTTCTTCAAAGATAATTGCCGACTGACCGATTCTATTTGAACGAATTAATGTTGATGATCATTAATGACCCATCCGATAAACGGATTACCTATAACAACAGATTATGACACCAGTTGTAACCATTGATTAGCTTGGGGTGGTAAACAAAGTCATAATCTTTTCCCCAGGTAAAATTTAGTAATTAGCATATCATATCAATACGCAAATTAATATGCAATCGATCTTCAAAAAAGGCAGGGCGCCCTGGAAACTGTAAAAAGGGCACAGGGCGCCACTCGGAAAAGGGCGGGCGCCGCGCCCTCTGAAAACGGCCTAGCTGGAACACTGTATAATGTATTAAACTTATCAAAAATGTTATAAAAACCAGAATTGGTAGCTACGACGTACCCATACAGGTGTGCCCAGCTGAAACACTTAACACTAACATACATGTATGAATTTATATGGGTTCCAATTTTCGCCATTTAATGAAGACTTAAAACTATTCAGAGTCTTTGCCGTCACCGTTAAATCTGACAGGTTATTCCACTGATCCACTACTCTAATTGAAAAAAGTATTAAGTCTATGTGTAGTCTTACACTGTATTTAAAAAAATTAATGAGTGAACTCTAGTATTATTAGATGGTGCTAAAGTAAATAGGCTCATCCAGTCGATGTCATCTATACCATGCAACGCTTTGTGGACTTGTATCATATCATTCCTATCCCTACAATATTCCAAGGTTGGCAAACCCAATGAACGTAGCCTTGTCTTCACAATTAAGATGTCAAATATTTTTTTCCAGTTTTGTGGCCCTTCTTTGTACAGATTCCAGTTTGCGGATGTCTTTTTAAGATACGGTGACCAGACATGTGTCGCATATTCTAACAGCGGACGCACTATTGATTTATAAATAATAAGAAACATATCTTGATCCGTGTAATCAAAAGAATGATGAATAAGAGATAACACTCTCTGCGCTTTGTTATAAATATCACTTATATGTTTTTCAAATTTAAAATTAGACTCGAAACTTACTCCCGGATCCTTTTCTTCGTTCACTGTAGATAATGCAATAAATTTTCAGGATTAATCCAACAAGTTATAATGATATTGCAGGTCATTGTCAGGATTAATATGCAATACTTTACATTTAGCAGCATTACATTTAAATTTCCACATACATGACATATCTGACCATTCACATAATCTGTCAAAATTTTCCTGTAACTTACATCGCTCATAATCTGACGAGACTGTAGAATAAACTCTATAATCATCAGCAAAAACTTTCACTATGCCCTCTACTACATCAGGAAGGTCATTCATAAATGTTAAGAAAAGAACTGGTCCTAAAACACTTCCCTGAGGTACACCACTCACCACGTCTGACCATGTTGAAGTTGTGTTATTTATACAAAACTTTGCTTACGCCTAAAAAGTAAACTTTTTATCCAATTCAAAATGCAGCCCTTTATTCCAAGTTATTCAAGTTTCAAAAATAAACGCTGATGTGGCACGGTATCAAACGTCTTGGAAAAATCAAGGAAAATGAAGTCCAGTGGAAAACCACTATCAATTAATTCTGACCACTCATCCAAAACCTCTAGGAGTTGAGTAACACATGATCTACCGGGATGGAAGCCATATTGACTACTAGTAAATTATACCTTTACTCATTTAAGAATGAAAGAATAGAGTTATAAACACTAAGCAGGAAACACACTTTATAACAATCTTCACATGCACATGATGCATTTGACATGTTCATGTTCAAGCACAAAAAACTTAATATAAAAATTGCCAACATATTACATGAAAATAAGTCTTCACCACCCACATGAAAGGTGTAGTTAAATTTGTTTCTGTTTTGCTAGCCACCAAAGCTAGCCACCAAAAACTTTTATTTGCATTTAGAATAATTTGCTTGAAATTCGTCTTGTTTAACTATATACATGTACAAACGTTCGTCCAGATTACTGTCTTGATGGTCTGGGAATATCAGGCCTGCTTACCACTTATAGGTAGACACATCTGACAGAAGAATACATTGATCAAGTTCAGACCATTAACTGCATTTATTATTTTTTGGCAAATGCTAATGACAATTAAGGTTAAGGTTAAACTATAACAAATATATAATAAATTGATATACAAAGAAAATCATTTTTAAGAAGTTTAAGATATGCTTTCATTGACTACTTATTTGCTTCACTCTTGAAATAAGTATCAGAATAGACCCCTTACGGTTAGAGTATCATATTTCATACTAAATGACACAAGAACAAGTCATATTGGTCAAATTGAAACACCTTATAAGTGTTATCTTTATGTAAAAACTGAAATTTTTATAACTGTTACATGGTTCTTTAGTCTTAAGAAGTTATGCATCATTCTTCAGAATAGACCACTTTTTGAGTTATGTTATTCATTGGAAAATTTTTACAATTATGCACGCTTTTATGACGACATTTACCCTGTTTACCAGATAGAGGGGATTGCCTGTATCCCTGTACTATAAATGTTCATCGGGCGTTTTCCTAATAGTCATTATGCAGGATAAACTAGAAAATTCGTAGGAATAATTTGTGCAATTTAGCATCATATTTTTTTTAAACGCTTGCTGAACATGGGAAGGAAGTGACAATCTCCCTAAAATTGGCCTAAATGTATGAATGATGGCCACTAAAGCCAAAGTTATTGAAGAGAATGCAACAAATTCAAAAGTGGTCTATTCATTCATCATGTTCATAGTAAATATGATTAATTTGATACATCCAGTTTCATAATTTTTTGATTTCAACTTTTGCCCTCCCCAATTCCATATTTTACACACAAAAAAGAGTAAGAAATTTGTTGTTGATACATGTACTAAGAAAATTTGCTACAAGAT
The DNA here is from genome assembly GCF_963676685.1 of Mytilus edulis. Lineage (NCBI taxonomy): Eukaryota > Metazoa > Mollusca > Bivalvia > Mytilida > Mytilidae > Mytilus > Mytilus edulis. The sequence goes on along the minus strand of NC_092344.1, from coordinate 37,629,949 downwards.
TGTTTTATTTTATGATGTAGATTTTGATTTTAATTTCAGAGGCATCAATATGTGTTTACAAAACATTGAAATATTAAAAGTACATGATAGGGCATTAAACGTGAACTACATTTTTTGCTAGGCAATGCTAGCACTATTAAAAAAAAAGCTCCTAAAATTTACACTGGTCTATGACAAAAGTCTAGGAAGTTCAAGGAGTAGCAAATCCTAATCAGGTTTCATTAGCTCTGTGTATGTCTTTTACATATCCCATTTTTCAATACATGAAATTTGCGAAGTACTACAATTTTATGTCCTTGTGTTATTAGGTATACAGTGTCAGAATTCAATATGGACCAAAACCTGAGAATAGCTGGACATTGCAGAAACGGTACAGTGATTTTGTAGCATTAGATACAGAGCTCAAAATAGCAAATATTGATGTACAACTGCCACCTAAAAAAGTCTTTGGAAATTTTGATAGGGAATTTGTAGCTGAAAGACAACAAGGTCTTCAGGTATGTCAAAACATATTTTTAAAAATTATTTCATTTAACAGAAGGTAAGGTATTTGATCAGTTCAAAAAGCTCTCTTTGTCTCATAAGGACTAAAGGTAAAAATGGAAAAAATTTTGTCTCTGAAACTGACAGCAGGGTCAGATACCTGTGTACCTCCTTTAACAACAGAGTCGCTGGTAAAATATTGTGAACTTAAGCCATCTATGACCAATCTGAGATAAAAGCATATAAATGGTACAAGGGTCAGGCTTTAAAAAAAGGAAATACAGGAAAATCTTTTGAATGAAATTTTCAGCTAAAACCGAAAACCAAAAATGTTATGTTATTTCATTTTTTCTGATGGAAATATTCTTAATTTTTATTAGAATATTATTTGAGTATTAATAAATGCTTAGTTCTTTATATTTTCAGAAATATATTGATACCATTCTTGGTCATCCTTTACTTGCTAACAGTCAAGCTGTGAAGAAATTCCTGAGTCCAGACAATTATACTATAAACCAGACAGGTCAGTATGTGTGTGATTTACAGGTTTCCAAATAAAAATCTCTTTGAAAGAGTTTGCTTTTAATATTGATTAAGGCCATGTTTAGATTTTGAAGGATTTAATATATAGATATAGGAAGATGTGGTATTAGAGCCAATGAGACACCTCTCCATCCAATTAAAATTTATAAAAAGAAAACCATGATAGGTTATGGTACGGTTTTCAACAAGGAACCTTGGCTCAAACCAAACAGCATGCTATAAAGAACCCCAAAAATGACTAGTGTTTAACCATTCAAACAGGAAAACCAATGGTCTAATCTGTATAAAAAAAAACGAGAAACACTTGTGAATCACATCAACAAAGGACAACTACTGAACATCTGATATGCATTTAATTGGTTTTTATCTAGATTGGTATTTTATTGCATTTGCAATGGTCAATCAGACAAACTTTATTTTAAAATTTTTAGTTTTTTTTTTCACTAAATATTTCTGTGGTACTAATTCTGATATACCTTCCATTCTCAATTTTATTTATATTTTTTTTTCTTTAATTTCTCAAACAGCAATACCAAATAGTAATCTGGGCTTATCATGCTTATAGGTGTCTATTACTTTATTTGATTTACACAAACATGACCATGGCTAGTTTTGCAAATATTTTATTTTTCATGTTTTATTGTGACTTTGTTAGACATTATTGCTAGATTTTTAGTATTTTATAAAACATGATCATTAGTAATACATGTAATAATTTTTATTTATAGAGGGTTACACAGTTAGCTATAAAACTAATCTTCTATGAGGCCCTAATGAAATGCAATGAAATAGAACAAACAATTACAAAATATTAGTGTATTGTTAATGCCCTTAATATTTTTTCAGAGATTGCATTGCAGCATGTTTCCATGGTGTTTAGGTCTGAAAACAAATGGGATGTTATAGAATCTTTACCAGATATAGGTATATAATTTACACTTATCAGTCATTCTATTTGAAGAAGGTATGTGAATTTTTACCTGTTCCCTGAATAGGGTCTTCTTTTGTGAAATATTCTTATATTTGCACTACCAAAAGAGACCCTGTTCATTACATTGTTTTGGACATTCTTATGATTACTTGAATTTCATGCCTCATGGTTATTATATAAAACTTATATGACTGTTCAAGACTTTGAGTCATCGTTCATATATATGTGTTTATTTTTGGTTGTAGGTCTTTTCTCTCTTAGTATAGGCATTGATGGTTAATGTGGTTTGTTCTGTTCAATATTTTTGTTAATATAAATTTTTTATCTGCATTTCAGTTGTACTGCTATCCAAAAACAGGAGTTCTTGTTAAGCAATGGCCTGCATGATTCAGTATTTGTTTTCTTCATTACAAATTATTAATTCTACAGTAAAGATATTATATAAATTTCAGGATGGAGGTTAAGAAAAGAATATATTTTAGTTAAACCAATAGATCAACCAAAAATTAAAGAAATTTTAACATGGGTAAGTTTTCTTTTTTTAAATAAGGCCACACCAATTTAATTTCTTGTTCTACGGATTTTTGGACTCCAAAAATTGGGGCGAGCGAGCGATTTGAAAATTTTAATAAAAAAATATTTAATTTGAAATTTTTTGAGGCGAAGCTGGAAAAGTAAAGGCGAGCGATTATAATTTTTTTTTGTAAACATAAAATAGTAGGTTTTGACAATATTAAAACTCAATTTATGACTTGTACTTTGAAATTTCTTTAATTTATGAAGTATTTTTTCCCTGTTCACCATGAAATAATTGTATAATTAAATCTGGTCTATGTATGTGGGACTGACAATTGGCCAATTTTCCATCTACATTAAGTCATAATCAGGTTGGGAACAACCCCTTAATGTTATAATCTAAATATCCCATTTATGAGGGGGTCAATATATTAAAGTCATAATATATTTCTTTGTAAAAAACATCTTTTAGTACAAAAGGGCTCATATGTTCCCAAAGAACTATATATCTATCTTGTATTAAATGGTCAAAACATGTCCAAGAATTTTGTAATATTCCTGGACTTAAACCTATTAACACATTTACTTTATAAACAGTTTATTCAATATTATTCAAAATAAGTGGACCCCTCTTTTAGAAAAATTGTTTAAAATAAAAATTATGATGTATTTCTCCTCTTTTTGAGTAAAACAATCTAAATTTTCAAAGGTTTTGAATAGTAGCACTATCCTTGGTATTTCTATTTTCTTTTCTACAACAGAAAAATTACCCCTTGTCTGAGGGAGGGTTGTTCACAACCTAATAATAACAATCATGACAATCACAGGTCAAATACGGCCTTTTACACAGGGCTTTGATCCAGACCAAACAGCAAGCTTTAAGGGACCCCACACTTATTGGTGTACACAATTCGAACAGGAAAACCAACTATCTAATGTATATATCCAAACGAGAAAATACCAATGAACCACATCTACAAACGATAACTGCTGAACGACAGGCCCCTAAATCAATCAGGACAGGTACATAAACATGCAGCGGCTGTGTATAGTTTTGTTTCTCCAGCATACAATATAATCGCAGGTGAAGGCAAATCCTTCAGAAGTTCTTTTTACTTTATTTTAACAACGAACATCTTTTGATAGGGAATATAAGTAAGGGGGAAAGAAACCAATGTTTTGTTCTGTACAGGTATTTCCGCTTATATATTTATATTGGAGCACTCTCACGTTTCATGCTGAAACAAATATTTTCACAGATATTTACACAGTGTTATGGGGTGCTTATAGGTTTAAAATCGTTATTAACAGGTTTAGAATGTGATTTTAAAAAACAAATGTTGATTTTATAATATTTACAAAAAAAAAACGGTGCGGGAAATGGACAAGATTACATTTCCGGATGCGGGAAGCGGGAATATAAAAAAAATAAAAAAATTCTGTTTTGAAAAAAATAGGTGCGGGCGGGTCCGTCGAACAAGTAATCAAATTGGTGTGGCCTAACTTTTACATTTTATTTTGATACTTAAATGTCAGTGGTGGCATTTTTAGAAAAACAGTAACTCTGAAAGCCTTGTAAGGATTGTCAGAAAAAAAGTGCTTGCCATTCAAAGCAACATGATGAAATTTAAGAGAGAGAAAGTCAGCCTATTTAGAACAGAAATATAAAGATTTGTATTCCCTCGCTGCTCCTGCCCCACCAAAAGAGTGTTGCCATTGTCTATCTCTTCAGAAGAATGTGCGTCAAGAAATTGGTTTTCTTCTCTTACTTAAGTTTACCTCTACTAAATGTTATGAAAGTTATAAACAATGATTATAAACACAAATCAGGATATAATTTAGGTGACGTCACTTTTACTGTTCTAGAGTTATGTCTCTTAAAAATGGTATACAGGGGTATGCAACTGGGAGCAGCATCGGTGTCCAATTATTAACATATTCTCAATTTATTTTATACTGATTTCATTCACAGTTGATTTGTGAAGGGCTGTAAAAGGTACACTTTTGTATATAAATTTTAACATGAAAACATGTTCTCATTGTTTAAGTCCATACGGTTGCCTATAATTGCTTACATTCACTTCATTCGATGGAATTAGGTGGAAAGATGACTCATTCCCAACCATAACACATCTTCATATTTTTTTATCTTGAAACAAGATTTTTCTGATTTATATTTAAATAAAATTAGATGTGGGGATATACATCAATTATACTGACAGCAAACCAACAACACACACATATTGGTCATATGATTCTATATGTAGTGATGGAATCAGAGATTTTATATCTTATGATTTTATTTCAGTGTGATTATGGTCCTGACAAATTTATGCCAGAGAAGGAACTGGCAGCTGTGCTGAGGATTTTCCCATCAATACAAGTAAGTTCAACTTGTTTCAATTAATCATGATTCATGAATGCCTAATTTTGATGAAATATTGTAAATCAACTTATTTTTGCAAACGATTTATTTTCATGACTTTTGTGAAAATAAATCGTCTTGAATATGTAAAATTTGGATACTTCCATCTTAACTGCATAAAGTAAATTTGAGAATCGCGAAATTAAATCGCCAGGAAAATGGGCTAGAAAGGACTATACAAAATATAAGGTATCCAAAAAAATAAGGTTTACAGTAATGTTTTATTGGACTCCTGACCAGCAGGACAAGTCACACCCATTTATTGTAATGAAACACTCATCTATAAATACTGTTAAAAGATATTCTCTGAGACTTTTAGCTGAGAGAGAAAAAAAAACAGTATACAAAAAATAAAGATGTAAAATGTGGATATTATTCTGCTATATTATTTATAGCACCTGAAGGCAACTGATGCCTGTCCAATTTTTACTATCATTAACCTTCATCAGAGACAGATGATGCTGCAGTCACTAGTGGTTCCATACACATCCACTCATTCCACTGTTGTCAGGCCCGTAGCCAGAAATTTTCAAGGGGGGGTTATTTGGACCCACAAACTCGACTTTAACAGTCACAATTCGAACAGAACGTTGACTTTAACAGTAAAATTGAGAAAGGAAATGGTGAATATGTCAAAGCGACAACCACCCGACCATAGAGCAAACAACAGCCGAAGGCAACCAATGGGTCTTCAATGTAGCGAGAATTCCCGCACCCGTAGGTGTCCTTCAGCTGGCCCCTAAAATATGCATAATAGTACAGTGATAATGGACGTCATACTAAACTCCGAATTATACACAAGAAACTAAAATTTAAAATCATACAAGACTAACAAAGGCCAGAGGCTCCTGACTTGGGACAGGCGCAAAATTGCGGCGGGGTTAAACATGTTTATGAGATCTCAACCCTCCCCCTATACCTCTAGCCAATGTAGAAAAGTAAAAGAATAACAATACGCACATTAAAATTCAGTTCAAGAGAAGTCCGAGTCTGATGTCAAAAGATGTAACAAAAGAAAATAAATAAAATGACAATAATACATAAATAACAACAGACTACTAGCAGTTAACTGACATGCCAGCTCCAGACCTCAATTAAACTGATTGAAAGATTATGTCTTCATCATATGAATATCAGGTACAATCCCTCCCGTTAGGGGTTTAGTATCATACTATCATAAAATATATGAGAAGAACATAACCCGTGTCATGCCAACAACTGTTTTTTTTAGAAATAAATGTGTTTAGTTCCGATGCAAAGACCCTATCAGTGAATCAATGTTAAAGCCAAAATATGCAATCTTTAATGACCTGACAACAGTATCGTAACTATATCCCCTTTTAATAAGTCTATTTAAAGGTTTTGTTAGTTTCTGAGGAGAATACTGACATTTTTGTGCTTTATAAAGAATATTTCCATAAAATTTTGGATGTGAAATACCTGAACGTATAAGATGTCTGCATGTTGAGTTATATTTACGAATTATTTCCTTATACCGGTGATAAAATTTAGTAAATGTTTTGACCAGTTTGTGATATCGAAAACCCTGGTGTAATAATTTTTCAGTAATACATAAATTTCTCTCGCTAAAATCTAATACATTGTTACATACACGAGCGAATCGTACAAGTTGAGATATATAAACAACAGTGCTTATTTGTTTCGAACCCCCCTGGCTACCTGTATGGTTGTAAATCAATAAGAATCTGTTTAAAATAAATATATAGCAAAAAACCATTAATGAATTGTCTGAGGGTGCTCTAAAAGTCTGAAAGATATACTCCTGAAAGGGTGATTTTTTATTTTTAACCTGAAAAGCCAGACGTTTAATTGTAACAGACCTACATATAGTTTCTACACGTGGACCAGCTCAGCTCACATAGAACTATTTCCAACACAATCACTTAATACAAATATTGAAAACAAATATACATGAAAATGGTTTGAAGAAATGCAAATATATTTTACCTCAAAACATGTTAATTCTATAGACAGCGGTTTTTGGCAGTAGTAAGAATTCGATGTCTTACTATCTGTCTCTAATAATGATCTTTTTGTTCCAAGACCAAATACAAATTTTTATAAAAAATCTATTCATTATTCTGCAACCAAAGTATGGAATAATTTACCACTCGAAATAAAAAAATGTCCTAATGTGGAATTATTCAAGAAACATAGTTATAATCATTTTCTTGAAAATTATATGCAAGTCAACTAATTTGTTTTCCTCTAACAAAACTATATCAAATATTGTCATTTATTACCCTTTGTATATTTCAATGATTGAATTGTGTATATACTAGTAATATATATTGTAAATTAATGTATGAATGTATGAATGTTAACTGTATGCATGTATTTTGTTTGAGGGCCTCAATGAAAATTAGACTATTTCTAATTGAGGACCCTCTTTAAATAAAGAATTTATTATTATTATTATTATAATGAACTTGTGGGAAAACATCACCTGCATCAGAAACAATATTGTTGGAAGTAACACATAAATGTAATGTTCTATATATTGTAACGTCACCTTGATGTGACGTATTGACTTGAGAACTTGAATAGAGATACATACATGCTAGATGCCTTTGTTATTGTTAGCCTTATAGTTGCCCGATTTACCCACTTCACGATAGATATGTTGGAACCAACAGGACAATTCAACCAGGAATGACATATGATCCATCACCTGTTCTGTATGAACATTGGACCAAAAAAACAAATTATTCATCTCATGTGCTGGAAACATGGAAAAACTTGCCTTAATTAACCTAAAAATAAATATTGAACCAATGATATCTTTATAAAGGCAATAACTAAGGAGGAATGTTTGGTCATTATTGAGGCAGCGACACATTTTGAAACTTTTTTTGATCACTTTAAAATACATGTATTAACAATACCTTTGTGACACAAATGAGTTTAATTATAATTCTTTTCTATATTTCAGCATCCAAATATTTATCCTGTGACCTTTGCTACTGCCAATGAAAGTGGAGGACTTTTAATACAAAGTTTTTGTGAAAAAGGAACATTAAGAGACCTTATATGTAAATGTAAACCAAAGATTCATTACTTGAAAAAATATGGAAATCCTAAATCTTACTCAATATTAGAGCCTGTGGCAATTAAAACATTTGGAAAACAGATACTTCTGACATTAAAATATTTACAAGAAAAATGCATTCCTTACGGTAAGTAATTTCAAGTATATACAATAGCACTTTTGCATTGCAATTGATAACTGAAAATTGTTATGCCCCACTGTAACTAAGGGATCATTAAGTTTTACCCATGTCTGTCCCTCTGTATGTATAACCCAACATTGGTTTCTGTTCTTTAACGTTAGTGTGCCTCTATAAAATGTTATGAAACTTATACACAATGCTGACTACCACAAAGCACAAATCCAGTTTGAATTTTGGTGCCATCACTTTTACTGTTCTAGAGTTATGCCCCTTAACCAATGGAAAAATTGCTGAATTTGTCCTTTCTTTATATAAATTTATTTAAGGAAAGTTTGATAGTTATGTTGTCTTTCAAACAAAAACTGACATAATAGGTAAAAATGTAAAAAATAGGGGTACATCAGTCAACAATGTGTTATAATCTTAGCATTATTTTAATATTGTTACATGTATATGAACAATCAAATTACCAACAATCCTATAAATATGTTACTTGTTACATTATATTATATTTAATCTAAATGTAAAATCTGGTGAATTCTGTTGTAGGTCATTTACATGCTGGAAATATCATAGTTGAAGGTCAAGTGTGTAAATTTCTGGATCTTCAAAATTGGTTTCTAGGGTTACCATCATATTACAGACCATTTTTTGTACAGTTTAAGAAGATTCAGGTTTGTGATATAACTTTGATAGAAGAATGGGTTTTACTTTGTTTTGATTGGTGGAAATATTATGCACTTGTATATATTTAAGGATTGTTTGTTTTTCCTGTGTAAAAGTTGTTCTGACAGACACCAAGAATGACTGTTTTAAAACATTTTTAGTGCTTTTACCAATTATCATGATTATCTTCAAAACTAAAAAATATATGCCAAATTACTTATTTCACAGTAACTTGACATGGAAATATGATTATAACTAGAACATACCCGCAAAATCGCAGGCATTCAGAGTGTGGTTGAAAGTATGAATGAGTTATAGGAAGAATTTTGTAAAAGATTTAATGACTGTAGAATTTCAGGAAAAGTATAAAAAGTATTCATGAGTCTTATGTAGACGAAACGTGCGTCTGGCGTATTTAATTATAATCCTGGTACCTTTGATAACTATTAACACCACTGGGTCGATGCCACTGCTGGTGGACGTTTTGTCCCCGAAGGTATCGCCAGCCCAGTAGTCTTCTCGTTTAATAGTATAGATAATGCAATTGAGGCGTCATGTGTTTTGAACGCATATTCTTGTTCCGGCAATTGCAACATTTTTACTGTAATATATTTGCTTTAAAAATAGTAATAGATTTTATACTGACAGAAACAGTATTCAGCGTAAAAACTTTTCAACATATATTAAAATAATGTCCTGTAATTGTGTGACAAATTGAATCCCTGGTTCACCTGTACTGGGTTTCTTGGGTACAGGTGAACCAGGGATTCAAAAGTTCCAGGAATTACAAATTTTCTAAAGGCTATTTATGCACAGATTGCCATAACAATGGAATCAAATATCTATGAAAATGCAAATTTTCCTGAATCCATGAAAAATAGATAACCATGAAATTAAATGAATCCACAGTATCTATTATTGTATAAATGATGTTTTATTTTACAGACAACAGAATCTATTGATGTATATTGTTTTGGACAGTTGTTGTATGAGATGACTTTCGGTTCTCAGCTATACGCTGCCACTTGTGATAATTTCCCACCATCCTGCCCTCCACAGATTAGTAAGTCCTCAACTCATCAGCATCTGTATTTATGAATGATTTGATATTTGGTCTAAACTTTTTTATGATTTGTTAAACTGAAATTGATTTTCAGATATGCTAGGCACTGTAAATTCTTATAAATTTCCTTATACTTACAGGATTTTTTTCGTTATGTCTTATTTTTTCAAAAAAAGAAGATATAGTAGGATTGCCAATGTGACATATATATAACTCTCCACAAGAGACCAATTTAAACAAAAATTAACAATTATAGGTCACCATACGGCCTTCAACCATGAGCAATATCCATACCAAATAGTCAGCTATAAAAGCCCCCAAAATGACACTGTAAAACAATTCCAACAAGAAAACTAAAAAACTTATCTTTTTTAAAAAGGATTGATATTAAATTTGGTTTGAAACTTAATAAAATCATGAGTTGAACCATGTTAGCAATTTTCAGATCAGCATGGCATATTTTTTATGTTTGACATGAGTTTAAATTTTAATTGACCATACATGTGAGCATGGAATCTATTCTCAATGTTTGTTAACCCTTTCCTCCATTTAAATTTTTTTTTGCATACTTGATTCGCATAGGATTTTTTTAATAAAAAGCTGAACATATTGTTTTAAAGTATTAAGGCATTGCGAAAAACAACTATTTCATCAAATGAATTTAAGTCAGATATTCCAATGATATTCCTTTTCATATTGGATACAAATTTTATAAAGTCAACTGCAGACACTTTGTAGTCAAAGTGTTTCAACTGAGGTACTACACAGGCGTCAAAAGGCGTCATTATGGAGTAAGGGGGTGGCGTCAAAAATCTTCATTATGGAGGGAGGTATACTAAGCATGAAGTTTTATAAAAATTAGAAGATATGGTATGTTTGCCAATGAGACAACTCTCCACAAGAAACCAAATAACACAGAAATTAACAACTATAGATCACCATACAGCCTCCAACAATAAGCAAAGTCCAAACCACATAGTCAGCTGTTAAAGGCCTTTAAATATAAAACAACTAAAAAACACACAAAAGTGAACGTAGATGGACACTTAAACATCCCCACAACAAAAAGACACTAAGTACAGATCTGAGAGTTCAAAGCCAATAACAATCAATAAAAAAGTTCATGTATCCAAGACTAAAACATTGTTCATTTTTGTTCATGTCACCTCCAAACAGAAAAAATATATAACCTTGATACAAATTTTCTAAATTTTTTTTAGGATCTGTTTTGGAGTCTATTTTAACCTCTGAGGCCTGTAAAAATGGTTTACCAACGGTAGCAGATTTACTGTCTCATCCGTAAGTATAATTTTTACATTCTGTAGTTGTACATGCATGCAATGACATAAGTTATTGTAATAAATACCTATGTTTTGGCATCAGCCCTTGATATGTACAAGATGTAAATCATCTACCAGCATTAAGATCTCCGGCTATAAATATAAGAAGATATGGTATGATTGCAAATAAGACAACACTCAACCAGACATCAAATGACAAAGAAGTAAACAACTATAGGTCACCCTATAACTTCATCAATATGCAAAAGCCAGACTGCAAATTCTGCTGTAAAAGGATGCGAAATGGTAAAGGAGTAGGTTCAGTAAGACCCCTTTTTAGCCCCAAAATATAGCAGTTTTACAAAATTGTTAAAATGTAAACTTTTAGCTATTTATTGGAAAGAAGAAGCTTCTTCTACATGAATATGGGCTGTTTTTTACAATACAATGCACATATATTGGGTACTAGCATCATTAAATCATGCTAAATTACAGAAATCTTCACAATTTTAGCATTTTAGTTAAATTTTAGATAGTTTCTGTCTAGGATGAACATGGATGCGGTCACTTTCATTTTTGACAGAAACCATCTGAAAGTGACATTTTTTGGCATATTTCATAGATTTTCATATTTAAGCTTGAATCGGAGCGTTTTTAATGTCTAAAGTAGTTAAAATCTTTCACATAAACTAATTGAATCAACTGAAATAGAAACTTAAGTGTTTAAAAAGTGTTCAAAATTTTTCGTTATATGAACCTGAAATTTCAGACCAAAATCAGCCCTTACCAGACCTACTCCTTTAAAACAATAAAACTAAAAGCCTCATTTAGCTGTAACTTTATTTTCAAACATTCTGCTGAGGCAACTATAGTAATAGTTCCTATATCTTTATTGTATATGATGGGGATGATTCTTCACCACCACTAGCCCCCATTGGTTGAAATGAATTGCATGAATTTCCCAGGGAAATGAAAACCAAGATTTCACATGTGAAATAAATGTGGTTATTTCACTCCTCTGATGTAATACAACAATAGGCCATGCCAAGACATTGTTGACAAGGTCAAATCAAAATAAATGATGGATGCATTGAAAAAAATATAGTTCCTTACATTTTCTACTTTTAATTCCACTAAAAAAATTACAATGTGAATGTAACAAAAAGAATAATTAATAAAAAAAAATCAACTTGTGACCAAACAACACTGATAATTAACTCATGCGCTAGACTCATTCTTGAATTTAAGTGTTATTTGGTCACTCATTTAATATGTTTTCTCTATTTGAATTCTTCTATTAGATATTCTATAATTATTAAGGATGAATCATCAGTTTTTAACATTAGACTAAAGTTGATATATATTTAAAATGTGTGAAAGTCTTAAAATTTATTTTAAGATGTTTTTTTCTGCATTGAACATTACAAAAATACTATGAAATATTAAAGAGCCAATATTTGAATTATTAAAAAAAAAGGTGAATGAAATAAAAATAGAATTATTATTAATTTCTTAAATCACAAATTAACTATTCTGTAACATTAAATTGCCTGCAAATAAGACATTATTTTTTATTAATTCAAGCAATAATTGATTAATCATGAACTAATTAATTTATTCACAAAGATCAAAAGATTTCTCCAGATGTGGTGATTACAGTTAAAATGAGTGATAATTAGTAATTGGTAGTCATGATTAAAGAATCATGTAATCATTGATTGTTTGATTAATCATAAAGATCGATAATTTATCTGAATGGTGAATACAGTTTAATTATAATTAGGTGAACACATTTGACCTTAATGGTAGGATTATTACTATTGAAATGTTTAATCACAAAGATCAAAAGAATAATTACAGAATAACAGAAGAATGATTATGCATGATTATTTTTTATACATTTTACTGATAATCATTATTAAACATCAATTAATAAAAAGAAACAAATTTTATAATATTTAATTTTCTTATTCAAACTATCTTTCAAAAACATTTATTATTTTATTTATTTACATTTACTTTTTAAATTAAAATCAGAAAAAATAAAAGTTTTTTAAATATTAATGTAGTAGGTTAGAAAAAAGGTTGGAAGCACTGATCCAAATAATTTTAGTATACAACATCTGAAATGTGATATAATTTGCTTTTTAAACCAGGTTTTTTTTTGAAAAATATTGTAAAACCCAAATCATAATTAACTTTGTCAGTTCTCAAATAGTCACTATCTAAAAGTTGCTAGTATTTATTTTTGAATATTTTGCAAAAAATCCTAAATGATGATTTTGCACTGTAAATTGAACTCAATTTTTGGATATTATGGTACAAACAGGTCATTGTTATTCATTTAATTTGGAAGAGTGGTTTAACCATGTTTAATATAAGTCTTAAAAATATTTTCATGCATAAAAGTGATATTTTATAATCATTGAAATTCTTTGGAACAGGATACATGTATTTCATAAAAAGTATTATGGATAGTTTTTGTAAATACTTTATGATATGTATAAGATGTAAGTTATGAAAATTATAATTCTTGATTAAAAGTTGTGCAAATATTTTACTCAACATTAGTATTCATAATTTTAAGATTTGTAATAATTAATAATCAAGATTTTTTTATTTTCAAATAATTGATTTTGATTGCCTATGATTAGAATAATAATCACAGTGATACTTTGATGAGTCCAAGCTAGCTTATGTTAATCACACTGAACAACAGAAGCCAACTTCTTGGCCAATAAAAATGCATGAATACTGTTCATCATTACTTTCAACCAATGGAAATCCAGTGTTTGTAGGTTATCACATGTGACACCATATAAAAAAGTGTCACTTTTGACCCAAATCATTATTCACTTGTCAACTGCCAATTTCAATCAATCATTGTACTATTACTTATCAATCATTATAATCATGGCTGATTTCCTTGACTTCCTCTTGGCATCACCTACCAAGTCTCCACTACCCATTGAGATCACATCTACTACCACACTAGAGGACATCATAGCTGCCACCATTCAACCAGACACCCCTATCTCAGATGTCACAACTCAACCAGAACCAACTACTACTGCTGAGGCTACCACCACCAGCGAAGATGACGATGAGGCTTTAGCTGCTGCTATCCTTGAGGAAGCAACAGCTCTGGAGCCTGAGACAGAAACTCGCCTTGCTGACTCACTCTTTGATCTTCTTGGATCTCCACCACCAGAGCAACTACTCACCAACAACTCAGCAGTCCTAGAACTTCAGTCACTACTCAAGACAGAACTCAAACAGCAAACCATACCACAGACTCTGATGAGCTTACTACACAAACCCAAGACCAGTGTATTCACCAGAGAGCAACAACTTCAACGCCAGTTTACCAAACTTGAAGTCAGCAACCCAACACAGGTGTCTCAGCTATCCAGCTTCTTCAAGTACCAGTCTGCTGTCATCGAGACAGAGCGTTACCAGTTACTTCACCAGAATGCTACCAAACCACACCTTCAACACTCCATCAACGACCACTTTGATGAGCAACTACACAAGGCTATAGATAGGGTTGAGGTAATATAATAATTCTTTGAATTTAAGAAGTCTCTTAAAATATTCAAAGGTTAAAAAGATATTTAGTTTTATATTTGGTCAACTGTAAAATATTCAAAGGTTAAAAAGATATTTAGTTTTATATTTGGTCAACTGTAAAATATTGAATTCAATAATTTAACAGTATTACTTATTTATTTAGATAAATTATAATGTTTAATATAATAAGTAAGTTTCTTGTGTATCAAATAATTGTATATTGTACAAATGTTTTGACATATTTACTTACTATCCTCTCCTTTTACAGGTCAGTGTCTCTAATCTCCAGCAGACAGTCAGCAACCAGATACCCACTACTACTACCAAGATGTCCACTACCAGACCCAGCACAGTCAGGTCTCGTCCACAGCTCTCACGCCGATCTGTCCAACTCATGGAAGAATGGTACCACTGCAACGTAGACCACCCATACCCAGACTCAACCACCATCCAATCCTTTGCACTACAGGGTAACATCAGAGAAGAACAGGTCAAGAAGTGGTTTGCCAACAAACGTAACCGTTCACAGAACACTCGTACAGCCATTACTTCTCGTAAGATGTCATCTCGCTACAACAGGAACTCCTACTACCAGCCTTACTGAATAACAATGATTTGAACTTTATGTACATATGTCCCAAGTGCTAAGAATAGAGTTGTGTATAAGTGCTATGCTTTATATTGTGTATTTTATGATAAAGTGCTATATTGTTATTGAATTATTTCATGTGCTAATAAATGATAGATATTATATATACTTTCTTCTTATTATAATGAATTATCAGAGTTAAAAACCCAACAACAACAACAAAACAAAACAACCCTCAACAAATAAATATCCAACTCAACATCATACAACAATAAAGATTGTAATAAACCAAAGACATATGAGTTACCAGCTACAGTCAAATAGCAGGGAATTATGTAAAAACAAAAACCACAAGACTAACAAGATGAAATGCAAGTAATCAATATAATGAATAGTAAGTTGTTCACCTCCTAAGAACGAAAAAAAAATTAGGTTACATTACATCATTTATATGGTCCTCTAACTATAAATCCTCGGGATCATCTAACATCAAATGTTGGAACTGTGTGTGCATAATTTTTTCTTCCTTTGTTATTACTAGGATAAATGACACTATAAACAGAAAATGCTTCAGTGTGATTGCATAAAATTTTCTTGCATATATATGTTAATCATTTATTAGATAAATGTAGAAGTAAAATTGCCCATAAAATTTAAAAAAGTTTTACTGCATTGAAAACAGCAGAATGAACTGAAAATGAGAAAAAAAGAATTGATGATATAATCAGTCAGGCTGTTCAATTGTACAAAAAAAAATATAAGTAAATTCCTATTTTATCATGTACAGAAACTTCCTAATTTAGGGTAACATTTGTAATTTGAGATTTAATGATTGTTGGTATTAAGACATCTAAATATGACTGCCCTTTATTCTTATGTGTCAAACAGTTATTTTTTGGCTACTGTTATTGTCTAATTGGTTAAAATTTTACCGTTATTTGTCAGGGGTCTCAAATAATTATTGTTACCATAATTTTTTGAAAAATATAATATGATTGATCATTCTTTTAAGTCAGTTGATTTATTTATCATCATGCACCAAAAATACTATGAACATCATTTTGGCAAGAAATTTTATCGTTTTTTATCAAAAAAATTCCCCCATTCTGACCATTGGATAAAACTGTCTGTATCTAAATATACACTGGGTAAGGTCTCAAGTTGTAAGTGTATCTGACGTTCTTTTTCTCTTTCAGACTATTTTCAGATATAACCCTGCCATTAATGGACAAACCAATACTCAAAATACCTAGTAAATTAAAAGAATTCATCAGAACAGCAAAAGATGATGTGGAAAAGAGGCTACATGATGAACAAAAAGTGGTGTGTATTATTTTAAATGATTCATCAACTGTTCAGTATGCAACCCAGCAAGCAACAAAATACCTTTATAAAAATATGGACAATGCGACAACTCTCCACTAAAATTCATATGACGTTGAAGCAAGCAATTATAAGCAATCTTACAGCCTTCAACTATGAGAAAACCTATACAGTATAATTAGTGGCTATAAAAGTCCCTGACTTAAAAAATCATTTTAAACCTTTCAACTTATTTAAGCTGTTATTGGACCATTTGCACATTGTCAGTACAAATGAAACAGTTTTTTCTGTATTTCATTAAGAAAGAAGAAAGACAAAATGCAGGAGTTTTTTTCCCCACAACTATAATCACATTCAGTTCAATATGAACAAGAACCATAACTCCTGAACGGTAAAATTCAAAATCGCCATTATTGAACTTGACCTTCATTTAGTTGTCAGTAACAACATATTAAAATTTTAAAAGCTTTGGTTGAACGGTTCATGAGTTAATGCACAGACAACATTTAATTGCCGCCCGCCCGCCCGCCCGCCCGCCTGCCCGCCCGCCCGCCGTACATCCCCAATTCAATAACTGACATTTTTGTCACAAAAATCCAGTTAAAAATGCTATACTGTAAATAAAGATAAAATGTCTTATAGAGTGCTATAGTGCTCTTTTCAAGGTTTGTATTCATATCATGAACTATGTTTAATGAACTGAATATCATTCTTTTAGATACATAAAATTAAGAGAATGTCCAAAGCTAAAGAATTCCATATGTCAGAGGAAGAAAAGAAGAGGAGAAGGAAGTCAAAGAAAGTAAGAAAATTTACAGAAACTATTATGTGCTTATTTTCATTTAGGTCGCACATTGAACAATGTATTTTGACAACATATTCAAAATGTGATAAAGAATGGAACATATAATGTACTCTCATTTTGATATTTGGGTTTTTTTTTGGCATTACAGCAGGTTTGTTTTTTTAAACTCACCAAAGTGTGGCTGTTTTGATATTTTATGATATAGTTTATCTCAAAGCCAAACTTTGACAAAACTAAACCTTCGGTCATTAATACTGTTGCATAAAGTTGTATTGCATGGAAATTGCAAAAAATATCTGTTTTACAGTAGAATTTTTCTGGTCTGTCTCCATTTCAAAGTGTTAAGGCTGTGTCTATTTCTCCAAATCCCATGCTATTATATTTGAATGATATTCCATCATTACAGTTTTTTTTTGTAGTACAGCTTTATCAAGTTTCATGTTTGATACTAAGACTTACAGTCAGGATCCTACTTCGTCAAAATTATCTCCCCATTACGCCAGTTCATTTTCACAATCGTAAAAATGGAAGCCATTGTAGCGATGACGCGCTACCAATTTTGCTCTTGAAAACCGATAAATTTATCCACATTGCACCAATACGATCCTTATATGTCAGTTATATTTTAAAAGACAAATGTATCAACTAGCTAATGAGCATCAGTTAATGATCTTGTCTGCATTGATTCAACTTAAAACTATTGTCTAATCGGTTGTTAGGTGGAATTTTCGAAAAATCATAAACATTTAAAAAAAATCTAATTAAATATTTCGTGGAAGGGCAGACTAGATTTTTTTAGTGGTTGAAGACTATAAACCCTAGTTATCACACACACAAAATTAGAATTTTTCGAAGATATGCATTTTCATCATCCAACTTGTAAGACTGTCGTCAAGTACTTTCAGTAAAAAAAATAGCTATTCGAACACACCTTCCCTGTTTTTGTGACTCATTAGATAGGTATTTCACTTGACCCATATATTTCATCTTTTAGTACTGTTATTTTTTTGTGTTATAAAGTCAACCTGTAGCTTTAATATATAAAAATGATAGAATCTGAAGCGAGACGATGTATGAAATATTCTTACTTTGAACGATATCAAGACTAAATACTCAACTCAAACACGCCCTAACATAAAAAGGTGCACTCGATTTTCTCTTTTCGATACAATTGTTACCTATTTTTTGGAATTTTTTCTTCAGTCACATAATGGAAGGGCAGACACGAAAATTACTGAACTAATAGATTGATATCTTTTCCGTCCGTGGTAATTTTTTCCAAAAAATCGGAGGTTATGCATTTTTGTCATCCAACTTGAAAGATACCCATGTCGTCGACTTGATATCTAATTGTTCTGCTTAACTATGTACTAGATAAATTGAAAACGTATGCAAATGGTGTTTTTGAAATAAAACACCTCGTAATTGAGAAGAAAATTGCAGTTTTGTTTGTTTCTATTAACTTTTTAAAAATTTGTCACTATAGTAAACAATACAGTAAACATTTATCGCCTTCTCTAATAGAGAGCTTCGATTCTTTTGTTCTATTTCAACCTGGTTTCCGACTGCTTATACTCCATAATTGTTTTGAATTAAATTATTTTCTAAGAAGCTTATATATGTGCAAACAAACATCAATAATATTTTATCATCATATTTTGCATTTTGTAATGTTTAGCTGAAATAATTATTTTACAGACTGGCATCAGAGTGTTTCGTTCATGTCCCCCAGTTGGATAATTAAATAATATCTCATTGTTTTGTTGTATCAAATCTGAAAAAAAACTAACTTAAAAAATAGGAATAAAGGTATTCAAAACCAGTACACAATATTAGCTTTGCCTAAGGATTCCCTGTCCCTTCCCACTACAAAATAAGATAAATCAAATCTATTTCTTATCCTTATTTCATTATATTTTATCAGAAAGCAATGGAAAATGGTCAACCAGAGTCATCATCAACAGCAGTGACATCTAGTGAGAATCCTACATCACCAGTATCACCCACTACTCCTGCTGCACCAGGTATGGCAACCATCTGTATACAACACAAAGTTTATAGTTCACATAGTTTTTTCTGCCTTCTTCTTTTTTTATATTTGTTTTGTTTAAATAAATTTTTTACCCAGATTAAAACAACAAAGCAGGGAAGTTAAAAAATAAGCTGTGTTTGTCACTAAGCTTTTTCAAGTCAAAGATGATTGGCACCTGGAATCAAATGGAGAATTCATATAAAAGCCTTCTGTCATACAGTTCTAACACAAGAATTTTGTAATCTGACAAAAGTGCTACTGGGCTGTCGTATACTGTGGATTCATTATTATTTGTGGGATACCAATTTTCGTGGTTTTCATTGAAACAGGTAAACCATGAATTTAAATGTTCAACGAATCACTAACATGCCATCGGCTTGTATGCAAATTTGAAAAAAAACATGAAATCAGATATCAAAGAAAATACAAGATTTCCTCAGTCCAGGAAAATTGATACCCACGAACATAAAAGAATCCACAGTAAATAAGATAATGCATTATGAATTTTGATAAGGGCTATTTCAGAAAAAAAAATGTAGGGGGGGGGGGGGAGTTGGGGGGTTGGAAGGCAGTTTTTGTCAGCACCCGCCACCCAGACAATTGTAATTGAGAATTATTGGGCATTATAGTGTGAAAAGTTGCTCTGATACCCATCACCCATGTATTATTAATATAATGTGCCTTCCAACCCCCCAACCCCTCCCCCATACATTTTTTTTTGGAATAGCCCTAAGTATCAGACTTCAATTTCATTCATACAAAACTCATTTAGATGAAACTCCTTAGTCTAACAAAATTTTATTCATAAGAATGTTTATGCCCAAATAGGTATACTCAGACATGGTGTTGATGAAGAATTTTTCAATTAGTTTTATAATAGAATCTCTTTTCTTAACACTTTTGTTTCTACTCAACAAAAGATCAAGTCGGCAAGATATATACATGTTACTTTCAGTTCATGAACAATGCACTGCCAATTTGTAGATAACCTTTTAAGAAATCTTATCCTCTCAACTCTTGCTTAGATAACAAATTATGGAAATTGAAAAAAATTGACAAGTTATAGTCAGTCAATCATTGTTTCTGACCTTGACCCCATTTTTATACTCCAGTGGTAAAGTTAAATTCTCATGATGAGGTCTGTTTCTCTGCAATTGTATTGAAAAGTCAACAATGTTTGGTATGTGAATACCTAAACATTTGTGAGGAAATTGTATATCTAATTGATGTGATACCATATTGAATGTATGTGATACCACTTTTGATGTATACAATTTGACCTTGTCCTCATGAATGTGCTCCAGTAAACAGATATTTTTTTCCGAATGAAACTTTTTCTTAAAAAATGATATATGATAGGTAAACAATATTAAGTATGTAAATTGAATGCAAAGATATGTTTCTTTGACATATGTTATAGCCTTGACCTCAATTTGAACTCCAGTAGTAATGAAGTTCAATATTTAGGATGGAGTCTGTTCTTCAGTAGCTATACATAGTTGATAAATAATGTTTAAGTAGTTGATTTGTTGTGAGGAGTACATTTCTATCTTACTTATCGGTATATCAAAGGGCCTAGACTTGATTTTTACACTCCTTAGGTAAGGTTTTCAGGTTGGGGTATATTCATATTTAGTTATATATAATAGGTCAACAGTATGTGGTCTGGATTTGAGTAAGGATTATTTGTCTGTCCTATATATTTCATATGACCTTGACCTATTTTCTTTCTGCTTTGTCAAGGTAATCTCAATTCATTACCCTTTAAAAAGAATTATGAAGCAGACAAGACATTTGTGTGTCAACTCTTTGTTTTGATTATTGATAATCTTAATTGCTATTTGGGTTAGTGATACATGTATTAGAGTTGTTGATTGAAAACATTATTAATTTCTCCATGGATATTTTTGTGTGTGAGCTTTTAACATAATTGCAGACTTATTAAATCAATAATTTTATTCAATAACTGACATTTTAGTCTTAACTTGAATAATCTTATTTTGTTTAATTTTTGGAGTAAGTGTCTATTAACTTAAACATTGCTAACCAGTTTTTATAATTCATGATTTTTTTTTTCAATATCTAACTGATAAATTGTTTGATTAAATGTTACCGGTATTCATGTTTTCAGAATCATCAAAGAGCTCCTGATCTAGGTACAATGTCACATGCATGTTTTCATTACAACATCTATTAAACTTCATTGTTGTGTGCATCTATTCTCTCTGTATAGCTTTTAGTTTTTAATGGAGTGGGTTCTTTGACTTTATAAAAAATGTTCTGCTCCTTTTTTACAAAGCTTAAAGCAAGAAGATTTTCTATTTGTAAAAGCAAGTTTTATATCATATTATTTTACCCTAATTTTTATAGTTGTGCAAATTTTTATCCTATGATGATTAATGTTGCAGAGAAGTATACAACAAACTTAGATGTTCAGAAACAACTTCTGGATTGCCAAATTAAAGTTCTACAACTCTCTCCTCCTTTATTATCAAGATTGATTTACAATAGAGTCTTCCTCATAGAGGTGAAGAGATGACTTTTTAATTTGGAATGAAGCAAAACATTTTTGAATTTGACATGCATTAGAAGAGTGCTATTAACTTAAGTTGGGACCAAATAGATTTTCCAAAACATCATAAACTTTTAATAGTTATTAAAAAATCATATGATATTGTTTTAGAATTGGAAATAGTAAAAAAACACATTTCATTATCCTGAATAAAGTTTGCACACTTCAAAAGTTAGAACTGTATACTGTTATGTAAGAAATTATTGCAAGGTTTTTATCAATGCAAAATGCAACTGAATGAGTGTCACAATAATAAGAAATTTTATTATGATATCTGATTCCTGCAATCACAGTATTAATCTCATATTTTACTTGGTTCAATCAAAATTGCGATAACTTCAATCAAAATTGCGATAATTTCTGAATTGACAGTACTTGATGGAATATATGTATAATTATCAATTGCTTTAGCTAGGCTTTGATATCAGATTATATTTCAATTTGGTTGTCAAAATGTATACATTGTAGTGTTTTGATATACTAATAATAGATCTTGGAGAAACTAATATATTTTAGAAGAGCACTATTAACATAACTTGGGACCAAATAGATGTTTCCTAAACATAACCAATTCTTCATTGATATCACAAATCATATGTTATTGTATTATATTAATTGAGTAAGAACAAAATAATTCTCCTTAAAATATATCTGCTCATCGTACAACTTTTAAAAGGTATGTGAAGATAATAAAAGTTTGTACTTATAACTTGGTTTGTACTTATAACTTGGTTTTCATCTCAGATTTGTTTCAAAAAAATGGAATAAAAAAAATTGAAATGAAACTGTCAGCTGAGAGTAGTAAGAATACATCTGTAAACAATAAATGTACATTGTGAGAAATGTAATATTTGTTGTACGAGCGTTAGAAACAGCAGAAAAAACCGAGGCTTATAGAGCTTTTCTCTGAATTCGTAGTGGATATTTGACAATATACATATCTTCTTTTCATCCTGAAATAAACACATGGCTCTTGAAGTTTTAGTTGTTTAAATTTTGTCTTCAATTTTTCATAGAAACAAACATAGCTTAAATGTAGACCATGAAGAGGACCCCAAAATGAACTGTTCCAAAAAATAAGTATCGACATTACTGCATTCTCTACATGGAAGTGGGTTAACCGGAGACTTTATTTGTGCAAGTAAAAAAAAAAAAAATATTTGAGTACCTGTTATATGTATTACAGTTGGCTGATTGCAGGATAAACACTTTTATTTTGACTGCTTGATATAATCCCAAGACTAGCCATAGACACCATTTTAATGAAATCAAATGCATGTCTTAACAATTATAAATAGCATCATATGATCAATCAAATTGTGACAGTCAATTTTTTTTTTAATTTGACATCTTTCATATAGATATCATATAACATTATTAATCTTAAATTGTAATTTACCTATTTTCTTATTTTTCAGCTCCTCCAGCTGCCCCTCCAGCTCCCCCTGCCCCACCCCCTCCTGGTGCTCCACCACCACCTCCCCCTCCACCAGGTGCTCCAGCTCCCCCTCCTCCTCCCCCACCAACATCTGGGCCAGCAGCACCCCCACCTCCAGCGTCAAATGAAAGAGGAGCTCTACTAGGATCGATACAGAATTTCAGTAAAGGTGGACTGAAGAAGGCAGTGACAGTAGATAAAAGTGCTCCAAAGGTTTAGGAGGAATACAGAATAATCAGTATTGAAGACATTAACTACAAAGTCTATTTATAGGTTGAATTTTAAATCCGTTAATTGACATTCATCAGAAACGTTGTTTTGTGCATTTATTTTTTAAGCTTTAATTTAATGTTGTTAACTGTATTTCCAATCAAATCAAATTGTTGTAAATCATGAAAGTAATATTTAATTTTCATTTAAATACATTTTACTCTGTTGTACTTTTGGATTATGCAATGTCACATTTGTCTTTTGTGCTTTATCCAATAAAATATTTGTAATTTGTAATTAGAGTCACTATAACCAGTGCAGGGATGGATTCAGGATGGGGGGCATTAATTGAAATACTTTTTTTTTCACAAACTCTTTCTATTGCTGTTATCAGTTTATTAAATATAATTAATTTCTGGAATGGGAAAGGAAAAAAGGTAGCTGTATATATAGTTATTGTATTGAAAACTGAGCGTGACAATTTACAATGAAAACTAATTGTAGTCATCACAAAAACCAGAATCAAACCATTTTTTAATTAGTTGTATTTGTATAAAATATGTGAAAAATATGAGATGTAATGCTCTTTTGTGCAGTGAAATAGTATTTTGACATATTGTTATTATATTTTGTTTATACCATATCCATATAATCAGGTATTTTTGCAAAGTGCTTATTGAAGAAGACTTTTTTGAAAACTGTTATGTTTTTGAATCTTATTGCATAATAATTATAAACAAATACTGTATGCCCTCTTTTTAGTGAAAATAATATATTATTGTAGATTGCATATTTTATGATTCAGGGCCACTTGTCCTGCAAAGGGTAGTTTAAATCTCTAAACACATATATATACAGTAAATTAAAAAGAATGCCAAAAATTTGTGATAGAAATGATCATATTAGAGTTGTTTTATGTGATCCACTTGCTGATATCAATTTGTTTCAAATTATGTCATGCCAGCTTTGTTACTCTAAAATATATTTCTCTTTTCTTACATTTTGGGTCATTCAAATTTAATATTAGTAGTATTTGTGTAGAGGTAATGGTGTTTTCACCTCTAAAATCCAGTAGAGTTATCTTTCCTTTGATGAGGTACCTATGTAGTGTAATGACAAAGGAATATCTTAGTGCTCTGTCAAAGTTAGGCATAATGTTTTCTGGTCTGTTTGTTGTCTTGCTGTCTGTCAGCCCATCAAGTATCAAGTACAAATATTTGTGTTAATACTAGAGAAAAAAGGAATTGATAAATAAAGAAAAAAAAAAGGCTTGAAAAAATTGATCAAGATAACCATGTCTTAGTTTATGTGTTTAAGGAGCAATTAGTTTTCAAATCGTTGCTTCAACATTTGTCATTAAATGGAAAATAATACAAAAAACGTTTTGGTAAAATCTCTCAAAGGGAAATAACTCCAACTGTACTTGAATTTTGAAAGGAAGAAATAGCTTTGCTGTAAAATTTCAAACTGTTAAGTGTTTGCCTGAAACTGTATAAAACCTTTGTCTGTGATATGTTATAGTGTTAGTAGTTTAAAAAAAAAATGAAATATTGTTTTATTACTGTTTTGATTTACCAGTAATTATAATTAAACTGTCTGGCATACCTTAATTATGAACTTTATGGTAATTTAGCCAAATGATGAGCTATCGGAGCAATAAATATAATTACGAGATTTTGTTATAATATGACCTGCTTCGGATAGAAATGAACCTTATGCAAATGAATATCATAACATCTGTTTAAATATTTTAGGTTGAAAAAAAATTCTATGCATAGCTTGCAACTTTTTCTAAATTGAAATGATATAAAAAATCTGTAAAACAGACCAAAATTCATCTTTTATTTCGTATCTGAATATTCCAAAATCCATAAAACACTTATAGGCCTACTTGTACATATGGACTTGCATACGGTTAATTTCTATGCGCCGCAGCTCATATGTTATGGTTTATAAATCATGTTTGTGCCATATTTTACTTATAGGCCTACTTGTACATATGGACTTGCATACGGTTAATTTCTATGCGCGGCAGCTCATATGTTATGGTTTATAAGTCATGTTTGTGCCATATTTTACACTGTACTCATGTTTACTCAAAGAATTTCCTTAATACAACCATACACATAGTCTTTGTTTTACTTATTGATAAATGTTGGAGAAGTTGACATACAGGTTTATTTTATTTGTTGTCAACTTCAACTATTTACACCAGCATTTGAGTGGTTATGATTATAATTTAATGCAGGTCTATTTTGAGGTTGATGCAAAGTGTGGGCACTTTCAACTGTGCAGATGAAGACCAGCAATTAAAATGACGTTTTAATGATAAATGGGTATTTTCCATCGTATCATGAGATTTTTATCTTTTCAATATCTATTTTTAATTGTTTTATGTTTTGTCATGTCTTAGCATTTAGATATTTACTATACAGTATGAGTTTTGCTCATTGTTGAAGGTAATTCAGCTCTGTATAATTGTTTCCATCCTCATCCCTTGGTTTCTGGTGGATAGCTTACTTCTTTAAAGCTTTATTTTTTAGAAAGTGGAAGAACTGGATGCTTCATACTTTGTATATTGATGCCTTATGTAAGATCATGTAACGAAGTTTCCGTCTGTCATATGTCTATTGTCCTTGGCCTCATTTTCATGGTTCAGTGATTACTTGAAAACAAGTTAAAATTTTTTGTAATGTTATTTTCTTTTTTATTATGAGTAAAAGGATAACTATATTTAGTATGTGCATACGTTGCAAGGTTCTAATGCCCTTTAGACAGCTTTTATCTGACATCAGCCTGATTTTCATGGATTATTAAACAATGTTAAGTTTTCATGGTCAAGTCCATAAAACAGATACTATAAGCTTTATGTCTTATATTTGGTATATAGAATGATTGAAAGATGTACATGTCCATCTGACAGGTGTCATTTGACCTTGACCTCATATTCATGGTTCAGTGGTCAAAATTATGTTTTTGAGTTTTAGTTTTTATTTATTATGATACTATATGCAATAGGTCAACTCTATTTGATGTAGGAAAATATTTTATGATGAACATGTCAGTCTCGCAGGTTTGATTTCACCTTGACCTCATATTCATGGTTCAGTGGTCAAAGTTAAGTTTTTGAGTTTTAGTCTTTTATTATAATACTATATGCAATAGGTCAACTATATTTGTTGTATGGAAAGATTATAAGCTTCACAGTACATTCTCGCTGCGATATAGCCTTTTTGTGCTAAAGCGGTGTAAACAATTCACCAACCAATTAATCAATCACAGAACATTATCCATGTTTTTAATATTGGTGAAATTCAAAGTAGTCACTTACGATGTTATAAAACCTAAAAAATAAAATGAAACCTCATAGCATGGATTATTTATGAGCTGTAAGGTTAAAATTTATTCAAATATTTTTTAATTGACTGATTAATGTCTGCTCAAAATTCAGCTACAGTGTTATGACAAATATTATATACATGTACTCCTAATATGACTTTTAGAGATATGATAGGTAGATACTTCACTTTACAGTAACTTGTGTAATAAAAATAAAGGTAGTCTGGCATGCTGTTAGATTTTTAACTTGCCAGATTTCTAACCATCTACCGAAAGATTTTGTACTTTTTCTCCACTACTCAAATAAGTTATTCTGACGCTGATCAGGCCAGCATTTGCCTTTACTCCTAGTCAGAAATGAATTATTTGTGGTTGGGACATCCTTCATAGGGAAGTTAAATTATTTGTAAGACTCTTAATTACTGTCAGTAGAAAGTCTATTAAGAGTACAATCTTGATATGCTTATTTTTTCTAATTCTGATCATTAAATTGCAGTGGTATTTTTAGGCATGGTGTTTATACATAATCGATCCAAAATAACTATGAAATTACCTAAACAATTATATAAACCCTATTATTTAAATGACTGTAGATTTACATTCAGCCTTAGTGGTTTGAAATGTTAGATTTTTCACCAACAAATTCTGAAAAGAACTTTAAATTTTGTTTTATTATTCTGTAAATAAAAAAAAAATACTTGATATGGTGTCAGGTCAAAATGTGGAAGAGATTTTGAAATCAACTAACTGTAAAAAAAAAATATATGCTCAATACAAATGTATAATTAAAATTTTCTTTAAAATCAACTTTAATTTAAAGAGAACTGGAGATAGAGTTATTTAAATTTCATTTTTTAGTTTAGAATAATAATGTTAAATAAATTAAAATTCTGAAATGAATATTTTGAAAAGGCCTTTTATTGATGTCAGAAAAAGAACATTTCATTTTATTTTTATTTTTCAAAATATCATTAGATAAGTAGCATACTTAAAGAGTAACTATTTTACCTCTGCATATTTTAACCATTACTCAGCTTGAAACATGATAGAAATGCTCTTCAAAATCTTGCATTCTACTTGTTTGTATAACTTGTTTAAATATATTTTGAGACAATGTATAGTTTTTCTCTATGTACTGCAACTGTTCCATAAGCAATGTTTTGGGGTGATTATTCCAACATATATATATATATTAATTTACGGTAGATAGATAGGCGTGTTGTTTTTTGTGTTTACTATTGGAGGTGTGTGGGGGGAGGGGGCATGCCAGGCAGTGAGTAATGAAAAGAGATATAGGATCACTTCAATACCCCATTTGTTTTACAATAATTGTTTATATATTCTTCAACATAAGATTGAAAGACAGACTACCCTTAAGATTTTGAGAATCCTGAACAGCTGAGGTGTAATTGAGTATAAAATTGTCTTAAAAGAGACATATATAGCATTTAGATTCGATAAAATCAAACCATACAAAACCACAGAATATCAGAGATTTTAAAGTTATTTATACTCATCATCATAAAGAACAAGTCAGGCGCAGATCCAGAGGGGGGTTCCGGGGGTTGAATCCCCCCCTTTTTTTGCATTTGAATGGGGACATGTAATTGGACCCCCCCCCCCCCCCCCCCTTTGTCCTGGGTTAGGAACCCCCCCTTTTTAAAATGGCTGGATCCGCCCCTGCAAGTTTTGTCTTTTGTGATTCATTTCTTATGTTTAAGTGCAATATGATTCGTGTTTTAACCAGATTGTTGATATTCATTAACCATGATTGTTATACTGATGTATATGTGATAAATAAAGGCAACTACCATTATTCATTAGTTGTAATTTTATTCATGGCCATGTCGAATTTCGAATTTAATTGTTAGGCTGGAGTTAAATTTCTTTAATGAACAACTAAATATTAACTTAAGTAACCTATAAATACAACCAAAAATAGTAATGTTTGTTAATTAATTTTGTAACTTCTGGTGTATGTTAATTTTGTAGATCTTGTAAATGATAAAATATGGTCAGCTTTTTGTCCTTATCACTTTACCTTGTTTTCATTTTCCTAATCCATACATTGCGGAGAATACTCATTGGAGGATCCAGAAATTTTTCATAAGGGAAGGGGAGGCACTTACTGCCATAAGAGAGGGTCTGCTCCAGTCATTCCCTAAATTACCAACGAAATTTTCCCCTTTGTACGCTTCTGATACCCATGATTGGATTTGTTCCTCAGCAGCAAGCTTAACACCAACAGTATCTTGTATGTGGATTTGCTGGTGATAATATTTGTTTTTCTCGGATATGGTAGGATTTTTATTTCAAAAGTCACTGTCAAGATTAAGCTTTCAGGATCAAGAATGTTGCTCAGAAACCATAATTATAAAATTCCCAGATATTGTGTAATTGCAGATGTGACAACTACTGATTACTGAGCAAGAACAAAACCCATACCTTATTGTAATTAGGGTCCCGCCTTTAGGGGGGTCACCCTATAGTGATCAGTCTGTCCGTCCGTCCGTCTGTCCGTCCGTAACACTTTAACTTTGTGTCCGCTTCATATCTAGAGAACCATTATGATTTCATACTTTATACTTTACATGTTTATTAACCACCACCAGAGGGCGTGTCATGATGTATGTACAACTTCCTAGGTCAAAGGTCAAGGTAAAAACACTTTGGTTTCAGTTGACAACCCTGTGTCCTGTGGTGAAGATCGTGTCCGCTCTATATCTTGAGAACCGTTATGATTTCAAAGTTAATACTTGACATCCATTTTAACCAACACTAGAGGGTGTGTCATGATGTATGTACAACTTCCTAGGTCAAAGGTCAAGGTCAAAAACTTTGGTTTCAGTTGACAACCCTGTGTCCTGTGGTGAAGATCGTGTCCGCTCCATATCTAGATAACCGTTATGATTTTATACTTAATACTTAACATGTTTATTAACCAACACCAGAGGGTGTGTCATGATGTATGTGCAACTTCCTAGGTCAAAAGTCAAGGTCAAAAACTTTGGTTTCAGTTGACAACCCCGTGTCCTGTGGTGAAGATCGTGTCCGCTCCATATCTAGATAACCGTTATGATTTTATACTTAATACTTAACATGTTTATTAACCCACACCAGAGGGTGACATGATGTATGTACAACTTCCTAGGTCAAAGGTCAAGGTCAAAAACTTTGGTTTCAGTTGACAACCCTGTGTCCTGTGTCCGCTCCATATCTAGATAACCGTTATCATTTCAAAGTTTATACTTGACTTGTAAATAAACCAACACCAAAGGGTGTGTCATAGTTTATGTACAACTTCCTAGGTCAAAGATCAAGGTCAAAAACTGGTTTCAGTTGACAACTCCATGTCCTATGGTAAAGATACAAATTTTTAATGCACATTATTCACAGCGGGGCCCACAGAGATGGCTCCCATCTCAATGGTATCTAGTTTTATTAAAGTCTGGGATAAATAGGATAAACTAGATATCATTGAGATGGAAGCCATCTCT
Source organism: Mytilus edulis (assembly GCF_963676685.1). Taxonomy (NCBI): domain Eukaryota; kingdom Metazoa; phylum Mollusca; class Bivalvia; order Mytilida; family Mytilidae; genus Mytilus; species Mytilus edulis. The sequence continues at coordinate 37,599,476 of NC_092344.1, read as the reverse complement.
GTGGGCCCCGCTGTGAATAATGTGCATTAAAAAATTGTATCTTTACCATAGGACATGGGTTTGTCAACTGAAATCAAAGTTTTTGACCTTGACCTTTGACCTAGGAAGTTGTAAATAAATTATGACACACCCTTTGGTGTTGGTTTATAAACATGTCAAGTATAAACTTTGAAATGATAACGGTTCTCAAGATATAGAGCGGACACGATCTTTACCATAGGACATGGGGTTGTCAACTAAAACCAAAGTTTTTGACCTTGACTTTTGACCTAGGAAGTTGCACATAAATTATGACACACCCTTTGGTGTTGGTTTATATACATGTAAAGTATAAACTTTGAAATGATAACGGTTCTCAAGATATAGAGCGGACACGATCTTACCATAGGACATGGGGTTGTCAACTGAAACCAAAGTTTTTGACCTTGACCTTTGACCTAGGAAGTTGTACATAAATTATGACATACCCTCTGATCTTGGTTTATATACATTTCAGGTATAAACTTTAAAATGATAACGGTTCTCAAGATATAGAGCGGACACAATCTTTACCATAGGACATGGGGTTGTCAACTGAAACCAGTTTTTTACCTTGAACTTTGCCCTAGGCAGTCGTTCATAAATTATAACACACCCTCTGGTGTTGGTTTATATACAAGTCAAGTATAAACTTTGAAATCATAACGGTTCTCAAGATATAGAGCGGACACGATCTTCACCACAGGACACAGGGTTGTCAACTGAAACCGAAGTTTTTTTATTTTGACCTTTGACCTAGGAAGTTGTACATACATCATGACACACCCTCTGGTGGTGGTTAATAAACATGTAAAGTATAAAGTATGAAATCATAATGGTTCTCTAGATATGGAGCGGACACAAAGTTAAAGTGTTACGGACGGACGGACGGACGGACAGACTGATCACTATGGATGGACGGACGGACGGACAGACTGATCACTATGGATGGACGGACGGACGGTACGACGGACGGACGGACGAACAGACTGATCACTATAGGGCGACACGCCTAAAGGCGGGGCCCTAACAATTCAAAAGAGAAAAAAAACGTGAAATCAGAGACATATATACACAGAGATTGGCAACTGTAACAGTGGTCAGCGATCGAAATTCGATCAAGATTTCGCGGAGTTGCCAATCTCTATATGAAATCAATCAATTATAAGCTATCAACATTGATGAACATTCATGTACACGACATGAAAGCAACCAATCAATTAACTTGGGTATGATGTGTCTCAGAATTTTTGTTATCTCTCTATCTAAAGATGTAGAATATTGCAGAGTATGGGGATAGGGATGCTAGTAAGTAATCTGGTGACAGCAACAGTATTAACCATTGGTATAAAGCTACCCATTTCGGAAAGTAGAAGACATTGATACTTCATATCTTGTATTATTCGTCTAGCATGTCTGTTGTTCTTGACCTCGTTTTTGTCGAGCCTGCAACTTTTGTTGCAGAAAGCACCACATAGGGATGGAGTTCCGGCGGCGCGGCGTCGTTAGCTAACTTCTTAAAAGCTTTATATTTTAGAAGGTGGAAGACCTGGATGCTTCATACTTTGTATATAGATGCCTCATGTTACCAAGTTTCCGTCAGTCACATGTCCAATGTCCTTGACCTCATTTTCATGGTTCAGTGACTACTTGAAAAAGATTAAGATTTTTTGTAATGTGAAATTCTCTCTTATTATAAGTAATAGGATAACTATATTTGGTATGTGCGTACCTTGCAAGGTCCTCATGCCCGTCATACAGTGAACAAAGTTAAGTTTTGGTGGTCAAGTCCATATCTCAGATACTATAGGCAATAGGTCTAGTATATTCGGTGTATGGAAGGACTGTAAGTTGTACATGTCCAACTGGCAGGTGTCATCTGACCTTGACCTCATTTTCATGGTTCAGTGACGTGGTTATAGTTAAGTTTTGTGTTTTTGTCTCTCTGTTTTTCATATACTGTATGCAATAGGTCTACTATATTTGGTGTATGGAATGATTGTATAAAGGTGTACATGTCTAGCTGGTATGTGTCATCTGACCTTAAGCTCATTTTCATGGTTCAGTGGTAAAAGTTAGGTTTTTCAGTTTTGGTCTTTTTATCTAATACTATATGCAATGTCAACTATATTTGGTGTATGTAATATTTTATGATCTATATGTCAGTCGCTCAGATTGAACTTGACCTTGACCTCATTTTCATGGTTCATTGCTCAGTGTTAAGTTTTTGTGTTTTGGTCCGGGGTTTTTTTAAAACTTTAAGCAATAGGTCAACTATATTTGTTGTATGGAAGAAGTGTTAGCTGTACATGTGTGCCTGGCATGGTACATCTCACCTTGACCTCTTTTTCATGGTTCAGTGGTCAATTTTTAGTTTTCTGGGTTAATGTCAAGTTTATGTTTAAATTGTAATAAAGCTTTATATTTAGGACTATCAACATTAATATCAAAGATTAGTAAAGAAGGCGAGACATTTCAGCGTGTGCACTATTGTCTTGGTTCAGCGACGGTTTAAAATAATCTGTTTTATGATAAGATTTTTTTCAAGTATTAGGTCAACTTTATTTGGTATATATATTCATTGCAATGAATATAGAATTTATGTCCGTCTGGTAGGGTTCATGTGACATTGACCTATTTTTTCTATAGTTCATTTGTCAATGTGTAGTTTTCGTGTTTTATAGCATAGAAATAGAAAAAGGTTGAAATGTCAGAGGTATAAAAACTTTATGAAATATATGTAAACGAAACTGGTTTATTCTCTTCAATACAATTGTCTACGGAAGCCGATAAGGGCCATTCAAAAAAATATTTTATACGACATTACGACATAGCACGTAATAACGACATCACTATGTCGTAATTTCGACATAACATGTCGTTAAAACGACATTGCTATGTCGTAATTTCAACATAACATGTCGTTATAACGACATCGCTGTGTCGTAATTTCGACATAACATCTCGTAATTACGACATCACTATATCGTAATAACGACATAGCTACGACATAGCTATGTCATATAAACGACAGCGCTATATAGAATGAAATTCAAAACAGTGTAGCTGTGGCCATTGATTGACACATTAAATTCATCCATTGACTGGGACAATTTACGTGAACGTTTGTCTGTAACGACCACTGTTCACGACGTACCTACGATAGACATTTAAACTGTGGGGTCACCAAAGGTTTCTTAACGCCTTTAATTATAAAATAATTCGAAAAATTATTCAGGAATAACCTTAATGTTTTGATTTATATAATATATATAAATTAAAACATCGTGTTATTTCTGATTAATTTTTCGAATTACTTTATTTATGTGTTGAGAACCTTTGGTGACCCCATAGTTTAAGTGTCTTTAAAAAGTACATATAGTGAGCAGTGGTCGTTACATACAATCGATCACCTAAATTTTCCCAGTCGAAGAATGAATTTAATGTGTCAATCAATGGCCACAGCTACACTGTTTTGAATTTCATTCTATATATAAAAGAATATGTATTATGATTGTCAATATTTTGACCTTTTTATGTCTTTTTTTTTAATCTTCGTTGCTTGACTTTAACGGTTCAGATTAAACAAAAGGCTCAATCCAGAACAACTTATAAAGTTTTTACACTGCAACTATCGATGGAGGACAAGACATTTGATATTGCAATTGATTATTTTGGTAGTTTCTTATTTTTATCCAGTGTTGCTGTATGTATAGAAAATGTATTAAATTTGATGTAACAATACAGTTAATGGTATGGGAGTCTAAAATAAAAATGATAGAATTTGTTCATACTTTGCCAAAACGTTGTATCTATTGATACATGTTGAAAAATATAATAAAAATGATAGGTCACCGCGCATTTTCTCAAGCTACAGGACGGGACAAAATGACACATTTTGTATGGATTATACAGGAAAAAAACACCATTTTGTGATTAGAAACTAAACAAAATGATAGAATTGTTAAATACTTCAAGAAAAGATAGCTTTCAGACACTGCTTTGAGAACATCTAAAGAAAAGATAGGGTCACCGTGCGTTTTTTTCCCGGCTTAAATACAAAATAGGAAAATTCCATACAGAATCCTTCAGAAAATGCACTTTTTTTTAAAGAGTTACCTCCCCTTAAAATGCCAATTTAAAAAAAAAATAAAAACAACCAAAAATAATTAACATTTGCAAAAATATCAATATTTAGAAGTTATATTCTTATAAATTGGTACTTTTAAATGAAAATGTACATTAAACATCTGCATTCCTGCATCAAATTTTGCTAACTTGATGGAAAATCTGGACCTTTGATTCTCTGTTTTTTACAATCCAAGATGGAGGAAGACACCCATACCACCTTAAGTCTAAGTTTCAGAATTAAAAGAGTACATAATTATTGTTTAATCTGTTCGGGATTTTCCTTTTTTCTTGGTGGATGAAGCTAAATTGTCTCAACAGTTATTGTAAAAATATCAAGTTTCAAAAATGAAAAAAGACCTGACCAATTAGTTATATAGATTTTAATTCTTCTTAAGGGATCATGGTTTAACAAACTTATTACGTCTTTTTGAAATACACATGTATATCAGTAAAATATAGTTGTGATAAAGATAAGATAAGGGGGATTATATATGATATAAGGTTGATTTAAAACCAGATAATGGTCACCGATCAGCAAAGAAACAGAACAAAAGTCAAATTTAATAATGCCACCAGATATTCATGTCAAACAGATAAAATAACAGTTTAAACAGATTAAACTAATTAATTCGTTAAGTCAACACATTTACTCAAATCTGCCATTGTGGGATCACCATTTTTGTTTATTTTTCTCATAAGGCCCTATATAATTTTTATGCTTGAGGCTCAGTCAACTGAGTTAGAATTTTTTTGTCTAGTATCCCAGGCTTTCAACGTATTGTTTGCAACAGAATTAGATCTTTTATTATAAATCTCTTTGTACGTTATTTCAATGTCGCCTAAGTACAAGGTTTCACTCAGTTGAGTGTCTGTGCGCATTCTCACAAATAAAGGCATACCAGAAAGTGACAAAAGGAAGAACAACAAAAGCGCTGTTCCTTTGATATATTGCTTATTTCAAAAAAAATAATCAGTAAACTATAGTCTCATCTAAAATCGTCCCAATATCCATAAGCTATTGAAAGGCTGATTTTGATTTTGTGAAAAATTTCTAGATATTAACCAACCTCTTTTATATGAAATAAGAAAGCTTTTAATTTGACTGATGGAAGCACAGTACCACAGGCACTTGTATCTATCCATGGGAAGGTCGACTATCCATATAAATAGAATACCATGTGAATGGGAATCCTTCAGTTGAATTAGAATGCAAATAAACGCATCATAGATACATGTACCAGGATTGAAATTTTATATTTACGCCAGACGCAAGGATAGCTGATATACAAAACTAAAACCTTGCAAAACTCAATTCGTTTTTAGCCATGGCGTTATCAGGTGGGTTTTTTTTCGACTGATGCATGAGTTTGAATGTTCTTCTGGTATCTTTTTCCTTTCTTTTAGATTCAGAGCCGATAATTGAGCTACATGTATCTGCAAATGTACTTTGGCGATATTAATAAAGCACTGGTTTACAGCGTGATGATTCTTTGGCAATATTATTGGATTCACTCATTTCTGTAGGACATGCAAACCCGACTGCTATGGTCCTGGCCGCAATATTTTATCGGTCTTGTCATTTTCCCCGGAATGTCCGTGTGGAGCCGGTATTCGCAGCCATTACTAGAACTCTAAAATGTGTTTCACATACATTTACCTTTGTACATTCTTTTGCTTTAAATATTCATTTGTGAAAAATATAAGTCGTAAATTAAACATCAAACATATAAACTGTAACTTGAATATTTTAATACAATGTCATTTAAAAGTCATAATTTAAGACGATAAAAGTTATGCAAAACTATGGACGGTCCCGATTTGTTCTACATTTTTTGACTGAGTATATTAAAACGGGTTATAAATATAATTCGCACTGCGTTCCTCAGCCTTTTACAAACAATCATCTCGAAACGTTCTCTTGGAGTATCTCTTGTAATATTTGCCAAAATTTGTTACGATTACAGGCACGGGAAAAGAGAGGGCTAAGATCCCGCACAAAACTGCTAATGTACCAACAAGTTTACCAGCGGGAGTTAGCGGATACATATCACCGTACCCAACTGTAGTCAGTGTCACAACCGCCCACCAGAAGGCGCTTGGTATACTGTCAAAATGTGAATCTTCACCTCCTAATTCCGCATAATATATAGCACCCGAAAATATCACTATACATATTCCAAGAAATACAGAAAGCATGAATAGTTCCTTCCAACTTGTTGATAAAGTTTTTCCTAGAAGTTGCAGTCCAACTGAATGTTTGCCGAGCTTTAGAATACGGGTAACACGTAAAATTCGTATGACGGAAATAGCACCTGTATTCTGTGCAACCCCACAATCATTTGTTATTAAAAATAATGTAATGAATAAAATGAACGGCAATATTGCAGCAAGGTCAATCCAGTTCAGAGTGTTTTTTAAAAATTGTACCTTAGATGGACACACTATAAAACGCAATAACAATTCCAAAATAAACCATGTCATGCAAAAGGCTTCAATCACAAACAGAGGATGCTTGAAATTTGGCACGTTAATGTATGCGGTTTCATTCCTTATTTCAATAGACGCGTTCATACAAATACAGTTTTTAAACATCGGCAATGTCTCTATACAAAAGGTTACTATGGAAACTGTTACAAACAAAACAGACAAAACAACCATTACTTTGGCGCCAACAGAACTATTTGGATATTCCATCAAGAGCCATAACTTAGCCGGTAAATTCCCAGATGGCAAAAGTGGTTCTGTTTCATCTGGTGGGAACCCTTCCTTCTCTTTATAAGCTTCAACAATTTCTTCATCGAGTTCATAAAATTTAATTTCTTGCAGGAACACATCAGATGGCACCTCTGGTGGTCGTTTCAGACGCCCACCACTCTGATAGAAATAAAGAATAGACTGAAACGTCAATCTATGACGATCAAAGAAAAATTCATTTCTTTTTTTGTCCCAGTAAAAGCATCTTTTAGTTCTATCCCCAAGTAAAGTGTTGGGATATCTATTCAATGTTTTGATTTGGGTCTCAAATTTCAGTCCACTTACATTTATAATAATACGTCGGCATTCCTCGTCAGTACACATGTGAATATCACTGTCCGTTTCATCGCTCAATCCACATGATACAGCTTTTTCGATTCCGCCAAGAAAACAAATTTCTTCTCCCATATCTTTAACACATCCGCTATCGTGATCCATTTTGTGTGTTCATACTTGTTAAGTAGACAATTCACCTGATAATTATTACCTGCTATATCCTCAATATATATTGTATGATAAAAGTGTGTTCACCCACCCATGATTAAAGATAGGGTAGCAAACAAGTTGGAGTCTTCTTATCCCGGTAAAATATTTCTTACAAATATTTTTAGTTCGTCTTATAACGAGATATACAATTATATTTAAATGTTTTGAATTGAAATACGTGTAAAGGTATAAAAATACAAAATTGTACAAAATTAATTGCTTCAGTGTATTCACTCGTATAATCCTTTTTGTAGTTCATTTAATTTAGCTCTTCAAGGCCGGTTTTCTTTAAAGGGATATAAGCTTCTATGTATTAAACAGAAATAAAGCGTGATTTTGTTTGTTGTTTCAATCATTTGTATCAGCAGATTTAAAAATAATATTTCCTGATTGGTTTGGTTCAATTGTGAAAAAGAAGAAGTGAGAGAGAAAAACCCACCACTGATGCATTATTTGCTTGCAAGTCAAAATCGACCTTATATTACTGCACGCGCTTACCTGTGACGTCTTTTCGTATGTTATCATGGTTTACATCACAGCTGTTAATATTCATAATTACAATCGGGTAACATGCCCATCGACCATTTTTTACGTTTTCTAGCATGCTTTAATCAGGGGCGGATTCAGGCTTGAGCGTGGTAGACGTGCGTCCCCTAAAATAGCATGGGTTCTCTTCAGCTCAGTAGAAGAATATATAGATAATTTTACCTCCAAAATTTTTTTTGAATGTTTGCGACCCCTTAATTGAATTAAAATCCTGGATCCGCCCTGGCATATGACTATATAGAGTTACCAATATCTTAACTATTCATTCAATTTTTCAACTATATCGCGTGGAGAACACTCAACATAATTTGAGTGAAAGATCAATTACTCTTTTCACACAATAAACCCCTTAATTAAGAAAGATCTCATACTGAATTGTTCGTTACTTACCTTACAATTTTCAAAGATTCGCTAATTCAATTATTAAAATTTGCTTGAAATCGAAATGGCTTCATTCAATTTTGGGACTCTTTAATCGCGATTGGTTAACATTTCATTCTATTCTTTATTCATTTTTCAGAGTGTTCCCGCAATAAATCAAATTTTATGCTCACGATGAAGAAATTGTGTGAGTCAGTGAGTTCATAAACATTTGTCATAATACTAGTACTCAAGAATAGTAACTTAAAGGTATAAAATTGTAGTCTTCACATGTTAGAGAAGACAAAATGAACATAATGCTATTGTAATTTTTAAAGACCTGACATTTAGGATATATAATGTGAAAAACGGAGATAAATTGAATAGATATACACACAAAAAAACTATCGAAAAAAAGTTGCAAAGCCATTTAGAAAAAAACTAATCAGTGTAACTGTTAAATGTTTTTATTTTTTGGTAATTGATGAATGTGATTTATGATGAATATGTTAAATTATGCTATCAAAACTATGTTGTAACATTCATAAGTATTAAACATATCTTTTCATTATAGATCTATCATTTATCAAAATACTATTTACTAGGAAAGAGATGTACCCATCGATGACACAACTATGCATAGTAAAAACACAAAAAGCAAAGGAACAGCTTTTTTTATTGCTGTTCTTCATCGCATAGTCACATTGAGGCCTTCAACATGGAGCAAAATAACTCTCACCTCACTGAGAGTTTAAGAAACCCCCACTTGCACCGGTATGAGCGTACGTCTTTGCAAACTGACGACCATTCCACAATTGTTAATTGAGGAACATAACCATGGAGTAATATCATAAAAAATTGAGTCTGTAAAAAAAATCAAATACATATTTACAACAAAATAGTTCTTACGCATATATCAGTATGTAAAATATATTTTGATAATAAAGGTATGAAATTAAATTACTAGCGATTTTTAATGATACAAAACTGTTTAAATGAATTCATAAATTGTGGGCATTTATTGACTGTTTCTCAGTTATAAAGACTTGGTACCACGTTTGGTGAATCCAAAGTACGATCTGATGTGTAAATAATCATGCTTTATTTAACCCGCCTGTATTAATGTTTAAAAGTGACAAACAAATAACGTAGAATTAGAACAAAGACTGAAGGACGGTGTGCGTCTGATTGAAATTTAATTACAAAAAAATGCTTCGCTGAGCGCAGCTGGATACGACCGCAGAGGTCCAACCCTCAACAGTTGGGACAAAAAATGAACACAATATTCACGCTTGATACAGGTCTGAATTTGGATTGCAATTAAATATTTGACACATAATAGGTTTCTGACACAGAATAACTGTAGTCAAAGAACTTTGAGTTGGTTATAGGATTAGAATTTAAATTCAATTTTCTGTGTTCGTGCAATACACTATGCTGTTACGAATTAACCCCCCCCCCCAAAAAAAAATTAAATAATTGTTTATTGCCCTTTTTTTTGCTTTTGTGCAATACATTATGCTGTTGTGAATTGACCCCCTAACAGCACCTGTATTGTTGACTGGGGTTATTGTTCGCGAAAATGAGATGTATTATATTGGCACAAATGTAATATGGTTTGTGGCACAATGAAAGAGGTTTTTTTTTTTTTGCGAAAATGTAATGTCAATTGGCACAAAAGCATAAAACTGCTGGCCAATCTTACTACGTTTACCTATCACAACTCGTTTGCTATGGCCGTGTCTGTAAGGATGTTATAGATTTCAATGAGCGAAATCTACATAGTAGATACCTGGCGAAAAATTAAGCAATTGATCTCGTTACCAACAATAAATTTAAACTTTTACCTTCCGCAATTTTTCCATGTCTACAAAGATTTTGTTTGGAAGCTTGTCCGCACCTGTATAATTATTTTGTTAAACGGGATATCAGAACGGTGATGTCGTTTATAGATCCCGTAAAATTAAATACGATCCACTTATAGTTTGGCATTGCATAAGTTCAAGCGTAACTCTGATTGCATATTATCTCTTTACATTGAAACCGTTGGCTGTGCTCTGATTGATACTTAAATCTGGGAAAACATTATTTATGTATATGTTGTTTTAAGCTTTAAACTAGCTTTCAGTAACTGCGAGTGCTCTTGTGTCGCCGATATATGTTTAGTGCTTTTATGTAGATAATTTTGTACTTCGTACCGATCTTTTTAGCAATATGCAACGGATTTTTACATTTTCTTCTTTTGTCGTGCTATACTAACACCACTGTAACAGGTTAGAGGAGAGTTGACCGCTCACAAACATGTTTGAAACTATCATATTCTTTATGGACCTGTCCCGAGTCAGGCTGTCACTCATTGGAGGTTCATATCTGGTTCATATCTGTGATATATGTTTTTTTTTGTGAATTGTATTATTATAGATTAAAGTTGGCAGTTTAGAAGATACTTAAATCGTAAGGCATAGAGAAATTATAAAGTAGTAAATGATTATCTCTACTTCGGTTGTTCTACCACTTAATATCTTAAGACTTTATCAAACTTCACCAGTGTCTGAGCAGAAAGTTGATAAACCAGGGTTATGTCAAAGAGCGCCTCCTCCTTTTTCTAAACAAGATCATCGGATGATACCAAGACCTTGTTGATAAATATTCCGTATCAACTTCACAAATGATTCATGATGGTCTTGGAGTACTGACGTTGCTTATCATCTTGATTACAGGTTATAGTGTTCTTTTTAATTGTCTTCGTATATTTCTTACCTTTATTAAGTCCATTTTTGTAATATACGTTTGGTGTGGCTCGGTATTTATACATCCCGCCTTGTGTTATTGTGCTATGGTCATCTTTTGTAGTCTTGTATTTTTATTTTTGCGTAAGTTCTTTGTCTAGAGTGTCTATATGCATTTTGTTTTAATTTGTTGAAATAATTATTTATTTGTATGGTGATTGTGATTATAAAACAAGGTTGATTGCTGATTTTTGACAAGTTTGTTTTGCTATCATATTGTTGTCAATATGAATTATTGGAATTCTGCGATGCGACTTTCATACAAGTGAGAGGTTTAGCTAGCTATAAAACCAGGTTTAATCCACCCTTTTCTTTATGAGGAAATGCATGTAAACAGTCAGAAATATGACAGTTGTTTGTCATTCGTTTCATGCGTTTGAGCTTTTAATTTTCCATTTGATAAAGAACTTTCCGTTTTGAATTTTTATTGGAGTTCGGTATTTTTTTGTACATATACTTTTAAAGGAACGTATGGAGAACATTCCTGCAGCCAAATTATTGACACCCTTTAAGAGGGCGAAAGATACCATAAATCGAAAATAAACTGACAACGCCATGGCTAAAAATGAAAAAGACAAACAGACAAATAATAGTACACAATAAACAACATAGAAAACTAAAGACTGAGCAACACAAACCCCACCAAAAACTGGGGGTGATCTCATGTGCTCTGGAAGAGTAAGCAGACCCTGGTCCGTATGTGGCACCCGTCGTGTTGCTCATGTTATTACAAATCCGTTAAATAGTCTAATTCTGTAACCTGTACTCATAAAGGTAAAATAAAGTATAAAATTTCTTTTGACTTTCAATACTGATTACTTATATTTTGCCATTGCACAATGTCATGCGTTTTTCACAGACTGTTTACGACTTATACACACTACAAATAAGTTGGATTTGAGTAATTGCTACTTTAGCCTAGGAGAACATTATTTATTTACAAGTTGCAATTCGCTTTTAACCTATTTTCAGTAACGGCAAGTATACTCTTATAATGGTGTTTTTTGTTCTTTGAATACATTTTACTTCTTTTTATGAGTCGTACCGATCTTTGGAGTTAATTAATACCTGGATACAGGGAATACTGAGCGTTCACAAACATGTTTAACCCTGTTACATGCTTAATGTACATGTACCAAATAAAGGCAACCGTAGTATACCGCTGTTCGAAACTCATGAATCGATAGAGAATCAAAACAAATCCGGGTTACAAACCAAAACTGAGGGAAACGCATCAAATATTAGAGGAGAACAACGACACAACATTAAAATGTAACACACACAGAAACGAACTATAATATAACAATGGCCATTTTTCTGACTTGGTACAGGACATTTGAAGAAGAAAAAATGGTGGGTTAAACCTCGTTTTGTGGCATGCCAAACCTCCCGCTTTTATGGCAATGTTAAATATAACATTTAAATGACAACATTACATGTTAAAATAGATATAGGAAGATGTGGTGTGAGTGCCAATGAGACAACTCTCCATACAAATAACAATTTAAAAAGTAAACCATTATAGGTTAAAGTACGGCCTTCAACACGGAGCTTTGGCTCACACCGAACAACAAGCTATAAAGGGCCCCAAAATTACTAGTGTAAAACCATTCAAACGGGAAAACCAACGGTCTAATCTATATAAACAAAACGAGAAACGAGAAACACGTATATATTACATAAACAAACGACAACTACTGTACATCAGATTCCTGACTTAGGACAGGTGCAAACATTTAGACTACAATTATACAAATAAATGGGAGAACTTATAGAGTGGGGCGCTCATATTCGCCGTGGACACAATTTCGCCGTTTTATGAATTTGAGGTGTTAAAACTTCAAAGGTTGGTTGAAATGGAAGAAATATGCCGGGAAATTATATTTTTATAAAAAATATGATTATTTTTGAAAATGAGACTAAATTTCGGCATTTACCGCAAAGGACCGAAAAACGGACAACGATTTTCAGTCAATTTCCTGAATGAAAAAAACGATTCAAAAGAAGTATTTCTTAGTAATTCTTTGACTGGTTGCCCTATACTTCAGTTTTTTACACCTTTCAAATGTCTGCTATTTATCTATTATAATGAAATTTATTTGATAAATATTGTTCAAAGCTGCAGTTATTTGGTTTAAATTAGATGTGTAAAAACGGCGAATATGTGTCCCCCGTTGACAAAACATTCGGAAATTTCAAACACTCTTTAAACACTTCAGATGATTTTTCTAAAACAAACACGTTTTAAAGCTAAGAATATTTTGCATGTGAAGTTATCTTCATATAGAACTATCAGTATACTTCAAAAACATAAAGACCTGAACATAAACCGAAGAAAACATGGAAAGATATGGCGAAAATGAGCACCCCACTCTAGGACAGAGAAACACACGAATAATAGCTAACAAAAGGTACCAGGTTTAAAATTTAATACGCCAGACGGTCTTTTCGTCCACACAACTTCAAGACTAACCAGTGACACTCGGATGAAAAAAGTTCGAAAGTCAGGAGCTTGTAGTTCAGTGGTTTTCGTTGTTTTACGTCTGTCATATTTGTTTTCGTGAATTTCATTGTAAAAAATCAGGCCGTTAGTTTTCTGATTTGACGTTTTTCACATCATTTCATGTCAGAGCGTTTTATAATTGACTATGCAGTATGGCTTTTCTCATTTTTGAAGGCTGTATGTATGGTTACCTCAGATGGTTACCTGTAATTACTTCAATCCCCCTTTTGGCAATAATCGGGAACTTGCATGACATAATTTACACTGTGGAGTAAAGGAGAACACCCCTGGCTTTATATAAATTCCTCGGTGAGATGGGTATATAATTCACTTTTTCTACAGTCATTAGATTTTTTGAACCATCTGAGTGAACATTCAGTCAATGCTGTCATTATCTTATTGGACTATCTTGACACATTTTGAATTTTTTACGTTTTTTTTTTTTTATCAAAATCTTACGAAAACTTTTTAAATTCGACTGTTGACTGTCCACACGGTTACTAGGTATAAACCTGTGTTGTAAGCCAAATTTTGCCGTACCTTTGTTGATAAAGCAAATAACACGGAAGGGAAATTTAAAATAGCACAAAGAGACGAAAATAATTATAAAACTTTAACCTGCAAATTTATTTAATACTAATTGGTAAATCACATTCGAGCGACATTGTAGTTTTCAATGACATTTGTAATATATATCATTTCGACATACTTCAAATCCACACATTTTCTTTTATCCAAATGTAAGTATAAAACATGTGCAGCTATAGTTATAAAAAGTTTTTCATCTGACGATAAAAATGACAATTGTCCTAAATATAATATATTGTAAAATTGCCAGAAGTGTTTAAATAATGTGTTTATCTGAAATCTTAAATGAAAATACACGAGACTCATTCATAACTTAAACAAATATAAATTTGATGAGTTTTTCTTTTTACAATTCGTGTGAAATGAAATGTACATTTCCATTTACGTCAGCACTTTAGCAGTACAAGTCATTATGTATGTATGTAATAATTAAAGCACAAAAATAAGACGACATTATACTGGTATTATACAAAGTTTTGACAAGGAAAACCTTTATTACTACTTAAATATCATTTAGCAAATAATGCCGAACAATAGTAACCATGCGTGTGACGTAATGTTTTTGAAACTTTCGCTACGAATAACAGGATTAGAATAATGTTGAAGTAAACTAATTATAACAAAATAATCCGTAAAAATTAAAATGGTAATACAGCTAAGTTTAATATACTGAAATATTAATCTTGCATAATGAATTCCTGATCAAACATGAATTAAGATAAGTTTGATGCTGGTGAATTATCTATTTTGATTTTATTCTCATGCATATTAAAGTTTCCTTATTTTGATTTTACTTTCTTATATATAAATGTTTTCGTCCAGTTTTCACTCGTCAAAATAAACAATAGATGAATTTCAAAATAAGCATTCAAATAAATTATACCATTTTAAGTGTATATATTGACAGACATTCAAATTTCAAAAGCCACCTCTACCAGTTGATGCGCGGTAATAGTTACTAAAATTTGTAACAATAACAGGAACTGGCAATGCAATTGACAGCAATCCACATAAAACTGCCAACGTGCCGATAATCTTTCCAAAAATGCCAACCGGATACATATCTCCGTACCCGACAGTTGTCATGGTAACGACTGCCCACCAAAACGATCCCGGAATGCTAGTAAAGTGCGTGTTTTCTTGAGATAGTTCCGCATAGAAAATAGCACCTGAAAATATAACAATTCCTATTCCGAGGAAAAGAACGAACATCATTAGTTCTTGTACACTGTCTCTTAAAGTTTTTCCTAGAAGTTGGAGTCCTTCAGAATGCTTGCTCAATTTCAGTATCCTTGCAACTCTTAGAACCCTAAGAACTGATATAGCACCAGTTTTTGACGATCCCTCACATTCTCCAGTTATAAACAGCATGGCTAACGATACAACAAACGGCATAATTGAAACTATATCAATCCAGTTGACGAAATTCTTTATAAAAAGTACTTTAGAAGGACAACTGATGACTCTAAATATTAACTCTATAATGAACCACGACATGCATGTTGCTTCTATGATAAAAAGAGGCTGCACAAAGACAGGAACCTCTTTACGAGAGGTTACATTTCCAGGATGAATCTGTGTTACATTTGTACACCCCATATTTGCATACTGAGGTAAAGTTTCCACACAAAAATTGACAACAGAAACAACTATAAAAATGACGGATAACAATGCAAAAATTTTAGCAAGTATTGAGCTCGTTGGGTATTCAAAAAGTTCCCAGATCTTTCTTTGAAGAGGATTCTTTGGCATTATTTCATGTCCAGTATCTTCAATTAAAAATCCTTCAGATTCCTTATAAGCAGTAATAACAGTGGCCCCAAGCTCGAAAAACTGCAACTCGGTTAGAAAAACATCAGTTGGAACTTCAATAGGTCTTAAAAGCCTACCGCCACTTTGATAAAAATACAATATAGCGGGGAAACTTGGTCGATGTCGATCAAAGAAAAATTCCTTCCGCTTAGTATCCCAGTAATATTCTCTTTTAAACTTATCTCCAAGAAGAGTGTTCGGAAGTCTATTGAGTGTCCGCAGTTGTGTTTCAAACTTTAGACCACTGACATTGATAATAATCCTTTCGCATTCTTCTTGTTTGCAATTATGACCATCCGTTAAACTGGTAGTTTCCAGGAACTCTGGCTTTTCTATCAAACAAACGGATTCATGGTCAGAATCAGGCTCACATCTTTCAGGAATAAGTTCGGACCGTTTGGAATCACATGATGCGTTCCGGCGATGTTTTCGCAAAAAATGTGGCGAATGTGGCGAATGGTGATGGTAGTCCGGCGAAAGATACCCATCTCGCCCTACTGCAATTGAACCCCTATGCTGATGTGTTTGTGTTTGGCTGATCACGTGCATTGCTAAACAAATTCTTCTTCTTCTTCCGGTAAGCGGCCACCGTCAACTGGTTGACTATTCTTCCACAATTACAACTGTTGTATCTAATTCTCCCCTAAACGAATAAGAAGGTATATAAATGTATATCACTGTATAATAAACTGTATCTTCGACGTCACGTTCACATAATAAATACTCCTTTATCCATTCATAGATGTCATTAAAAATGTATACACCAAAATTGAAGAACTTCAACTTATAATCATTGAATTCGGTATAAAAAGACTCTGAGTATTTCTATTTTGATAATAGTCCTATTGAACACCCGTTTAAAATTTGGCAATGACTGTTTGTCTTCATGTAATTTATTTCGCTGGCGGGTTTTAAATGGTTTTAAGTACACATATTTCTATACAGGGGAAATTAAGTAACCAATTCAAAAGTATGTTACGCGTATATTATATACCTTTAAATATTCATTCTCCTGGATTAAGGTTTAACTGGATTATTTAACAGTAAAATGGATTATAAATTTATATTTTACTATATGACGATTTCGTATGACCTTAAAAAAAAGCAAAAAAGTATTCTTATAGAGGAATTTGCCAAAATTAAATAACACCGTTATGTATTAAATATCAAGTTAAAATTTATCGTGAAATTATAAAATGTATATATATCATATGTTTCAACTACCGGGCAAAGTTGACCTTAGATGAATTTAAATTTTACTTTTTCCATTTTTTTTGGTATTTATTATATAGCTCTGTAACGGTTCTTGATATCATTGTTAAATATTCGGTTTTAAGCGTTCTTGCTGAAGGTTAATTCAGAAAAGCCATATGACGAATTGTTATTTTCTTTTTGAACTCCGGACAAACTATGAAGGTTTGGATGGAGAGTCCTTTTTGAATTATTTAATTATTCTATGTAATTTTCCCTTTTTTTAGTAACTTTTCCCCTTTATTTTCTATTCTTTATATTATGTTAGCGTTCCAGTATTCTCTATTCTTGATATGTTATTCTATTATTATTTATTTTTTTTATATAATTTTTATAATTTTTTTCTCTCTATTCCAAATTTAATTTTGTAACCATTCATTCTTCATTCTGCTATTGCTCTCTGTTATGTACTAGTATATACAAATGTATACTCTATCCAGACACTCAGCTATTCAGAACATTATCAAGCAAAAAAAAACTTTAATATTTTAATTCTTTTTCTCATGTAGAACATTCCTTTATTATATAATTCAAAACACGGATACTGTTTGAATGTTGATTTCTCAAAAAAATTAAATCATATACACTTGAATCAGATTTAGAAAATCATAAGTAGGGTAAACAATAGACCGTCAATAGAAAATTTAAGAGATTTGTGTTTGCCTTTGAAACTGTACATTGACTTTATGATTCTGTATACAAAATTCGTGTTAATAAGTCATGTTTTCTGTTTCAAACGTAGAACTCAATTGTTATGTGTATATATATCTATATATCAGGGATGTTTGACAACTCTGCAATATCAGAAATTATGGTATGAGGAGAATCAAACAATCTTGGTCAATAAAAAATCAATTGAATTTCTAATTATCAAGAGTTAAGATAATTATAACGATTTGAAGTATACTTTGAAATGCACGTTCAAATACAATATAAAAAGTTTATCACGGGTTTTAGAAAAATTATGTAAATTCATAAATGTGAAAGTCAGTCCTCCAAGTTAATTTCATTGTATTGTTCACACATACTTGTTATAAGTTTACCTTATAGTTATATTTATGTATGTTCTCTAAAACTATGTAATTGTAATTTTATGAGAAATAAAGTATTCGCATTCGTAAAGTATTCGTACACATTCTTATGAGTTGCGTACACAAAATGTATCTTAGCTCGCCGGATTACTAACTATAATTGCCTAGCATTACATATGTGATTAACTAGAAACTGACAAAAAGTGCTAATGATAAGATATAGATTTTATATAGAAAGTGACAAACGGATTAAAAGTACATAATGTTAATTCATGTAACAAGCACATACATGTGAATCGAAACCTATTAGATTAAGTGGCTGAACTTGACAAAAATGTCCGAATGATAAAAGTTAAAGAGTCCACAGAAAAGTTACTTTTATTATTTAACATAAGAAATACATGAACAATTATCGCTGTCACACATGCACCACTCTTTTATTCTCTAAGTAAAATTGAGAATGGAAATGGGGAATGTGTCAAAGAGACAACAACCCGACCATAGAGCAGACAACAGTCGAAGGCCACCAATGGGTCTTCAATGCAGCGAGAAACTCCCGCACCCAGAGGAGTCCTTCAGCTGGCCCCTAAACAAATATATGTTACTAGTTCAGGGATCAATGCAGCGAGAAACTCGCACACCCGAAGGTGCGTATTATTATTTGCACCAAGATGTTGTACAATGAGTTGGATACCCTGCGTTTATCATGCTTTCTAATAACAGATGATAAAATCGCTGAAAGACCCCCCCCCCCTCCTAAATTGTTGAAAACTATCATCCTGCATTGACACTGATATCTTGGTCACCAATTCGGGCTAATGACCTCAACATTTCCTTTTTCAATCTTGCCTTATTTCTTGTATTTAAATGACATTTTCTTTTTTTGGATAGACAAATAAAATTGAGAAAGGAAATGGAGAATGTGTCAAAGCGACAACAACCCGACCATAGAGCAGACAACAGTCGAAGGCCACCAATGGTTCTTCAATGTAGCGAGAATTCCCGCACCCGTAGGTGTCCTTCAGCTGGCCCCTAACAATATGTATACTAGTACAGTGATAATGGACGTCAAACTAAACTCCGAATTATACACAAGAAACTAAAATTAAAAATCATACAAGACTAACAAAGGCCAGAGGCTCCTGACTTGGGACAGGCGCAAAATTGCGGCGGGGTTAAACATGTTTATGAGATCTCAACCCTCCCCCTATACCTCTAGCCAATATAGAAAAGTAAACGCATAACAATACGCACATTAAAATTCAGTTCAAGAGAAGTCCGAGTCCGATGTCAAAAGATGTAACAAAAGAAAATTAATAAAATGACAATAATACATAAATGACAACAGACTACTAGCAGTTAACTGACATGCCAGCTCCAGACCTCAATTAAACTGATTGAAAGATTATGTCTTCATCATATGAATATCAGACACAATCCCTCCCGTTAGGAGTTTAGTATCATACTATCATAAAATATATGAGAAGAACATAACCCGTGTCATGCCAATAACTGTTTAAAAAAAAAATGTGTTTAGTTCCGATGCAAAGACCCTATAAGTGAATCAATATTAAAGTCAAAATATGCATTCTTTAATGACCTGACAACAGTATCGTAACTATATCCCTTCTTAATAAGTCTGTTTAAAGGTTTTGTAAGCTTTTGAGGTGCTTTTGTTGGGAAAATGTGGTTGATTACATAGGAAATCACTCTAGCATAACTGTAGCGAGCCTCCTCTTATGGCATTCATTCAGTGACACCCCGACCCCATTATAAAAAAATCTGGCTCCGCCACTGAACCCTGCCTAACATGATATATCTGTTTAATCACACCGAATATCAACAGAGATGGTTAAGTTTACAAACGTTAGATATTTAATTCCACCATTCTAGTGTTAAAAGGGCATACGATACAGTTACAGGGGAGGTAATGACGTTGATAACGTAAATTGTTATTTTCGCAACGTCAAACTACGACTTATCGGGAAAAGATTCAGTTTTCGACTGATTTTTATCATTCAAACTTATTGAACTTGAAAACGAGTTCATGGACCCCTCTTTTTCAAAATGCCATTTGGTTTGATTACGCAAGAAGATTATTTGTGCCAATTTTCATGAAAACGTAAATAGTGCCTTTTTTTAAATTTGATAAATATACAGCAAAAAATAATTTTTTTTTCTACATTCATGAACATTTGATGAATATGAGTTATTTCTGAATAAAAAATGTATAAATTGAGGATACTTATAAAATACAGAAATTACAAATTATTTAACGAAAAACAATTTGTGTTTATCTTTTAAAACAAAAAAGTTATGTCTTTCTTTCGAAAGGGAAAATACGGCCACAAATCCGAATTTTGAGCAAATATACAAAATTTTGACATTTTACGCAAAAAATAGCATATGAAGGTGTATTTTTTATTACATATTTGGATTCATTTTTTTTTAAAGAATTCTGCCCTTCTCCTCTCAGTTCTAATGACTGTTTTAAAAAGTTTTTTTAATACATTATACAGGAGTTTAGCTTGCCATTCACTTTTTATTCTTGGGTCCGAGACATAAAATAACGAGAAGGTAAAATAAAATTTAAATAGATAATTCCTTTTGTTAATTTACATTGAAGGAGGAAGTGTTTTTCACCCTCCATCATGCAAGTGGCATATTTTCATATTCTATCCTTTCTAGGATAAATCACAGGTCTTTTCCTATTTCTTATCCATGGTCACGACTTCTCAACAATATGAAGCATTTTCTTGAAGTAAAGTAATTGGAAGCGGAAAAAAAACTCCAATACATGTAAGGCTATGAACTAATCAAAACCTAAGATATATGCATATTCGTTGCTCTCTATTGAACTTATGGACACTTTGACTTGTCTAATGTTTCCAAATTTGTTTTTCGCAATTTGTTTCGTTATAATATATGAAGTTAGTTTTCTCAATTGACCTGTTCAAGTTCATTTTTTTCATGTTGATATGTTTATCATAGTTTAGACTGTAAGGTTGTCTTTAATTGCTTACATCCATTTCATTTGAACTTTGTCGGAAAGTTGTTTCATTTGCAATCCTTTTTTAGCTCACCTGGCCCCAAGGGCCAAGTGAGCTTTTCTCACCACTTGGCGTCCGTCGTCCGTCGTCGTCGTTCGTCGCCGTTAACTTTTACAAAAATGTTCTCCTCTGAAACTAGTACTGGGCCAAATTTAACGAAACTTGGCCACAATCATCATTGGGGTATCTAGTTTAAAAATTGTGTCCGGTGACCCTCCAAACAAACCAAGATGGCCCCCATGGCTAAAAATAGAACATAGGAGTAAAATGTATATTTTGGCTTATAACTCTGAAACCAAAGCATTGAGAGCAAATCTGATATGGGGTAAAATTGTTTAATAAGTCAAGATATATCTGCCCTGAAATTTTCAGATGAATCTGACAATGGGTTGTGTGGTTGCTGCCCCTGAATTGGTAATTTTAAGGAAATTTTGTCCGTTTTCGTTATCTTGAAAATTATTATAGATAGAGATAAACTGTAAACAGCATTATCTGTATCTGTATCGTTACGTCGAAGGTACCAATACTGGCTTTTACTCGACGGGAGAGAGAGCGCATATTGTCGGCGTTGGAGAGCTGTTTTCAAGCTCTCAACTGATTTGGCGCACACTATTTCTTCTTCCAGTTGGGTCCAGTGAATCACAGTCTTGACAAAGAATGAGTTCTTTTAAAATTGCTCAGTTTTACAGTTTGTAGTTTCAATTGCCTATGAATTGTTTTTTACTGAGTTGCTCACTATGTTTGTGTTTTCAAAGTCTACAAAGCGTGTCGGTTTGATTGTCCTTTTGGTTTTGTTTTTTACCAAAAATTCGTCAGGTTTGATAGCTGGGACCAAACCATCAACCACTTTGTACAGAAATACCAGTCTTTGGCTTGTTCTTCTGGACTGTAGGTGTTCAAGTTCCAGTACTGTTGGCATTTTGGTGACCGATCCTTCTTCTCTTGATTTATAATCCCCTATGATGAATCGAGCTGCTCTTTGGATTCTTTCTAATTGGTTGATGTTGTTTGATGTATAAGGGTCCCATACAATTGCCCCATATTCCATCGTAGATCTCACCAATGAAATGTATGCTGTTTTCTTGCAGTCTTTTGGGCAGAATCTTAGATTGCGTCTAAGAAAGCCTAGTGTAGAATTTGCTTTCTTAGTTACATTTGAAATGTGGGTGGTCCATTTCAGATCGTCCGATATCTGTAGTCCTAGGTATGGATTGTGTTTGACCTGTTGGAGTATGTGTCCATCAAGGGTATAGAACTTCTGGCTTTTGTTCTTAATGCTCAGGATGTAACATTTCTTTGCATTGAAGCGCATACCCCAGTCTTTGACCCATTTTTATAGGCTAACCAGATCTTGTTGTAACAGTGTGTGGTCCCGTTGTGTTTTTATATTTCTGTATAGCAGACAATCATCAGCAAAAAGTTGATTTAACTGAGTCCGGGAGATCATTAATATGACAGAGGAAGAGAAGGGGGCCGAGTACGGTTCCTTGTGGCACTCCTGAATCCACTGTAGCTTCTTCAGATTCCTCTCCGACAATGACAACCTTCATCCTTCTCTGAGTTAGAAACATTTCTATCCATTTATTCAGTGGTCCTCTCACACCATATTCATCTAGTTTGTGCAGGAGTTTGTTGTGTGGAACTGTGTCAAATGCTTTGAAAAATCCAGGATAGCAACATCAATTTGGTTACCAGCATCTAGTGATTTCATGAAGTCGTGCAGTGTGACTAGTAGCTGTGTTTCATACGAGTATCCGGATCTGAATCCATGGTTGAATGATTTTAGTACCCGGTGTTTGTCTAAATGGTTTAGTATGTGCTTACAGAAGATATGTTCAAGTATTTATACACGGCACAGATGTTGGTGATACCGGTCTATAATTTTCTGGTGCATGTTTGTCTCCTTTTTTAAAGACGCTCGATATGTTAGCGTTTAACCAGTCTCTTGGCAGTTCTCCAGTATTTATTGACTTTTGGTGTATTATTGAGAGTCCTGGTGCAAGTTGTTTTGAGCACTCTTTGAGGATTCTATTAGGTATACCGTCTGGTCCTGAAGCTTTTGATGGATTCAGTTGCCTGAGTAGTTTTTCGACTCCTTCATGTTTTATTTCGAGGAATGGGATTGAGTTCTTTATGTGCTTTGTTGTTTTCGGCAGTGTTTTGTCGTTGTCCCTTGTGAACACTGATTTGAATTGTTGTATCAGTAGTTCTGCCTTCCCTTTACTACCATTCACTAGTTGCCCATTGCTTTTCAAAGGTGATACTCCAATGTTGTCTTGTTTCCTAGATTTTATGTATTTCCAAAAAGGTTTTGGATTGTTGTTTTCTAGTCCCTCCATTATGGTGTTGTTGATGTATTCCCATTCAGCCTTTCGGACTTGTCTTTTGCATTCTTTTTGAAAGTGCCTGTAGTTTGACCAGTTCTTTGTTCTCTTTGCTTGTTGGTATAGCCTGGTTTTCTTTTTGAACATTTTCCTAATTTTGTGATTTATCCAGGGTAAGCTTGTTTTAGAGCGGATGAGTTTTGATGGTATGTTCTTGTCCAAATTAACGTATAGTTCGTATTTAAATGTGTCCCATAATTCTTGTACTGTGGTGTTGTTTTGGTTCATATCCCTGATTTTGTTGGAAATGTATCCAGTTCTTCATGGAGATCTTCCCATTTTGCTTTCGAGTAAATGTAGCATTTACGTGGCCATTTACTCTGGTAGTGTGGTTTTGTATCACAGTCTGTTATGATCATGTCATGGTCAGATATTCCTGGAGCATTTGTTGATGTTTTGATGAGTGATGGGTTGGTGGTTAACACTATGTCCAGTAGATTTTCACCTCTAGTTGGTGTTTCATGGATCTGAGTGATCGAGTGAGACATTAGGACTTCCATAAGGGCTTTTTGTATTTCTTTATCTTGTGCGTTTGGGTTTATTGACATTGTGTTCCAATCAATATCTGGACAGCATTAATGTTCAGCAAAGTAAGATCTTCAAATAAGTCAACATGATCAAAATGGTCAGTTGACCCGTAAAGGAGTTATTGTCCTTAATAGTCATTTTTTACCAATTTTTTGTAAATTTTTGTAATCTTATACAAAAATCTTCTCTGAAACTACTGGACCAAATTTAACCAAACTTAGCCACAATCATTATTATGGTATCTAGTTTAAAAAATGTGTGCGGTGACCCGGACAACCAATCAAGATAGACGCCATGGCTAAAAATAGAACATAGGGGTAAAATGTAGATTTTGGCTTATAACTCTGAAACCTAAGCATTTAAAGCAAATCTTACAAGGAGTTAACTTGTTTATCTAGTAAATATCTATCTGCCCTGAAATTTTCAGATGAATTGGACAACTGGTTGTTGGGTTGCTGCCCTCCAATTGGTATTTTTTAAAGAAATTTAGCCGTTTTTGGTTATTATCTTGAATACTATTATAGATAGAGATAATCTGTAATAAGCAATAATGTTCAGCAAATGAAGATCTACAAATAAGTCAGCATGACCAAAATGGTCAGTTGACCCCTTAAGGAGTTATTGCCCTTTATAGTCAATTTTTAACAATTTTCATTAATTTGGTAAATTTTTAAAAGTTTTTACAAAATGTTTTCCTCTGTAACTTAAGGGCCAAGTTCATTACAGATAGAGAAAATTGTAAGTTGCAAGAATGATCCGTAAAGTGTGATCTACAAACACATCACCATCACCAAAACACAATTTTGTCATGAATCCATCTGTTTCCTTTGTTTAATATGCACATAGACCAAGGTGAGCGACACAGGCTCTTAAGAGCCTCTAGTTTTATATACACTAGATATCACTGGAATCAGAATGTTCTCTAGTTTATAATAAAATAAAAATAAAGTGTACTTTTGATATATTTAAAAAAAATCAATCCTAAGAACATGGGTGGGGGGAGGGAAGTCTAATTTGAACATAAAAAAAAACCTGAAATCAGGCCATGTGCATACCCATGAAGACATGATACCTGCACATTTCACATAATCAAAACTGTACATGCAATTTAAAGGTTTTTACCTGGCCTTTCAAAAAAATCTTGTTTCAGGGTACAGTCTCTCCTGCTCCGAAAAGAGCTACAGTGGCTGAAAATAAGTTTTCCATTTTCACTGCCAAAAAAAAACCCAGGATGTTTACAGTTGTGTCTCCCCTAAAACATGTATATTTAATACAATTTCTTAATGATTTTAATCATTCAACCTGTTTTAATTGAAAGTTAATTATTGTAACTAATATTTACAATCAAATACAAAAAACATGATACTTTTTCACCAATTAAGTATATAAAGGGATTTCCACCATGGCTATTTTTAGTCGGGGAATAACCCCTAGTTTTATAAACGAAATAGTTTATAGCACCCCTAGACTCTCTCTCTCTCCTCTCCTCTCTTCTCTCTCTCTCTCCCCTCTCCTCTCTCCCCTTTCTCTTCCCCCCCCCCTCTCTCTCTCTCACAGACACAAAGTCACACTGTTACAGATTGAGAGAAAGTAAAAAAGAGTGTGAGAGAGAAAGTAAGAAAGAGTGTGCAAGAGATAAGTGTGAAACATAGACCATGTAGACAGTGAGAAAAAATTGAAAAATTCAAAGAGAGTCTTAAAGAATAAAGAGAATGAATGAAGATAGAAAGAGATCTGTTCCTAAATAATTTCTTCGAAGCCAGAAGAAATTACACCTTGTAAAGCAGTAACAGGTTCTCCTCCGTCGGCGCTGTAAATTATAACAGTCCATTGGCGAGAACACCACTGCCTACCAGAATTTTGGAAGAATTGACGCCGTAACCTTCAGTTCCCGTCATTAGGTCAGAGCGCACCCCTACACATTGAAATGAATCCTTTTATCTAAATAAGAATATAATGCAATTTTCGGTGTTTTTTATTTCTGAGTCTTGCAATTTAACTTTTGGGAAGGAACTCGTTGATATGTTAATTGTATTTTGTATATAAATAGTTTATCACTCTTTTGAATTTATAAGTTTAATAGAGTAAAAAATGTTTTGTTTTTCAAATATTTTAAAATAATTCAAATGAACATGATAATGGGTGGTAACTTCAGTTTTTAAATATTTGTACTACAAATAAAATATAACACGTGTTTTCCAGTCTATTCAAGTGAGATAATTGAATAATTAACACAAAACACAAACAACACTCACTTTTAAATTACCTAACTATATAAAAATGAGGAGATGTGGTTTAAATACCTATGAAATAACTATTCGCCAAAGTGCAAATGAAGTGGATGTAAACAGTTTACTATATCATGTCAAAGGGATTTTATTAGAATTACTAGAACACTTCCGTGATATCGCGGGTCCGTGACTGAATTAAAGTACATGTATATAACTATGCGTAAGACATAAACGATATAACGCAAATCAAAATGTGTTATCAGTGTACAAGCGGACAGTGACACAAAACGGAAGTTGCTGATCTGTCCGACGGCGATCGGCTCGTTGTTTTTCAAAAAAATATAGAATATCAACACAAAGTGTCCCATAATGGATTGTTCAGCAGCTCAAGGTAAGTGAATAACTACAATGATGTATTTTTGACCATTTAAAGCTTATTTTATGCTTTTAGCATCAACCGTCTTTTTAAAATAACTCCTGATCATGAAGAGGGGTCAAAATTTTGCGATTTTTCGAGTCATAAATCTTAACAAAACTCCGAAAATTCAAACATTTTCAAGATTTTTAATCGATACATAGTTGAATAATCATATTCCGCATACAGACACAAAAGTTTGGTTCATTTTTTTTTATTATATTGTCACAATTGAATCTTTTCTATTCAAAGTGTACTGTCCGCCTCGTTGCCACCGTATGTTTTCATACTGTCCGATTCGTTGGTCATATTCATGATCGATATCTTAAGCAAAAGTAAGATTGAAACATGCAATTTATCCACATTTAAACTTTATTCAACACAGATACTGTCTATGATTATATATGGAAAATATTTATAGATTATATATTCAGCTTGGATCTCGTGTCAATTAAAGGGGGACATTGGTCACTTTTCCAGAACCTTTACTCATGTCTGCTGCTCGTATTCATCGTTTGCGGACCTTGTGAAAGCGTTTTTGAGTTATTGTTCGAAGTGTGGACGACGGACAGACAGACAGACATACAGACAGACAGACGGACGGACGGACGGACGGATGGACTGACGGACGGACAGATAGACGGACGGACGGACAGACGGATAACGGTACGGCGTATACAAATGCTTACATGCTACAACCAAGTTCAACACAGCAAATATAAAAGAATAGTCTTTAAAAAAAAACACCATTAAACACTGGCGAACAATATTCCCTTATACAATGTTTCGTTGATTTTCAAAGTATTTTCAAACAGGAAATAGGTGAATGGCAAATTAACGACAGTGTAAAATTTGTTTTTAAACAGTATGTTACCGGCCCCTGTGTTAGCATGCAGATTTGAAAATAACTTACACGCTACAACTCACAAAATTAATCACAAGGTCCACATTTAATGTAAAATAATTCTTGTTTAAAGATGATCAGAAAACTTTGGTAATATACCAAAGTATTTCGTATGGTTTGACGGACGGACGGACGGACGGACGGAGTGAATGACGAAGTATAGCGGTTACGAGACTTTCTTTCACTTCGATGACGCAGGTTACAATCAAGATATAGATTTAGATATGGTCATAAAAGATTTACTTAAAGCATATGACCAATAAGAGGCGGATCCAGATTTTATAAAAATAAAAGGGGTCCCACTAATGTTTGCATCAAGAATGGAGGAGCGGACACAAAACAAGTTGACCCGCAATCTCTGTAAATTTTAAATGAAATTAAAACCGATAAGGATGGCCTGGGGGCCCACGCCCGTTTTTGTTCAGCTTATGCCATGTTGGTATACGGCGTGTAATGTTTAGAACATAATAATATTTGATAACTTCATTGATTTATATTTGATCAATCGTTCAGCATAATTATCAAAGCATTTATATATATTTTTATCACACATTTTGAACTGATATGTATGCTTTTGCATGGTCAGATAAAGCAGGAAGTTAAAGTTGGCTATTTTCCAATATCCATATCAGCCCCCGAAAATCCATATCAGCCCCTGAAAATTGATATCAGCCCTTGAAATCGATATCAGCCTTTGAAAATCGATATCAGCCCTTGAGAATCGATATTAGCTTTTGAAAATCCATATCAGCCCCAGTAAACTTGGAAATATGTGATAAATAGATCATGACATGTCATTTTACATATCGGCCCTGGTTTCAGCCTTCGACCCATATCAAGCCCTCGGGCTAAAGCCCTCTGGCTTGATATGGAAGTCTAGGGCTGATACCAGGGTCGATATGGAAAATGCCATGTAATAATTTAAAATTATCGTGTCCTTTTCTTCACAGACATTTCAAAAGGAAAATACGCTCTTACTTTGCATCCGTGATCAGACTTTAACATTTCGATCATAATGTATACTATAACATAGATGTAATCGTAGGTACATGGGGACGGGTATTTTTTGCCCCATATTTTCCATATTTGTTAATTTCACTGATATTCGTGTTTTTTAAACTTACAAAAATATAATTCAGGAGCGGATCCAGAAATTGTTAAGAGAGAATTCATACCCAGATGAAAGATTAAAAAAAAAGTAACTAGGGTTCCCAACCCCGGACCCCCGACCGCCTGGATCCGCAACTGCCTAAGCGATTACAAATACATGTATTAAGTAACGTGAATGTATTCATATTAATTTATTTAATCGATGATTTGTACATATAAGAATTGAATAATAACTCATACAGAATAAATGCAAGTTATGATAAAAAATTTAACAAGAAAGGCTTCACCGCATACTTCATGTTAAATGTGTGTATATAAGTATTCTTACCTCTACTAAGGCAATAGGAAAACAAACTCATGGACCATTCAAGTACACCGTAACTTTTCAATTGATTCTTTTTGACTTGAATTCCAAGCCATGAGATTTGTTTGATTATTGGTGAAATAAGACGCAAACTGGGTGTAAAAAACTATTGTTTTGATTTTCTGTGTCAAACGTTTATAAATATAAAAAAGAAGATTTGGTGTAATTGCCAATGAGACAACTCTAAACAAGAGAACAAATTAAATGACACAGAAATGAACAACTATAGGTCACCGTACGGCCTTCAACAATGAGCAAAGCCCATACCGCATAGTCAGCTATAAAAGGCCTAGAAATAACTTTTGTTGCATGGTTGTATTTTTCATGAAAAGTTATTACCCCTATTTATGTTTTTAAGTGATAAAAATAACAATGTTCCACATGAATGTATGAATAAATATACCATAAAAATCACCTACGTGCCCCATTTTCCTAAAACAAACTAGAGAAACGTATATTAAATTTTCATGTGCATGCATTAACAATGCTTTTTATATGTAATAATCAGTAACATTTTATAAATGTTGATATTTCCTAGGAAATCGGTCATGAATGTGGATAAATTGCATGTTTCAATCTTACTTTTGCTTAAGATATCGATCATGAATATGACCAACGAATCGGACAGTATGAAAACATACGGTGGCAACGAGGCGGACAGTACACTTTGAATAGAAAAGATTCAATTGTGACAATATAATAAAAAAAAATGAACCAAACTTTTGTGTCTGTATGCGGAATATGATTATTCAACTATGTATCGATTAAAAATCTTGAAAATGTTTGAATTTTCGGAGTTTTGTTAAGATTTATGACTCGAAAAATCGCAAAATTTTGACCCCTCTTCATGATCAGGAGTTATTTTAAAAAGACGGTTGATGCTAAAAGCATAAAATAAGCTTTAAATGGTCAAAAATACATCATTGTAGTTATTCACTTACCTTGAGCTGCTGAACAATCCATTATGGGACACTTTGTGTTGATATTCTATATTTTTTTGAAAAACAACGAGCCGATCGCCGTCGGACAGATCAGCAACTTCCGTTTTGTGTCACTGTCCGCTTGTACACTGTGATACAGATGAAAACAGCATCAAAAAATGTTCATGAAAAACCTAAACGATGGATATCAGCTGTTATTGAAATAAGTTGAAATTTTAATGGAATCCTTTGTGCCTCATGACGCAACTTTTGTTTAATTTTCGTGGTTTTCAATTTTAGTACTACAGGGCTGTAGTACTTGACTTTATATTTTGAAAGAATGGAAATTCCTGAAAAAAACGTGTTACAAATTAGAGAGCCACCAAATGTATAGTTTCATATCCACAATCAACCTAATAAGGTAATAAAGTATCTGATTATCTTTTTGGAACCACAATGCATTATTACCATCGGTAATTAAAATGATCTCATCTCAGTTTCATTACTTCGCAGTCACAATCAGAAGAAGACATTTGGTAGAAAAAACTAGAGATATTCGCATTTATTTTGTAAATACTAATTAGAATAGAAAACCAAATTCGATCCTTCAACTGTATTCTTATCCCACCTTGAATGGTAACACAAATATAGCAATAGTGTTGTATCGTAATCTGAGCTCAATAAGCATACATGTATAGTTGTAGATGTTCCTGATGTTTTAGTGTTCATAGTGTACTGCAAGTAACTTCTCATTGTGAGCTCTGTAGAGTTTGACAATAAACCAAGTGCATATACATATGCCTAGAAGCAAGAAACAACCTAAGACAAAACTCTATAAAGATGACCAAGTGTGTGCACAGCTCAAAAATGATACCATATAATCTACTATAAGGCCTAACAGTTACTGAGTACTGTATAGACTCTGCTTAGTATCATCCTATGCATTGACATATACCCCATATTTGCAAGGGAGTGCAGCTTCTCATATACCAATTTCTACATTTACATGTATGGATAGTTTAACGACGGATCTTACCACTAGTTTAGTAATAAGAAAAGTGATGTCGAATTACTATTCTGATTCTCTAATTATATCGCTCCCTAATGTAATAATTAGACAAAACTAAAGTAGTTAATAATTTCTATTAATAAAACACATAATATCAAAATATTTACATACACAATAAATCACTCAAAATTACTCTAGTCAAAAAGATCATACTATATTACATAACTTCTTAATACAAAATAACTAAAAACTTATACTTGATTTGGGTTTGGGGCAGACACAGCATTTTCTAAATTACTGACATACTTAAACTCGGTGTAGCAGCTATTGGAAAGCTTTTAGAGCATAAGAGTAGGTGTTTACTCACTGTAGCTTAGGCTACAAGATCCGGAATAACAATGTCAGTAATGCACATGGAAGTAATGCTCAACTCGGTGTAGTTAGCTACAAGAGCCGGAAGACAAGTGTGCTACAAGAGCCGGAAGAGCATTACTTCAAATTGATGTGGATGAAGATAGCAAAACTGCTAGACAATTTTAATAGCCCATTCAAATATTAATGTACATGTACTGTACATGGAAACAAATGAAAACTACAGAATTCAGACGGATTCATTTGAAAGCGATTATTCATATACAAACAACATATCCTATATGGGCAAATATCGGTACCTGTCTCAAAAAGTTGAAATGATAATGAACATTTTCGATATTGTTTATTTGGCATTATAAGCAATTAATTAAAAGACGATTTTACATAAAATGATAACTTGCATTTCTTCACGATTTCGAATTTCGCGCTTTTGCTGTTGAAAAGACATCAGGATTCAACACTTCAAAAGGGATGCGCGCAATTGCGTTTCAAACAAAACTTATCCAAACTTGAAGTAAAATTTATCTTGATTTATTACATAAAACTAATTCTAATGTACAATTGCTTTAAATGTCTTTAGAATGTAATTTTTATTTACTTCATCCGATTAAACTTAGAACTGACCTCCATTAACTATAAGCCTTGCATGTGTACTGATTTGTGTTCCTGCATCATTGGTCCCTTGACAAAAATAGTCCTGTTCATCATCCTCCACAATACTTTTGATAGTTAAATGCGGAAGAGTAGCAGAATTTACTATATTATATTTGCTTCCAATAGATATTGTTGTCAATGTGCCGCCTGTGGTGAGTCTCTTTAACCAAGACCATGATGTAGCCTGGGGAATACCAGTTATAGTACACTCAATCGTGTACGAGATGTCTCCGTAAATAGCAGTGCCATTTGACGGATTTACTGATATTGTTAGGTGCTCTAAAAAATAAAAAGAATATGTAAAACTTTCACTGGAATTCACTTTAAAATAAATTCAGGACTCAGCACAATAAAAAAAAATGTTTAAAATTTGCAGTTTTATTTTTCTCATAAAATTTGGTAAACGACTTCAAAAGTCTTAATACTCCTGAAATTTATCTGGATTTTTCAACCTGTTATAATCATTGAAAAATGTTTCTATCGAAACTTCTTTGGTTGTTTCTATCGGAATTTCTTTGGAAACCAGAATCTTGAATCATCATTTTTGTATCTTTATATTGAAAGATAAAAATGATCACTTTATGTAAGTCATAATTTCTCTTTCTGACATGATGTGTAATGGTAAAACGATAAAAGGGACAAACAAACCAAATAGATTGAGATTTCTGAAATGAGTTCAAAGTAAAATACCGTTTTTCTCGTCATATGAATTTGATATAGCACTTTACATTGACATTTCTTATATATACTCACGAATGAATCTAAGAACTGAAGATGAGCTGTTGCTTGTTCCAACAGCATTTGTAACAAAACATTCATATGTACCACCATCAGACAATTGAAAATCTAGTACCGTTAAGGAAGGATTCCGAATGGTGCCACCGGAATATTCATCTGCATTGCTTATGTTTAAGGAATTTGACTTATTAGAACCAGTTGGTGTGAACAACCATGTAATGGACGTAGCTGTCGGTATTCCAGTTACATTACATGTGATTAACTGAGATTGTCCCTCAAGGACATCAACATAAGCTGGGGAAATAGTAACATTCAGTAAATCTGAAAAGATAATGGAGAGTGTTATTAAGATACCAACACGAATTAATCAAAAGACAATTTCACATTTTAATGACCTTTACTTCTCCAAAATTTTGGCTTTGACACTTCTGTTGTTGAAAAGACCCTACGTGTCAACTCTTCAAAAGAAAGCATGTAATTGCATTTAAAAATTTGCAGTAAAGTGTATCTTAATTATTCATATAGAAGTGATTGTGTATGCAATTCTTGTATTTATTTGTAATGAGAAACTGTACAATAACATCTAAGTAATATATGGTGTCTCACATTAATTTATTTTTCTATCAATTGGATTTGACTTTGATATGGTTTTGATTATAACAGAAAGTTAAAATGTGTACCGATTTTTTTATAATACCTATCATTCTGTTCATTTTGCACACATTGTTACCAATGTAATTGAATTCTATACGAAGTGAGAGGTAAAGCTATTTATACAACTATGTTTACTAATCAGTTTTCTTAAATGGAGGTGACAGTTGCTTTGCATGTATTTTAATGGATTTGAGTGTATGATTAGCCATTTAAGAAAGAAATTTCATTTTTTAATTACCCCTTACATACACAGAAAGAGTTCCATAAAATCTTACTTGAGGAATACTAAAAAAAAATCATGATTTAAAATTCCTATGGAGATTTGCATTGAGAAGGGAGATAGCTCTGCAAAAAAGGCAGAAAATATCAATAAAAATTGATACAAAATTATAACTTTACCGCTTCAATTCTACGGAATATATTTATCCTTGATATCTAAGGCGTCTTTAGAGTATACCAAACAACTATTAAGGTGTTTTCATATCTTTTATTAAACTACAATCTAAATTTTGTAATTCATTAGTTGACCTTCAATTGAATTTTTCAACATGTCAAGGTAAAGAATCTCAAACTTAATAAAAATATTAAAGCATATATTCTTCTTTTTATGGTTTAAAGTTTCCTTTAACAAGGTAGATGCTGAACAAATATACTGGACAGATATAAACAATACCAAATTTCATATTTTTTTAGGTGGTTACCTAGCCACAAATTGGCCTTCTCTTTAAAGAAAAATGCACTAAAAAATTTAAAATTTTAATATATTTCGGTTTGTACATTTCATGAGCAGAAGATTATATAATATAGTCAAATATTTCCAACAAAAAAAAGACTCAATTTTTCGGACTTATCTCCCCTTGCAATGTTAATTTGAATTTGAAATTAAAAATGCTGTAATTGAGTTTTCTTCAAGTTAGATTTTATGAGATTTTTCTCTGTGAATATTTAGGGCTTAATGCTATAGATTAGAACTAAAACATTTTCTGTTGCAATTAGTTTGAGGTTAAAACTTAGTTTGACTCGACTATCGGCTCAAGTTTAAAATTGTTCTGTTTTAAAAGAAGCTTGTTGTGTTGAAAAGACTCAGGCGTTGTTCCAGCTACTTATTTTGAAATATTTGAAGCAATAATTTCATTTACAGATGCCATTTATTGGGATGCACATTTCTTCGAGTCGTGACGATAAAATTGATTTTACTGTTAGCACGGATCGCTTGAAAACAAGTACCTTTTTCTGTTGTTGTTGATGTTGTTGTTGATTTGGCTTGCAAGTCGTTATCTGTTAAAGTTGTTTGCATCTCCCATACATTTTCCATTTCTGTTACGGATTCATTCAAATTCTGTCGAGTTAATGCAGCTTTGGTTATGCTTTTGGGTGTAGTAATAGTTCTTTCAGCTTCTACTGTAGTGTTATCTAGAAAACCAAGTTTTCTGATTGCAGTTGTGTCAGTCGGTTCCTTCGTTGACACATCGTTAACATTCTGTGTCGATACGAAAGGATTTACGATTGCTGTCTTTTGAGGAGAGACACTCGATGTCTTAAATTCGTTTGTGATTGGCTTTGATATGGTTGGAGTGTTTACAATATTTTGATTTATTGTACATATATTGGTATTGCAATCTTCAAATATTATATCCTTATCAAGTCCGGTACAATTTTTGCCACCATGCACAGGTCGAGATTTCGTACAATTTCTATACCGGATTCTCTCTCTCGTACCTCCACCACAGCTTCGGCTACAATGAGTCCATTCTGACCATGATTTTAATGATGACCACTCGCTATCTACTATAAATAATGATCAAAGTCATATTACAAAGACTTCTGACGTTCGAGCATACCTATAATATTTACACATGTTAAAAGCTGTAAGAAAAAAACCAAATTTTCCGTTAGCTACAATTTTAGAATAATAGAGCTTTGAAAAGTGCTTGTTATTCAATTTTCGAATATCATTTAATGAGATGAATTTAAAAAAAAGTACACAACATGTATTCCATCCTTAATTAGAGCAACTGTTATAATTTTCCTTAACAAAATTAATATTATTTGATGAAGGAGTTAACGAAATGTTCCGTTTCCCATATGTCACAAGCTCCATTAAAAAAAATCATGATTTCAAAGTGAACACATTCTGAATACAAAAATGCAATCTGTTTTTGAAAAGGAATAAGTAATACAAAATAAATCCAAACTAGACAAGGGTACTTTTTCAATATACCTGATTCTGATACATCTTGGGGGATTGTAAACATATGTAGCGTAGACGATCTAGTTCTCTGTTTTGTATGGTCTATGATAAGAGAATATGGTGTTGTGTTAATTTTTGAGGCTGCGTCTATACCAGACATATCTGTCGTTGTACTCAATGTTATATTATTTGTTTTAAATGTTGACCTAGCATTAAGCTGAACCTTTTCTTTTGAACTTATCGTGGTTTCACCTAGAGTGTTTGAGGTGAAGTTATAATTTGTAATCCTAACCGAATCATTTGTTATTTCATATTGGTTTTTCTGGTTTTCATCTAGATTGACAGAGGTAGCAACAATAGTTTCTATTCGTTGGTTCTCTGTCGGTAAATTAAAACTGTGTGTTGCATTTTCGTGTCCTTTTGTATTTTTTTCCACTGGAGATTTTCTATTGACAAGAGTCGTTTTTGTTGTTATTAACTCAGTTAGAGCTCCTTCAGATGTTAAAGACGTTTGTTGAGTTGAAAAACTATTTGACTGTTGGGTCGTAGTTGCTTCTAATGTTTGATCCTCATTTATGTTTGAAAAATTTCCAGTAGTATTTTTTGCTTGAGATGTCGAGTACTTGGTTGAGTGTTCTTGTAGAATGCTTGTTACAGGGGTAAATGGCGATAACGTGTCATTCACTGTAACATTATCTTCTTTTGAGGTCGATTCTGCTTCCTGTTTTTCTGTAACTGATTTAGTCAAATTAGATGGGGTTGTTCCTACAAGTTTTGTTCTGGATGTGGTTGTGATTGCAGTGTTTCTAAAAACGTCAAATTCTCTTGTAGTAATTTTGTCTGTTGTTGCTTTTGTAGACATTTCTTGATCATATTGATTCGTTAATCTGTCTTTTGATGTGAATGGATTTGCTATCGTAGTTTTTTGAAGAACGATTTCAGATGTTTTTAAGTCGTTAGATATTCGCTTTGGAACAGATGCTGTGTTTACATCAGTATATGCCTTATTGGATACATAGTTCTGTGTGGCCTGAGTGGAACTTGAATTTGGAATACTCTCTTTTGATTTCACCGAATTATCTGGTTTTCCGAGTAACGACTGTCTTTGTGTTACTTGTTTGCGTATCACTAATAAAACATTTTGATTTTTCGACTGATTTGGTTTTGTCTCTGTATCACATGCTATAAGAAATAAAAAGGTTATTGAATAACAAAAATGCAATTGACTATTACATTTTTTGCAGTGAATGAACATTCCTGGGTTTATAAGAATTAAAAATACATTTAATATAAATATATATGATGCGTCCGATACACTTTTCTTTAAATAACTTAAAAAAGAAAAAAATATTTTTATTTACTTAATGCTATTAAACTGATTGAGACAACATTTTCTTTACAATTGGATATGTATGCATAAAAACTTTTCATATGGTTTAACATAAATGGATGAGGACCATTTATTACAATATTGTCTTTGAAGACAGAGCTGATTGTCAAAGTGCATAAAATAAACTTACTGGAATTCTTAGTACAATCATATATTCCAAAGTCGTTTACTGTACAACATTCATCTTCTTCACAGATTTGCGTTGCCTGCGTAGTTACCAAGTCAAAACTTCCATTTACCAAGTCACATCTTTGTGACACAATACAGTTACCTTTTGGATATGAATCGCCTACCTACAATGATATAAACAATGAACATAAATTCCGATTCAAAGTGGCAGCATCCACAAAATTTCGTCCTCCGAACGTAACAAATATGTTGTCAATCAAGAAATCAAGCATCTTGATAATATCAGTTTCAGAGAATTTTTTGTTCGAATCAGAGTGATCCTTTACAAAGTAGGATTTATCCCTCCCTAAGACAAGATACTTGTATCTACGTTGGCCATTCTTTTTTACGAAGCAAAGCAATACCAACTCTTTCAATTTGTCTTTTAGTTTGGAATGTGGAATACTAGTGTACATAGTAGAAAAGTCAAATGTTTTAATACTGTTACAAGATGAAAGAGAGTTAGATTGTATGTACTCTAAAAGATCTTTGGAATTTTTAAGTATCCACATCTGATTCACGCCCCCTCTAGAATAGGCAGTTTCACAATAACTTTGAAGCCCGTCTTTGATTGCTGATAATATAGATGTTAATAATTTAGAAAGAGGTTTCGTGGAGCACTTGGAAGACCCAGCAATATACCGTTGTTTGTAAGGACACTTATGTAGTTTAGGTATCCAATACAGTGATGGCAGATCCAGTTCTTCATCTTTGGTTGAAATTCCAAAGGAACACAGAACAGACCTATGATTATCCAGAATTTCTTCTTTGGTAAGTGTCGTGAGGGTATATGTTGAGTTTCCAAGTGAATTGTCAATACCTAATTCGTTTATCAAGCAGTTAATGTAATGAGTTTTACATACAAAAACGATGTTTTTTGGGGCTTTATCTGCGGGGACAACAACATAACTTTCTATCAACTAATTTTTGGCGTCCATAAAATTTGCGTAGTGATTATTTCAACTTTACTACTTGGAACTTTTGATGTCAAAAGTAAAATAACAAAAATACCGAACACCGAGGAAAATTAAAAACGGAAAGTCCCTTATCAAATTGCAAACTTCTTGAAAGCTATTACAATCCAATTTTGTTTGGATAAACAAGTGCTATCAATAATAAGGAATATGTACTGTATAAAGTTAAATCACAAAAATACTGAACTTAGAGGAAAATCAATTCGGAAAGTCCATAATCACATGGCAAAATCAAATAACAAAAAACATCAAAAACGAATGGATAAGAACTGTCATATTCCTGACTTGGTACAGGCATTTTCAAATGTAGAAAATGGTAAATTAAACCTGGTTTTATAGCGCTAACCCTGTCACTTTGATGACAGTCTCATCAAATTCCGTTATATTTACATTGATGCGTTAACTAAACAGACACAATAAATAAAATAGTCAAAATATGGGAACATCAGTCATCAACGTACAACAATTTTAAAACGAACAATTTAACAGAACAAAAACATCTATCTACAAACACATTCCTTGATTCGTGTGTCTGACGTCAGAACATTTTATACATCACATAGATTTGTCGTTCAATGTGCTTACAAACAATTTTAAAATTTACCTAGGCAATGTTAGCATATAGTGTTAAAAAATCAAAAGTATGTAACAATAAATTTCAGAAACTGTAACACCTGTGCATTTTATTAAGTTATAGTAATGAAAATACCAAAAATATGTTAACCTATTAATAAAAATATGAGTATCACAAAATGAACCATAAGGTTTACATAAATACATTTCATTCGTATTTTGATTACAAAATTTACTTTATCATTGAAAATAATGCTATATCACGGTTTTTATGGGGAAAACATCAAATTTGCCTGTTTGAAGAAAAATGTTTTGAGTAACATATGTAAACATCCTGCGTATGACAGTCGGTGAAAACAAACGAATTGGATGAAAAAAAATCAAATGTTGGGGAAGAAATGCGTCATTAAACAAAGGTAATTTTCCCTGAAAAAAAAAAGAAGTTAAATTCACTTTGAACCAATGTTGTCAAAATCATTAAAAAAGAGAGAAGATATCGAGCAGCAATCTTAAGTGATTAGTTATTTCCAAACAGACAAAATTTCAGGGCTAAATAGAAACATTAAAAAGAAGTAGAGTTTACAAAAACCTTCACAAAAAATAATAATTGGGCATTTCGGACTCTTAAAAACAAAACAATAAAGGCGCAAATTTATAGGAATTGCCAGCAGTTTGTGCTTAATTTTAATAACTGTTGATTAATGTTCAAACTATGTTTATAAGTCATAAGTCGTAAACATTGATAAGTCGATTGTTTAACACTTTAGATTGGTCACCACTGTGGTCATAAACCCTTGGTTAATATAAATAATATAACCTTAAAATATGATCTCTGAAAAAACACTAAATATTCGGTTAACAAAATAAACCAGATTTGAATGTAAAGACGAAACATCTTAAAGGGGCACTAGCTACGAGATATATAAAAAATCTAAAGTATAATTTGTTTTTGTTCAATCAATAATAAAAGTGACATAGTGAAATAATAATTCGCTTTTAGCAGCCAAAATGGTTCAATTTTGTCAAATTATGATAAATAACATTGATAATGAATTATTCACTTGCAAGTAATCAGTATTCATGTGAACTTCAGTTTAACCCCTTAACTAGAGATGGACAACGCATGCATTATACGCGTCCTGCTTAATTAAGGGAAAGAATGTCAACATTGAAAGTGAAACAAAGGTAAATCATTCAATGACTGATTCGATCCATAATTTTTTTTCTTGTACAGGTAAAAACGATGAGTTACATATACTTTTAATTTATAAAATAGAATTAAACAGACCGATAAAAGTTGACCTAATCTGTTTATATTTATATTTACATCGTTTATATGGTAATCTCAGGTCAACTCGATAGTTAATTAGATGGAGTATAGACTAAAATACACACGAAACGAAACTACATATTATCGACCCTATGCTCTGTAAACTGCTTACTTTAGACTTTTTATAGTTCGGATAATTGTTAACATTGTTATGAATAAAACATAAGAATTTGAGTCAAATCGGTGACCATGAATTTGACAGCTAGTGCCCCTTTAAACGTTTATTTTCAAATATAATATATGTCAAACAATTATCACGAGAAATTAAAAAAAAAAAAAAATTCTAATAACAAAAAAATATTTCAATATTTACTATTAACTTGAAAGGCAAACGTTTGGTTATCAGTTCAAGACCGATATATTTCTGCAGGTTTTGTTCATAGGTTCAATTTCTTATAAAAGCACTAATCAAAGTAACACTTACTGCTAATTTTGATGATATGCCTTCAATTCTTAGATCACATGACCCGCAATTGTCAATAAAAACACATTTACCGCCATTCAAATATGTTTTATCTGGACATGTGCAGCCGTCAACAGGTGGATCTTGACAATTCTGTGTAGATCTTGGGTTCTCACATGTATTGGTACAGGAAACGGACGTATTATACACAAACTCCCCTGTGCAATTTAGGGCTATAATATGCAATGGTAGATTTTATTATTAGTTGATAAATTATAAGCATAACATGTTCATATAATGCGTATAATAAGAATTCTTTGTGTGCGAAGGAACAAGCTGTGCAATCGAAATTTCACTTTCAAAAGGCGAGCTTAAATATATATATTTCTACATTTGTTTTCATGTTTGAATTTCCTCGTGCATGTCTCTGTTTGTATTAGATGAGTTTAGTTTAAACATATTTATTTAAAGTAGATTGGGAAAAATGTTTTGTAACTTATATTAATCCCTTTCAACTTTGCGGGTGCGAGTGCTGCCTTGTAGCGACATTAGCCTGCTCTTTTTTTGAAATCTATAAGGGTGTCTTTTACGTGCAAGAGATATGGCTCTCTCTTAACAAGGGTCAGCCTTTTATCGATGGACTATCATCGTTTCCTCAGGACTAACAGAGAACAAAACTGACGGTTTGAAATATCAAAAGTTACGAAAACAAATATAACAGACATGAGAGTCGAAAGATACCAGCTACCTTATAGATAGAAATCGGCTACCTACAATGATTGAAACAACTAGACCCCTTGCTCCTTTTTCAAAACGGAAATGATATACTCTTTTACGGAAATGTAAACATAATTATATTGTCTTTTATTTGACAACTGTCGTGTTCTTCATGTAAGTATGTAAGTAAAAATTTGGTGACGTCATATTCGAAAAATATGACGGCATTGTGGTCAAAAACAATTGCAATATTTCAACATGAGGGTAATTTCTGTTCTCGAAGCAGGTCTTTTTAAATCAAAAGAAATATTCGCTTTCGATTTTGAGCCTATATAATGAAAAGCTTGTCTACAGTGATGTGAAGTACATGTCTGTCTACGTCATTATTTTTTTTGGCAAACATTTTCTTTTAACAGTTAAAAACTTGCGACAAATTTTTGAGGTTCTCCATTTCACCATATATCCATGTTGACTACATTCATATGCTGTATGCTGTAATGTTGGACAATGGGCATTTTCGTGATCAGAGAAGCAAACATCAAATTCACAACTAGAGAACATCTTGGAAAAATCTACTTTCTTTGATTCTTTACAAATCTTAAATGGACTGGATTTTGACATAAGGTACCAGCAACGATCATCCTTCATAGCTCGTACTTTGTCTTTTAGCGAACATTTACTTTGGTCATAAACACCAACTAAACTGTTGAGAAGATGTAACATTAACACGATGCCAGGTACATTGTATTTAATAACTTTACCAGATGACCACTCTATCAAAATATTAAATCCAAAACTATATATACTCACTGTTTCAATCGCTTGTAATTGC
This sequence comes from Mytilus edulis, assembly GCF_963676685.1. NCBI lineage: Eukaryota > Metazoa > Mollusca > Bivalvia > Mytilida > Mytilidae > Mytilus > Mytilus edulis. The sequence goes on along the minus strand of NC_092344.1, from coordinate 37,557,296 downwards.
TTCGTAAAATATCAAATCAATATATAATCTCTAAATATTTTCAGAACTTGAACTCTTATACGTGATGCTCACAATATTCGTTTTGTAAAGAAATATTAAGGTCCATGTTATTCTACGTCAACGAGTACTAATACAGCTGTGACGAACAATAAATTAAGAGGAAAAGTTTACTGTACAAAGTCATCAGTATGACAGTGTTTATCTATTCAATTGATGTGTTTGAAGTTTTGATTTTGCCATTTGATTAGGGACTTTCCGTTTTCAATTTTTCTCGGAGTATTTTTCTATTCTATTTTTTACTTAAACATGATTAAGATATTAAACGCCAAATAATAAAAATTCCCTGAAAATCTTACTTAATTAATGGTTGTTCACCAGCTATCGAATCTTTGAAACTTTTTGATACGCCTCCGTTGTCAACCCATTCCTTCTCAGAAACAACTGTTACGGACTTGGTCTGGTAGTCATCTTGTTTATTCCCATTACAGTTTCCACAAAGACCAGTTAACTTTCCAGCAAAAAGATTTTTAGAAACCTTTACGTTGATCATGTGATCACCATCAAACTGGACGCGTATGTTACATTTGGAATGAATTGCTGTGATGAAACTACCACTTCTCGTTATCTCTATTGAGCTGTTTATCAATAAAGTTGGTAATTTTATAGCAATACCATTTAACTGAAAAATATGTTAAACATAAATGGTGTGCATTTTTACTGAATATGAATATTCGAATATTTTAAAAGTGCTCCTTTTAGAAATTTTTGATTATGTGTTGTACGTTTCTAAATGTAAGTCTTCAGATGTTTAGCATGTTTCTTTCTACATAACTGAGTACGTTATTAGTGGCGAGCTTACTATTTATTATTCATTCATATTATAGCAATATTACCGCGAGACAAGTGACATGATTCTGCTTTTTTTTTATCAACTTTCAATTGACATGTAGCCATTTTCTAATACTAGTATAATGTGTTTGTTAACATTTTGTGGTAATGTTTGAGTAATCACTAAAAACGTTACAGACTTTGGAGTTGGTTTTGGCATAAAATCTCTGTATAAGAGTTTACCACATATTTTCCCAATTTGCATTATGGCAATCTTGTCCACACTGACTCACACGTGTAATCATTGAATGAGAATTATCAAGAAGATAAGCTCGACTTTTATGAGATAACAGCATTTTCAAGACAGCAAAAGAGAAATATCACAAACACAAAAAACAAAAATAAAAAACAATCACAGAAAGAGAATTTCTTTGCAATAATGACAAAGAGATGTTGATGTCTTTAGTAATTGACTGATCATACCAAATGCTGTTTTATAGAAACTTCTTCAAACATGTTTTGAGCGTGTCAATTCATTTTTACGCATTTATCATTTGCAGAAGTCTGGCACTACAGAAAAGCTGGCATACATATATTGATGCAGTATTGACTCTCAAAGTGTTTCTTCTATCGTATATGTTTACCGTGTGTGCATGGATTTGATCTGTAAAGGCATTAAATTGACGTTACTTTTAACCCAACATTTTTATATTTTCTCCGCCATGAAAACATGCATCTTTCTTTAAATCACAAAAAATACTAGTAATTGTGCAACTGAGTAACGTGGTTATAACATTTATATGTTGTAAATTAGAAAAAAAAACTTACTAAAGTAGTGTCATTTTGTAGTATTCGAATTGAGGTATTCCCAATAAAAAAGTCAACTAATAATGTGGTGTAATCATGCATGTAGCCATATCTTTTCTTGTCTTTCGTTTCAACTTCAAAGAAGCATGGGTCAGTAGGTATTGTAGACTCCCACATGGTATATTTAGATGTTCTAATAAAATGCACATCTGCACCATCTGAAGTGTAGTAATGGAGTCCACCGTACCTTGAACAAGTGCAAAAACCTAGAAATTGCAATAACATATTGACAGAAAATAATATAAAACAATAAACGATTACAAGCGTTAGTGTTTGATCATTGTTGAAGGCCTAGTGGAAAGCTGTAGCTGTTCACTTCCATATCGTTAGTGTTTGGTTGATATTTGTTTCTTTTGTCATTATTTTACATTGTAATAGTCAAATCGGGGAGACTGAAATCCATCGGTTGTATTTGACAGCGATTTTTAAGTTATTACTCACTAAACCAACATTTATTAGTTCATTGGTTTAATTCTTTTGAATAGTGTCGTATATTTCCCAAGCTCTCAATACTTTAAAAAAAACTTTATAAAAATGATAAGATATATGATTACCAAGAAGACAACTCACCATCAGAAACCAAATGACGAAAACTAGCAACTATAGGTCAACGTATCGCCTTCATTATGAACAAAACCGATGGCACATTGTAAGGTAAAAGGCCGAAAATAATATGTTTAACTATACGGCATTGATTTGATCATTTTTAATGGCCAAACGGTTGACTGCAAATGTTCACATTCCTTTTAATTGATTTTGAGTTCCATTTATTGTATAACCACTATACAACATTTGCAAACATTCTTATTGTATTAACCATCATACAACATTTGCATAATTTTCAAAACACAAGGAAACCGAGGGTAAATAAAAATCAAATGACCGTTTTTCAAATTATATTAAAGTTGGTTGAGTAAATACTTACTTGTACATATATTGGTATTGCAATCTTCAAATATTATATCCTTATCAAGTCCGGTACAATTTTTGCCACCATGCACAGGTCGAGGTTTCGTACAATTTCTATACCGGATTCTCTCTCTCGTACCTCCACCACAGCTTCGGCTACAATGAGTCCATTCTGACCATGATTTAAATGATGACCACTCGCTAGCTACTATAAATAATGATCAAAGTCATATTACAAAGACTTCTGACGTTCGAGCATACCTATAATATTTACACATGTTAAAAGCTGTAAGAAAAAAAAAAATTTCCGTTAGCGACAATTTTAGAATAATAGAGCTTTGAAAAGTGCTTGTTGTTCAATTTTCGAATATCATTTAATGAGATGAATTTAAAAAAAAGTACACAACATGTATTCCATCCTTAATTAGAGCAACTGTTATAATTTTCCTTAACAAAATTAAAATTATTTGATAAAGGAGTTAACGAAATGTTCCGTTTCCCATATGTCACAAGCTCCATTAAAAATTAAAAAAAAATCATGATTTCAAAGTAAACACATTCTGAATAGAAACATGCAATCTGTTTTTGAAAATGAATAAGTAATACAAAATAAATCAAAACTAGACAAGGGTTCTTTTTCAATATACCTGATTCTGATACATCTTGGGGGATTGTAAACATATGTAGCGTAGACGATCTAGTTCTCTGTTTTGTGTGGTCTGTGATAAGAGAATATGGTGTTGTGTTAATTTTTGAGACTGCGTCTATACCAGACATATCTGTCGTTGTACTCAATGTTATATTATTTGTTTCAAATGTTGACATAGCATTAAGCTGAACCTTTTCTTTTGAACTTATCGTGGTTTCACCTAGAGTGTTTGAGGTGAAGTTATAATTTGTAATCCTAACCGAATCATTTGTTATTTCATATTGGTTTTTCTGGTTTTCATCTAGATTGACAGAGGTAGCAACAATAGTTTCTATTCGTTGGTTCTCTGTCGGTAAATTAAAACTGTGTGTTGCATTTTCGTGTCCTTTTGTATTTTTTTCCACTGGAGATTTTCTATTGACAAGAGTCGTTTTTGTTGTTATTAACTCAGTTAGAGCTCCTTCAGATGTTAAAGACGTTTGTTGAGTTGAAAAACTATTTGACTGTTGGGTCGTAGTTGCTTCTAATGTTTGATCCTCATTTATGTTTGAAAAATTTCCAGTAGTATTTTTTGCTTGAGATGTCGAGTACTTGGTTGAGTGTTCTTGTAGAATGCTTGTTACAGGGGTAAATGGCGATAACGTGTCATTCACTGTAACATTATCTTCTTTTGATGTCGATTCTGCTTCCTTTTTTTCTGTTACTGATTTAGTCAAATTAGATGGGGTTGTTCCTACAAGTTTTGTTCTGGATGTGGTTGTGATTGCAGTGTTTCTAAAAACGTCAAATTCTCTTGTAGTAATTTTGTCTGTTGTTGCTTTTGTAGACATTTTCTGATCATATTGATTCGTTAATCTGTCTTTAGATGTGAATGGATTTGCTATCGTAGTTTCTTGACGAACGATTTCAGATGTTTTTAAGTCGTTAGATATTCGCTTTGGAACAAATGCTGTGTTTACATCAGTATATGCCTTATTGGATACATAGTTCTGTGTGGCCTGAGTAGAACTTGAATTTGGAATACTCTCTTTTGATTTCACCGAATTATCTGGTTTTCCGAGTAACGACTGTCTTTGTGTTACTTGTTTGCGTATCACTAATAAAACATTTTGATTTTTCGACTGATTTCGTTTTGTCTCTGTATCACATGCTATAAGAAATGAAAAGGTTATTGAATAACAAAAATGCAATTGACTATTACATTTTTTGCAGTGAATGAAAATTCCTGGGTTTATAAGAATTAAAAATACATTTAATATAAATATATATGATGCGTCCGATACACTTTTCTTTAAATAACTTAAAAAAGAAAAAAAATATTTTTATTTACTTAATGCTATTAAACTGATTGAGACAACATTTTCTTTACAATTGGATATGTATGCATAAAAACTTTTCGTATGGTTTAACATAAATAGATGAGGACCATTTATTACAATATTGTCTTTGAAGACCGAGCTGATTGTCAAAGTGCACAAAATAAACTTACTGGAATTCTTAGTACAATCATATATTCCAAAGTCGTTTGCTGTACAACATTCATCTTCTTCACAGATTTTCGTTGCCTGCGTAGTTACCAAGTCAAAACTTCCATTTACCAAGTCACATCTTCGTGACACAATACAGGTACCTTTTGGATATGAATCGCCTACCTACAATGATATAAACAATGAACATAAATTCCGATTCAAAGTGGCAGCATCCACAAAATTTAGGTTTTGAGGTGATCATTGAACATCCGTATTAAGTTATTGATAAAATGTAAATATATTGTATGTCATTGTTAGGATTCCAAAGAAACGTAATTACAAGTAAACCCATATTTTTCGGTGTTGATAAGACCATAGTTCATCAATTGTGTATGAATGTGTACTTTATTACAAAGTATATTCGAATTGAATACGTTTCATTTGTGGAACAAATATTTTCAATTAATTCACATGTGTGAACTATAGCTACCTCACGTATCTCACGACTTTACATTGCAATTGAGCAAACAAACTCTCCCCAGATTCCTAAGTTCAAAAACACATCACTCCTTCTAAAATCAACTGATATTTTTTTGTGGATATAGATATAGAAAGATGTGGTATGAGTGCCAATGAGACAACTCAATGAGATAAGGATGTTCTTATCACAAGCAGAAAACCCTAGCCGTATTTGGCACAACCTTTTTCAACTTTTGATCCTCAGTGCTGTACAAATTTGTACCTTTTTTTTTACTTTCGAACTTTTATATCTGGGCGTCACTGGTAAGTCTTGTGTGGACAATGCGCGTTTCTGGAGTATTGAATTTTAAACCTGATGCATTTTTATTATCTATTATTCATGTGGTTTTTTTTGCCTTATACTTCTCCTATTTATTTGTATTGTAGTCCTGTAATATTATGTTGTCATTTTAATGTTATATTTAACATTGCCATTAAAGTGCGAGGTTTGATAACTATGTACACCACTGGGTCGATGCCACTGCGGGTGGACGTGTCGTCCCCGAGGGTATCACCAGCCCAGTAGTCAGCACTTCGGTGTTGACATGAATATCAATTATGTGGTCATTTTTATAAATTTCCTGTTTACAAAATTTTAATTTTTTCGAAAAACTAAGGATTTTCTTATCCCTGAAATAGATTACCTTAGCCGTATTTGGCACAATTTTTGGGAATTTTGGATCCTCAATGCTCTTTAACTTCGTATTTGTTTGGCTTGATAAATATTTTGATATGAGCGTCACTGATGAGTCTTATGTAGACGAAACGCGCGTCTGGCGTACTAAATTATAATCCTGGTACCTTTGATAACCATTTGACATGCCACATAACCAGGTTCAACCCACCATTTTTATCTTTAAAAATGTCCTGTTCCAAGTCAGGAAAATGGCCATTGTTATAGCATAGTTCGTTTCTGTGTGTGTAACATTTTTACGTTGTGTTTCCGTTGTGTCGTTTGTTTTCTCTTATATTTGAGTGTGAATTTACATTACTATAAGACGTGTCACGGTACTTTTCTATCCCAATATTAAATTCATGTATTTGGTTTTGATGTTATATTTGTTATTCTCATCGGATTTTGTGTAATGCTTAGTCCGTTGCTGTGTGTGTTACATTTTAATGTGCCGTTGTTCTCCTCTTATATTTAATGTGTTTCCCTCAGTTTTAGTTTGTTACCCCGATATTGTTTTTTGTCCATAGATTTATGAGTTTTGAACAGCGGTATACTACTGTTGCCTTTATATATAACATAACTTTCAATCAACTAATTTTTGACTTCCTTTAATTTGCGTAGTGATGATTTCAACTTTACTACTTGAAGCTCTTGATGTCAAAAGCAAAATAACAAAAATACAGAACACCGAGGAAAATTAAAAACGGAAAGTCCCTTATCAAATTGCAAACTTCTTAAAGCTATAACAATCCAATTTTGTTAAGTTAAACACGTGCTATCAATATTAAGGAATAGAACTATGTACTGTAACACCTGTGCATTTTATTAAGTTATAGTAATAACAATACCAAAAATAAGTCAACCTATTAATAAAAATATGAATATCGCAAAAAGAACCTTAAGGTTTACATAAATACATTTCGTTCGTATTTTGATTACAAAATGTACTTTATCATTGAAAATAATGCTATATCACGGTTTTTATTGGAAAAAACATCAAGTTTGCCTGTTTAAAGAAAAATGTATTGAGTAACATATGTAAACATCCTGCGTATGACAGTCGGTAAAAACAAATGAATTGGATAAAAAAAAAAAAATCAAATGTTGGGGAAGAAATGCGTCATTAAACAAAGGTAATTTTCCCTGAAAAAAATCAAGAGTTAAATTCACTTTGAACCAATGTTGTCAAAATCATTAAAAAAGAGAGAAGATATCGAGCAGCAATCTTATGTGATTAGTTATTTCAAAACAGACAAAATTTCAGGGTTAAACAGAAACATTAAAAAGAAGTAGAGTTTACAAAAACCTTCACAAAAAATAATAATTGCGCATTTCGGACTCTTTCAAAAACAAAAGAATTAAGACGCAAATTTATGGGAATTGCCAGCAGTTCGTTTCAATAACTGTTGATTAATGTTTTAACTATGTTTATAAGTCATAAGTCGTGAACATCGATAAGTCGATTGTTTAACACTTTAGATTGGTCACCACTGAGGTCATACACCCTTGGTTAATATAAATAATATAACCTTAAAATATGACCTGACAGCACTAGGTACGAGATATATAAAAAATCTAAAGTATGATTTGTTTTTGTTCAATCAATAACAAAAGTGAAATAGTGAAATAATAATTTGCTTTTAGCGGCCAAAATGGTTCAATTTTGTCAAATTAGGATAAATGACATTGATAATGAATTATTCACTTGCAAGTGAATAATTCGACCTAATTCAATCCGTATTCGTGTGAACTTCAATTTAACACCTTAACTAGAGATGGACAACGCATGCATTATACGTGTACTGGTTATTTGAGGAAAAGAATATCAAAGAATGTCAACATTGAAAGTGAAACAAAGGTAAATCATTCGATGACTGATTCGATCCACCATTTTTTTTCTTGTACAGGTAAAAACGATGAGATACATATACTTTTAATCTATACAATAGAATTAAACAGACCTATAAAAGTCCAATGGCACAAGTTGACTTAATCTGTTTATATCTGTATTTATATTTACATCGCTTATATGGTAATCTCAGGCCGTTTCGATAGTTATTTAGATGGAGTATAGACTAAAATACACACGAAACGAAACTACATATTATCGACCCTATGCTCTGTAAACTGCTTACTTTAGACTTTTTATAGTTCGGATAATTGTTGACATTGTTATGAATAAAATATGATAATTTGAGTCAAATCGGTGACCATGAATTTGACAGCTACACTGTAGTGCCCCTTTAAACGTTTATTTCTAAAATATTATATGTCAAACAATTATCACGAGAAATTAAAAAAATGTTTTCTAATAACAAAAAATATTTCAATATTTACTATTAACTTGAAAGGCAAACGTTTGGTTATCAGTTCAAGACCGATATATTTCTGCAGGTTTTGTTCATACGTTCAATTGCTTTTAAAAAGCAAGAATCAAAGTAACACTTACTGCTAATTTTGATGATATGCCTTCAATTCTTAGATCACATGACCCGCAATTGTCAATAAAAACACATTTACCGCCATTCAAATATGTTTTATCTGGACATGTGCAGCCGTCAACAGGTGGATCTTGACAATTTTGTGTAGATCGTGGGTTATCACATGTATTGGTACAGGAAACGGACGTATTATACACAAACTCCCCTTTGCAATTTAGGGCTATAATATGCAATAGTAGATTTTATTATTAGTTGATAAATTATAAGCATAACATGTTAATATAATGCGTATAATAAGAATTCTTTGTGTGCGAAGGAACAAGCTGTGCGATCGAAATTTCATTTTAAAAAAGCGAGCTTAAATATATATATTTCTATATTTGTTTTCATGTTTGAATTTACTCGTGCATGTCTCTGTTTGTATTAGATGAGTTTAGTTTAAACATATTTATTTATGGTGAATTGGGAAAAATGTTTTGTAACTTATATTAACCTCTTTCCACTTTGCGGGTGCGAGTGCTGCCTTGTAGCGACATTAGCCTGCTCTTTTTTGATATCTATAAGGGTATCTTTTACGTGCAAGAGATATGGCTTTCTCTTAACACGGTTCAGCCTTTTATCGATGGACTAGCATCGTTTTCTCAAGACTAACAGAGAACAAAACTGACGGTTTGAAATATCAAAAATTACGAAAACAAATATAACAGACATGAGAGTCGAAAGATACCAGCTACCTTATAGATAGAAATCGGCTACCTACAATGATTGAAACAACTAGACCCCTTGCTCCTTTTCAAAACGGAAATGATATATTCTTCTACGGAAATGTAAACATAATTATATTGTCTTTTATTTGACAACTGTCGTGTTCTTCATGTAAGTATGTAAGTAAAAATTTGGTGACGTCATATTCGAAAAATATGACGGCATTGTGGTAAAAAACAATTGCAATATTTCAACATGAGGGTAATTTCTGTTCTCGAAGCAGGTCTTTTTAATTCAAAAGAAATATTCACTTTCGATTTTGAGCCTATATAATGAAAAGCTTGTCTACAGAGATGTCAAGCATATGTCTGTCTACGTCATTAATTTTTTTGGCAAACATTTTTTTTAACAGTTAAAAACTTACGACAAATTTTTGAGTTTCTCCATTTCACCATATATCCATGTTGACTACATTGATATGCTGTATGCTGTAATGTTGGACAATGGGCATTTTCGTGATCAGAGAAGCAAACATCAAATTCACAACTAGAGAACATCTTGGAAAAATCTACTTTCTTTGATTCTTTACAAATCTTAAATGGACTGGATTTTGACATAAGGTACCAGCAACGATCAGCCTTCATAGCTCGTACTTTGTCTTTTAGCGAACATTTACTTTGGTCATGAACACCAACTAAACTGTTGAGAAGATTTAACATTAACACGATGCCAGGTATTTAATAACTTTATCAGATGACCACTCTATCAAAATATTAAATCCAAAACTATATACTCACTGTTTCAATCGCTTTTAATTGCTTCGTAAAATATCAAATCAATATATAATCTCTAAATATTTTCAGAACTTGAAATCTTATACGTGATGCTCACAATATTCGTTTTGTAAAGAAATATTAAAGTCCATGTAATTTTACGTCAACGAGTACTAATACAGCTGTGACGAACAATAAATTAACAGGAAAAGTTTACTGTACAAAGTCATCAGTATGACAGTGTTTATCTATTCACTTGATGTGTTTGAAGTTTTGATTTTGCCATTTGATAAGGGACTTTCCGTTTTCAATTTTTCTCGGAGTATGGTGTTTTTTCTATTCTACTTTTTACTTAAACATGATTAAGATATTAAACGCCAAATAATAAAATTTCCCTGAAAAGATTACAAGCTGTATTTGTACATTTTCTTACTTAATTAATGGTTGTTCAACAGCTATCGAATCTTTGAAATTTTTTGATACGCCTCCGTTGTCAACCCACTCCTTCTCAGAAACAACTGTTACGGACTTGGTCTGGTAGTCATCTTGTTTATTTTCATTACAGTTTCCACAAAGACCAGTTAACTTTCCAGCAAAAAGATTTTTAGAAACCTTTACGTTGATCATGTGATCACCATCAAACTGGACCCGTATGTTGCATTTTGAATGAATTGCTGTGATGTAACTCCCACTTCTTGTTATCTCCATTGATTTATTTACCAAAACAGTTGGTAGTTCAATAGCAATACCATTTACCTAAGGTGGAAGTACGACAAGCAGTTGTGTGAATTACAAGGTAAACATACAAAAAAAATTCAGAGTTCGTTGCACAACTTTCTCAAATAGGGTTTTTGCCATCTTTATTGAAAACTATGTATATCTGTATATTCATTTAAGGAATGACTGTAATATTTGTTCTGTCTGTGAAGATGTAAATAGTTATCAAAGGTATTAGGATAATAATTTAGTACGCCAGACTCGCGTTTCGTCTACATAAGACTCATCAGTGACGCTCATATTAAAATAGTTATAAAGTACAAAGTTGAAAAGCATTGAGGACCCAAAATTCCAAAAGGTTGAGCCAAATACGTCTTCGGTAATATATGCCTGGGATAAGAAAATCCTTAACTTTTCCAAAAATTCAAAGTGTGGTACTAGTAAACAAAAAATTTATAAAAAAAGACAATATAATTGATATCCATGTCAACACCGAAATGCTGACTACTGGGATGGTGCTACCCTCGGGGACGAAACGTCATAAATGTAATGCATACTTGGTAGCTTGCGTATTGGGTTATTTAAAAATGTACTGTTGGGGTTATATCGAATTGACAGAAACATTAATATTATAGACAATCCTTATAATATAGTTCGAAATTACGTTTTAACATTGGTTTACCATTATGGAATATCCGTTTCAAAGATGAAAGCGGATATGTTCCTTATATCGTAACTACAATCCCGTTCCCTTTTCATGGAATTATATTTATTACCATGTTATTACTACCATGAGAAACACGACGGGTGCCACATGTTGAGCAGAATCTGCCGTCCTGCCAACTATTGGTTCGTGTTGCTTAGTCCTTAATTTTCTGTGATGTGTTTTGTGTACTATAGTTTGTCTGTTTTAAAACATGTTATCATGTGTTTCATGTCATAGATACAAAAAAGTTCATTTCCTAAAATCATTTAATTTAATATGTATCTTTTTCGTTAAATGTTTATTTATACAAAACAAATCCTTCAAAAGCAAAATGGTACGAGAACCTTCTGTTGCAAAGTACTGAAATGAAGACATAATATTCTTGGTTTTAGTTTGTAACACCGATTTGTTTTTTCTCAGTCGATTTATGACTTTTGAACACAAGTCAAGTCAACTTAATTTTACTGAATTGACATTTAAGGATGTTACATCAAACAAAACAAAACAAGATAGCCAGTTTTTATTGAGAACGTTATAAACTAGACTATCACTAAGGTATTACATTCAGATGTAATAAACAAACAAAACTTACCATAGTAACAGTGTTTTGCAGTATACGAATTGTTGTATTCACGATATATAAATCAACCAACAGAGGGTAGAAAGAAAGCAAATAACCATATCTTCTTTTGTTTTTCGTTTCGACTCTAAATGAACACGGATCATTTGGAAATGTAGACTCCCACAAAATATATTTAGATGTTCGCATGAAATGTAGATTTGCGCCATCTGGTGTGTGGTAATGGACACCGCCGTATCCTGAACATATGCAAAAACCTATAAATAAAAAAATACAAAACATGATTTATTTGAAATTGGAATATTCAGGGTTTTCGTAGTGGAATTTTGTTTATTTATACTTTCGATTTAAGAATGTTCACTTTTCGAAAAATCGAAAATCTTATCAGCACAAAATACACTGAATTGTAACGCTGTAATACATGTTTTAGTCCTTTTTACTGATACAAAAGAAATTTCCGGAGGAAAATGAAGCGAGTATTTGATATTTTATTTAACCATTACCAGAAAACACGAATTTGATGCAGTTTCGCGGTTTATGAAAGGATACCAGGTTTATAAGTTCAGTCCCATTTATAACTTAAAAAAGTTTATTATTGTAAAGATAATTTCATATATCTAAATAAATTTCAAATATAGAAATATTTTTGTGGTTTTGTACTTATTTATATCTGGGAATAGTATATATGTTCCTGCTTATATTAGAGTAACAATCACGTCTTCCCCTGTTTTTCTCTGTTAAGGGCATACGATACAGTTTTGATCCCGTATTTACAGTTTGATGAAAATTTCCATATAGGCTAATTTTGGGTTATTAGATCAAATATGTAATAAAAATATACCTTCATGTGTTACTTTTTGAGTGAAATAAGGTCGACATTTTGTATATTTCTTCAAAACTCGGATTTGTGGCCGTATTTGTCATTTCGAAAGAAAGACATAACTTTTTGTTTTAAGAGATCAACACAATTGTTTTTTGTCAAATAATTTGTAATTTCTGTATTTTATAAGTATCCAAAAAATTTATGCATTTTTTATTCAGAATTAACTCATATTAATCAAATGGTCATGAATTGAGAAAAAAAACGTCATTTTTTGCTGTATATTTATCAAAATTAAAATAATTGCACTATTTACAGTTTTATAAAATTTGTTTTTTAAAAAAGGTTTATAATCATTTCCCTGCAAAATGAAACAAAATGTCGTTTTACAAAATAGGGGTCCATGCTCTCGTTTTCAACTTAAATCAGTTTGAATGATACAAAATCAGTCGAAAAATGCATCTTTTCCCGATATGTCACAGTTTGATGTCGCGAAAAAAACATTTTACGTTAGCAACCTTATTACCTCCCCTGTACCTGTATCGTATGCCCTTAAAAGCATATCTATCTAATCATGACTGTATTGATTTCTCTGATTTCAAGGTGAATTAACCGTATTATTCGAAATACACAATTTATTCAAGAGGTAAACAAAACTTTATTCGATTAGCGTAATTAATTATAGAAGTGACATGCTAACCTTAAGTTGTAGCAATAGCTCAATGTAATTTTTCAACCATGTAAACAAAGGTTCCCAACATTTAATCTGAATATGAACCCAGCTGTTTTAATATTTGGCTGTTTTCTCCTTCTTTGGCCGGATTATTGTCTCGTGCACATTCGCCATTTCCATTCTCAATGTTATCCACTGCATGTGAATCGCCAAAAAATTTAAGAAGACCCAATTTCTTTATGATGCATACGATGTAGTTACATTTCTAACTTAATAGAGAGGTGGAAGAAACCAAATAGATATTCAAACTTCGAAAACGAACAGACATGTGACGAAAAAAACGAAAAATAACCATAAAAGATACAGTCTACTGCACACAACATTGGAAACATAAGCCTGAGCAACAGGAATCCTCCCACCAAAAATCGAGGATGATCTCATTTGCTTCAGAAAGTTTAAAAGATCCTGCTATACACGTGACATACGTAATTCATTGCAACAATGCAATAAAAGGTGAAGGCCGTACGGTAAAATATTATTGGGTTTAGTGTTATGATACCACATCTTCTTATTTGTAGTTATATAAAAAAGCAAAAGAATGGCTAAGATCGTCATTTTAATATCACCTACAAAAATTAACTGACGATTTCGATCAAGTTGATCTATTTATCAATCCTTTTTTGTTAATTATTTTTCTCATATAATTTTTCTTTCGATACCTACTTTTGTGCTGAGATAAATTATCCTTGATATGGTCATATTTATAAATTAACTGTTTACTTTTGAATTTTTGAAATACTAAGGCTTTTCTACCTCAGGATTAGATTACCTTAGCTGTATATGAAATTTTGGTTCGCAATGCTCTTCAACTTCGTATTTTACTTAGCCTTTTTAATTTTTGGAATTTGAGCGTCACTGATGAGTTTATAGTAGACGAAACGCGCGTCAAGCGTAAATAAAAAACTTAATCCTGGTATCTATGATGCGTTTATTTAGTTAGTATATTGTTATCAAAGCCAGACGCGCATTACGTCAACAGATGACTCATCAGTGACTCTCAGGTCAAAATGATAAATAAACACGAAGAAATAAAAATAGTTATTTCAGCGTAATAACTCCTATCCTAAAAGGAGTCGTCTGACGATTTCAACAATATTTGTTCCTAAAATTTTTTTTTGTAAAGGTAAACATACAACGAAAGACGTTAAGTGATAAGAATTTCTAATAAGATCAGAACGCTGGTTTAATAAATACTTACTTTGACATTTCAGTGTATTGCAATCTTCAAACACGACACTCGTATTAAGTCCATTGCAGTTTTTGCCACCATGCAAAGGTATAGGGTCTGTACAAGATCTTAATCCGCTCCTCTCTCTTAGTCCTCCACCACAGCTTTGGCTACATTGAGTCCATCCAGACCATGATTTGAAAGGTGTCCAACCACCATCAACTACAAATATCGATAAATATCAACTAACTAAGGTTCTTTACCTACAAACTTATATCTTCTAGATTATCATTCAATTGATACGATATTCCCGTGCTTGCATTTCCTATCATGATTTTCTTGATAGATGGTTGCTGCTCACAAGGAAGCTATTAAACCAAGAGTTCCAAATGGTGAAGTTGAAATCATCCCTTCGTAAATTTTACGGACGCCATCACGAGTTGGTTGACCGTTATGGAATAACCGTTTCACAAATTATATAGGATATGTTCCTGACGTCGTAACTACAATCCCCTTCCCTTTCATGAATGTGACCTACCGAATTAGACTATTTACCGGATTTGTTATCACATAAGCAACACGACGGGTGCCGCATGTGGGGTTCGTGTTGTTTATTCTTTAGTTTTCTATGTTGTGTCGTGTGTGCTGTTGTTTGTTTGTCTTTTTCATTTTTAGCCATGGCGTTGTCAGTTTGTTTTAGATTTATGACTTTGACTGTCCCTTTGGTATCTTTCATCCCTCTTTTATCAGTTCTACGATATAATTTTCTAGTCGACAAATCCTGTCTAATCTATTGAGTTCATGGAATTGTTTTTGAAAATGATGGGTTTTTTTTGTGTGCAAATATGAAACATGGCTTCGTACAAATTTTTTTACAATTATTTTAGACTTTCAGTTGTGTTTTCCTTTTTCATATAAGAATATCCTTTCGAAACGATTTTTTGGGGAATATATAAAGTCAACAGTACTATACCGCTGTTCGGAAGTCATAAATCGAATGAAAGATAACAAGACAATAACAATCAAAACCAAGGAGTAAACAAAGACGCATAAAACCAAAGGACATGTTCATCAACAGTTATAAATAATAATTTAGAAACAACACGAACTCCACTAAAAACCGGGAGTGAAATCAGGTGCTCCGGAAGGGTAAGCATTTCCCGCACCGTATACGGCACCCGTCGTGTTATTTCTTTGTTAAGTTCGGTAATGCTGGAAGGTTATTACGACTCGGGAAGAATATCAAATCCGGGTTTCAAAATAAAACCGATGGAAATACATCAACAATAAGAGGGAAACAACGAAAAAACAAAATAAACACTACTGTGCAAAAAAAATCAAACGACAATGTAACACGCACAGAAACGAACTCTAAGATAACAATTGCCATTTTCCTGTCTTGGTACAGGAAATTTTATAAACAATGGTGTGTTGAACCTGGCTAGCCGAATTGCACGCTTTTATGGCATTGTTTAATTTAACACTAAAATGACATCATTACATGACAGAATTCAATACAAATAAATGCAAGAAAATTCAGGACAGAGAAATACACAAATAAACAATACAGTAGTACATTTAGACAATATAATCACAGAATAAAATACTAATACATTACTAGGACAATATTGTCTGTTGCACTCTTCAGTTGAATTTTCTAGGGTCAAGCCGGAACAGGATCTTCCATGACATGCGGGTGATGGATAATTACAGAGCCTCTCTCTGGTTCGTGTCCTTGTTGGTGATATTGAACCATCTTCCCTACATTTTGATGAACAGTTAGTCCATTTTGTCCATGTTTCCCATAATCCCCATCCACCATGTACTAAAACAAGTAACTTATATTTTAATATTTTTATGTGAAATTTATTTTTTACTTTCTTTGACGTTACATTATGGATAGAGATGCTACTGTCAAATACATTTAAATAAATATCGATTTCTTATTAAAACAATCAAAAAGTAGTATATTTGTCGATATTAGTTATCAATTTTAGATATACATATATTTCATATAACTGGAATTGTGAATATATTTTAAGTAGATCATAGGTATATATTTCTTGAGTTCGAATTTTTTTTACTTTGTCAAAATAAAGATTTTACTATGGTTTTTTTTCAAAAATATTATAAAATTTAAAAAGTATGTGTTACAGTGCTATTTTTAAGCAAGCAGTCGTTGCTTAAATTTGGTTAGATTGTTAATAAAAAAAAACCACATTTGTGTGCATAAAAAAAATATCTATGAGATAGAATTTAGAAATAAATTGTGAAAAGATAGGTTTCATAATATTTTATAAGAAAAAAAAAAATGGTGCCACCGAACTTGTTTTCTTGCTACAAATAAAAATTAAAAATTTACCCCTATCAGTCCAGTATATAATTTTTACTAAAAGAGTTATCTCCCCTAAAATGGCTTATTTGGAAAAGAAATGAGAATAAAAACTCAAAATTGGATATAAGTTTAAATATTTTGAGTTTAACAATAAATCACCAAGTTTTCTTTATATAAATAAACAGTCTAACCAATAAATTGCAAATCTTGTCTCCTAATTTGCAGGTAACTAGACTGATTTTGTACTGTGATTATACAATCCAAGATGGCGGTATACCATAAACAACCTCTTCAAATGTTCTTCTGAAAGATCATTCGTTTGCATCGAAGTAACGTTTTCAATCTACTGGATTCGTATTGATTGGTTAAAAAGTGAAAATGCTATATGTATAAGCTAAAATCTAATAAAAAAAAAATCTTTCTGCTTCTGCGAATACTCTTAAAATTTGATAAGTGAAGTCATTTCCAATTGATTTTACAGTTTGTTCATACGCTTTGTCTTGTTTTTACAGATAAAAAGAGGGTTGAGCACTCACGCACAATGTGTTTAGCCACTGCCACATTCAACATGTGCTTGTTTGAAAGTCAGGAGCCTGTATTAAAGTGGTTGTCTATTTGTTTTTGTTAATCGTTTTGTCATAACTCATGTAGTTTTTTCGTTTGATGAATAGTTTCACAGTTTGCAATGTCGTTGCTTTTATAGCTGACAATACGAGGTATAGTGACCTATAGTTATTCTAACTAGCTTTATCTTGTCAGTTCACTTATTATCAATCATACCACATCTCTTTTTTTTGTCATGTTATCGAAATTAGATATGAATATAGAAAACATGTTCAAGTAAAGACGATTACACGATTTTTCATAATTTTCACAACTTATTCAAGAACACATGCACATGCATTACAATGTCAGGCTACTGATTTTTAAATCACCGAGGTTGTATTTCCAAGTACTGCTATTTCTACATCCTCATTTTGTGTATATATTAATCTTTATAAATGTTAACTTTATACAAACTTCTCAGCTACGAGATTTTGTATATTTTGAAAGGTATTCCCCTAATAAAGTTGACCTTAAAAAATTGTGTTGTCTCTGATTATTCAAACAATTTCGATTTTCAGATTGTTCTTTTGTGATCAAGTTTTATTTATAATTTATCTATAAAATGATTTTAAAAAAAGAAGCATGTGACGCAGCAAGACTTGTATCTTATGAAAAATATATGATCACATTTTAAGACGTGTTCATATACTTTTCCATAACCTTTTGTTGTTTCTATTTTTATAACACTGATTAATACCTATATTCAGTATGCAATATTGTGTGTTACATGTTGTTGATTCTGTGACATTCCCTGAGCCAGAACATAAACTGCCATTACACGCAGGACTCGGGTTGTTACAATCTCTGTAACGAATTCTAGTCTTGTTAGGGTCTGTGGATGATCCACATGGTTTACATTCAGCAGTACAATTGTCCCAGCTTCCCCATTGGTCCCAACTACTCCATCCACCATTGACTGTGACAGAGAGGTGGAAAAGAAAAACAACAGTTTACAAAAATCAAAGAAAACCAAAGGCTGATTAACACGAACCCACGAAAAACAGGATATGCTTAGTATATAATAAGTGGCTTACAATGTTGGTACAGTGCTAATAAACAGAACTTTCGAGAACTTCTTGTACCATCTTGGTAATAATTGGATCTTAAATTCACACCGTCAACGATGGCGATCTTGAATGAGCATGAATTCTTCACTTGGGAAAACGTTCGACTTTATACTCATATGATAACGGTATATGAAGGACGGATTATCGGCACAATGTCGTCGAAGGAAAACGTCGTTGTTCTTAATTGCAAAAACCTATGTGGTGTTCTGCAGTCCGTGGAAAATTGAAGGTATTTGTTGGGGTTCCAAGTATCATGTTCTAAAAGTGGATATACGTACAATCGTACAATGGTGAATGGGAAATCAAACACTTCTAAACGACATAGCGTGGATGTTATGCTCCTTGTAAAAAGCAATTGAGAGATAGTGTTAAAATAATCATACATTTGACGTATATAGCGACATATGTGTTTTATTGACGGGATCACAATAAGATAGATATTAAAAAGGGCAAATTCTACATCATAATCATCATCATATTTTATCATTGTTTTTATTACAAATTTCATCATTTTGTCATTTTCTCAAGTTATGTAAAATAAAAGTTACGATTATTTGCACACACTTGATATAACTCTACATAATTATGCAGTTCCACCTTAGGTCTTACCCCCAAAAAACTATTGATGAAAGATAGGAGTGAATAAATATTCCTCGGATTTTTTTTAAAGGCATAAAGGTTTAGCAAAAAAATACCGAACTCAAGGGAAAATTCAAAACGGAAAGTCCCATTTTAAATGGCAAAATCAAAAGCTAAAACACAAGCCAAATGTCATATCTATTTCGGTATGAAGAAAATGGTAGGTTATACTGGTTCTAAAGCTAGTTAACCTCTCACTTCTACGAAAGTGCCATACAATTCAATTATATTGACAACAATTTGTTGAAAACAAACAGACATATTTGTTGTCCATAGGTTGGTGTCTCTTTGACATATTCCTTAGGACATAGGAAAAAAATGTCAAAAGAAGGGATACAGCATGCAAAGTCAACATTGTGAATAGTTTAGACATATATACAATTTAAGCTTACCAATGCAGTATTTTGTGTTACATGATTTTGATTCAGAACTATACTCTGATCCAGAGCATAAACTCCCATTACACGCAGGTCTCGGGTTGTTACAATCTCTGTAACGAATTCTAGTCTTGTTAGGGTCTGTGGATGATCCACATGGTTTACATTCAGCAGTACAATTGTCCCAGCTTCCCCATTGTTCCCAACTACTCCATCCACCATTGACTGTGACAGAGAGGTGGAAAAGAAAAACAACAGTATACAAACAACAAAGAAAACCAAAGGATGATTAACACGAACCCACGAAAAACAGGATATGCTTAGTATATAATAAGTGGCTTACAATGTTGGTACAGTGCTAATAAACAGACCTTTCGAGAACTTCTTGTACCATCTTGGTGATAATTAGATCTTAAATTCACACCGTCATCACTGGTGATCCTGATGGTGCATGAATTCTTCACTTGGGAAAACGTTCGACTTTATACTCATATGATAACGGTATATGAAGGACGAAATATCGGCACAATGTCGTCGAAGGAAAACGTCGTTGTTCTTAATTGCAAAAACCTATGTGGTGTTCTGTAGTCCGTGGAAAATTGAAGGTATTTGTTGGGGTTCCAAATAGCATGTTCTAAAAGTGGATAAACGTACAATCGTACAATGGTAAATGGGAAATCAAACACTTCTAAACGACATAGCGTGGATGTGTTTCGCCTTGTAAAAAGCAATTGAGAGATAGTGTTAAAATAATCATACATTTGACGTATATAGCGACATATGTGTTTGATTGACGGGATCACAATAAGATAGATATTAAAAAGGGCAAATTCTACATCATAATAATCATCATATTTTATCATTGTTTTCATTACAAATTTCATCATTTTGTCATTTTCTCAAGTTATGTAAATTAAAAGTTACGATTATTTGCACACACTTGATATAACTCTGCATAATTATGCAGTTCCACCTTAGGTCTTACCCCCAAAAAACTATTGATGAAAGATAGGAGTGAATAAATATTCCTCGGATTTTTTTAAAGGCATAAAGGTTTAGCAAAAAAATACCGAACTCAAGGGAAAATTCAAAACGGAAAGTCCCATTTTAAATGGCAAAATCAACAGCTAAAACACAAGCCAAATGTCATATCTATTTCGGTATGAAGAAAATGGTAGGTTATACTGGTTTTAAAGCTAGTTAACCTCTCACTTCTACGAAAGTGCCATACAATTCAATTATATTGACAACAATTTGTTGAAAACAAACAGACATATTTGTTGTCCATAGGTTGGTGTCTCTTTGACATATTCCTTAGGACATAGGAAAAAAATGTCAAAAGAAGGGATACAGCATGCAAAGTCAACATTGTGAATAGTTTAGACATATATACAATTTAAGCTTACCAATGCAGTATTTTGTGTTACATGATTTTGATTCAGAACTATACTCTGATCCAGAGCATAAACTCCCATTACACGCAGGTCTCGGGTTGTTACAATCTCTGTAACGAATTCTAGTCTTGTTAGGGTCTGTGGATGATCCACATGGTTTACATTCAGCAGTACAATTGTCCCAGCTTCCCCATTGTTCCCAACTACTCCATCCACCATTGACTGTGACAGAGAGGTGGAAAAGAAAAACAACAGTATACAAACAACAAAGAAAACCAAAGGCTGATTAACACAAACCCACGAAAAACAGGATATGCTTAGTATATAATAAGTGGCTTACAATGTTGGTACAGTGCTAATAACAGACCTTTCGAGAACTTCTTGTACCATCTTGGTGATAATTGGATCTTAAATTCACACCGTCATCACTGGTGATCCTGAAGGAGCATGAATTCTTCACTTGGGAAAACGTTCGACTTTATACTCATATGATAACGGTATATGAAGGACGAAATATCGGCACAATGTCGTCGAAGGAAAACGTCGTTGTTCTTAATTGCAAAAACCTATGTGGTGTTCTGTAGTCCGTGGAAAATTGAAGGTATTTGTTGGGGTTCCAAGTAGCATGTTCTAAAAGTGGATATACGTACAATCGTACAATGGTGAATGGGAAATCAAACACTTCTAAACGACATAGCGTGGATGTTATTCTCCTTGTAAACAGCAATTGAGAGATAGTGTTAAAATAATCATACATTTGACGTATATAGCGACATATGTGTTTTATTGACGGAATCACAATAAGATAGATATTAAAAAGGGCAAATTCTACATCATAATAATCATCATATTTTATCATTGTTTTCATTACAAATTTCATCATTTTGTCATTTTCTCAAGTTATGTAAAATAAAAGTTACGATTATTTGCACACACTTGATATAACTCTGCATAATTATGCAGTTCCACCTTAGGTCTTACCCCCAAAAAACTATTGATGAAAGATAGGAGTAAATAAATATTCCTCGGATTTTTTTTAAAGGCATAAAGGTTTAGCAAAAAAATACCGAACTCAAGGGAAAATTCAAAACGGAAAGTCCGATTTTAAATGGCAAAATCAAAAGCTAAAACACAAGCCAAATGTCATATATATTTCGGTATGAAGAAAATGGTAGGTTATACTGGTTTTAAAGCTAGTTAACCTCTCACTTCTACGAAAGTGCCATACAATTCAATTATATTGACAACAATTTGTTGAAAACAAACAGACATATTTGTTGTCCATAGGTTGGTGTCTCTTTGACATATTCCTTAGGACATAGGAAAAAAATGTCAAAAGAAGGGATACAGCATGCAAAGTCAACATTGTGAATAGTTTAGACATATATACAATTTAAGCTTACCAATGCAGTATTTTGTGTTACATGATTTTGATTCAGAACTATACTCTGATCCAGAGCATAAACTCCCATTACACGCAGGTCTCGGGTTGTTACAATCTCTGTAACGAATTCTAGTCTTGTTAGGGTCTGTGGATGACCCACATGGTTTACATTCAGCAGTACAATTGTCCCAGCTTCCCCATTGTTCCCAACTACTCCATCCACCATTGACTGTGACAGAGAGGTAGAAAAGAAAAACAACAGTATACAAACAACAAAGAAAACCAAAGGCTGATTAACACGAACCCACGAAAAACAGGATATGCTTAGTATATAATAAGTGGCTTACAATGTTGGTACAGTGCTAATAACAGACCTTTCGAGAACTTCTTGTACCATCTTGGTGATAATTGGATCTTAAATTCACACCGTCATCACTGGTGATCCTGAAGGAGCATGAATTCTTCACTTGGGAAAACGTTCGACTTTATACTCATATGATAACGGTATATGAAGGACAAAATATCGGCACAATGTCGTCGAAGGAAAACGTCGTTGTTCTTAATTGCAAAAACCTATGTGGTGTTCTGCAGTCCGTGGAAAATTGAAGGTATTTGTTGGGGTTCCAAGTAGCATGTCTAAAAGTGGATATACGTACAATCGTACAATGGTGAATGGGAAATCAAACACTTCTAAACGACATAGCGTGGATGTTATTCTCCTTGTAAACAGCAATTGAGAGATAGTGTTAAAATAATCATACATTTGACGTATATAGCGACATATGTGTTTTATTGACGGAATCACAATAAGATAGATATTAAAAAGGGCAAATTCTACATCATAATAATCATCATATTTTATCATTGTTTTCATTACAAATTTCATCATTTTGTCATTTTCTCAAGTTATGTAAAATAAAAGTTACGATTATTTGCACACACTTGATATAACTCTGCATAATTATGCAGTTCCACCTTAGGTCTTACCCCCAAAAAACTATTGATGAAAGATAGGAGTAAATAAATATTCCTCGGATTTTTTTTAAAGGCATAAAGGTTTAGCAAAAAAATACCGAACTCAAGGGAAAATTCAAAACGGAAAGTCCGATTTTAAATGGCAAAATCAAAAGCTAAAACACAAGCCAAATGTCATATATATTTCGGTATGAAGAAAATGGTAGGTTATACTGGTTTTAAAGCTAGTTAACCTCTCACTTCTACGAAAGTGCCATACAATTCAATTATATTGACAACAATTTGTTGAAAACAAACAGACATATTTGTTGTCCATAGGTTGGTGTCTCTTTGACATATTCCTTAGGACATAGGAAAAAAATGTCAAAAGAAGGGATACAGCATGCAAAGTCAACATTGTGAATAGTTTAGACATATATACAATTTAAGCTTACCAATGCAGTATTTTGTGTTACATGATTTTGATTCAGAACTATACTCTGATCCAGAGCATAAACTCCCATTACACGCAGGTCTCGGGTTGTTACAATCTCTGTAACGAATTCTAGTCTTGTTAGGGTCTGTGGATGACCCACATGGTTTACATTCAGCAGTACAATTGTCCCAGCTTCCCCATTGTTTCCAACTACTCCATCCACCATTGACTGTGACAGAGAGGTGGAAAAGAAAAACAACAGTATACAAACAACAAAGAAAACCAAAGGCTGATTAACACAAACCCACGAAAAACAGGATATGCTTAGTATATAATAAGTGGCTTACAATGTTGGTACAGTGCTAATAAACAGACCTTTCGAGAACTTCTTGTACCATCTTGGTGATAATTGGATCTTAAATTCACACCGTCATCACTGGTGATCCTGAAGGAGCATGAATTCTTTACTTGAGAAAACGTTCGACTTTATACTCATTTGATAACGGTATATGAAGGACGGAATATCGGCACAATGTCGTCGAAGGAAAACGTCGTTGTTCTTAATTGCAAAAACATATGTGGTGTTCTGCAGTCCGCGGAAAATTGAAGGTATTTGTTGGGGTTCCAAGTAGCATGTTCTAAAAGTGGATATACGTACAATCGTACAATGGGAAATGGGAAATCAAACACTACAAACGACATAGCGTGGATGTTATTCTCCTTGTAAAAAGCAATTGAAAGATAGTGTTAAAATAATCATACATTTGACGTATATAGCGACATATGTGTTTTATTGACGGAATCGCAATAAGATAGATATTAAAAAGGGCAAATTCTACATCATAATCATCATCATATTTTATCATTGTTTCAATTACAAATTTCATCATTTTGTCATTTTCTCAAGTTATGTAAAAGAAAAGTTACGATTATTTGCACACACTTGATATAACTCTGCATAATTATACAGTTCCACCTTAGGTCTTACCACCAAAAAACTATTGATGAAAGATAGGAGTGAATAAATATTCCTCGGATTTGTTTTAAAGGCATAAAGGTTTAGCAAAAAAATACCGAACTCAAGGGAAAATTCAAAACGGAAAGTCCCATTTTAAATGGCAAAATCAAAAGCTAAAACACAAGCCAAATGTCATATCTATTTCGGTATGAAGAAAATGGTAGGTTATACTGGTTTTAAAGCTAGTTTACCTCTCACTTCTACGAAAGTGCCATACAATTCAATTATATTGACAACAATTTGTTGAAAACAAACAGACATATTTGTTGTCCATAGGTTGGTGTCTCTTTGACATATTCCTTAGGACATAGGAAAAAAATGTCAAAAGAAGGGATACAGCATGCAAAGTCAACATTGTGAATAGTTTAGACATATATACAATTTAAGCTTACCAATGCAGTATTTTGTGTTACAAGATTTTGATTCAGAACTATACTCTGATCCAGAGCATAAACTCCCATTACACGCAGGACTCGGGTTGTTACAATCTCTGTAACGAATTCTAGTCTTGTAAGGGTCTGTGGATGATCCACATGGTTTACATTCAGCAGTACAATTGTCCCAGCTTCCCCATTGTTCCCAACTACTCCATCCACCATTGACTGTGACAGACAGGTGGAAAAGAAAAACAACAGTATACAAACAACAAAGAAAACCAAAGGATGATTAACACGAACCCACGAAAAACAGGATATGCTTTGTATATAATAAGTGGCTTACAATGTTGGTACAGTGCAAATAAACAGACCTTTCGAGAACTTCTTGTACCATCTTGGTGATAATTGGATCTTAAATTCACACCGTCATCACTGGTGATCCTGATGGTGCATGAATTCTTCACTTGGGAAAACGTTCGACTTTATACTCATAAGATAACGGTATATGAAGGACGAAATATCGGCACAATGTCGTCGAAGGAAAACGTCGTTGTTCTTAATTGCAAAAACCTATGTGGTGTTCTGCAGTCCGTGGAAAATTGAAGGTATTTGTTGGGGTTCCAAGTAGCATGTTCTAAAAGTGGATAAACGTACAATCGTACAATGGTAAATGGGAAATCAAACACTTCTAAACGACATAGCGTGGATGTGTTTCGCCTTGTAAAAAGCAATTGAGAGATAGTGTTAAAATAATCATACATTTGACGTATATAGCGACATATGTGTTTTATTGACGGAATCACAATAAGATAGATATTAAAAAGGGCAAATTCTACATCATAATCATCATCATATTTTATCATTGTTTTTATTACAAATTTCATCATTTTGTCATTTTCTCAAGTTATGTAAAATAAAAGTTACGATTATTTGCACACACTTGATATAACTCTGCATAATTATGCAGTTCCACCTTAGGTCTTACCCCCAAAAAACTATTGATGAAAGATAGGAGTAAATAAATATTCCTCGGATTTTTTTTAAAGGCATAAAGGTTTAGCAAAAAAATACCGAACTCAAGGGAAAATTCAAAACGGAAAGTCCGATTTTAAATGGCAAAATCAAAAGCTAAAACACAAGCCAAATGTCATATATATTTCGGTATGAAGAAAATGGTAGGTTATACTGGTTTTAAAGCTAGTTAACCTCTCACTTCTACGAAAGTGCCATACAATTCAATTATATTGACAACAATTTGTTGAAAACAAACAGACATATTTGTTGTCCATAGGTTGGTGTCTCTTTGACATATTCCTTAGGACATAGGAAAAAAATGTCAAAAGAAGGGATACAGCATGCAAAGTCAACATTGTGAATAGTTTAGACATATATACAATTTAAGCTTACCAATGCAGTATTTTGTGTTACATGATTTTGATTCAGAACTATACTCTGATCCAGAGCATAAACTCCCATTACACGCAGGTCTCGGGTTGTTACAATCTCTGTAACGAATTCTAGTCTTGTTAGGGTCTGTGGATGACCCACATGGTTTACATTCAGCAGTACAATTGTCCCAGCTTCCCCATTGTTTCCAACTACTCCATCCACCATTGACTGTGACAGAGAGGTGGAAAAGAAAAACAACAGTATACAAACAACAAAGAAAACCAAAGGCTGATTAACACAAACCCACGAAAAACAGGATATGCTTAGTATATAATAAGTGGCTTACAATGTTGGTACAGTGCTAATAAACAGACCTTTCGAGAACTTCTTGTACCATCTTGGTGATAATTGGATCTTAAATTCACACCGTCATCACTGGTGATCCTGAAGGAGCATGAATTCTTTACTTGGGAAAACGTTCGACTTTATACTCATATGATAACGGTATATGAAGGACGGAATATCGGCACAATGTCGTCGAAGGAAAACGTCGTTGTTCTTAATTGCAAAAACATATGTGGTGTTCTGCAGTCCGCGGAAAATTGAAGGTATTTGTTGGGGTTCCAAGTAGCATGTTCTAAAAGTGGATATACGTACAATCGTACAATGGGAAATAGGAAATCAAACACTACAAACGACATAGCGTGGATGTTATTCTCCTTGTAAAAAGCAATTGAAAGATAGTGTTAAAATAATCATACATTTGACGTATATAGCGACATATGTGTTTTATTGACGGAATCGCAATAAGATAGATATTAAAAAGGGCAAATTCTACATCATAATCATCATCATATTTTATCATTGTTTCAATTACAAATTTCATCATTTTGTCATTTTCTCAAGTTATGTAAAAGAAAAGTTACGATTATTTGCACACACTTGATATAACTCTGCATAATTATACAGTTCCACCTTAGGTCTTACCACCAAAAAACTATTGATGAAAGATAGGAGTGAATAAATATTCCTCGGATTTGTTTTAAAGGCATAAAGGTTTAGCAAAAAAATACCGAACTCAAGGGAAAATTCAAAACGGAAAGTCCCATTTTAAATGGCAAAATCAAAAGCTAAAACACAAGCCAAATGTCATATCTATTTCGGTATGAAGAAAATGGTAGGTTATACTGGTTTTAAAGCTAGTTTACCTCTCACTTCTACGAAAGTGCCATACAATTCAATTATATTGACAACAATTTGTTGAAAACAAACAGACATATTTGTTGTCCATAGGTTGGTGTCTCTTTGACATATTCCTTAGGACATAGGAAAAAAATGTCAAAAGAAGGGATACAGCATGCAAAGTCAACATTGTGAATAGTTTAGACATATATACAATTTAAGCTTACCAATGCAGTATTTTGTGTTACAAGATTTTGATTCAGAACTATACTCTGATCCAGAGCATAAACTCCCATTACACGCAGGACTCGGGTTGTTACAATCTCTGTAACGAATTCTAGTCTTGTAAGGGTCTGTGGATGATCCACATGGTTTACATTCAGCAGTACAATTGTCCCAGCTTCCCCATTGTTCCCAACTACTCCATCCACCATTGACTGTGACAGAGAGGTGGAAAAGAAAAACAACAGTATACAAACAACAAAGAAAACCAAAGGATGATTAACACGAACCCACGAAAAACAGGATATGCTTTGTATATAATAAGTGGCTTACAATGTTGGTACAGTGCAAATAAACAGACCTTTCGAGAACTTCTTGTACCATCTTGGTGATAATTGGATCTTAAATTCACACCGTCATCACTGGTGATCCTGATGGTGCATGAATTCTTCACTTGGGAAAACGTTCGACTTTATACTCATAAGATAACGGTATATGAAGGACGAAATATCGGCACAATGTCGTCGAAGGAAAACGTCGTTGTTCTTAATTGCAAAAACCTATGTGGTGTTCTGCAGTCCGTGGAAAATTGAAGGTATTTGTTGGGGTTCCAAGTAGCATGTTCTAAAAGTGGATAAACGTACAATCGTACAATGGTAAATGGGAAATCAAACACTTCTAAACGACATAGCGTGGATGTGTTTCGCCTTGTAAAAAGCAATTGAGAGATAGTGTTAAAATAATCATACATTTGACGTATATAGCGACATATGTGTTTTATTGACGGAATCACAATAAGATAGATATTAAAAAGGGCAAATTCTACATCATAATCATCATCATATTTTATCATTGTTTTTATTACAAATTTCATCATTTTGTCATTTTCTCAAGTTATGTAAAAGAAAAGTTACGATTATTTGCACACACTTGATATAACTCTGCATAATTATACAGTTCCACCTTAGGTCTTACCACCAAAAAACTATTGATGAAAGATAGGAGTGAATAAATATTCCTCGGATTTGTTTTAAAGGCATAAAGGTTTAGCAAAAAAATACCGAACTCAAGGGAAAATTCAAAACGGAAAGTCCCATTTTAAATGGCAAAATCAAAAGCTAAAACACAAGCCAAATGTCATATCTATTTCGGTATGAAGAAAATGGTAGGTTATACTGGTTTTAAAGCTAGTTAACCTTTCACTTCTACGAAAGTGCCATACAATTCAATTATATTGACAACAATTTGTTGAAAACAAACAGACATATTTGTTGTCCATAGGTTGGTGTCTCTTTGACATATTCCTTAGGACATAGGAAAAAAATGTCAAAAGAAGGGATACAGCATGCAAAGTCAACATTGTGAATAGTTTAGACATATATACAATTTAAGCTTACCAATGCAGTATTTTGTGTTACAAGATTTTGATTCAGAACTATACTCTGATCCAGAGCATAAACTCCCATTACACGCAGGACTCGGGTTGTTACAATCTCTGTAACGAATTCTAGTCTTGTAAGGGTCTGTGGATGATCCACATGGTTTACATTCAGCAGTACAATTGTCCCAGCTTCCCCATTGTTCCCAACTACTCCATCCACCATTGACTGTGACAGAGAGGTGGAAAAGAAAAACAACAGTATACAAACAACAAAGAAAACCAAAGGCTGATAAACACGAACCCACGAAAAACAGGATATGCTTAGTATATAATAAGTGGCTTACAATGTTGGTACAGTGCTAATAAACAGAACTTTCGAGAACTTCTTGTACCATCTTGGTGATAATTGGATCTTAAACTCACACCGTCATCACTGGTGATCCTGATGGAGCATGAATTCTTTACTTGGGAAAACGTTCGACTTTATACTCATATGATAACGGTATATGAAGGACGGAATATCGGCACAATGTCGTCAAAGGAAAACGTCGTTGTTCTTAATTGCAAAAACATATGTGGTGTTCTGCAGTCCGCGGAAAATTGAAGGTATTTGTTGGGGTTCCAAGTAGCATGTTCTAAAAGTGGATATACGTACAATCGTACAATGGGAAATGGGAAATCAAACACTACAAACGACATAGCGTGGATGTTATTCTCCTTGTAAAAAGCAATT
Source organism: Mytilus edulis (assembly GCF_963676685.1). NCBI lineage: Eukaryota > Metazoa > Mollusca > Bivalvia > Mytilida > Mytilidae > Mytilus > Mytilus edulis. The sequence continues at coordinate 37,527,245 of NC_092344.1, read as the reverse complement.
GAAAGATAGTGTTAAAATAATCATACATTTGACGTATATAGCGACATATGTGTTTTATTGACGGAATCGCAATAAGATAGATATTAAAAAGGGCAAATTCTACATCATAATCATCATCATATTTTATCATTGTTTCAATTACAAATTTCATCATTTTGTCATTTTCTCAAGTTATGTAAAAGAAAAGTTACGATTATTTGCACACACTTGATATAACTCTGCATAATTATACAGTTCCACCTTAGGTCTTACCACCAAAAAACTATTGATGAAAGATAGGAGTGAATAAATATTCCTCGGATTTGTTTTAAAGGCATAAAGGTTTAGCAAAAAAATACCGAACTCAAGGGAAAATTCAAAACGGAAAGTCCCATTTTAAATGGCAAAATCAAAAGCTAAAACACAAGCCAAATGTCATATCTATTTCGGTATGAAGAAAATGGTAGGTTATACTGGTTTTAAAGCTAGTTAACCTCTCACTTCTACGAAAGTGCCATACAATTCAATTATATTGACAATAATTTGTTGAAAACAAACAGACATATTTGTTGTCCATAGGTTGGTGTCTCTTTGACATATTCCTTAGGACATAGGAAAAAAATGTCAAAAGAAGGGATACAGCATGCAAAGTCAACATTGTGAATAGTTTAGACATATATACAATTTAAGCTTACCAATGCAGTATTTTGTGTTACAAGATTTTGATTCAGAACTATACTCTGATCCAGAGCATAAACTCCCATTACACGCAGGACTCGGGTTGTTACAATCTCTGTAACGAATTCTAGTCTTGTAAGGGTCTGTGGATGATCCACATGGTTTACATTCAGCAGTACAATTGTCCCAGCTTCCCCATTGTTCCCAACTACTCCATCCACCATTGACTGTGACAGAGAGGTGGAAAAGAAAAACAACAGTATACAAACAACAAAGAAAACCAAAGGCTGATAAACACGAACCCACGAAAAACAGGATATGCTTAGTATATAATAAGTGGCTTACAATGTTGGTACAGTGCTAATAAACAGAACTTTCGAGAACTTCTTGTACCATCTTGGTGATAATTGGATCTTAAACTCACACCGTCATCACTGGTGATCCTGATGGAGCATGAATTCTTTACTTGGGAAAACGTTCGACTTTATACTCATATGATAACGGTATATGAAGGACGGAATATCGGCACAATGTCGTCAAAGGAAAACGTCGTTGTTCTTAATTGCAAAAATATATGTGGTGTTCTGCAGTCCGCGGAAAATTGAAGGTATTTGTTGGGGTTCCAAGTAGCATGTTCTAAAAGTGGATATACGTACAATCGTACAATGGGAAATGGGAAATCAAACACTACAAACGACATAGCGTGGATGTTATTCTCCTTGTAAAAAGCAATTGAAAGATAGTGTTAAAATAATCATACATTTGACGTATATAGCGACATATGTGTTTTATTGACGGAATCGCAATAAGATAGATATAAAAAAGGGCAAATTCTACATCATAATCATCATCATATTTTATCATTGTTTTTATTACAAATTTCATCATTTTGTCATTTTCTCAAGTTATGTAAAATAAAAGTTACGATTATTTGCACACACTTGATATAACTCTGCATAATTATGCAGTTCCACCTTATGTCTTACCCCCAAAAAACTATTGATGAAAGATAGGAGTGAATAAATATTCCTCGGATTTTTTTTAAAGGCATAAAGGTTTAGCAAAAAAATACCGAACTCAAGGGAAAATTCAAAACGGAAAGTCCCATTTTAAATGGCAAAATCAAAAGCTAAAACACAAGCCAAATGTCATATCTATTTCGGTATGAAGAAAATGGTAGGTTATACTGGTTTTAAAGCTAGTTAACCTCTTAGTTCTACGAAAGTGCCATACACTTCAATTATATTGACAACAATTTGTTGAAAACAAAGACATATTTGTTGTCCATAGGTTGATGTCTCTTTGACATATTCCTTAGGACATAGGACAAAAATGTCAAAAGAAGGGATACAGCATGCAAAGTCAACATTGTGAATAGTTTAGATATATATATATATAATTTAAGCTTACCAATGCAGTATTTTGTGTTACATGATTTTGATTCAGAACTATACTCTGATCCAGAACATAAACTTCCATTACACGCAGGACTCGGGTTGTTACAATCTCTGTAACGAATTCTAGTCTTGTTAGGGTCTGTGGATGATCCACATGGTTTACATTCAGCAGTACAATTGTCCCAGCTTCCCCATTGTTCCCAACTACTCCATCCACCATTGACTGTGACAGAGAGGTGAAAAAGAAAAACAACAGTATACAAACAACAAAGAAAACCAAAGGCTAATTAACACAAACCCACGAAAAACAGGATATGCTTAGTATATAATAAGTGGCTTACAATGTTGGTACAGTGCTAATAACAGACCTTTCGAGAACTTCTTGTACCATCTTGGTGATAATTGGATCTTAAATTCACACCGTCATCACTGGTGATCCTGATGGAGCATGAATTCTTCACTTGGGAAAACGTTCGACTTTATACTCATATGATAACGGTATGAGAAGGACGGAATATCGGCACAATGTCGTCGAAGGAAAACGTCGTTGTTCTTAATTGCAAAAACTTATGTGATGTTCTGCAGTCCGTGGAAAATTGAAGATATTTGTTGGGGTTCCAAGTAGCATGTTCTAAAAGTGGATATACGTACAATCGTACAATGGTAAATGGGAAATCAAACACTTCTAAACGACATAGCGTGGATTTTATTCTCCTTGTAAAAAGCAATTGAGAGATAGTGTTAAAATAATCATACATTTGACGTATATAGCGACATATGTGTTTTATTGACGGAATCACAATAAGATAGATATTAAAAAGGGCAAATTCTACATCATAATCATCATCAAATTTTATCATTGTTTTTATTACAAATTTCATCATTTTGTCATTTTCTCAAGTTATGTAAAAGAAAAGTTACGATTATTTGCACACACTTGATATAACTCTGCATAATTATGCAGTTCCACCTTAGGTCTTACGCCCAAAAAACTATTGATGAAAGATAGGAGTGAATAAATATTCCTCGGATTTTTTTTAAAGGCATAAAGGTTTAGCAAAAAAATACCGAACTCAAGGGAAAATTCAAAACGGAAAGTCCCATTTTAAATGGCAAAATCAAAAGCTAAAACACAAGCCAAATGTCATATCTATTTCAGTATGACGAAAATGGTAGGTTATACTGGTTTAAAGCTAGTTAACCTCTCACTTCTACGAAAGTGCCATACAATTCAATTATATTGACAACAATTTTTGAAAACAAACAGACATATTTGTTGTCCATAGGTTGGTGTCTCTTTGACATATTCCTTAGGACATAGGAAAAAAATGTCAAAAGAAGGGATACAGAACTATACTCTGATCCAGAGCATAAACTCCCATTACACGCAGGTCTCGGGTCGGTTCAGGATCTGTAACGTAATCTTTTCTGGTAAGGGTCCGATGACTGTCCACATGGTTTACATGCGGCCGAATAATTGTCCCATTTTCCCCATGAACCCCAACTACTCCATCCAGCGTTTACTGTATAAAATATATATTACTGTACATAAAAGTCACAATGAAAATGTCAGCAAATATCACAATCTATTTCTTATGGAAAGCCGTTTCCGAGTACTCTTCCCATAATGACTACACATTTGCTATTATTGGTGTCAAATCTTACTTTTTTGTAGCCAAAAACCACATGCGTTTAAGAAAACCTTATCATAACATTACAACAAACAGCATTGAAAAAGATGCAAGCAAAATCGGGGAAAAGGTTGGATATTCTGTTTACATAATAAACGAGTGACCGAACAAAACATAATTCACGAACAGGTTGAATATATTTCTATTTTGGGATTCTTCGATTAGTTGTTCTTTTTCTTATATTGACTATGGTGAACTTTTTAATGGGAATAAAGTATAAAATACAAGGAACTATATCACTGTCGTTAAAATTTTGTTTAGATGCAACATCATAGACAATGTCCCATTGTTGTAGGATGTCAGAGGAATGAGGTTGTCAGATGCATTTTACATGTATCTTTAAAATTTATACAAAGCTCTTAAGGAGAACATACAATCTAAGATTCCTCATCTTAATAGTATTAAACATTTGACTTTTCTACACTATACACAAGAATTTCTCATTTCGAACTAAAATACAAAGGTATAAGGGTCGATTTTGGTCTCAAATTTCAGGTTCATTTGACGAAAGATTTTGGACACGTTTTAAACAATTAAGTGTCTATTCTAGTTGATTCAATTAGTTTATGTGAAAGATTTTAACTGATTTTATCATTATAAACGCTCCGATTCAGGCTAAAATATGAAAAATCTATCAAATATGCCAAAAATTGTCACTTTTCAGATGGTTTTTGTCAAAAATGAAAGTGGCCGCATCCGTGTTTATCCTCAACCTTCATATATGTTAATATGTATTATCAACAAATACAACTTACATTTCAATGTTAAGAATTAACACAAATGCGGCCACTTCATTTAAGACGGAAACCGACTGAAATTTAACCAAAATGCTAAAATTGTGAAGATTTCAGTACTTAAGCATGACTTAATGATGCTAGTACCCGATATATGTGTCATATATGGTAAAAAAAAAAACCAGTTCATATTTAAGTAGCAGGCGCATTCTACTTTCCAATGAATACTAAAAGTTTACATTTTAACAATTTTGTAAAAATGCTATATGTTGGGGCCAAAAAGGGGTCTTACTGGACCTACTCCTTTAAAGTATTGGTTTTCATAAAAAAACAAAATGATCAACAAAGATCTTAGGGAGAGAGAAAACATTACTTTGTAATATATCACTCTTATTCATTAAAAAAATATCTCAAGATTCTTGATTTCTGGAATAAAAATATATTTGTTACGTTTGGGGTCGAGTTTTCCAACAAACGATCGGTTTTCCAATGAAATCATACGTACTCTACTTCTTGCCGACTTGTTCTTTTATTCATATGAAGCTCATTTCATACATAAATTTCTTATGAAGAAAGTATCCTTTAAAATCACTTTCCGCTTTAAAGATGATATTCTCTCACTTAGAAATTCAAAATTTGGTGACTATGTTGAACGCATCTATCCCATCGACCTGATGAAGGAGAATTCACAGAAACATTTAATTCTGGCTTATATCTTGGCTTACATATAGAACATAACAATAGAGTTGAGTTGAAAACAAAACTACAAACGAGTTGAGTTCAGCTTCCCAATTTTGAACTTTCACTTTCCATGTAACAACATTCCAGCAGCGACTTTCTACTGAATATAAATCTCCCAATTGATACGATATTCAATGGCTTGTATTTCCTATCATGATTTTCTTGAAAGAGGGTTGCTGCTCACAAGAAAAATATAAAATCAAGAGTGCCAATAGGTGAAATTGAAATCATGCCTCCGTAAACTTCACGGACATGTCAACCGTTATGAAATATCTTTTTTATAGATGAGGACGGATATGTTCAATTTGTCAACTAGAATTCCGTCCCTTCCCCTCTGAATTAGATTATCACGTAGTATGTACTATCCTAAGCAACACGACGGTTGTCACGTGTGGAAGAGGATCTGCTTACCCTTCCGAAGGTTTAACTAGTTGTTGATTTGTATTGCTCTTTCTTCACTTTTGTTTTGTTTCGTACCATAAAATTACTTTAGCTGAATATATGGCAATTAGTTAAAAATTAAAAATAAAAAGATACATGTATACAAATATAAAAACACTTGTAATTGATCAAATCAAATGCCAAATTTTTTCCAAAAGAATTTTCATAATGATTCTGTCTAATGTTAAAAAATTGTAATGTTTAACAGCATCTGATTAAGTGATGCAAGTGGTTAAGATTTTTTTTTATTTAGAATGTCGTTTTATAGCAGTAGTATCACGAGACAACACTTGTAGAATGCTCATAATACATATATGTGATATTATAGACTATTTGTTCCAAGGAAGAGGGACAGATACTAAAGTTGTAATCAAGTAATAATTCGAATAAACATAAACAAAAAGAACAAAAACGAAATGATAAATGGTACACACATCACTAAACCTATACTCATTGCAAGAAAAGTTCTGACACATTCGCAGTTAAAGACGACACATTGATTCTAGCTATGGCAAACAAGAGACTCTCAAGAGACAACAGACGACCGACGGCAAGTGATGAGAAAAGCACACTTGTCCCTCTGACCAAGGTGAGCTAATGAACATGCATGTGTTCATCTGTGACCAAATTTTAAATAACGTCTAACAAATAATTGCGTCCGGTAAACTTCCTAAGGGATGTCTTCCTAATTTGCCATTTGTATTCTCTGAAAGAAAAAACTATCTATCATGAAATTCTTTATAGAATAGCAAACCCTGTAATATCGGATCAGCTGGCAGATACATACTCGATGTGTAAGTACTACTGGAAAACTAATACACCGAAATGAAAAGTTCAACGAAATGGAATGTTCACAGTCCTCTCTACTTCTAAACCTAATATAATTGTCTATTGTAAGTCGGGATTACATGTGTTCATTATTTATTAGTAGTAGTATTACTATATTATCAATGGGCACCAAACGCAGAAAACAGTTTTTTTTGTCTTGATTATTATGTTCCATACACCGCGAATAGTTATAGAAATATATAATACAAATATGTATTATAAGACGTCTTCGTGTAATTTTAAATAACGTTAATTATGGATTTAAGATTATAAAATAATCTAGCTATATTTACAACATCAGCTTACCAATACAATATTGTGTGTTACATGATTGTGATTCAGAGATTTCTCCTAAACCAGAGCAATCATTTCCGTTACAAGCAGGTGTCGGGTTGCTACAGTATCTCAATCGGGTTCTGTTCTGAAAGGGGTCGGTGGATGTTCGACATGGTTTACATTCAGCTGTACAATTGTCCCAGCTTCCCCATTGTTCCCAACTACTCCATCCACCGTTTACTACAAATATTTAAGAACATTCATGTGCCATACGTCTTGAAAGATAAGTATTATGAAAGTCATAGATAAAGGATTCCCACTTATGTTCCAATTAGAACAGAAATGCAGATGAAAACTTTGTACCATTTTGATGGTTATGTTTATTCATATATTCAACTTGAAACAAGTACTGTGTGGCTCAATATTATAGAAGATGAATAGAATGTTGCAATTCGGTTACAATCATATATTATCAAAGGTTCCCTTAACTAGCAATTGCTTTTTGTTGGAACCAGGTTTAATATATACAAAATACACTTTATTGATTCATCTGAAGGTTTAAAACTATTATGCTCGAAGAGGAGGTGACGACAAAATGCTTGAAATAACAAAAACATAATTTCAGCTCCATCACATTTTAAAATGCGGAAGATAAAGTAAACATTCGCAAAGATAAAAAGAATGTCTCTCGTTTGTTTTTCAATCAAGTTCTAAACTGAGTGTGACGCTCTTTGTTTATTTCTAAATGTTAGTCTAGATATAAAAGAGACTGACCTTATATCTGTGACCTTAAGTAAAGTGTATACATACAATGAATATAGCCACAAGCATAAGAATGATTTAGTGAGAAAACATCCCTTATAGTCGAACATAAAGTTAAATGATAGTGATTCTTGTCATCCTACAAAAACAGCTCATGCGTAAAGTACACTAAGTCTACATAAAAATACATGAATAAGTCGAAAAGAAAATGAGCACAATTGGTGCCTATAGGAATGCTGATAGTTTGAAAATACGTGTATAAATAATGCTATCAATAAAAAAAATACCAAGTTTTGGTAAGTTTAATAGTTTATGAGTTGCTTTTCACAAAAACATAATTCGTCCTTCCATGAATATATCTAGCTGAAACAGCGTTGCCAATTGTGAGAAGACAAATTTTGGTACCGATTCATCAACAATCAGTGATTTGGATTACTTGCATATTCATGATAATGTCCAAAAGTGCTTTTAATTCAGTCCATTAGTTATATATAATCTTATTGGCCTATAGAACGAGCAGGTAATTTTTCTGCCTCCCAACATAATGAGGGTGTTGCGTAGGTTTTTTTAAATACTCCCGGAGGTGCAGATATAAACAGTTTATGAAAGTTCTTGTCTAAACATTTATTCTTTTTTAATTTTACTTTGAAAAAAAAATCGGATATTCAAAACACGTATTTTTAAACTTGTAATACTTTTACAAAAATGCGTATTGCAATTGATATCCTTGTATTGTTGAGAAGATCCACTGCAAGAACGTCCTCCTTTACTAGGGTAGGGTTTTGAACAAGAACGGGTTCTATAGTATTTCTGTTTCGGATACTGGTATGATCCACATGATCTACATGTTGCTGAACAACCACTATATTCATTCCAAGATCCCCATCCACTCCATCCGCCATGAACTAAAGAAATGATTTAGAACTAGTACAAATCAAGTATAGAAAATCAAAATACATCAGCAATATTTATATATGTTGATAGAAGACAAGGGTGCACATACATGCATCTCTATAAAAAAAAAGAAACATAGATTATTATCCGATGTAGGCTTGGATAGCGAAGCAAACAGTATATAAATGTACACATAAACAGTGATGTCAGAATATAACTTTAAAAAAATGATTCTGATGAATATATTAATAAAAAAAACTTTTTGAAAGCACTTAGTTATAATTTTCAAAATAATTACGGATACATATATTTGTTTTTATTGTTTTAGGTTTGAAGTTAACAGGAGGTAAAGAAAATTGAATATTTAAATGATAAAAAAATTAGCATGGTAATTTCATTATCTGGTAAACAAACTAGATATGATAATATAACAATATTTATCCATCATCTATTATATACCTGGGTCATTATTAAAAAAAACATGCAAATATATGTTATTTGGTCTTTTTAAGTAACAGACATGAAAGTATAATATCAAAAACAACACTTGTATATGTTAGATATGAATATTTTGTGATACACAATATACAGTTTACAGTCTAAATGTTTTCTGAAACCCTTGGATACAGCCAGAATTAACTGTTCTATCATACCTTTCAGACCTAAAATAGGACTATTATACATATAATTATTATTAGGATTTATCTCTATTTATGGCATTTTGATACATACAAACATTTTTTTTAATGATTTGGGATGTGTACGCTGGTTTTATAATAAAAAAAAAACACAAAAAGAAGAGTCTCACTTTTATAAGTCACCGTTGTAACCGAAAGGCAAAGGGGTTTGGTAAGAGTCATCCTTCTCAAGATTTCAGCATATACAATAGTTTCTCCTTGAGCAATGTTACCTGTAAGCATGTTATGCAAAACAAACCCAAACAATCTGTGTTAAAAATTAGTGAAAAAATCTTAAAAGTAAGAAAAAGGTATATCGCAGATGAAAATAGTGTCAATGGTGTACCCTTATAAAATCATTTTCCGAAGACTTTTTTTTAATTTGAAGAAAAGATATTGAGTGTAAAAACACACACCAGGGACAACATAAAAAAATAGGTTATTTTTCAAGGTCACAGTGGCACCCAAAATACCTTTATGTTTTTCCAATAACTAGGTTTGTAGTCAGGTTAGGCCAACTAAAATTAATTAGTAGATTTTCATCCAAAATTTGGAAATAAATGGAGCGGGTGGCAGGATTTAATTTTTTAATTTTTATTTCTTATGAAACCCTCTTGTGACGTGTTCTTCAAATATGCAAGTGTAATGATAAGCTTATATCATGTATATAAATGTATTTCAAATCATAACCTGCATAAAAATCTCTAATTGGCAACCACTGTTCTACATGTAATTGCGGATTTAGAAATCTTAACAGCAAAAACAAAAAAGACTGCTCTCTTCAGTTGGACTACCTTCACCAAATTTATGTGACTTTCTAATCGACGTTTTTTTTCTCGTCTCCATTAAATGAAACAAATATGCAACTAAAGAATTACGAGTACAGAATAAAATGAAACATTTATGAAAACAATAGGGTTGGTGCTTTTATGGTTCTTCTTATAGATGTAAATATATTTAATATGTAAAACATGAACTAAACCAAAAAAGAGAAGTTGTTAAATGGCTCTATTGAGGGTATTGGGACAGAAGGTGTTTGCTGATTGTATACCAAAAAATAGCCATGGGTAAATCTAAGCGTATGTTTGTCGACTTTTTAAACTCAATATACTGTCATAAATCTAACAAGTTCGTGCTTGTGTCATTTTGTTTATACAGTGATGTTTTTGTACCAATGTGTTTCAATATTCTTGTTCTTTGGGTATAATTCACAGTCCAAAATTCCGGCCACAAAGTCATTTTATCAATAAATAAATCAACGTTTTCTAATCACAGAAATTTGTGTCATGCCGCAATTTGCCATCTTGGACAACATTTTACTTGTAACACAATTATTTCATGCCCTTCTCGATAATCAATCTCTATTCTCGGGAGACGATTTTATCATCATAGAGCTACAGAATCTTTTTTAATTACTCCAAAAAATACGACAGCCGAAATTTGAAACAGGAAGTTTTGAAGGAAACAAAATTATTGACGGTTACCGGAAACGGAGATGAACAAAATCCGGAAATCGTTAATTTTTCAAAAATAAAAAAAATCGGGGCAGGACGATTTCAGAGGGGCGGGCGGGGATGACAATCTATCAATTAATTTTAATTGACCTTACTCATGTTTTTTTGTTGTTGTAAAAATGTACTTCTAATCATTCTGATCATTTTCTGTGCTTTATTTTGTATTTCATTTGATTGTATAGGCACCATGATTGATTAATAAAATTATCTTTTCTTTTCTTATCTTATAGAATAGGGAAATGGAGCACTTATTTTGCAACTATATCTAAATGTATACATCTAAATCATTGTAGTTACTGTCAATGGTGAGACCACTTTAATAAAGAAACACTATTGACCAGTTTTGTAACTTCACTGAATATATTATAACAAGTAGCATTTTTAGTGTTCCTTTCATGTTTAACAAGCGAGACATCATAGTATTTATGAAATATAATTCTTATTTAACAATGTTTTAACAATATAATGTTTCACCTGTACTAGCATATTAATCTATTGTAATAAAAATTCATAATATCTAATAAAATTTGTAGATTTAGCTAACAAGGTCCTTATATTTGTATAAAATAACATTTGTTTATAGTGAAAGATGTTTTAACGTTAAATAAGCTACAATTAAAAATTGCTTTCTAGTCCCTCTCTGTGATTACCTGTCGAGAACTTTGGTTCATTTCCCAATCATTCTATCATGAAGGGAAGATAATTATTACGATTTTTAATCATAGTCTTTTTCAAAAATGATGAACGGTTCTTTATATTGGTATGTAATCATTTTAAACGTTTCAAATTTATGAAATTATTTTCGTACATCAATGTTTTTGATACACCAATAACAAAAACTGAAATATATTCAATTGATACATTTTGTAACTATTCAAATTTATATCAGAAACCTAAACTTAATTATAAAATAATGAACCTGTTAAAGGGAGACAATACTCGCATAACTTTTTCGAATTGGCACATAATAGAACGATATGTCACTCTTGCATACAAATGGCACATCAATATAATTAATTAACTGTGCAATCGCGCTCCACCTTCAATGATGATTCTAAATTATAAATATAACCAAAAGTTGTTAATCTATAGATAGTAAAGACTAATGAAATCTAACCCACTGTTAAAATATTTCTTTGCATTTTTTTAAAACTTCCTCAGTAAAATGCTTGAGCCACTTGACTTTCATAGCTCATAATTAACGTTTTTGCACAATATCTAAATAAAATAGCGAAAGATTATTCGCTTCTCAAAGTGTAAGACGCAATAAAAATCGTATGCTTGCACCATCTTACCCAAAAACAGATTTAATTAAGTTCTGAACATTTCGACATTTCTTCGTTAAAACCGGTTTTAAACAAATCACAAGTACGTGTTAAGATCCGACTAAATACCCATATCCCGATATCGTCAGGTTAATTTGCTACCTATACAAGGTATGTTGGTAACACCAAGGACTATGGCAAGCCGTTCTCGTCAAAACCATGTTTAAACCCTTTTTTCGAAAAAAATACACACTGAGATTTAAAAACCTAAAATAACACACTGAGAAATCGAAATTACACACTGAGATTTAAACAAATAAAAAACACACTGAGAATTCAAAATTACACACTGAGATTTTAAAAAGACACACTGAGATGAAATAAATTGAAAAACACACACGAGAAATGTTAATTACACACTGAGATTCCAAAAATACACACTGAGATTAATATGCAAATTACAAATGAATATTCATGAGATGAATAAATCAACAGATAAATATCGTGATCTCAAGAACTCTTGTCATAATAATGAAATGTGATTCCTTCAACCAACATTCGTAATAAATTTCAAGACTTAACATCGCTCATATTCATAGAATCATATTCAAAACAGTGTAGCTGTGGCCATTGATTGACGACCTTAAATTATCCCATTGACTGGGGCAGATTATGTGAACGTTTGTCTGTAACGACCGCTGCTCACTATGTACTTGTTAAAGACACTTAAAGTGTGGGGTCACAAAAGGTTCTCAACACCTAAATAAATAAATTAGAAAAACTAATCAGGAATAACACGATGTTTTGATTTATATCAATAATATAAATCAAAACATAAAGTTATTCCTGATTAATTTTTCGAATTATTTTAATATTAAAGGCGTTAAGAACCTTTGGTGACCCTACAGTTTAAATTCTATAATAAGTAAGTAGTGAGCAGTTGTCGTTACAGACACACGTTCACCTAATCTGTCCCAGTCAATGGGATAATTTAAGGTCGTCAATCAATGGCCACAGCTACACTGTTTTGAATATGATTCTAAGTTTGTTGCCTATAATTCAGATTATTACTACCAGTGTATCGGATTTTTTTTTAACTTAAAACCGTTTAAGCATGGGTCCCTTTTTAAAAGTCTTCAAACTGTTACCCTGATTTCGCAAGGTAATCTTTTATAGTTTTGTTGCGTTTATATGCTATAGACACTTGAGTAAAAATTTCACTGCATTCTTTGTTTTTTTGCAGATTGTTCCAATGTTTTCTTATAATTTCAATAAAGTTTTTCACCATTTGGTTATATTATATAATAAGAGTAAGTGGGTAATTTTTTGTTCTTGTATTTCTAAAGGTTTTTTATAAATAATTTGGAACCAAATCGAAGGACTTACGAGTTCTGTCCCCTAGTTTTGTTAAGCTTGTAATAGATTCAGATTAAGTATGCTAATTAGATATGTGCGCATAAAAAGTGCCCACAAATCTCAGTGTGTAAATTTAAATTCTCAGTGTGTTATTTCAAATTCTCAGTGTGTATTTTCAGTTTATTTATTCTCAGTGTGTCTTTTTGAAAGTACGTCTGAGTCAGTGACAACTCTACAACAGATGTATCCATCGGATCGCCATCAATGATGGTGATACATGGCTGTGTACATAATGTATATACAACTCGTCTAAACATCAACCCAACAATGTTAGATCTGTAAATTTGCTTTCGCAAATATATATATATATATATACAACTCGTCTAAACATCAACCCAACAATGTTAGATCTGTAAATTTGCTTTCGCAAATTTTTGGTTCTTCCCTCGGCGGGATTCGAACCCATGCTACTGAGATATCGTGACACCAAATCGCCTGCACTGTAGCCGTCCCGCTAGACCACCCGACCACCTGGGCTTCACTAAAATAAAGCTTTCGGTGGCCGTGTGTTACCTTTCCTCGTCAGTTTTAATATATATATATATATATATCCGTCAATAAGACAGTATTAACGCCAAATCACAGAAAGCATAAAATACTGATCTCGTTTGATATATCCAACACTAAAACCTGTCGTTAAAAGTAATACAATGTAGCATTGTGTCATGAATAAGCATTTGTAATGTCAATGTTTTTGTTTTTTAGTTATTGAATAAAACGAAAACTTCGTTATAAATACGATAACACAATTATTATACTTTCCAAATGTGCCCCTCCTGTAGTTTCGCCAGGGCGTAAAAAGTGGCAGAAGATACAAAAGGCTCACTAAAAACATTCAAAGGTCAAAGAAAATACTACCATTCCATGTAAAAAAAAAATCCTAGAGCTTCTCAAGAGCCTGTGTCGCTCTCCTTGGTCTATATGCATAATAAACAAAGGACACACATTACAGACAAGAATAGAATTCATGACAAAAATTCTTTGTTTTGGTGATGATGACTTGTCTGTAGATCTACATTTACTGAACATTCTTGCTATTTACAATTATCTCTATCCATAATGTTTTGTCCAGTAGTTTCAGAGCAAAGGATTTTGGAAAAAAATATGAAAAATTGTGAAAAATTTGCTTTAAAGGGCAATTACTCTTTATGGGGTCAATTGACAATTTTGGTCATGTTGACTCATTTGTAGATCTTACTTAAATGAACAATTTTACTGTTTACAGTTTATCTCTACCTTCATAATATTCAAGATAATAACTAAAAACAGTCCAATTTCCTTAAAAGGAGAAGGTCCGGTAAGGACTCATTTTGGCCTCAAATTTCAGTTTCATCTGACGAAAGATTTTGACCACTTTTTAAACACTTAAGTGTCTATTTCACTTGATTCAATTAGTTTATGTGAAAGATTTTAACTGATTTAGTCATTAAAAACGATCCGATTCCAGCTCAAATATGAAAAATCTACCAAATATGCTGAAAAATGTCACTTTACAGATGGTTTTCTGTCAAAAATGAAAGTGGCCGCATCCGTGTTCATCCACAACCTTTATATATGTTATGTATTATCATAAAATACAACTTACATTTCAATATTAAGGATGAACACGAATACGGCCACTTTCGTTTTACACGGAAACCGTCTAAAATTTAACTCAAATGCTAGAATTTTGAAGATTTCAGTGATTTAGCATGACTTAATGGCGCTACAACCCGATATATGTGCATTGCATAGTCAAAAACAGTCCATATTTATGTGGCAGACGCATTCATCTGTCCAATAAATAACTAAAAGTTTACATTTTAACAATTTTGTAAAACTGTTATATTTTGGGGCCAAAAAGGGGTCTTACCGGACCTACTCCTTTCCAATTCATGGACAGCAACCCAACAATGGGTTGTCTGATGCGTCTGAAAATTTCATGACGGATGCATTTTTTCCCCATGCACAATTTTATTTTAATGGTTTAGTTTCAGAGATATAAGCCAAAAACTGCATTTTACCCCCATGTTCTATTTTTAGCCATGGCGGCCATCTCTGTTAATGGCCGTGGTCATCGAATACATTTTAAAATCTATATGCCCATATTAAATAAGTTAATTCGTAAAAGGCGTGCTATATATATATATAACGTGTAAATGTGAGGCAGATCTAACTGTAACTGGTGTTTACTTATTCAGAAGAAGAAATTCAAAATTTCAATTTAGCCCGAAGAAATAAAATTCGAGAAACAGAAGTGAAACAAACTGATCACACTGACCTTTGGAGTCAGATGAAAACCGAAAAGATCACATTTTATTTTATTTCAAATTCATCCAAGTGAACCATTAGTATAAATCTGCAATTACTTCTCTATAATAATATCGTATGCCCTTGAAATATCGAAAGACCTATCTACTTGAAATCAAAATGGATAAAGCTTATAAAATTATGTAAATATACTCACTGCATTTCTCGTATGTATAAGTTGATGTCTGACTCCCTCTAGACCCACAGTAGCAACAGTCGCTGTCAGAACTGCCACAAGTTTTATATTTATATCTGTACCTGATTGGATTAGAACTGGAATCTGAACAACTTCCCCAGCTTCCCCATGATCCCCAACTGCTCCAACCCCAGTAACCTTAATATAAACATACATGAATCAACACATTATAATCAAAATTCAAAAATCTAATAGACTCCTTTAATTCAAGATGTCTTTTGAAATTCGGGTGAAAAGATCATTTGACTAACATTTATCAATGCACGCAAAACTCACATATGTTGTGATTTGATAAATATAAATTAATATGGTACGATTTGTATACTTAAATGTCTTGAGAAATATTCGCTATCATACAATTAAAGACGGGGGAAAGGAACTAACACATTGTTATGGTAGTACTCTCTAATCAAAGTACTGAAGTACTGAACATCGGATGACCGCAGGTTCTTGTGGATGGTCAAAAGCACATGTCACAGAAACAGATCACATCTCTATACCTGAAACTTGGGTTAATTTACAGAGATATTTTTTTCTGATACAAGTTCGTGCTTGGATGATGAATAAATGACAGGAAATTCAACCTCACCGTAATAACTATTATATTGTAGTGCAATAAATCAGTATACCTTGGACTATCATACTTGTATAATAATAGTCGTAGAGAATACACTGGTTTGTTAATATATATATTATTAATATTACGATTGCATGTATGTACCGATTATCAGGTTGTCTGCATGTTGATATCGTAAAATATCAGCTGCGAGACATAATATTAAGCTTTTTGTCGAGTAAGCGCAGCGAACGAGACCAAAAAGCCTTCATATTATGTCGAGCAGCTGATATTTTACAATATTAATATGCCGATTACCTGATAATCGATTTATCGGGCTACATTTGCGTCTTTTGGAAGTATTGTCTTAGTTTCACCAGCAACCGGAAGTTGACTTGATAAGTTCGGGTCAAACTTATCAACGTCGGTTCAAACATTATGACGTCGCTGATATGTCCGGGTCAAAGTTATTAAGGCCAGGTCAACGTATTTGACGTCACAAAGCCGTGATATGGAGTTTTATTAAGAGCTGAGCAGATTGATATAGACAGTTGGACGACCGATAAATATCATTTTCATCTATTTGCATATATGATAATTCTATTCTACTATTATTATAGTGCAGTGCAAGTGCATGGTGGACACTCTTCTGTAAAAAAAATCAAAGCCTTAAAGGTTGTAAAAGCAATTGCTGCCATGTTAATGTTTTGGGACACTTTTATTTTTCATCTACATATATAAGAATTAAACCTGACAGGACATGGTTGTCTAGTGAAAAGCAAGAAGGTTTTGACTTTATATCAATAAAAGACTTAAGCAGGAAATCATTTGTAATATGTTCTATATTTCACAAGGAGACAACAAGTTTACCAGGCTAAAGTTGGGGGTAATTATGGATTATCCCCTGGTAGTGTTTGTAACTGGGCGGTCTCACTAATTAGTGACAACAAGAATTTTAGCGAATAATTACTTTTATTTATTTAATTTTAACAATTTTCATAATTAATTTAAATTAACCATTCATTTAAAATATTTCACCTGTCGAGACGCTAATGTTGAAAAATGGGACAGAAATAAAATAACTTACAAGACATAAACATGTAAAAAATAATTAATATATATTTCAGCCAGAGACATATATACGTCTCTGTTTCAGCTTACTAAAAATATGTTCATAGTGTTACTTTGACATCATTTCTTAAAACTAAGTCCCACACATAATTGTTCATTTGATATGTGTCATCCTCATGCGGTACGAGAAGTTTTCATGTCGCTAAATAGTCTTCTTGTCGCTTAATTTATTCTTCTTGTCCGTTCTTGACGCTTCTTGTCGCTAAAAGTTCTTCTTGTTGTTATTAGTGAGACCGCTATTTTTAGATTACAGGTGGTCATTTACACTACACGTATAACCTGTGTAGTGATTTTTATTTTACGATAAATTTATGAATGAACGATAATTTTATGAATGAACAAGAGCACCTGACCTCTTTCTGAAACACCAATTAAACATATAAAATCGTATTTATTAAGATATAATTCAGTCAAATTTTCACCACTAAATCAACAACTGAAATGATTCCATATTTTGTTGAAACATCGTACAACCGGAGAACAGAAATCGCAGGTATGAAAATGCACTTTTTTCACTGGTGTTGAAAACCCAAAACTAATTTGACTAGAATTTATGAATGACGGAAATTTAAGCGATAACAATACATCGGAGTGACCTCAAGGTCATCCTCTGTAAAAAGTATCACAAAGGATGACACATATCTAGATCCTCCACTTCGTACGATATTTTATTTGAGAAGAAAAAAACTTACTTGGACAATCGTTGTATGTATAGCAAGTATCACTCACACTATAGTAAGTGTAGCTGAAATATGAAAAGTTATATATTTGACTGTTAACAAAAACTATCCAGACTGAGAGATCTATAATGCTTGACACGATAGAATTGATAAACATGTACATATACCAATAAAATAAATTACAATACACAGGTTTTAACTCCAATCATCATAAGATATAATAAATAGGAAAAACTGTTGGAGTATCTAAAGAAAAACATTATGCATATATGATTTAGAATAATCTCACCAAATTAGACCGTGGAAAAAACCGCGTAATTGAAAACATGGGTCAAATTTATTTTTTTGAAAAATGATGACAAAGTTTTAATTTTTAATATCGATTTTAGAATTTTAGGGTATAATATGATTATTGAAAGAAATAAATCACCAAAATAAAATGAAAAAAAAATAATCGCGTATTTGTCCCGATTTTGGTTTGGTACATTGTATCCAATTTCATTATACATAAAAAAGAAATGAAAAACGGCAAGATAAACAAACACAAATAATGATTAATTTGGAGACGTTATTTTTTTTTTAAAGGAAAACGTTATTCATGATCCACATTTAAAACAGAGCTATAAATTATTTACCTTCAAAACAAAAATAGAACTAGTTTGTCTTTGTCTGATGGATAAACATGGGCATATTAAATACAAGATAAACATGGTCTTTTTCATATTTGCATTTGATGCAGGTATATATATAACTGGAAAAAGTAAGATCACAAAAATACTGAACTTAGAAGAAAATCAATTCGGAAAGTCCATAATCACATGGCAAATTCAAATGGACAGTTTTTAATGAATAGGTATAAGTGCATAGCATTATTTTCATTAAAACTTTTTACCTTTTATACTTACCTATGATGTCTGAAACATCTTTTTTTCCAAAGCCAACCACAGTGCTGAGAGTGAGTCCACTGTGAACTTCTTTTTCTATAACAAGTATAACTACTTCTATATCTTTCTGAGCATCCTGCTTCACTAAAATAGAACAATTTATAGCGTTTTAAAGATCAACTAGTGATCCACAATATAAAAAAACCAAGATTCCTCTGCATATTACGGAAATTGATACATACACGTCTGATATATAAAAGCGATGTGGGAATAACAAGAAGTGCAATGGAGACTGCACCTTCCGAACATAATTAATTGGGATATATGTATACTCCATATGCTGGCGCTGATATAGATACACAGAAATGGAAAGTTCACAATTGAGAAGCTGAAAACACTTCTTTTGTCGTAAAGTTTTGTTTTCAACCGATTCACATTGTCATTTTATAGATGTTAGTCAAGATATGTGTAACAATTTATTGTATCTGTTGTATCTTTGATCTCAAGTACGATGGTATAGATGCATTCAATTCACATAGTCACAAATCTTTGAAATATTCAGGGAAATGTGCATCTAGTACCGTTGATGTTATTATAAACACTAGGTCGATACCCCTGTTGTTGAATTCTTAGTCACCGATAGTATAATCAGCCCTGTCAGGGGGGTCCCAACCCAGAGTAAGGGGGTCCAAATATATGCTCCCATTCAAATGCATTGATCGTCCCAAAAAAAGGGGATTTGACAGTAAAGACTATTGCATGACCAAGCTTGAATACAATATATATCTATAGTTATTTCCAAATTAGCTAACAATTATATTTCAAAACAAATTATTATTTGTAGTACAGCTTTTGCTTGAATTAGACAAATTGATAACAAAATATAGAAAAAAAATTCTTTCTAAAGGTAATTTGCTAAACGTATAATATGTAAATCTGTTGCAATAAATGAAAGCAAGAAAACAACTCACGTATTATCCAAAACAGTGCAAATTAATACCATACAAATAAAACCAATCTCTAAAAAGAATTGCATGTCTTCTAACAGAACGCAAGAATAATATGTATTTCAGATCGACTTTATTCACGTGACCAGCTTACATGTATTTATATCTTAAAGTTTTAAAATCGGTCAAATAGTAATATGAGTATGAATATACGATATAAGCCTAAAAAAGAATTGTAAACGAATGATAATTTTGACATAGAATACATATATGCATGTTTCAAGATATCTTACATGGATCATGGGGAAGAAGCCTTCAATTTGCAAATTTTATGATATATAAATGGATGTTCTATCAAAGAGCAGTATAACAGTGTAAACATGTAAAAAAATTCTTAAATCTAATATGAATGATCAAATGAAATACTACCTTTCGCACCCAAGTAAAGAAAAAAAAGGTAAACCAAAATTTAGAATAAGCGATCATTGTCTCTTAATAGAAACTGGACGATATACAAAAATACCACGAAATGAAAGAAAATGTTAAATATGTAATATCTTTTTTTTCTTTAACTTAAAATTAATAAAAATAAAAGAGAAATCTTTCTAAAATATTATATACAAAAAATGTTAGTTTTAATACACTTAATTTACTGATAAACTCGTGATTATACTAAATCCATCAACACCAAATGTTATAAAAGCAGTTGTTTCTTTTATTAAAGAGTCATTGCAACTGAGGAAAGGAGAACAATAACTGTTTTTATCATATCTATTATAATATTGTCGATTTTTCGTTATGTTTGTTTTGTCTATGTATTTGCCATAACCAAAATTGGTTTTTGTTTGTTTTGCGAATAAAGAATTATATAAATCAAGATAAATCGAAACAAAAAATGAGATTTCAATTTTTTTCTCAAGTTGTACGTGATTAAAACAAATTTGCCATATCAAATTGATATAATTACATCAGATTATGTTTCATTATAATACTTTATTCTGATTGCCTAACTGCACATCACGTGTTATTCCTTAGGCAATTGCATTACTCAATAATTACATTAGATGTATGCTTCATTGTGATACTTTATTATGATTGGCTAATTGCACATCACGTGTTATTCCGTAAGCAATTGCATTGCTCAATAAAACTTTTCAATCATGATAACACGTGGTCCCACAATAAAGTGCACAGGTGAATTAAATAAAACAATAATAAAATTCGTGTTTTCATGATCATTGCTAAAAAAAATTTGTAATTATGAGTATTGAATGCTTCTTTTTGTAACTTCATAGGGTTGTAAAAGCGTTGACCGTGCGCACATTTTTAGTATGAAGCGCTTCCGCGCTTCATACAAAATGTACTTCGGTCAACGCTTTTACACCCCAATGAAGTTACAAAAAGAAGCATTCAATTCTTAAATAAAACTTTTCATTCAAAATAACACGTGGTCCCACAATATAAAAGTGCACAGGTGAATTAAAAAAACAATTATAAAATTCGTGTTTTCATGATCATAGCTAAAAAATGTAATTATATGTATTGAATGCTTCTTTTTGTAACTTCATTGAGGTGTAAAAGCGTTGACCGAAGTACATTTTGTACAAGTTACAAAAAGAAGCATTCAATTCTTAAATAATGAAAACAACAAAGGAGAACAGAAAGCGTGCCAATATATCGCTCCACACGGGACATTGGGTTAAACATCCACCCTTCGCCTGTTAGTTACTGATATTTATACATGATATAATGATTAGTGCTTATAAATGACATAAAATCATCAAAAATCTACAGGAACAAGACGAAAATAGACCAATGAAAATACAGTAACATTGTAATATTCGAATTGAAGAAAATAACAATGACATTAGTTTATCAAAACAAAAACCAATTATCCGGATCTTTTAACTCCTTAAAAAAGGAAGGGATACATAAAAAGTGTCTCATAAAAATCATAAATGTTTAAGCTATTTCAAACAGCATGCAAAAAGGGGGGAAAAGAAAGAAACAAAACTATAAACTCATTATTTAAATGAAAAAAAGATTTTTTTAATGCCCGCGTCACACTGTCCCGATTTTTATATACGATGGACATCCGAATGCGAAAATTGTAAGTTCGTACGAAGTTGGTCCCGATCTCGTTAAAATACCAAAAAGTGACCGAAGCAAGTACGATGAATAACGAAGTCTATACGATGGTGCCGAAATTATATACGATAGCAAAAGATGGACATACGAAGGTTAACCGAAGACGGGTATTTAAGCTTCATATCTCAGCCGAAGCCTACACGATGGATCACGAAGGCTACACGATGGATTACGAAGGCTACACGATGGATTACGATGATGGTGCGATGGCCATACGATGTCTAAAAGATACGAACAGAATTTCGACAACATATCGTTTCTGTACAAGTCTGCCATGCATGGCGGGAAATCGATCTTTTTGTCTAATTCTTATAAAACTTAGTTTATTATCCCCTCGCCTACTACATGTAAGTTGCGTGTAGATACAATTGTTATGGACACTCTAGAACCAAAATACTCAAAACTTGGTATGGTGTTACTCGTTAAGAATATCTTAAGCGCTATTGACTTTAAAGTTCAAAGGTCAAGGTCACAGTGGCAGTTGTATTACAAGGCAATATCGCCCTTGTGGACACTCTAAAACCAATATGCTTCAAAAGATTTTAACCACATTTGGTTTATTGTTCCTCCTTGTAATGATCTGACATTTTTTACGTTCAAGACCAAAGGTCAAGGTCATGCAGATGGACTTGTTTTTTCTCCTTGAAATAGCATAATACACAGGAAATTGGTTGCTCATTTTTAACCTGCTGGTTCTAAAGTCCAGTTACTGAATGTTATGGTGATTTCTAAAAAATTAGTTTATGTATCAAATATGCATATTCTATTTACAATTTTCTGCATGTGTCATATACAAATATAGTGTCCATATTTGTCCCCAATATGGTACATACGAGGGGATGCCACGCTCGGCATTGCCTTGTTTGAACTGTAGAATGTGTGCACTAGTCTGAATAATCACCCATATTATGCCCATGTTTACTGATCTATCTTAAAGGTAAGGTAATGGGTTCGTTGGTCCCTTTTAAGAAGAAAAAAAAGAGCTCTTTCCAGGAGAATATCATAATAATATAGACAAAAGGAAGGATGTGGGGAAAGCAACAAATGCGGAAAAATATGACATATAGAAAACAAAATGGTTATGGAGTAAACACTTGTGTGACAACAACTCAGACGATACATAAAAAATCAGAAAAAGTTGGTTTCCCTATATACGTGTACCTGCAGTGTTGGTGTACGAGGCGCGTTTATGATTTTCATTATGTCACTTGATATGAAAAATTGACAAAAAATAATATTTTACTTGTAAAAGTAAATCCTGAGCCTGTAATAGCTGCTCTTCTTGTTCCATTTGAATTAATAGAAACAACGCTGTCGCCTTTCTTGTTCTCATAGAATCATATGATATGAGCTCCATATTTTGTGAACGTCTTTCTTAACTGTCGTATTAGACTGACCAGTGCATATCGCGGATGGCACTTTAAATGTATTTTAGCGCAAAAAAATTAACTTTTACATTTAGCTGGATTTATTGCCGTCGTAGTTCCATCTTGTCGCCTTCGTACTCTTATTCGATGGCAACACGACGGGATTACGAGGTCTTCACGAAGTCGTGTTGCCATCGTACGACCTTCGGGTATCTTCGTGATTCATTCGTATAGACATCGCAATGTCAAAACTGCCCGATGGAAACGATGGAAACACGAATGCAATACGATGTGCAAAGATGCATTCCTGGTGACATTACGATGGCGAGGATGGTGATACGAACTCAATACGAACCCTCAACATCGGACGCACCTTCGGTGATTTTTTAACATGTTAAAAAATTTAGAACCCTTCCCGAAGTTGTCCCCGAAGGCTAGAAAAAGTGGCCGATGGTTAAAGAAGGTTAAAGATGGCACTACGAATAGCCCGATCTGGATACGATCAGTCCCGATTTTGAAAATTTCCATTATCGTGTTGCCATCGGCGTAAAACTCGGGACAGTGTGACACGGGCATAATGAAAAAACACACCCCTATTTTGATTGGATAAAATCACGACCAACCAAAGCAAGAATAAAAATTCATCTCAGGATATACATGTACTGATACAAGTACTTCATGGTACAAACTATTAGACTGATTATGTTTAATTTGGACAGCGAGGTTATTTTCTTTACTAAATGTTTATTTATATCTTTAGAGTGACTCGTTTTGTTTCTAAATTTGATTCGAATGTAAGTGATACTGATTTCGAGTGGGCAGTGTAATGTTTCTGTCAAAATAACGCTAACACATATTTACAAGATTTAATATCATGTCAAGATCTTCCGTGTAGAACTATCTTCCTGTTTTATTTTTCTGTGGTGATCTTGTTTACTATGTTTATTTGCCGTTGACCCTAAACATTCAGGGAGGGTGATGATTATAACTGTTATACTGTCTCTGCCTGTTGTACGAGTGGACGTCTGATTCTGTTAGTTTAGTAGGTGACTTTGAATTGTTTTCAATAATCAAGTCGAACCTTTTTTAAGAAACTTCCAAATCAGATAACTACGGAAGTACTCGTAGTACGGAGCCCCGCTAGGGACATGCAAAGAAAAAAAAATATATTGTGCGCATAAAATGATATAGTGAGCGCACAACATAATTATATTGTGCGCACAAAATAATATATTGTGCGCACAACTTAAATATATTGTTCGCACGAAATAATATATTGTGCGCACAACTTAAACATATTGTGCGCACAATATGATATGGTGTGCGCCCAAAATTAGGAAAACAGTTTTAACTTGACCATGAACTCATTTTATTGATAATTCAACAAGGTTAAATGTTCGTGGTTTAGACGAAATCTCATATACCAAATGCAATAGTTCTTCTATATTCGGTTGTATGAAACGATTTTAATGTCTTAATGTCAACTTGACAGTAGTCATCTGACCTTGACCTCATTTTCAGGGTTAAGTGGTCTGGCAAAGTGATGGTTTTGTGTTTTGGTGTATTTCTCGGATACTATAATCATTTAGCTAGATATATTTGATGTACGGAATGTTTGTATGGTGTAATTGTCTATTTGGCAGTAATATTAATCTGACCTTGATTTTATATTTGATGGTTCGTGTTATTTGATTCTTGTTTGGTCTGTTTTTATACTATAAGGAATAAGTGAACTTTATTTGTTTTGTGGAATGATTGTAATGTATATATATTTGTCTGACCTTGACTTTATTTTCATGGTTTATTGGTCAATTTTAAATATCTCAGAATTGGTCTATTTTTTAGATACGATAATAAAGGTATAGTTTTACTGTATTTAATGTACAAAATAATTATAAGGCGCGCATGTTTTATAAGGTTTGTTTCTCAGATACATTTGGTTCTTCAATACAGCAAGAAAATCTCGCACCCAAAGACGCGCTTCAGCTGGCCCATAAACAAAAATATGTACTAGTTCAGCGATAATGGACGTCATACTAAACTTCTTAAGTGTTTCCCGTTTCCCGTTTTTTATATAAATTAGGCCGTTGGTTTTCCGGTTTGAATGGTTTTACACTAGTAATTTCGGGGACCCTTTAGAGCTTGCTGTTTGTGAGCCTAAGCTACGTGTCAAAGATCTTACCTTGACCAATAATGGTTTACTTTTATAAATAGTGACTTGGATGGAGAGTTGTCTCATTGGCACTCATACCACATCTTCTTTTATCTATCCAAGATATATAAAAGAAACCAAAATTAAAATTCATAGAAGACCAACACAAAGGCCAAAGGCTCCTGACATTGTACGGACACAAAAATGCGGCGGAGTTAAACATGTTTTGTGAGATCTCAACCCTATTTTTGTACCTCTAGCCAATGCAGATATAAAAAAACATCAATACCGACAGTAAAACTCAGTTTAAAAGAAGTCCATGTCCGATGTCAGAATAGGTAACAAATGAAACTTAATAAAATGACAATGATACATAAATTAACAAAGGACTACTATAGTGCTTATAGCAGTTACTGACATGCCAGCTCCACACCTCAATTAAACTGATTGAAAGATTATGACTGTCTTAATTATTTGAATATCAAGTACATTCACTCCCGTTAGGGGTTGCGAACCATACCATCATAAAATATATGAGAAGAATATAACCCGTATTTGTATGAGCTATGGTGTATATGTATTATGTTGTCTCATTGGTACTCGCATCGATCACGATCAATCGGGCCACAAGTTTATGAATAAATGATGCCCCAATATTTGGAAACATTGAATCATGATAATTGTTTCGTTTGTTTTCAAAAAATACCACTGAGGAATACTTTTTCATTGACTATTCCTAAATTGCTTCGTCACATTTCAGTTTCATAATGAATACGAACAATATTCTGTAAAATTGTACATGTATAATGAAATCGATCAAAAAAAGATACTATCAGTGACCTCTTGCCCTCTCTTCTTTTAATCAGAATGAATCTATAACTTGGCCTGAAACATTTGTACACAACTCTTAAAAAAATTCTAAATCATAATTAACATACTGTTCTATGTCGGAAACTTGTTATTCAGTGGTATTCTGTTTATTGGTGTGGTTCATATATGTTATGTTTATCGTTTTGTTACAGTCATTTTGGGCCTTTTATAGTTTGCTGTTAGGTGTGAGCCAACGCTCCGTAATGAAGACCGTAGTACTATTATAACCAATAATTTTTCACTTTTCATAAATTATGACTTGGATGGAGAGCTGTCTCAGTGGCACTCATATTGCATCTTTTGATTTATATATGTTCTCAGTTTTATCTCTATTTGATCACAACTTCATGGTGAATTTCTTAGACTGAACACACCGTCAAATTTCAATAACGAACAGTACATTTTTGGTCAAAACCGTACTTAATCATGAACAAACAAAGTCATCTTTAATGATAAAAAAAACTTGTGTACGTGTATTCAGTCAGACACTAAAACTTTATCATAAACTATAACCAAATCATTTACCATAAACAGAGACGGACGGACGAACGGACGTAAAGAATTATAATGGCAATCTCTATCGTCGACGGATCATAACAAAATCCAAGTCGTGAATTGAGGAACATGTCAGTCTTGTGTGAATCAAAACCAAATCTTGAGATTTTCAGAAATAAAGTATAATGCATAAGTGCAAATAGTTGTTGTATATTTGTTACAAGAAAGTCTACATAGGTTCGAAAGTGTCCTCGCTCTATTGCCAACTCTGTTTCAAACCGTTCTAATAAACTCTGATATGAAGTGGAGGCTTCCGACGCATCTGTTGGTAAAGCAAGTTTCAGACGTAATAAACGTAATTTATTCAGTATTCATGTCAGGAGTCGATACAAATGCACTGATGATTTTTTGCTAGAGTATTTCCATGTAATCTAGCCCCATTTCAAAAGAAAACCTTATGCATTTCTCCATTCTGTCACTTTAAAAAGGAGACATTGAACCCCGTACCATGTGTAAGGTCAAAGAATTTAACGCACACTATTTTATGTTGTGCGCACAATATGTTTGAGTTGTGTGCACAATATATTTAACTTGTGCGCACAATATATTTAAGTTGTGCGCACAATATATTTAAATTGTGAGCACAATATATTATTTTGTGCGCACACTATATTATTTTGTGCGCACAATTTATTTAAGTTGTGCGCACAATATATTTTTTTTTCTTTGCATGTCCCTAGCGGGGCTCCGTACGATAACAGATCTCGCATGTGTAATTAATTATAATCAGCATTTTTTTATAAGTTGAAAATGACGATGTGGTGTATCAAACATAGCGAAGGAAATTTTTCAACAAGTTTCACTTAAATACTATGAAACTATTTTTATCCGTTGCTTAACATTGTGTTCAAGCAAACCACAAATTTAAAGTTCAAACAAAAAAAAAAATCCCATACTTTAGTATCTATTTTTCAAATTTTAAATAAAAATATATGAATAAGGGGTTTGAAAACATTATTTATTTGGTACTTGAAAATTGATGCACATGTGCATCCATATTATGTAAATGGTATTTCTGTAGGTAGGCAACTTTATGTGTGATTTTGTAATTGTCTACATGTTAACTGTTGGAAGAAAAGTTTTATGCTTACATAAGAGTGCAACCTCGCTCGCAAAAATGCAATCTTGTAACAATTGTTTTTATACTAAAGTGTCGAATTGATAGATCAAGAAAAACCTTATACATGTAGTCAAAAATTATCTTTAACTTTATTATAGATCTCATCATTATTTGTCAAGATTTTTTTCGACCTTATGCAATATCGGTGTCATATATGACTATATATTTGTTCTCATTGCCATAACCACAATCCATCCCGTCGTCATCTGTTTTGATGGTGTTTAATCCTGAAAAGAACTTGTGGTCAAATTTCTACTTGCTCAGCAACACAATGAGTTTCATATTTCGAGGCATGAATGCTTACCCTTCCGGAACAACTGAGCTCATATCCTGCGTTTTATATGGTTCGTGTTGTTACATTAAGTCTCTGCTATAACATATAATATATTACTATTTTTTTAATCTTTTTTTATCAGCGCAAAGTATGTTATTAAGTATGCCGAGATCAAATGCACTGATAACTGAGCAGGTGATAATCAGAAACGTACAGCCCACCAGCAGCGGAATCGAACCAAGAGCTAGAAAATGAATAACACTGTATAAATTTGATGCGTCTGAAGCGCAATTCTGGAATAACCTTATCTATTGGTTTGTGGAGTGTGTTCTTGTTCTGTGCTATTAAACCACTGTCATGCGCGTAGCTACGTTTACGTCAAAACGCCCTGGCGTACACTTGAATTTGGTAAAACAAAATATTTTCATCTAGATATTATTAAAAGAATTGGTTAACAGTACATCAACCTCCTAATACTTTCTTCAATTGCTTGTAATTTCGAATAAAAATGACAAAATTGGTGTCATATTTATATATTTGTTCATTTTCTGTCAAAGTCTAAATCTACCGTGATTTCTATACTCGCTTTCCTATTTTAAAACAATTCCTTATGTACTTAGATTCGAAATGTGGTTTGCATTTTTTTTTATCATAACTGTGTAGATGTAGGTTCAGTATGTGGTTAAAGTTTTAATATATCAATAACTAAATTTATGTCAAACTATCGTATAATTTTACGATAGCTGGACACAACTGTTAATGGTCAAAAGAGTATCCAGTGCATCATGACGAAATTATATATGATGAATTTTCCCGTAATTTATGGATGTTTAAAAGGAATTTCTTGAAGTATATACAATCTGAGGTTATTTGGTGCATATAAATTATTTGTAAACCCGTGGTCAAAGTTAATGAAACTTTCTTGGAGGAAAACGCGTATAGCGCAAGAATAAAATTCCATCCTGGTAATTATGATGTCGAGTTAATTTACATGATTAATTTATAAACCTCCATATTTTGTAATGAAACTTGTGCAGAAATTAAATGAAAATATTTGATTTGTTTAAATCCTGTAATGGACTGATATTGAATAAACATAAAAAAAAGATATAACCATTTTGAATCTAAAGAATGTTGTTATTGATATGAGTTTTCAATATTAAACAGGAATGGTATGTCATTCTCAATAACTTTAAAACTTCCGAAGGCTTAGCACCCGCTCATCTACTACCAGCTGGTATGATTGGCCTGGATCCAATAGGGCCTTTAGGCCCTGACCGAGGTTCGGGCGTACACTTGACTTGAACTGACCTTGCTACGCCACTGACTGTCAAAGGTTAGTTTGAGGGTTTGGCCAAATTCTGTATATGCGTGTCCCAAATTAGGAGCCTGTAATTTTGTAATTTTCCTTAGTTCTGTATATCATTTGTTTTCGTTCATTATTTTGTTTCCGTTAGTTTCCTGGTTTGAATTATTTTACATTTGACATTTGGTGCCTTTTAAAGATGACTATGCGGTATGGATTTTACTCGTTGTTAAAGGCCATACATTGACGTATAGTTGTTCATTTCTGTGTCATTTTGGTCTCTTGTGGAGAGTTGTCTCATTTGCAATCATACTTCATCTTCGAATTTTGATATCAATCGGGAACGTTCAACTCTAAAATTTTGAGAAGCCAAGGATGTCTGAACACGTAGAGAGCTGTATGAGCAAAACAGAATAACTACTGTAAACCAACTTATTTTCGCGAGCGATTTATTTTCGCGAGTAGAAAAATAACGCGAATATAAATCGTCGCGAATATGTCAATCTTTGATCTTTCCTTAATAAACTTCATCAAGTAAATCAAATAATCGCGAAATTAAAAAGCCGCGAAGTGGTCAAGAAAGGGTAAAACGCGAAATAAAGTATACGCGAAAATAAGTTGGTTTACAGTAACCCCATTTAAGATCAAATTTGCTTAAGTGAATTTATAACCTAATATAGAAAAGTAATGATATGGGGTATCCATCCATGACACAAAATCATAATGAAAAAGAACAGCGACTTTATTGCTGGTCTCTATCTCAAAATTACAGTGAGGCTTTAACACGGAGAAAAAACTCCAATTTCACTTCAAGTTGAGGATAATTTCAAGCACAATTTCGAGCGGAATTCTTTGTATACTGACGATCACGTCATAACTATGAATTGAAAAATTAAGCCATAGAGTAATATCAATAGTTTATTTAATATAATTTTCAAATTTATCAACGGAGAATAAAGGAATTTATATTGTTAATCATGTCAGCAAATGAATTGATACAATTCAGTTGCACTGAATTTTATTATTGTTCGTTAGTAAAAGGTCAGTTCTGTAGTGGTTACACCTAAAAAAAGAAGAAGAGAAAAGTATCAATTATGAATTATAATCTATCAAATTCACGCATACAACTGATGCAAAATGTATGCCGAAACCAATTGAAAGTATAAATTGAATAAATGTATATGTTGAAATAGATGCAGCTAATTAATGTTATGTTTGATGTCAGATATCCGTCTGAAAAAAAATATATCTAGAGTCAAGCGTATAAAAAATGAACGGTAACACATCATCTTTAGATATTGACCTGACAACAACGGTACACTAAATCAGATAAATTTTTAGAATAACTAATTTTTTTGAATGATGTATTAATTGTAATTAAGCAATTTACTCGACAGAACGTACTTGTCATTTGTCACCAATGTAATTTGGTTTGTTGAGAAAGAAAGATATGTTTGTTTATTAAGTCACAATTAGGGTTATTTGAATACACCTTATCGGTTCAAATATTTTGAAATTTTTATGTTTTTGTCATAGGGTCAGAGTAAATACTTTGTTAAAATTTTATGAATATTAAACGAGTCAAATTAATTTATAAGAAGGTGTTGGGTACCACCTTAAACAATTACATTTAGCATAACAATTACAGAACAGCAGTATGTTCTAAACGTATTTCATAAGCTTAAGAAACACTCACTGGTTTTAACAGGATCCGTGAACGCACGTCCTATAAGTCTGATTCCATATGGTTCCCTTGGCACATGGCCGTCGTTTAGGCTTGCCCCAGTCACATTGAATAAACCCTGCACAGTTGTTTGGATCAGGATAGTATCCCCATTTTGTTTTGCATTTAAACTCTGTAAGACAAAAATATATTATTTATCTTATACCGGTATTGCAAACAAAAACATCTTCGAGTGCACTTAACGTTGTGTATTTCAATATTAATATAGATTAAAAACATATATCTATTAACACGAAATTTGGTCCAATTATATGTTAAAATATCGTTATTAAATTCCGTTTTCGAATGCATGGCATTAAAATGCAAATAAATGATTTTGGGATCCTATGAGAGTTGATTGTCTATCCAAAGAGACGGTTACGCAGTTCTTTGTTTTGAATTCAAAGATCTGCCGTATTCGATTATCTTATTCCCGGAAACAGAACTGAAATATATACCGTAAGTAAACGTACACTTGCATACGAAGTCTAACCTTGAAGCAACAGCAAATTGTAAATCTTTTTAAATTTGAAGGTCACTAGAATACACGGCATCTTGGATTCACAACTCTTCTAGTTCTGTCTTGATATATCAGTACGGTAACAATAATAGAAACTCAATTGAACGGATTAATAAATTGTTAAGGTTCTGACTGCCTCAGGCAAAGTTGTCCCTTAGATAAACTCGGCCACTCTTTAAACGTATCTTTTGATCATATATAGCTTCTCACGTATTCAGGTTTGTATGAATCCTTGGCTTTCCTATGTTTTAGTTTTAGCGTTGCTAATGAAGCTGGAAATCCAGAAAATGCTACGGACGTACGAAAATCCAATATCATAATATGCATTTTCAAAGCACTTGATTAACATCATGTAATGTCCAATAACAGTTATCGACTTGCCAAAGTGATACATTCATACAAGACATGTTGATTTGCCGTCAATAATATCAAATACATTCTCACTGAAAACAACTATACCAACTGAAATCAAGTGGGTCACTCAATTCAATCATACACGGAAAATATAACTTATAAATGAAAACTATATATATAGTATTATAAGTACCTGAGTAAGCCTTAGTTACTCCTTCAATCTTGGCCTTTGTTGGCAATATATTCGTCGGCCCTGGAGCAGTTTTGTTTGCAGATTTACTTCCAACATTTGTAGTTTTGTCTTTCATTTCCACTGTTGTATACTGATCTTCGGTTTGTTCCCAAGCTGTCGTTGTTGGTTGTGTCGAGTCAATCATTTCTGTAGCGCCATCTAAAATGTAACAAAGTTTCAAAGTAACCTTAATGAATCACAAACGTTATGGAATGCTATCCAAATCGAAGATAAAAACCTATAAGCATTACTTATTTCATGCTAGAGTAATTTTGTTAATAAATAAGACAATATAAGATAACTTTACTAGCACTTACACATTTATTTTTATATAAATAAGGCTGTTAGTTTTTTCGTTTGAATTGTTTTACATTGTCATTTCAGTGCCTATTATATAGCTGACTATGCGGTATGGGCTTTGCTCATTGTTGAAGGCCGTACGGTGACCTATAGTTGTTAATGTCTGTGTCATTTTGGTCTCTTTTGAACAGTTGTCTCATTGGCAATTACCACATCTTCTTTTTATACATTAACAATGAATGGTTATGGCAACAAATTACAGACAAACTACAATGACATATGTACAATGAAGGAGTGACAGTGGATAATTAAGAGAAAAAAATTTAAAAATATAAAAAAAGCATATAAATAAACTCATCACATATACCAAGATTAAATATTTGTATTTGCATCAGATGCACGTTTCGTCTACAAATGACGCTCGAATCCAAAAAAGTTTAAGAGGCTAAAAAAAGTGCAAAGTTTAAGTACTATTATTTGTCTGTTTGTCTTTTTTTTAGCCATTGCGTTGTCAGTTTGTTTTAAAATTTATGAGTTTTACTGGTATATTTCGTCCTTCTTGAAGAGCTTTGATGACCAAATATTCCTAAAAGTTTTGGCAAATACAGCTAAGGTAATCACTTCCCGAGGTAGAAAAGCCTTAGTATTTCAAAAGACATAAACTATTAAAGAAATCAAGCATTCATTCAAATAGTTCACTTCAAATAGATTATCAACACACCTTCATATATTGCTAGTTTTCTATGTAGTGTCTGAACTTGTTTGTCTTTTTTGTTCTTGTTTTTTTATTTAGTAATGGCGTTATCAATTTAATTATGAATTTTGAATGTATCCTTGGTATTTTCGGCCATTTTTTACATCGATTGGAAAGAGATGTACAGTAAACTAGTTGGCCAATAAATAAGAATTATATATAATTGCAGAGAAAATATATCTTCTACAGATAGAGATTGGAATCGATTTCGATACTTAAACTTTATAAACTAACATTGTTGGTGACCTTAAGTTGATAACACATACTTTTTGTGGTGTCTGGTTGATAGTTGTCTCATTAGCGCTCATAACACATCTTCTTAATTTATAGCAATCATTATTGAAGGAGATAACTCATACGTGGAGTCAACTGATGATAGTAGATCATCAGATCAGTTACTAATCAATTAGTTGGTTTTATTTTTTCTCCAACCTTCAAGTAAATTAATTAATCTAAATGACTCCAATAAGCCAGTATCTGACTATTTTGGTACAATTGAAAGTAGGTTGTTTGACTTTTGTTTGTCTTGTGTGTTTTTTATTTTAGTTTATTTATATGTCAAGGAATTTAGTATTACGTTAATTTTCATTGAACCAATACATTTTTTAAGAAGCCAGCTGTAGCCCGCTTCCGGGTGCGGAATTTTCTCGCTGTGTAAATGACCGATTTCGGCTTTTTTTACTCTTTGATCGGGTAGTTGTATCTTTAACACATTTGCATTTTCCATTCTCTATTTAATCTTTACATTCCTAACATCCCCATGCTTTTATCAATAGATTAAATGCAAAGCTTGACCTTTATTTTCTCCATTTAGACTTGGCGGCCATCTTCGTAAATAGGCGGGGCCATCGAACAATTATATGTCAAAGTTAACGTGAAATGAGGGCAAGCGATAACAATAGATCAAATTTTTTTAAATGACAATGAAAAAGTGTTTTGATTCATACCAGTAGATGTTAATTTTTTAGATATTGTACTCATTTGTGGCGAAGACAAGAAATTTGGTTGTGTAGTTTGGTCTTTAGTTGTAGTAATTTCTACTTGCTGCACCTCTGTTGTTGGATGGGAATTAGATGTTGTACCTTTAGGGTTTTCTGTTGTGGTTTCAGCAGAGGATTCTTTATTTATGGGACCATTATCCTTTGCGGTGGTTACCTCTGCAAGAATTTCATCAGTTATAACAAATGTTTGTGTCGGAACAGTATTTGATCCACTAGTTTCTGCTGAAAATATAATCTGTTTTTAGGTTTAAATTTTTTTGTTGATAACATTTTTTGTTTAGTTGAAAAGGCGAGACATAGAGATCCTACAATCCGTCGGCGTTGTTGTCGTCGTCGTCGTCGGTGTCCACAAATATTCACTCTGTGGTTAAAGTTTTTTTCAACCAAACTTGGACAGAAGCTTGTTTATGATCATAAGAGAGTATCCAGAAGTGATTTTTGTCAAAATAATATTCCATTTTTTTCTGTATTTTACTTATAATGGACTTAGTTTTTCTGTCGGGAAACATTACATTCACTCTGTGGTTAAAGTGTTTAAAATTTTAATATCTTTCTTAAACTATCCTGGATTAGTACCAAACTTGGACAGAAGCTTGATTATGTTCATAAGATGGTACCCAGAAGTAAATTTCGTAAAATATAAATCCATTTTTTATGTATTTAACTTTTATATGGACTTTGATTTTCTGCCAGGAAACAACACATTCAATTTATTAAATTTATTAAATTTTAATAACTTTCTTACATGTACACTATTCTAAATTTGTACCAAAATTGGACAGAAGCTTGTTTATGATCAAAAGCTAGTTTCTAGAAGGAAATTTTGTTAAAATTTTGTACCTGTGTATCTTTATTTTACTTATAAATGGACTTACTTTTTCTGCTAGTTAACATTACATACAGTCTGCAGTTTAGGTTTGTCAAACATTCATTAGATACATAAAGTATACTGGATTTTTACCAAACTTAGACAGAAACTTCTTACAATCGAAATATAGTACCAAAAGGAATATTTTTATTGATTTTTTCCTAATTTATGTTGAGCCTGCGATTAACAGCAAAAAGTAGGCGAGACACTGGGTTCCGCGGAACCCTTACGATTTTTTTCTTTATCTTCTAAAGTTTATACAAAAATTAAAGGAAAAATAAGTGGGCATTATTATAAATTCTAGATGTTGTCTCTCTATCTAATTTTGTTGTTTTATTATTCTCTTAATTTATTAAAAGAGCAATAGTTCCTATGCAGAGTTTACAAACGATTTCACCTTTTCATTCTTTCTTTCATATCATATGAACAAAATCTGTTAATTCTATAGACTGTTATCAAATGGTATATATTGGTATTTTCTGTGACAAAGCTCGCCATTAAATTTGAAAAGCATACCATCAGGCAGTTATAGAATGTATTAAAATTATATCCTGATGCTGTAAACTTCAAAATTACAGTGGCCAGGGAAGTTTCAAAGAGTTTTGTAAGGGTTTAAAAATACTGATTGTGAAGTCAGCTGCTCGTGAAGTATTATCTGCTCATCTGGTTCTCGTGATATACGTCATGTTGGTCATGGTAAGAACAACTCGTTGATGAATCCTATTTGGAATGTTTAAACGTCTTTTAATTGGAAATTTCTAAAAAGGCAGTCATTGGAAACATCTGGTCAAAATGGACTGTCGGAAGATTTAACCATTATGAATATACCACCCAAATACCGGATTTAAGATAATAAACAGTATTTCCATTTTACCCCTAAATTCATATATAAATCTTCGTGACCACGTTGGTATGTAATCAATATAATCAAATATTTTATGGTAAAACTAAATTCACAAAGGATTATATCCAAGTTATGTAACTTTTAGCCAATGAGTTTCAAAACTTATTATTATTCAAAGAACAACGAACGTAAAGTGATTTGAATGATGTTCAATGTTGCATGGCCTAGGTGAGCTAGGCATAATAATGCCAATTTGTATTTTGATACATACCCGAATCTTCTGATTCTTTTGGTGTTGTTATCAATTGTTCCGTTGACGACATAGGTAGATGTGTAGTTTGGTCATTTATTGTAGAAGTTTCAACTTGCTGCTCCTCTGTTATTGGATTGAAATAAGCTGTTGTACCTTTAGGGGTTTCTGGTGTACTTCTAAGTGAAGATTCCTTATCAGCGGGACTTATACTATTAGCAGTTGTAGCCTCTGCTTGTATTTTGTCTGCTATTGTAGATGCTTGTGGTGGGACAGTATTGAATTGACTCGTCGTTTCATCTATAACATTTAGAGTTTCTTCTTTAAATTTTTGCATTTTTGACTGATTACATTTTTTATTTATCTGCTGTAGTTTGAACCAAAAATTCACTTATTAATGGAAATAACTCATGTATAAGTCGACAGATGATTTCGGACACATCGACTTGATTTCTAGTATATATTTGTTAAGTTGATTAAGCATGATGTTTAATGTTTTCTCTATATCTACTACAGTTTTTTTGCAAAAATGAAAAAAAGAGTGGAAAATTGTGATTCAAGAACAACTGACGACTTCGCTTATATATATGTTATATTTGTTATTCTCGTGGGATTTTGTCTATATGTGTTACATTTTAGTGTTATGTCGTTGTTCTCCTCTTATATTTAATGCGTTTCCCTCGGTTTTAGTTTGTTATCCCGATTTTGTTTTTTGTCCATGGATTTTATGAGTTTTGAACAGCAGTATACTACTGTTGCCTTTATATATTGACTTTGTATACGTCCTGTAGCTTAGATCAGACGAACTTTTAGAGATTTTCATCGAATGTCGACAAAGTGAATATTTATTCGCAAACCAAAATATAACCAGAATCTGTGCCAAAACCTATAACTGTATTTTGAAAAAAGAGCCGAGCAGTTGATAAAAAATACATGAATATGACGCATTTTTTATTATCCTTTATCTGAAGTCTTTATTGTAAGTTAACATTGAGTTCAGGCATTTTTAACTGATATTTTGTATTTTTTACTCTATGTATGTTGTATTGTTTAACCGCTGTCCCATCTTTAGGGGCGGGTTGGACGTTACATTCTATGTGTGTCTGTCCCAAATCAGGTGTCTGTTATTCAGTTGATGTCATGTGTTGATGATATAATATTTGTTTTTCGTTAATTGTTTTATACATATATCAGGCCGTTAATTTATCTCGTTTGAATCGTTTTCGTTTTTTGTTTTGTGGCATGCATCTAGCTTATTGTTGAATGTCAAACGGCGACTTTCAGTTGATAATTTTTCTTTATTTTTTTCTCTGATGGAACAAAAAAGTAAATTCACAAAAATTCTGAACTCTGCGGAAAATTCAAATCGGAAAGTCTCTAATCAAATGATACCACAACGTCTTATCGTTATAGCGTCTCTTTGTTATCATAAATCTGACAAGATTTGCTAATGTAATGTAATTTTAATGGTTGTACTTTATGGTGAGATAAAAACGAATTATTTCGATCTTTTTTGGGGCTGTTAACAGTCTCTCGTTATCTATTATAGTTTTCAAAATAATAGACGAATTACTACTAAATGAAAAGAGGACATTCAACACTCATTAAATCGAGAGAAAAGCATATAAATGATATGACAAATAACAAAAGATGAGGAAAATGCAAAACAATTCCACATGATCATATGTAAAAAAAGACTGAACAACACAATTTTGGGTCAATATTGCCATGTAGAAGCATTTGTACTTGTTTGGTTTTATAAATATTTTGATATGAGCGTTACTGATGAGTCTTATGCAGACGAAACGCCAGTCTGGCGTACTAAATTATAATCCTGGTATCTTTGATAACTATTTGAACATTCTAACCCATTTTTTTTTTATCCATAACTGATTTTAAGATGATAAACAATATTTGCATTTTATCATTATATTCTTATTATAGCCTTTGCAACCACGTTGGTTAATAGTTGTTAAGATGTTTTTTCGAAGAATTTTTGTAATACACTAAGGCAGGATTATGGTCAAGTTAGGTTACATTTGACCTATTGGTTTTATAGATTATTTTATATTTACCCGACGATGGGAATAAAGTGATGAGAACAATTCTCGCTATTTCGAGGATCAGGTGAGTTAGATGTGACAGTGACAATCAGCAATAATTATTTATTACCTGAATCTTCTGATTCTTTGGGTATTGTAATCGACTGCGGCGTAGACGACTCGTGTAGTGGTGTAGTTTTGTCATTCATAGTAGTAGTTTCTACTTGTATCTCCTCTGTTATTGGAAGGGTATACGTTGTGGTATCTCCAGTGTTTTCTGTTGTGTTTCCACGTGAAGATTCTGTATCAACGGGAATAATATCGTTTACAGTAGAATCCTCTGCTAGCATTTCTGTTGTCTTTAAAGCTTGCATTTCTGTTGTTATTAAAGATGCTTGTGTTGGAACAATATTTGATTCACTCGTCGTGTCTCCTACAAATTTAGAATTTCGGTTTTATATCCATTTATACTGTTTTAATTTTATATTCATCTGTTGCGCAACAACGAAACAAATAGAAGGAAAATAACTCATACTTTGCGACATATCATTTCAGTCACGTTGATTTTTTTGAAAATTGTTTTATTAGTAAAAATACATGAGAAGAATTGCAATGCAAATAATAACATGAATATGATGGGTTTTTATAGTCTTTTATTTATAGTCTTTATTTTATGTTATCGTTGGGATGAGTTATGTCCTATTTAACCTATGTGCATCATATTTTCTTATGTTGTGTGTTCCGCAATTTATGAAGAGGGTTATACACCGCCACATTCTGTATGGGCCTGTCCAAAGTCATAAGTCTATAATTCAGTCGATGTCGTATGATGCTACCTTTCATATAAACTTTCTGTTTGGTGTTTTGTTCATACACATGGATATTTTCTCTGTGAATTGTTTTACATATGTCATTAAGGGGACTTTGATAGGTTCCTATGTATCATAGCTAATTTATTCAGGCCAAAGGGTATCATATAGATGTTAACGGCTATGTTATTTGGTGTAGTCCGGACATCTTCTTATATTTATTTAGTCTCGTTTTTGTCATAGGAATATATAGAAAAATCGTCATTGAATTTTATTTTTAAATTAGAAATTAGAAGATGCAAATATTATCATGAGTTTGCTGTATAGTTCCATGATTTACCTTTTTGGGTTTCCGTTGTGTGTCCACGTGTTGATTCTTTATCAACTGGACTTATATCATTTGTAGTGGTAGCATCTGTAAGTGTTTCGTCTGATATTAGAGATGGTTGTTTCGGAACATTGGTTGATTGACTCGTCGAGTCACCAGTAAAATATTGACTTTCGTTTATGTTTGAAGTCGTCGTAGTGTCAGGTTCTGTTTCAAAAACAGTATCTTTCTCGGAATCTAAAGCGTTTGGAGTAGTAATGAGTAAATCTGTATCCATCGCATTTGTAGAAGCTGGAACATTAGTTTCTGTTGAAGTTGGATCAATTTCCAAATTGTTCCCTTTTTCTGTCGATCTTTCATAAGAAATTGGTGTGGTTATATATGATCCACCTCTAGTTTTAGTGCTGGATGAGGTTTCAAGAAGAACCTGTCCACCCTGTGTGCTAGCTCTCGGGGTAGTTAAAATTACATCGTATGGATTTGATTCTGTAGTTTTTTCAGATATCGCCGTAGAATCTTCTAACAAATCACTGCCGTCAATTGTAGTTTCTTCCATATCACTTGGTAAGGTGGTTGTTTCTAAAACTGATTGTGATTCTGGCATATCAGTATTACTACTGTTTGGTGTTAGTGTTAATCCGTCGTCTTCCTGTACGACTCTCACAGTTGAGATCTCATCTGGTGTTAATTTTTCTGACGTTGTTTCAAAGTAATTTAATTTTGTAATTTTTTCAGGTTCCGAAGTACTTTGGACAAAGTTTCCAGAATTTTCTGTTGAAGTTGGCCCGGAATAATGATCTGTATAGCTTTTATCTGATGGGAAAGGATTTGCTTTTGTAGTTTTCTCCGGTATGGTTTCTGATGTTCCTAATTCGTTAGTAATGTCCTCTGGAAGGGATGAAGTGGTAACACTAATTCCTTGTTTAATTGTTTTGTATGGTGTATTAGCTGGTGATGCTATAGGTGTTGATACAAAAGTACCCGGTGCTAGTGAAACTGTGGTTAATACCTTTGAATCAGGAAGTTTTGGTTGTGTGACTGATTCCGTCTTGGTTTCCGAAGCTGATGCTATAAAACACGGAAAATCAAATTAAAACAAAAAACAAAACAAAACAGTGTTACAGGGTTTGTAATAACATGAGCAACACGACGGGGACACAGTGGTACAGGATCTGCTTACCATTCCGGAGCACTTAAGATTGTGGGGTTTGTGTTGCTTAGTCTTTAGTTTTCTATGTTGTGTCTTGTATAATATTATTTCCCTGTTGGCCTTTTTCTTTTTTATCAATGGCGTCTGTTTATTTTCGATCTATGAGTTGTCCCCCCTGGTATCTTTCGCCCCTATTTTATGAGAGTATATGAGTAAATCATTATTGAAACCGACAACACATCTGCATATACACACACAAAATTCGATAAAAACGTTTTATACTAATAATTGCAGTTGAAATGTAAAAATCACAAAAATACTGAAAGCCAAGAAAAATCAAAACGAAGGTTTTAAATCAAATTGAAAAATCAAAACGAAGGTTTTAAATCAAATTGAAAAATCAAAACGAAGGTTTTAAATCAAATTGAAAAATCAAAACTTCAAATACATCAAACAAATGAAACCCAACTGTAAATTTTTGACTTTGTACAGGAATATTAAATGGTGTAATAAACCTGGTTTTATTGCTAGCCGAAACGCTCACTTGTATGACAGTCGCATAAAATTACATTATATTAACAACGTCTAACTTGTTAACCGATTAACCATCGGAAGGACTGAATATGGAATACCAAAAACGCTAACTGGCTGACTTTTTTTCAATTCTAATAGATTTGATATAAATGTGTTTTGAAATCATCAAATAAATTAGTTCTATTTAAAAACTATCCTAGTGGTAAATAATATGACAGACCAATTATCCAGTATTTGATTGCTTTTGTTAATCCAAAAAACAGAAACTTAATTGAACTTCAACAACTTGTCTATCAGATTGGAGCAAGATCTTAAGTAAACATAATTAGTATACATGTTTTTTAAACAGTAACTTTAATACCGTAATCAGATTAAATTTTACGATTTTGTCATTATTTTATTTTTTATCTAATATTGCGTAAACCTACATCTGAATGTGCAACCTCCATCGTGCAAGGCTTTTTCATACTTTAAACGAAATTCAAAATATGCAAATTGTGAAATGCAATTCAAGGTGAATGTAAATAGAATTATCGGTTTTAGACATATAAAATTCGACGAGATCAAGAGTTTTTTTTTATATTTTTCAATCTGAAGTTATTACAAATGTCTTGGTAGATACGGTGTTGTGGATCGTTTAAAGTCAAACTCCGCCAGGAATTCTCACAGACAGGCCTTATAATTGTTGTGCCGGCCAGAAATTGGTTCCTTATTATGTCCTTTTATGATCCATAAATAAGTTAAAATGGTCTCAAATGTTATATTGTTATTATTTATTGTTGTTAAGATATTTCGTTATTCACACCCCTGTTAAATCCCATCTGGTTTCATTGTAAGTATCCGTTTGTTTACATCTGGTGTTAAAGTACATTTCTGGAATGTCACCGGAAATTGATTGTTTACATGTCGTTTATGCATGTTGAAGGGACTCCAAAATTAGTAGTTTACGCTTGTTATGCAATAATTATGACTTGATGTTGTAGAAATCATAGAATTGTGTACTTCTATATTGTTTAATTACTTATTCATGTGATTATTAGCTCTCATATTGTAGTTTTTAGTCTACTTTCACTTTTAACTTGCGGTTCAGAATGTCCATTTTTGTCGGGACACGAACCACTTCCACTGGGAATTTCACTTACTTTATATTATGTCACGACTTTTATCCTGCATTACTAACTTTGTAATACATTTATTTATCCATCTAGTTAGGTGTGAATCCTTTGTGAAGTCTGAATTATTTGTAATATTGTGCATAAGTGCCCGGAGGATACTTAGAACCACCATCTTTGCGCAAATTAGCACGTTTGCCCGGAGATTGCAAACCGAATTATTTGATTAGTTAATATTATTCTATATATAAAGCGACGTCAGCGTACTCGTGACGTCATTCTTCTCAGTTCACTTTCTTGAGACACGTTCATTTTTAGTCGCATAAAGTTTAACTTTTAAAGTATTTCTTATAATGTCGCAGCAGAATATTTCTTCAGATGTAGCGATGGTACGTTTGCGTAATAGTTT
Organism: Mytilus edulis; assembly: GCF_963676685.1. Classification (NCBI taxonomy): domain Eukaryota; kingdom Metazoa; phylum Mollusca; class Bivalvia; order Mytilida; family Mytilidae; genus Mytilus; species Mytilus edulis. The sequence goes on along the minus strand of NC_092344.1, from coordinate 37,484,247 downwards.
AATATAATTATGCCTTTTTAGGTATCTTTATTTGAGTGTTTCTATTAAAAGAAACCATTCTTTTATTTTATTGGCACCGGGAGTCGAGCTAAGTTGCACCGGGTGCATCAATATTTATTTAAAAGCTTCCGTGAATTATTGGTCCGTTAGAGAAAAGCTATGAATATAAATTACATTTTATATTTAGATGATTTTACCAATCAACTGATTCGTTTACTGCATTTAAACCGTTTATAGCGGTACTCAAATTTAGCGGTGCTTCCAAGTTTGGATTTGGCGCACCACATCTATTTTCGGTGTCTCTGCACCGTATACGGCAAAAATTATATACATTGCTAAGGCAATGCACCTGGATAAGAGATGACCATTTATTATTAAATTGTAAACCTTGGTGCAACAGCACCTCGTTTTTAAACTGTCACTTGAACCTCGGGTGCACAGGAACTTTGGGTGTAACTGAACCTTGGTGCAACCGCACCTCATTTATATACCTTAATTAATTGAACCTTGGTGCAACCGCACCTCATTTATATACTGTAACCTTAACCTTAGGTGCAATTGCACCTCAGGTGTTTATGCACCTCACCGGAAATACAGCAAGTTAACTATGAGATTGATAAATCTCATACCTTTTTAAGTTTTATGTATCCTCTTGGGACCTCTTCTGTTTATATAATGTCATACTAGTTTATAGTATAAATATTTACTATTGTAAAACTGCATAAATTCATGTTGTGCCTTACTACCAGAATAAACAGGGTGTGAACTTTTATTAGTTTTATGTCTCTGTAAAGCCTTAACAGTTAGAGTTATAGCAACAGATCGAACCCCTTTTAGAAGTATATATTTATATATATACACCTTGATATGTCGTCGTCCTATAAGTGGTCAATGCGCTGACTGGAGATACACGCCTGTGGTGGCGACGCAACATATTTGGCATCCTCGGTGGGATGTATAACTAACTGAGTTATCTCCCATTTAATGTATTTAAATTTTTAACCCACTGTTTTGATTGTGGTGATTAAATTTTTACCAACTGGTTACTATTGAAATTGATAGATTTTTGTGAATAATATTTACAATGGATGATTCAGAAATTATTTTTAATAACAGAATCTCAGACTCTTTGATTGAATTTGATCAAGATATGAGCTGTCCATCTAATTTAATGGACATGCATGTTGTTGATGAAGTTACTTGCACTCCTTCTGCAAGTGCTTCTACACCAAACTATAGTAATGTAGAGAGACTTATGCAAAACAAATTTGATGACTTTCTTCATCAAATAGACCAAATGTTTAAGAATACCAAAGAAGAAATGCAGCATATGACCAACAAGGCCATGGATAAAGTTGACCGAGACATTGCAGCTTTACGTGCTCAGGTCACCCCGCCTCATGTTCAAAGTTTGGGGTCAGGTGATCAAACTCATGTTACCAGGAATTCGTTGGTTGATTTTGACCAACGAATAACTGATTGCAATGGCAGTACATTTAACCCACACATGCAAGGTGAACGTACATCTCAATATTTAGAGCAGGCAACTAGCTCTAACAATATGTTTTCCACCCAAAATGTTTTATTTAACAATAATAACAATGACAATTTAGCAACTGCTAACAGATGGTCTGGTCCATCCACACTGGCTCCTAGTTTGGTAGCTGGTAGATCAAATTCCGGGGTACGTACTCCACATCAGAACCAAACGTCCAAATCAAATATCAATGGGTCCATTAAAATGAAACCGCAATATTATGACGGTACCGAAGATCTTGACGATTATCTGTCTCAATTTGAGATATTAGCAGAGTTGAACGCATGGAATTATGTCACTAAATCCCTGTATTTAGCTGGTAGCCTCAAAGGTGATGCCAGAACCTTGTTGTCTGAACTTTCCCCCATGGAAAGGAAAGATTATCAAAGCTTGGTTCAGATCCTCAATTTAAGGTTTGGATCAATGAACCGAGCTGAGATTTTCAAAGCTAATTTACAGACACGAGTCAAACGTAAGGAAGAGTCTATATCTGAACTGGCGCAATCCATTAAAAAGCTCACTCGTCAAGCGTATCCAAATGCGCCACCAGCGCTTATCTTTACTTTGGCAAAGGATCACTTTATAGATGCTTTGCCGGAGTCAGATATGAGGCTAAGAATAAGAGAGGCTCAGAGCAAGGACATTGCTGAAGCTGAAATTTTGGCACTACAGCTTGAGGCCTATAGAGTTGCAGATAAACAGAAGACCAATCGGTATCGTGGTCACCCAATAAATGCAGTAGCTACAAATGAGTCAGCTTGTCTTGATGATCCTGAGTCCTTTACAAAGACTTTCATGGATAGTTTCCGCCAGGAAATGAAGTCTTTGACGAATGACATCAAGCAAGTGGTCAAATCAGCTCAGAGTTCTCAACCTGGAAAAACAAATGACAATTATAGCACTAATAAACAATGGTCAAATAATTACCAAAATAAGGGTAATTATCAGAATAGGAATAATAATAATGGCTCTGGAAATAATAATAGGAACAATAGTTATAATGGTCAAAATAATAACAATAGCAGGAACCAAAATGGTCGCAATGACCAAAATGGCAATACCGCTCATAATTATGGGCAGGGATACTCGGGAAACCGGGACTTGTCGAACACGGGGGCCGGTGTGAGACAAATGAGTCAGGGCCCAGGATAGTTGCACTTAATGTGTCTAAGTTCGGAGATGAGGGTTTATTTGTTTCAACAAAAATACAGGACTTTCCTGTAAATATGTTGGTTGACACAGGGGCAAGTGTCACTGTAATTAATAGAAAGATTTTTGAGAAGCTCCCCCTCTCATCTCAGAACTTAGTTACTCCAGTTACTTTAAATTTAGTTACTGCTACTGGAGAAACTTCCGCATTTATTGGAAAATTAAATGTGGAAATAAAAATTGGTAGCCATATCATAAATCATGAAGTTTTGATTGCTGATATACATAATGATGGAATTTTAGGGGTAGATTTTCTTACCCCTAATAACTGTGATGTTTTGTTAAATGAAAGTTGTTTGTCTATAAATGGTGACTGGATACCGTGTTACCATTTTACTGAAAATATGCAACCTACTATAGGTAGGATTGCTGTAGCTCATGATGTTGTTGTACCTCCTGAAGCTGAAGTTATTGTCCCTTTTAAAGATTGTTGATTCTCTTGTGAATATTGAAACTGGCATGGTTAGTGCAGTTTCAAAAATTTGTTAACAAGACAGGTCTCTTTGTCTACCTGGAAATGGAGTTATTTCCCTTAGACCAATCCAAAATTAGTTCAGTATGATAAATAAAAGATGTCCCCTAGCAGCAATGCCCAAACATGGTTTAAAATTAATGCTCAAAGAATAAAACTAAAGTAGAAATACAATATTTCTTTTTAATGAAAGAAATAATGATTGTGGAAGCCTCTAATGTAGAGAATGCTCTCTTAGACGGTACAATCATATTTGTTCTGGCATCTGATTTTTTATGTTTCATGTATGATGCATTGCTGCACAACATTAAATTTTGGCAACTTATAATCAACTCGTTAAAGTAACTTTGGATTTAACATAATTTTGAATTTGGATCATTCAACATGCGAAACATCCGGATAAAGTACAGATGTACACTGACAGCAATGCCCCAACATGGCTTAAAATAAATGCTCAAAGAACTAAACTAAAGTAGAAATACAATATTTCTTTTTAACTAAAGAAATAATGATTGTGGAAACCTCTAATGTAGAGAATGCTCTCTTAGACGGTACAATCATGGTTGTTCTAGCATTTGATGATTTTATGTTCTATGTATGATGTATTGTTGCACAGCATTAAATTCTGGCAACTATATATCAAGTTTATTATATTAACTTTGGTTTTAACATAATTTTGAATGTAGATCATTCAACATATGATTGCTGTAAACATAGAAACCAATGATTGGTAATTGCTTGTTATTACTGACAGCAATTTGAGTTTATAGAAGCATCCACTGTAGAGAATGTGCTCGTGGAATGCATAAACTTAAAACTATTCATATATTGGTCTACATGTAGGCAATTTATGTATGTTAGTTAACGAAACCATAAGTTCAATATTAATGTCTTAATATTCACCTATTTTTCATTCTTCATGAGTGACCACATCAATTTCATCAGGATTATGTACAACAGGTGTACATGGCTTATAATTTCAAATTGCGGTACAAGAGAGTACCACTCCATGTGATCAACTTGTGATCTCACTAAAACCCTACTGGCCTAGACTAAGAAGACCCGGAATGAGAAGACAAGAGAAGACTTGAAAGAAAGGAACTTTTTGGACTGATAATGTGTTGTTGTTTTTCTATTCATGTATAAAATTTAACTATAGTTAGGAAATATTGTAAACATTTAATATATTGTAATGTTTTTTTTTAATATAATTAATTGGTTATGTTGTTAATAGAGTAAAATGGTATATTTTTTCAATTTTCTTATTGTATATAGTGGTCAGAGGACCATTTTAAATGTATAATTTACTACGCAGTCCTGTGTCATCCTTGGCCCTCTACTGTAAATCCTGAAGTTAAAGGTTAGGAAGTTAAATGTTAGGTAATTTAATGGTACTGGTATGTATATATTGTAAATAATAATTATTGCGCATGAGTATGTGTGATAGTGATAGACTATGTGTGTGCGACTGAGCATACAGCATGTACAGTTACAGTTACATTTTTATTTTTGTGTATAAGTGAATACCTTTATCAGGTTTTCAAGTTTGAGAAAACATTATAAATGGCTATAGGCAAATGTATATATGTATAAAATAGAATTTAATATATTCTACTTGTTAGTGATAACAAGTACAGAGATCTGATAATTTGTGATGGTAGATATTCTTTAACTTATTGTATGGTTGAAAAATAATGTACATATTTTTTTTAAATTAATAGTAAGCGCTGAGGCTTGATATAGATGTTAATATATTTTTATCTTACCTTACCATCCAATTGGAGACCAATCCATACTAAGGAGGGGGCAGTGTTGTGCCGGCCAGAAATTGGTTCCTTATTATGTCCTTTTATGATCCATAAATAAGTTAAAATGGTCTCAAATGTTATATTGTTATTATTTATTGTTGTTAAGATATTTCGTTATTCACACCCCTGTTAAATCCCATCTGGTTTCATTGTAAGTATCCGTTTGTTTACATCTGGTGTTAAAGTACATTTCTGGAATGTCACCGGAAATTGATTGTTTACATGTCGTTTATGCATGTTGAAGGGACTCCAAAATTAGTAGTTTACGCTTGTTATGCAATAATTATGACTTGATGTTGTAGAAATCATAGAATTGTGTACTTCTATATTGTTTAATTACTTATTCATGTGATTATTAGCTCTCATATTGTAGTTTTTAGTCTACTTTCACTTTTAACTTGCGGTTCAGAATGTCCATTTTTGTCGGGACACGAACCACTTCCACTGGGAATTTCACTTACTTTATATTATGTCACGACTTTTATCCTGCATTACTAACTTTGTAATACATTTATTTATCCATCTAGTTAGGTGTGAATCCTTTGTGAAGTCTGAATTATTTGTAATATTGTGCATAAGTGCCCGGAGGATACTTAGAACCACCATCTTTGCGCAAATTAGCACGTTTGCCCGGAGATTGCAAACCGAATTATTTGATTGGTTAATATTATTCTATATATAAAGCGACGTCAGCGTACTCGTGACGTCATTCTTCTCAGTTCACTTTCTTGAGACACGTTCATTTTTAGTCGCATAAAGTTTAACTTTTAAAGTATTTCTTATAATGTCGCAGCAGAATATTTCTTCAGATGTAGCGATGGTACGTTTGCGTAATAGTTTAATATAATTATGCCTTTTTAGGTATCTTTATTTGAGTGTTTCTATTAAAAGAAACCATTCTTTTATTTTATTGGCACCGGGAGTCGAGCTAAGTTGCACCGGGTGCATCAATATTTATTTAAAAGCTTCCGTGAATTATTGGTCCGTTAGAGAAAAGCTATGAATATAAATTACATTTTATATTTAGATGATTTTACCAATCAACTGATTCGTTTACTGCATTTAAACCGTTTATAGCGGTACTCAAATTTAGCGGTGCTTCCAAGTTTGGATTTGGCGCACCACATCTATTTTCGGTGTCTCTGCACCGTATACGGCAAAAATTATATACATTGCTAAGGCAATGCACCTGGATAAGAGATGACCATTTATTATTAAATTGTAAACCTTGGTGCAACAGCACCTCGTTTTTAAACTGTCACTTGAACCTCGGGTGCACAGGAACTTTGGGTGTAACTGAACCTTGGTGCAACCGCACCTCATTTATATACCTTAATTAATTGAACCTTGGTGCAACCGCACCTCATTTATATACTGTAACCTAAACCTTAGGTGCAATTGCACCTCAGGTGTTTATGCACCTCACCGGAAATACAGCAAGTTAACTATGAGATTGATAAATCTCATACCTTTTTAAGTTTTATGTATCCTCTTGGGACCTCTTCTGTTTATATAATGTCATACTAGTTTATAGTATAAATATTTACTATTGTAAAACTGCATAAATTCATGTTGTGCCTTACTACCAGAATAAACAGGGTGTGAACTTTTATTAGTTTTATGTCTCTGTAAAGCCTTAACAGTTAGAGTTATAGCAACAGATCGAACCCCTTTTAGAAGTATATATTTATATATATACACCTTGATATGTCGTCGTCCTATAAGTGGTCAATGCGCTGACTGGAGATACACGCCTGTGGTGGCGACGCAACATAATGCCAAAGAACAAACTGTATACCCCAACAAAGAAAATAAGTATGCTTTTCAGTAATTTTTCTGAATTTATCATACATCAGTCCCTCCTTCGATTTTACTTTGTTACTTACTATTGTAGGTTTTGCAGTAGTATATTCCAAAGTTATTTTTCTCACATTTACCAGAACATGGCTTTGCAGCTGGAACATTTACCAATTCCAAATTACCGCTGACATTATCACATCTTTGAGAGTCAATGCAGTCTCCTTGAGGATAGGTATCGCCCAACTGAAGAATATTATTGTTCATTCTTTTATTTGTTTGAGTATAAACTATGAACTCAAAAGAATCTGCAATGTTTCCTTGGCGTTTTAGCAAGAAATTAATACTGATCATTTCGATTTTTTTAAGCAAAACATGTCTTTTAGAGGTAACGACTCTTATAAGGAAAGAATCTACTGACGATTTTCATGATGATGAATTATTTTTAGGACCTTGAAACGTTAACCAATAGTATTTCTTAGTAATTTGTAATTTTAGCACACTTATTTAATTTGTTTATCATTCGTATATCCGCATCTTTGTTAGGACATACTGTTAGTTGAACTGACCTTTGTTACTACCCTAATTTATCTTTGTCGTAGAATTTATTTCCAATGGTTAATATTTCCCCAAACCCTATGATATAGGAACACAATTTCAAATCTTTGTGAAAACGATGTTAAATGTGTAATATTTCTTTTCTAAATTGACACTGAAATTACATATTTAAAAGTTTTTCTATAAAATTGACATACCGACAGACTGTTTAATATATTACTTCCACCTATTCTACAAAAACCGCATTTATCTTCCGTTACACACTGGTCTCTACTTAGGTATGTGTTTTTGGGACAAGCACATCCATCGGTTGGTGGATCAAGACAATTCTGGTCTGCATATTTATTCATACACGTATTTATACATGAAACAGATGTGCTATAAACCATGCCATCTTTACACGTGAGTGCTACGAAAAAAAATCAATGTCAAATATATTAAAAAAAGTTTGACATTTACTAGGAGCAAATACCTGTCGAATGTTAAACACAAAGGCTGTATTAGTTTTAACAATAAATAACAAAGTCTTAAAGAAGTAAACAATGTGTCATTTATAGATTTAAATATTATTTAGAGCCATTAATGAACCAGTTACAGTGTTAAATTGTTGCTATTCCTAGTGACCTAGTGTCTGTTTCTAATTTTTTGTTAGGATATTTCAAGTCTCGTTAACCACAAAATCATAATCAAGACGTACTTAAACAAAAATCAATACATCGTATGAATCAAGAATGCAAAATTGACAGTGATTTACAAAATTATATCTCGTTGAAATAAAAAGATGCAATATACAATAATAATTTTCAGGGTAATTAAAACTACAATATTTAAACTTTTTTTAATATTTTACAATCAAATATATTCGTTCACGACATTATAAAATCTGCACTTACGGCAAAACTTTTCCGTCCTCCAGTTCACCAAAATTCCTCTTTGACTGCACGCTAAAGCAGCAGCTTCCAAAGTTTGACAACTTGCATTTTCCGCATTCGAAACACTGACATCATACTCGCAGCTTTGGAATAGTTTGGTAAAGTTAAGGGATGAAGACTCTCGACATATCTTGAATGGACTGTTATCATTTGTTGGTGATAAATATCCACACTTATCATCCTCTTCCGAAATTTTCTTGTCCCCTTTCGTTATATTTTTCAAAGGTTTTGCATCAGCACATCTGCAATTTTTCATATCAATTTATATCATAACCAGTTCAATATTTAATTAATGTTTCAAACTTTTCGAGATATTCATGTGTAACTAAACATAGGATTCAGTTACACATTAACATCTCTAAAAGTGAAAATAAATATCTTAATATCAATTCAAATTATTTTATTTCGTCGATTTCAATGGAGTTAAAATAAGTTAAAAATGAACCATAAAAGAAGAGATGATATCAAACGTTATCCAAATGACATTTAATTGTTAAACCTTTATTTAATGGTAAACATTTTTTTTGTGATAAATATAAAAATCCACCATTACGTTTTAATACTTTTTGTAGGCTTCAACATGAAATACAATTTAACAAAGGAAGGATTTGCGGGGAAAAGTGTGAGCATTTTGTATTTCACTGAAGAAACTCGTGTCTTTGTTGCCATTGAGGAAACAAATTTACATCCCTTTGACCGTTGAAAATAATACTAGTTTGTATTCATTTTTTTCGTGGGTATCAGTTTTCGTGGATTAAGTAAATATTGCATTTTCGTGGGTGTTTAGTTTCGTGGTTTTGCCAAAGTCTACATACAAGACTATAGGACATTTGTATTTCATTGAACATCTAAATTCGTGGTTCGCCTTTACCAATGAAATCCACGAAAATTGATAACCAACGAATAAAAATTAATCCACAGTAAATGACCTTAAGAATAACCCATAGAAATGTCACATAACGTTTCATGCTACTAGATAGGCCAATGAAATTAACGAATTTTCGTATCACTTAGTTGTATTGCAAAGCAATGTGATACGAGAATTATCCATTTATACAAGAAAAAGATAATGATCCACAGCCATAAAAGAAAAATACTTATTATTTTATTTCTGAATATGCTCCTAATAAACCTTTCTATGAAATACCTACTTGCCATTCAATAAATAAAATTGTGTAATAGAGCTATTTCTACTAGGACTGTTCCAATGAAAGATCTTGATTTAATAGAAACAAGAATGTGTCCATAGTACACGGATGCCCCACTCGTACTATCATTTTCTATGTTTAGTGGACCGTGAAATTGGGGTAAAAACTCTAATTGTGCATTTATATTAGAAAGATCATAACATAGGGAACATGTGTACTAAGTTTCAAGTTGATTGGACTTCAACTTCATCAAAAACTACTTCGACCAAAAACTTTAACCTGAAGCGGGTCAGACGGACGAACGAACAGACGAACGAACAGACGGACGGACGAACGAACTGACGCACAGACCAGAAAACATAATGTACCTCTACTTTCGTAGATGAGGCATAATTAAAATGGAAATGAAAACATGTGGAATATATCAAAACTTGAAACACATATAACATTAGACTAACTCGACGCCTGGCTGGTCGGAATCATCAAGTATTTTATAACTATTTCCAATATCAGCATGTCCATTTCTTCCTAGGGAAGAAACATCTATTCCATCCTTTGTCATCAGATCATCCATGTATAATCCATTACAGTTCCCACAGATTCCAGTCAAGTTACCACCAAAGTAGTCTTTAGAAACCTTGATATTAACAAGGTGTATGCCATCAAACTGAACCCTGATATCACAATTACCATGAACAACAGTTATCAGATTGCTAGTTTTTGAAACTTCAATTTGACCGTCTGCTGATTCAAATGGTACTCGAACTGCAATTCCATTCACCTGAAACATAATTTTGAAAATCATTGTAATACAAAGTCTTAAACTTTTACATAATGCAAAGATATAATTGCATATACAAAGGTAATGTGCGCCAATATACCAACCAAGAATCGGTTTAAAGAACGGTCTAGTTCTGTTTACAGTGAATGATATTCATCCACTTATTCTTATCTTGATTTCTACATTCAAAATGAATTAAGTAGATTTTAACATGTGCAAACCCTATTTACGAAGAGTTTCCTAATTTATCATACATAATTTTATGATAGATGTATTTTCCCTACTCCTGTCTTTCCTATTTCAATTGTCAGCAAAAGGTAAGTACAAAAAATGTACAAAATGTAATATTTTTAGTTTTTTAGTTTTAGTCTGATTTTACGCTTGATTTTCAACTTTTTTTGTTTTTATTTTGTATAATTTGAAATAAACAAGCATTGATACTTAGATTACTTACTAAAACATTACCGCCTTTTAATACCCGAACTTTATATCCGCCTGCATATACATCTATCATTCTAGTGTAGGAAACTTCAGTGTTGCTACTACGTATTTCATTTTTAGTCTCTACCCTGAATTTACATTTATCATTTGGAATAGTTGATTTCCATAGTGTGTATTTACATGTGCCCATAAAATGTATATCTGCACCATCAGGTGTGTAATAGTGTGGATCGCCTGCTCCAATACAGCTACAATAACCTGCAATATAGTTTGCACTTAAATAATATTTTATCACAAAGAGGCGGAAGTTACCAACGGGTGAATCAAAAGTCGAAACAGCCCAAGAAAACCATGATAGATAAAATACGACAAAAAGACAAATCTTAATAGGAAACTAAAGAATGAGCAACATAAACCAAGGTCTTTAAGGTTGAGCGGACTCCATATGCAGCACACGTGAAAAAGTATGATACTTAGTTTCGTTAGCACGACACATATTTCTGGAATAACTAATCAACAGGTGTGCTCGAGAACATAAGACAATTTTAATGAAAATATATTGGAGCTCTCAAGCTTAAAAATGCTTACATAAACACAATGTATTATATCCGTAAACTTAATAGAAACGGACTGTATTTTGCTTACTTGGACATTCAAAATCGTTGCATATTTTTGTTGTCTTTTCTATACTAGATCCGACACAGTTTTTTCCACCAAAACTAGGACTAGGATCTGTGCAAGTTCTCGTCCGTGATTTAGATCGCATTCCAGTATTACATGTTTTACTACATTCAGTCCAATCTGACCAAACACCAAACGATACCCATCCTCCATTAACTGCAGTTTATTATAATAATATCTTATTAAATACTGAAATAACTATTTTGATTGAGGTAGCAATTTTCCGACAGATAACGTGAATACACTGAGGTAAACAGATCTAGAAGACATCTAGATGTCAAAATACAGATTTGAAACTAAGCTACTTGTTGCGTGATATATCAAGCTGTAGATTTTCATGAATCTGAAAAACTTTGAACACCGCATAAAAAAATGTCTTTCTATCTATTTCAATTTTCAAGATGATAAGTGAAAATGAAGAAAGTAAAAACAGTTCGTAAAATTCATCATTTATCTAATCCTATTTTAAATCATCTGACATTTTTTTTTTAAAGTACATGAACAATGGGCATATCTGAATATTTTGAACATTTTCGCATCAGTCACACTGCATTGCACAATACGTTCATCCGTTTCTAACTTTAGTTTGCTTGAACTAAATTATATAAAACTTATACACAATGCTTATTACAATAAAACTCAAACCAAGTTAGAATTGCGTGGCGTCATTTGTAGTCGATTTTTGACTATTGAACAACGGTATACTACTGTTGCAATTGTTTACCGTTCTAGAGGTGTGCCCTTCATAACGTTATATGCAAGCAAGGATATCATATTTGTCTCTTGGAAACACATTCTCAATAAAAACTGGTTGTATGTTCTGTTAAGATAAATTTTAAACGACATGTACTACAAGCGTCTGTTCATCAATTAAATTCACGCTCATTTATTTTAATATAAATGTGACAAACTTTCATATTTTTTTATGACTTTTATGAGTTTTTAGAAAACACGAAGAACATCCAAGAAACTAAAAAGGTGTCACACGGCATTGTACAATGGGATTTAGTTAGATAACATATATCCTGTTACGAATATTGACAAGAAAGTTTTAATAATAAGCCGTAAATATATAAATCATCAATGGTTTTTGTTCTGTAAAAACTTGCGTCTTCTAATATATAATCTAATATATTCATCTTACCGAAAAATACTAATCTATCAATTGTTTTCTTATAATGCAGCAATATCTTGCTTTCTAAAGTATAAGTATTAATAATTACCAGGCTTCATTGCACACTCATATATTCCAAGCTTATTTGGTTTGCACCATTCATCCTCCAAACATGATTTTAATGATTTTACAGATGCTAATTTGAATATTCCATTATCTTTTTCACACTTTTGTGAGTCAATACAGTCACCTCTAGGATAGACATCGCCATACTGAAAAAAAGTAACCAATATATTTAACATAAAATTAAGAATGAAAATGGGGAATGTGTCAAAGCGACATCAACCCGACCATAGAGTAGACAACAGCCGAAGGCCACCAATGTGTTTACAATATAGCGAGAAATGTTTGGTTTACCTCCAAAAGTGCTAGCTAGTTGCTCTAATTACATTAATGTTTGATCAATTTCAACAGTGTACATTATGGTATATCAATTGCAATCATAGTATGACATTGTTGTAAAGGCATATCAGAAAGTTAAATCGAACTTTTGTTGTTCAAATCTATTTTTAAGCTCTGATTTTTACATCCAAAGAAGGCTAACGAAAGATACTTTTGCAAAATTTTCAAAATCGTCTCGATTTCAACCAAATTAAAGTATAGACCACATGCGTCAACAGCTAAATATCTCAAATATTTAAAATGTTATAACAAACATCACAGGAAAAGACTTTTTAGTACTTTGCTTCATGACCGAACTCTTTTAAAATGGACATTTACATATTTCCATTGAATTTTCGTTGAAAATCAAAATGAGTGTTTTTGTGATGTCATATTCGTTAAAAAAGAAATCCTTATTTAAATTTGTAGCTAGAGGGCAATTTTAGGGTTTTTCGAATCACTCCCATACAACATGTATCTACGGCTTGCTTACATAATTACCTTAATAGTAATTTGCAATATTTTGTTTTCTTCCATATAAAAAGAAGAAAAAAGAAGAAAAATATATTTTTTAGAAATATTTTTCAGAATGAACTCAAACATGTCCTACATACTGCAATATTTAGATTTCCCATTTTAGTATTTAGTCTGCAAGATCCACATTTGTCTATCGTTACACATTTATCACCATTTAAGTACGTATTACTAGGACAGGTACATCCATCTATAGGTGGGTCTTGACAATTTTGTTCCGCTGTTGGGTTATCACATGTATTGATACAAGATATGGCTGACTTGTATACAAAATCACCATTACACTTTAACGCTTAAAGTAAAGAATAATAATATTTATATTGAAATAAAATAATGATCGTAATATGAGTGATAACAATTGCAATAAAAACTTGAAATCTAAATAAAGGCAATAGTATACCGCTGATAAAAAATCATGAATCGATCAAGAGAAAACAAATCCGGGTTACAAACAAAAACCGAGGGAAACAACAGAAAGACTGAAGTGTAACAAAAACAAACGACAGTTCAACATACATAGTAACGAGGCTAATAAAAGAATACCATATCCACCCCTGTCCCTTAAAAAGAAATACACATTCAATGCACATGGACAGACAAACAGACCAAAGTTAGTGATTTTTTTATTTCACAAATAGGGTTGTTTTCAATTGCTTATTGTTAAAAAAAGTATCATGGCCTATAGTTGATGAAACCTGCTCATTTGGATAGTTGTCTAATTGGCAACTATACTGTATCTCCTAAGTCTATATATTGAGCAGATAACATTTCAACTTTCATTAGGTGTATTTGTAAACTGTGATTAAAGTGTTTGTAAATATCAAATAGAATGTGTGAAATAGTCAAAACAAATAGTCAAAGACAACACTGTTTTTTTTCAAAAAAGGAACCCATGAGAAAAAAATCATAAATATATAAAAATCATAAAATGTAGTATTAGACAAATGCCAATACAGAAACAACGGGAGTAGGGCAGGTTGGGTTTTCGTTTAGCCAGTGGTAGTTCTTTGAATGGTCTCAACAAAAGCATTGAACGAATTTCGCCCATCTATATAATATATACATATATTTTAAAGCTGTCAAATCATTTTACTTAAACACAACTAATACATTATATTAAAAGTAATTATTACAGTTGATATCGACAAACAAAACACAAACAATTCAATTTGATATCTAATATAATATTACTTGTATTAAGGATTTTATATAAGGATCTTAAAACGAAAAATGACCAAAATCACTGTGCTTAAACGGCTGTGGGTAACTTAAGTTACCCACAGCCCAAGATGGCGGACTTTAAACTCGTTGATATTTAATTCATACAAAATGTACCTTTTGCGACGTTTTTCATGCAGAATGTAAATATTTATAGGATTATTGAATAAAGAAATGACTAACAATTACCATAAATTTGTTAATATAGAGTTCACTAAAGCGCAAGGTCAACTTTAAAAAATGCATAAGATGTCCGTAACTTTTTGATCGAAACTAAGCAGACTGTCCGTAACTTTATTTTTAGATGTGGGTAACTTTTGATTTGAAATTTTAAGAATTATAATTTCAACAATTAGAAGACAATTAACATCATATTTGTAACCTTCGCGGCCGTTTATACTACGCATTCACCACCAAATGTGATTTTATCAACGCATCATACTTACACCACAGAAGTTTTATGTGGGGTTTGTGGTACTCCATTCTGGTTATGGTTTGAACTTTTATTTACTGATGTGCGTCTTATCGACGTTTTTCGCTTGTCAGACCAAGGCTTTTCCATACTCTTTAATGTTTTGAGTTTAATTATATGTTTGCGGTTTACCTTCACCTCTGTTTCTTTCTATGTGTATTTTTGATGAATACTCTTTGACGCGGCTCGGTATTTATACATCCCACCAGTTAGTTATAGTGTTATGATTTTTTGAATATGTTTCCTAGTATGTTTTTTTTTTCTCTCTTTGTATGGTATCAGGGGTTGTTAGACTATTAAATTACCCTGTTGTCCTACGTAGTTATTTATATTTTTATATACTATGTCGAATTGTTACACTATGTTGACTGCTCTTTTCCTTTTATTGTCACTGACTTTTACCTATTGTGTCTTTTAGTTTTATTCAGTTTAATGAGATTTAATGCAACTTGCATACAAATGAAATATGCAGCTAGCTGTAAAACTAGGTTTATTTATTTATACAAAGTGTCCTTTTTAAAAAAAAAAGTTTTCCCATTTACTGTAAATCTTGGCCAGAGTGCCGCAATATCACCGTGCGCAACGTCCCAGTGTGTCCAGATTGACACCCCTTTTATTTTACTGTCAATGCTGATGGTATTTGTTTTTGTGGAGATGAGAGAAAAGTGTTTTTGGCTTTTTCAAAAAGACGGGAAAAGTTTGTGCACTTAAGTCTCGTATAGTCTATCCACTGCATGCCTGGGCAATTTGGGTTCCCCTCCAAAATCCCGGATTCACGCTACCCTTGTCGTTGCTGGCAGAAAATCAGTAAGTGTATACATGCTACATGTATGTGTAAAAAATACTTGTGTAGTCTACTTGTCCAAAAATAAAAACGAACAATGATGTTTCAACAGTTTATCTGCTATGATCGGAAACAACCCTCCGAACTAGGCGATTCGGGTACCCCGACGTTATACAAAATGAGACCCGCGTTTTGCGGATTTATCGTGATTTTTTTCATATTTTTCCCAATTTTGTCTTCCATCGATACAATGAATTATATCATACTAGACATCTACTTCGTTTTGTGAATATGTATTCGATGCAATCTTTATCATCAGTTTAAACATTACATCCGCGTATGTCGATTCTTTGAAAGTTATGGACATCTCTATTGGTATGATGAAAAAAGTTACGGACAAGTTGTTTTGAAGTTACGGACAGCCTAAGTGTTTTTTTTTTAAATCGTGCTGTGATCGTTTATTTTGTAGAATTTAATCACCTTTCCAGTTTAGGGGTTTCCCTAAACGATTAATACAACTTTTAAATTCAGTTGTTTAATTGATGCATTCGTGGTATTGTTATTCTATAGAAAAATTGTATCTAACCGACGCAAGGCGGCTCCATCTTGGGCTGTGGGTAACTTAAGTTACCCACAGCCGTTTAAGCACAGTGAAAATTAGATTTGATAATACGCTTCAAATCGACACAGTCTCAAGTATAAGTCATTTCTAAACAATTACGTTTAATATCGAGGAAGAGGTTCAGCTTTACTTGTTTATTCAAGAATTTCGGTTTGTTGGCAAATCTTCTGTTGCTTGTAAACTTATTGTCAGGTGATCATTGAAAAGATGTTTCATAATAATTTATTCAATAAACACAAATGCACCAATCATCTTAAAAATATTACTAGAATGCAACTAAAATGAAAGAAACCCAAAAGCAACACTTACGACAGAATGTAGATGTCCGCCATTTGATTTGAAATCCATTCTGACTGCATGCTAAAGCAGTTGTTTGTAGTGTTTGACAATGTACATCAAATTTGTTCGAATTACAGAAGTCAACTTCACAACTACTATACAACTGGTCAAAATTAACCTTCTTAGAGTCCCTACATGCTTTAAAAGGACTGGTATCTGATGTCAAAAAGCCACAATATGTTTCTTTTCTGGCCATTTCCTGTTTGTCTTTTGGACAGTCTTTATATATGGAATCATCTTCACAGCTGTCAATAAACCGATATTTATTAGGAACACAAAGTCTCTTTTAGTGTTAATGAAAATGTAGTGAAAAATGTAATTTGAATTAAGAATCTCTTACAAAAATGTTAAATAATACTTTATAAACTTAGTCTTAATTGCTACTCTAGATTTACATTTTATATGATATCTGTATAATGATAACAAATGCAAAACAACAAGAATTGAAAAAAACACATAAACAACAATTTATATAACATATAGTTGTTGTTGGCATACCTTGCATCTTGAAGGTCTGACTCATCTGTAACTTTGTAACTTTTCCCGATGTCTGCATGTCCTGCTCTTCCTTTAGAAGAAACGTCGATTCCATCTTTAGTTTGAAGATCGTCCATATAATTTCCATTACAATTGCCACAGATTCCAGTCAAATTTCCGCCAAAATAATGTTTAGATACCTTAACATTAACCAAATGGTAGCCATCAAATTGAACTCGTATGTTACATTTAGCATGTACAGCCGATATAAAACCTCCACTTCTTGATATTTCAATGTTTCCATTTTCGGTTTTTACAGGCAAACTAACTTGTAATCCATTAACCTTAAACGAAGAAATATAAGAATAAGGATAGAACTTAAATCGTCATGGAATAATGTCAATGTTTATATAAAATGAAAAAAAAATTCAATATCAGAGGAAAAGTTATATTGATTTTAGTTCAACTATCATGAAGATATCATTTTTTTTTATATTTCTTAGTGTGGTTTGTTAATTTATAAATTTACTGTTAACAAAATTTAGAATTTTTTAAATACTAAGGCTTTCTACCTCAGGCATATATAACTTTAGTTGTATTTGGCAAAACGTATAGGAATTTTGGTCCTCAATGCTCTTCAACTTCGTACTTTATTTGGCCTTTTTAACTTTTTTTGGATTCGAGCGTCAATGATGAGTCTTTTGTAGACGAAACGCGCGTCTGGCGTATATAAAAAATTAGGTCCTGGTATCTATGATGAGTTTATTGTTATTTATTAAGCATTGTTTTTCTCTTAAATTTATGGAGTATAATTAAATATTGTAAACTAAGGAAGAAACTTTTGAACTTTCAGATCACAATATTGTTCACTGGACCTTTAAGATTAAAGAAACAACAGACACGGCTTCCTCCGCCTCATTTTTAGACTTATATCTCGAATTTGACTTACACAGTCATCTCAGTACCAGAATCTATGACAAACGAGACGATTTTAATTTGAAAATTATAAATTTCCCCCACCTTAGTAGCAATATACCAACTTCACCTGCATATGGGATATATATTTCCCAACTTATTCGATATTCAAGAGCTTGCAGCTCCTACTCAGACTTTGTAAAACGTCATCAGTGTCTGAGTAGAAAGTTGATGAACCAGGGGTATGTCAAAGAACGTCTCGTTCTTTTTCTAAAAAAGTTCATCGGAAGGTACCAAGACCTTGTTGATAAATATTCCGTATCAACTTCTCAAATAATACACGATGGTCTTAATGTATAGATTCTGCGTACTGATGTTGTTTATCATCTTAACAACGTGTTTTATAGTTCTTTCATTTGTCTTTGTTCTATTATTAATACTTCTTTTACTGTTGAATGGTTTTATGTAATATCCGTTTCACGTGGCTCGGTACTTATACATCTCGTCAATGTATTGGCTTTCATTTTATGGTGGTTTGTTTTGTAAATGCCACTTTTTGTATTTCTTTGGTTCTTATAACGTGACTCTGTACTTTAAAGGATCCCGTCAGAATGATATTGTTCTATAATATGTCATTATGATATATTTCTATTATGAGTTACAATATACGTTGAACCACAAACGTCAAAATCATTCAATCGCGTAGTGGAATTAACTATTTTTGGATTCTTATAAATTCTATATATAACTTTTGGACTAGTTAAAATCTCGGTCTATTTCTGAAATTTATTCTTACATACTTTTGATTTTTTAACCCTGTATGCTAACATTCCTATGTAAATTTTATAATTGTTTGTATGCACATTGAACGACAAATTTATGTGACGTATAGAATTTTCTGACGTCAGACACTCAAATCAATGAATGTGTTCGTAGATAGTAGATGTTTTTGTGTTTTGTTAGATTGTTCCTTTTAAAATTGTTATATGATGATGACTGATGTACCCATATTTTGACTATTATATTTATTGTGTCTGTTTATTTAATGTATCAATGTAAATATGTCGTAAATTGATGAGACTGGCATTAAAGTGAGAGGGTTAGCGCTATAGAACCAGGTTTAATCCACCATTTTCTACATTTGAAAATGCCTGTACCAAGTCAGGAATATGACAGTTCTTGTCCATTCGTTTTTGATGCGTTTTGTTGTTTTATTTTGCCTTGTGATTATGGACTTTCCGAATTGATTTTCCTCTAAGTTCAGTATTTTTTGTGATTTTACTTTTCACTAAGGCAAACTGTCCTTTTTATCTTTTTAATCTCATAATGTCACTTATAAACATTCTGAAATAGACATTGTCAAGAGATATTTGACAATAATCAAATTTAAAGTAATTTATTAAAGCTGCTCACCAGTGTATGGCCACCTTGAAGAATACGAATGGTCGAATTACCAAAATAGAAATCAATCCTTCTTGTGTAGGAAACCTGTGTATTCCCACCACGTCTTTCATTCTTTGTTTCGACTTTAAATTCACACTTGTCATCTGGTATCGTCGATTTCCATAGCGTATATTTACAAGTTCCCATAAAATGGATAGCAGCACCGTCTGGGGTATAATAATGAGGATCTCCCGATCCCTCACATGAACAAAAACCTAAATCATTAAATAAAAATTAGCCGTTGTTATAAATCTTAATCCAAGTAAAAGATAGCTGTTTTTTTATAAAGATAATAGTCATTTACCTTATAGACAACTTTGTTGATTAACTTTAAATGTAACCTTAATATATTTAAAAAAGCGTTAAAGTTCATAATTCATCAACATTATTGGTAAGATATACATATAACCGATGGTTTATTCATTTATTGATTTCCTAATTGTAGATAACAATCATATCACACCAATTGACTAACAGAAACACTAAGTAAATGTAAAGAAAAAAAGAAAGATATATAGGCATAATGAGATATAATTGCAATTCTAGTATGACGTGCTTCTTTCGCTTTGTAAAAAACTCCGTGGTAAAATTCTCGATATATTTTCACTTAGCGAAAACTCAGAGATGTGCATGATAATGGCTGTAACAATATACCTGCAACGTAAAACCACAAGTATTGTAACCTATGTGCAACCGCTATGTCTATTTAGCTTCGTTAAAAATGTTGTAATTGAAATAAAAACTACAGAACCTTTATTCATATTCTGAAGCATAACAATAGAAACAATGCATTAGAGCTCGGTAATTAACAAAATCAAAATTAGATATAATTCCGCGAAATTAAATAGTTGTTTTTTGTGCAGTAATTTCAAAAGTCATTCAAAAGAAAACGTCAAAGCTGAAGATTTTTCCGTTGTGTTAACCCTCCAAATTCGGACAATATTGCATTAAAATGAATTACGAAGTAGTTATTATTTCATTTTCTATTCTTTTGCATTATTCAGTCATTTACTGATTTCAGCAAGTCAACATGGCTACTCCTTAGTTATACATTGCCAACTATGGCTTTCAAGTTAGATTACAAGATAAAAATGTAAATTAATATGGTTAACGTTAGGGTTGAGAATTAACAGAACTAAAAACATTTTTCTTTTAGCAATAATTTAGACAAAAATGATGCAAGTTAAAGATTTATTATAATTTTTAGCTTTAAATAAGCGGGGGTCTACCGCTCCTGATAAAATTCGAATATCACGATCAAGGCCACGTGTAAATTTACAACAAATATTAATATATGGCTTTTATGAATTATTAAAAAAAATACAGAGTCTAGATAAGATGGATGTAGTTACTTTTCTATTTAAAAAAAAAATCAGTTTTAAAAAGCTTCAAAATATGAATTATGAGGGAGAGGACAGGGGGGTACCCTTCTCCCTTCTCCCACCCCTCTTCTCCTTTCTCCTAACCCGTTCTCCTTTCTCCCATTAGAATAAAACATCTCCTTTTGAGATATTTTTTCTTGAAATATTAGAAAATTTTTTAAAAGGAGAGATATTTAATTTTTTCTCCTTTCTCCAACTTTTTCTCCTTTCTCCCAGCCTTCCTCTCCTTTCTCCTACCCCTTTCTCCTTTCTCTTACCCCCTTTCTCTTTTCTCCTACCCCCTTTCTCTCTGTCTCCCTTACCCCTGTCCTCCCCCTCAATTATATATTTTGTCACTTATTGTGATCTGGATTTTTAATATTTGATTTGTTTCTTTTAAACAGTAATTTTTAGTACTTTTTTATAATGTTCTTGTTATATCTGTTTGTTTAATCAAGTTTATTCCACACCTGAACACATTAGATGAAGAGAAGTCCTCGAACAACTTACTAGGACATTTAAATGTGTTGCAACTTTCAGTTTCAGTTTCTATAGTTGATCCTACACAAGATTTGCCTCCATACTGGGGCATTGGTTCCGTACAACTTCTTATACGTGTTCTTTGACGAGTTCCGCCATTACATGTTTTGCTACACACGCTCCATTCTGTAAAGGTACTAACTATTTTCCAACCACCATCCACTAATGAAAAATATTATTCATAAATGTGTAGATAATTGAAGTGGCAAATTAACATCAATAATAATTCTCTAAGGAATTATCTGATTTTCAAATAACAAATAACAAAAACTTTGAAACAAAAGATATAAAAGTACATATTCCTTGACATAAAAGGTTACTTCACAAAAGTTACTTTATAAATAGCGTTGTATGATGATGCCTGACCAACCAAAAGTGTAAGTAAATCTTTTTGAATCATATTCAAATTATTTGAAGGACAAATATTTGTTTATCTACTAACGTGGAAAAAGGCATATTGGCAGCATAACTACAAATATTTACCAGGTTTCTTTGTACACGTGTATACACCGAGCTTATTTAGCTTGCACCATTCATCTGATGCACATGATATGGACGCCGGTACTGATACCATGTTGAAGGTTCCATTTTTCGAAATGCATTTCTGTGCTTTGATACAGTCACCTTTTGGATAAACGTCACCTAACTAAAGAAAAAACGATAGATAACTGTGATTAAAATTGAATTTACTAAATTACAATATGTAGCTCATCGTTGCAAGTCCGTAAACGGATGTCGATTAATTAAGCTAAATATTGGACGTGTAGGATAGAATTAGCTATCCATTTGGAATCTTATTTCATTATGACATCAGATTTGAACGTCGATTTGAGGAATGGACGTCGATTAAAGACAGGGCATCGATTTTAGTTTTAAATATGTCTTAGATATAGGTCTATATTTGATTACCAGTTATACACGGAAAATTCTATAAAGACTTAGTTCAGAAGGCAGTAAAAACTAATATGCATACAGCGAGCTTTAGAGTTCCTCTTCCAATGTTCAATCTACAAGATCCACATCTGTCAATCGTTACACACTTATCCCCATTTAAAAATGTATTATCAGGACATGTGCACCCATCTACTGGCGGGTCTTGACAATTTTGATCGGCTGTTGGATTGTCACATGTATTGGTACATGATATTGCCGATTTGTATACGAGTCCACCATCACATTTTAATGCTAAAAGTTAGAAAACTAATTTTATAAACATTACGAACAGTACAACATAACAACAAAATCAATAAGATTAATTTAATTTAGGTTATTTTTGTTAAATATTTTCTGTACAGATAATTTGTAAAGACTCTGTTTATCAGTTGGTCTAGAAAACGAAAACGTTTCAAAGTACTTAAACCTGTTAAATACTTTTATTGAAAATTTAAGCAAAACAAATTACCTTTGATGGATACCCAAGTTTGTATCTACTGTCACATAGAACACTAATAGGAAAAGTACTGTTTTAAAAAAAAAATATGTTAACATGACCACAAGCTCAGAAACGTAAACATTGTGTTTGCCAGAAAATTGATAACGATGTATTCCGTTAATTGAAAAAGAAAAACGATTATTACATATATTTGCAATCAGATATTTCGGCCCAGTTTTTATATTGTTACTTTTATTCTTTAGTTTCTATTATAATTAGAATATGCATAACACTACAGTTATTAAAATCAAACAAAGAAGCATGTTACTGTTTTAAGACTGTAAAACTCTTTCAATACATGCACACGCATTCAAATATTGTGACTGCCTTCATATGTTACTGCGAAAGGATTACCAGAAATTACGATAATAGAATAAACCAATTTATTATGAGCAATTATTATTTGAATTGTCATGCCATCATACCATATTGTATGCTCCTCATAAATACATTTGCTAGAAGTTTTACAAAGTTTACATATTGCGAAAATGCAAGACTTCATTAGAAACTTACGACAGAAGGTGGGTGTTCTCCATTTTGTTTGAAATCCATGCTGACTACAAGCTAAAGCAGCAGTCTGTAGAGTTTGACAATGTACATAAGTTCTATTTGAATTACAGAAGTCAACTTCACAACTACTGTATAACTGGTCAAAATTTACTTTCTTTGAATCCATACATGCTTTGAATGGACTAGTATCTGTTGCTAAAAAGCCGCAATATTTATCTGATTTGGCTAATTTCCGTTTGTCCTCTGTACAATCTTTTAATGGAGGGACATCTGCACAACTGTAGATAACAAGTAAAATGAAAAAAATATGCAGAATGCTTTGTATTTCATTAGATATATGTCAAAATATATTGGACTTTCCCAATTGATCTTCCTCTAAGTTCAGTATTTTTGTGATTTTACTTTTTGCCTAACATATTATTGAAAATATTGCTTAAAATTGTTAATTCAAATATGACGTGCTTTTTTTCGCTTTTGTGTGATAAAATTCTCGATATATCTATACTTACCGCAGACTCAGATGTACATATAAATGGCTATTACAAAATATCTCCCACGTAAGTCCACATGTATCGTAACTTATGTACAAACGCTATGGCGATTTCGCTTCGTTAAAAATTGCAATCGATAAGAAACCTGCAGAAACTTTTTTTGTTATTCTGATGCATAACAAAAAGAATTAACGCGTTTAAGCTCGTAAACGTACCAAATTAAAAAATATTAATTCTACAAATGTTCGTTTAAGCTTTAAATACATTAAAGTTATTTCAAAACATCATGTCATACGAATGAAAACGCTATAGATGTAGATTTTTCCTTTGATTGAACCACTCAAATTCAGATATTTTTGCATGAAAATGGAGTTTGAATTAGGCTTTATTTCAATTATTTTTACTACCGCATTATTCGCGCATTTACTGATTTCAGCAAGTTTACATATCCTTAGTTACGAAATGTACTGTTGATTTGACGGTAGATTGCGAGGGAAAAAAAGATAAATAAAAAATGGTATATGTTAGAGTTAAGATTTAAAAAGATTAAACACATATTTTTCTAGTTTTAATAAAAGAAATAATTGATACAAGCTTCAGATTTATTGGAAATATTTAAGCTTTATCTAATAGGTGGAAAAAAGAACAGCCATACACACGGAAAACCCACCCTTGCTTCAGTTTTAAATTACCGTATTTTCCTTTTAGAATTGAAATAATTCATGGAAGCCATAGATTATTTCTTAGATATTACTTTAAACATATCAAATGTTTTGATTCAACCATGTCAGACTTCAATGAAATTTAAGTCGGTTAACATTCGCAGGTATGTTTTTGTCTGTGTAAGCTTTTTTCTATGACGCATATGACGAAAATTTTAAATTCAAGCATGTCTCGAGACACCTTCACATCATAGTTTTCATTAGATTTGTGGTTGTGACAGAAAAAAATTGTAATGAGTTTCCTCATAGGTTGTGTATTTGTTTTGTCAGGAGCACACCCTTGTAAAAGAAGTACGTTAAGTGTGAACATGCTTAAGCATTATGTATTAAAGTCCATGATATGGTGAGGGAGAAAACGATAACGATAAGAAATAAATAAATTGGGTGTGCACAAAAGCATTACAATGAGAAATAGTGAGACGAAAAATGAATTGTAACAAGGATTTTAGGGGAAGTATTTCCTCCTTCAAAATGAGTTAATCTAAACAAAAGAAATGGCAAACTGAATGCTTTGGACAAATAAATATCGGCAAGTACAGTTTTTTCATTAATTTATAGTAAGGGGTTTAGGTGTAGCTTTTGATACTAAGTTGTACCCCAATTAAGGCAATGGTGAAATCAATCATTTGGTTAAAAAAAACAAATTCGAACAAAAACCATATGCAGAGGCAACACAGGATTATAAAAGAAAGATTCTGAGATGTCCTCGTTATGTACTAATTAGAGGTTTGGAAGAAGAGAGGATCACAATGTAGCATAGTATCCAATTATGACGAAGTCCATATCATCCCATAGCTAACCAAAAAATCAGTGAGATGAGTAAATAAAAAAAACATATACATCATTTGATTAATCTTTGAAAGTCTCAAAAAACTTGCCAGGCGGTTCAACAGCCGTTGCAAAGGACAAACGATAGAAAAGATGAACAAACGGACGCACAGTCGGACAAATTTCCAATCGCTGCATACCGCTTGCTGCAGAAAACTTGTGTTAAATAAATATAAAATCTCAACCTAGAAACAGTAATGCTCTAATTGAACAACACTTGAAGGTTCCACTACTGGTGATTTTACACGTCTTACTTTTTATCCGGTAGGTCTGAATCATCTGTTACTTTGTAACTGTTCCCGATGTCAGCATAACCTTGTCCTCCTTTAGTTGAAACATCTGTTCCATCTTTGGTCTGAAGATCGTCTTTATAGTTTCCATTACAGTTACCACATATCCCAGTTAAATTTCCAGCAAAGTAATCTTTAGACACTTTTACATTCACCAAATGGTAGCCATCAAACTGAACACGTATGTTACATTTGGCGTGCACGGCAGATATAAAACTACCACTTCTAGATAACTCAATACTGTCATTTCCAGTTTTCACTGGCAAACTTGCTCGGTAACCATCAATCTGATGACAATATACAAAGATAATCAATTAAATCATACATTTTTAACTTGGCACTAATATAAATTTAAACAAAAATACTCTACTGTCATGGATTTTGTCAAAACCTTGTAACATAGTTGGTCAAGCATGTGAAGTGTTACCTTTAATGTCCCAATAGCTTGATTTTCAAGGACAAAAATGCAGTTAAAATGTTGTTATGTTAAACTGAAAACGTTAATATTATAAATATATAATCATCTTACCAGCACGTTTCCGCCGTGCAAGAAACGAATTTGTGTATTTCCCATGTAAAAGTCTATCATTCTTGTGTAGGAAACATGCGTATAGCCATATCGTCTCTCATTCTTAGTCTCGACTTTAAATTCACACTGATCGCTTGGAATTGTTGATTTCCATAAAGTGTATTTGCATGTTCCCATAAAATGTATAACAGCACCGTCTGGAGTGTAATAGTGAGGATCTCCCGAGCCTTCACACGAACAAAAACCTATATAACAAGCAGATTCATTATTGTCTTTGACTTCTTTTTCTGATTCATTTGCGCCTGGCTTGTAATGTTTAAATCATATTTGGTAAAATATTGTATAGCAAAATAATCTTATCATTCTTTACTCTAACCAGTTGTTAAAAATGCTTTTTATAAAGTCTTCTGTTTTACTGATTGTTTGATTCCTTCATGAGCAACGAATGGTAGATACTTAAAAGTTTTAGAATAATGAACAATTTTCTTTATTGTAACAAATAGACTCGCACAACATGTATGAACAAAGGTATACAGAATGGCACATTCACAGTAAGGAAGTGTTTAATCAAAAACAACAATTTATTCTTGTTCTTTCTTGCAATATTTATTTGTGGTGTTTAAAATAAAATTCGACATTTATTAATTGATCTATAATCGGGGCCTAGTTAATTGTGTGCATTTCTTTTTCTTTTTTTTTTTTATCAATATATGCAAATATACGATAGATGCTAAACAGCCAGTCATCAATCATCGATACCATCAATAACTTTTAACAGTGTAACATACTTTTTGCTTAAAAGTATAGAAAAAGTCGGCAGCTTTTACTCCAAATATTGCTAAATCAATGTGATTAATTTAGTTTCCTTGTTCTTTTGTCAACTGCTTTTAATCATCATTGTCTAATGTGTATGTTGTTAAATCAACACAACTTTTGGTTTCCTCGCACCAACGGATCTTCTCTAGTTAATTGCATATTGCTCAATGAATATGTTAAGGTGACTTAAGACTCAACTCCCTAATGGATTCTTATTTCCGACACTTTTCTAATTCGACTCAATTGCCAATTTTTAGGGCAATGTATTGTGCGCAAAGCTAGACAGCATGTTTTTTTGTCAATATGGGTTGCATGCTTTCACTTTCATTTAGATCTTGTTTGCCAATATTAAGGGTTCCGTGTTTCCTGCTAATAGCAAAGCATAAGTCGAAAACGTTATGTGTAGGTATTTGTATTTTTTCGTTTGGTAGAATATTCACGTCTTAATTGTATTTCATATTTCCTTAACTTTCTGCAAAAGTAGTCAATCTTATACTTACTAGGACACTCAAGAGTGTTACAGCTTTCATACGAGGTTTCTTTAATAGATCCAGAACAAGATGTGCCTCCGTACTGCGGTTTCGGGTTTGTACAACTTCTGCCACGTGTTCTCTTGCGAATTCCACCATTACATGTTTTACTACAAGAACTCCAGTCTGACCAGTTGACAGTTATTTGCCAACCACCATTAACTGATAGAAATGCATGAATTTTATATTTATAAGATAATAAACTATCTGTTAGCACATGACAGCACAGTTCGGTGTATGAAATATTCCACATTCATATGTAATTGCGTGTTTTCTTTTTTGTAAAAAATATCCGTTTTTCAGGCAAAAGACAAGTCGAATAAAAAATCCTTAATAGATACCAGTATTTGATTCTTGTACGCCAGACGCACGTATACGCTCGAATAAAACAATTTAAAAATGCCAAAATGAAGAGAAAAGACAAAGAGCACAAAGAACAACCTTACAGCAAATATAAGGTAATTTATTCCTGGTGTAGAAAATCTTTTTTTTTCTTCGAATGTGTTGTAAATAGTAATTCATTACGGGCATATTTGCTCTCATCAATGATTTTCTGCCAATTCGTACGTATTCAATGCAAGAATGTAATGTCATACAATAGACATTTTTATGCGTAATGGGATCTGCTGTTTTTACGATTTAAATCCTTGTCATCACAGAGATGAGTGTTGGCAAATTTATTTACGCTCATCTTTGCCTTGATAATGGAATGACTTGTGTTCTAATTTATGAGCATCATATTTAACTAAGTTTTTATCGTAATATTTTTTCAATTTCGTTCTATTGTTCCCTTCCGATTCTCTTTCACATCGAAATGTCTACTCCATCATGCACTTAATTACTTACTTGGCTTCTTTGTACACTCATACATGCCAACATTGTTTGTTTTACACCATTCGTCTAATGCACAGCTTTTTTTCGCTGGAATAGTAACTAGTTCGAAGGTACCATTTACCAAGTCACACTTTTGTGACAAAATGCAATCACCTTTTGGATAAACATCGCCTAACTGCAATGATTTAAGAACATCAAATAATTCTTAATTCTTATAAAAAACCAATTCTCACTTGTCTTTAAACTATAGACTGTAAAAAGAATATTTGACTTTAACATCAGCATGAGAAACAAGATAAAAAGGCCAAATGAAATCAAGTCTATTGTATCATTCAGATGAGCTTTAATTCTTTAAACAAGTTAAAAATTTTATAGAAGTTATACTTACTGCCAATTTTGATGATATGCCACCAATTTTAAGATTACATGATCCACATTTTTCAATTGTCACACATTTACCACCATTCAAATAGGTTTTATCTGGACATGTACATCCATCGACAGGTGGGTCCTGACAATTTTGAGTTGCTGTTGGATTATCGCATGTATTGGTACAAGATACTGTTGTTTTATAAACAAAATCCCCTGTGCAAGTCAAGGCTACAAAATACACAGTAGTTTAATCAAGTTCATATGAAAAAGGGATAAAAACAAAACCACCCCGAAATATGTCTTTTAAATATGCCTCCGTTTTTTCACATACGAATAAAAATTTATGTAAGTTAAACCATGTATCCACATTATGTCTTGCTAACATGAAATAATTTGTTAAGCTATTCCTAAATATAAGTGAAAACTTACGACAAAATTTTAAGCTCCTCCATTTAACTCTATATCCATGTTGACTGCAAGCAAGTGCAGTACTCTCCAACGTTTGACAATTAGCATTATTTTTATCAGAGGAACAAACATCAAATTCACAGCTGGAGAACATCTTGGTGAAGTCTACTTTCTTTGAGTCTCTGCATATCTTGAATGGACTTGAATCTGATAAAAGGTACCCGCAATTATCACCCGTCTTGGCTAGTTCCTTATCTTTATCAGAACATTCACCTGGGGCTTCAGCATCAGCACAACTGTTGATAAGAAAAAACATGAAACTTTTATATTGAGTCAGTTCGATCATTTTTTTTATTAATCATCTTCCATAGATTGTAACCCAACATAGATCGAATACATTTAAAATTTATGATACTTCGAATATTACAATATTTTATTTAACAAAATGCTTAACAATTTTACTGAAACGACGTTAATGTAATTCAAAAAGTTAATTTTAAATTAATGCTTAAGCAATAATATATATATTGGAAATATTATATAAAAAAATACATCAAGTATTTTAACCAAATACACATTTATGAGTACAAACAAAATTAACACCATCAAACTTTATCTTACTTCAAATCTGGTTGATCAGAATCATCCAATACTTTGTAACTATTTCCGATGGATGCATAGCCGGCCCAACCCAACCCGGAAACATCTGTTCCTGACTTGGTCTGGTAGTCATCCTTGACATTCCCGTTGCAATTTCCACATAGTCCAGTTAAATTTCCACCGAAGTGGTTTTTAGAAACCTTAACGTCAATCATATGAGAACCATCAAACTGGACACGTATGTTACATTTGGAATGAATTGCTGTGATGTAACTTCCACTTCTTGTAATCTCGATAGAGTTGTTTGCTGTTGATGTCGGTAATCCTACAGCTATACCATTCAACTAAAGTACATATGTATATATATGTGAGAAGGTGGATGCATTTGAAAGTAAATTTGAAGTATGTTGACCATTTAATTTTTAATAAACTGATATTATTAGAAGTATCGATTATTTTAATTCTTTTCTTTCTTTTTTCTAAACCAGATAATAGACAAATGTACTGTCTTCTACATCAGCTGTGAACAAAATCAAGTATATGTTAAGGGGAACATAGAACATATGATGCGCACAATGTTGTAAGCATTGGATAAATATTCAGGTAAATATTTAATAAATTACAATAAGGAATTTAGGTAAAGTTTGAGATACAAAATGGTTTAAACAAAAATAATTAAATGTCAAAAGAACATCAATAGCTAAGAGAAATTCTTAAATAATCTGAATAAAAGAATACAGCAGAAGTACATAATCGAACTATGATGATTATGGGTAAAATTTCATGTGACCATAAATGTGGAGATATGACAAAGCTCTTATGACAAAGTGGATCCCCAAAAATAATTCAGAAGAATGATATGAAACAGGACATGCAAAAGACTATAATGTTTTTGTTTTAATTCTAAAAGAGGTTCAGGAGCAGAGTTTGATATTGAAGATGAACTAATAGACAAACAGACGGACATCTCAATCAATATGTATCACAAACTTTAAAAAAAGATGTTTACTAATACATGGTCTAACTGTCATTTTCATTATTATGTATCCTTTGATCAAATCAGTGACGTGACAAAGAGTCACTTCATTTGTGTGTCCTTTTTTCCGACTATGACATTTCGATTGAGTTGGGTTTCGCAGGGCGGGTTATGCAAGCAAAACAGGAGACGCCTACCCTGGCGACGTATTCAGTCTAGCTCCTCTTATTGTTCATGTGGCTCCCTAAGGTGTTTTTTTTATATATATACAGTAGTTATTTTCTAATCGAGTAACGATTTTAGATCATCGGTTAACTGTTTTATGCTCTCTGGTACGATTGCTATTTGAAAAATTATCGGTTTCCATTCTCAATAGTATTATGTCGCTTTTATTTGTAAATTTGATCTTGAAGGAAAATTTAGGAAGCTGATTCACAGCGTGTATGCATGCAATTATACTGCAACAGTTCAATAATATTGGCTTAATCTATGGAGGGAATATTTCAATCAAAAAACAAACTTTCAGCCACCAAAACCTGACCTTTCTTAATTGTTTCACAAATAAGTAAACTTATTTACACTACTTCATATGAGAATTAAAAGATAAGATAAGATAAAATATGATATTGCTCACCAAAGTAATACCACCTTGAAGAATGCGAATTTGGTTTTGTTCAATGAAAAAATCAATCATTCGTGTGTATGCAACGTGCGTTTGACCATATCTTCTCTCATTTTTCGTTTCAACTCTGAATGAACATGCATCATTTGGTATTGTAGACTTCCATAATGTATATTTACAAGTTCCCATAAAATGTATCTCTGCACCATCTGGTGTGTAATAGTGAGGATCGCCGTATCCAAAGCATGTGCAGAAGCCTAAACATTTTAAAATCAATGAAACACATACAAATTATTTGTGATTGAAAAGATAATGCATGTTAAGAGTTTATTAGGATAAACAACATTAAGTATACATGTGACCATGTTTTGTATTTTTAACAAGGAGACTCAATCAAGATCAAAATAATACTGCATATGTCTTACTACATGACACCCAGCATTTGCACTCTCGTACTCATGAATTCAGCGTGTTTTGCGTAAAGCAAGAAATATCAAAATTTAGTTCTTTTTTACCAACTACATCACGTAAAAGCACTATAATGATTTCTGATCAATAATGGTTTTCGAATTGAACTGAAAGAGATACTTTTAAATTTTACAACAAGCTTCTCATTGAGATATTTTTTTCTAATCTGTGCGATTATTTGTCTCAAGACATATTAGATATTTAAAGAAAACCTTATATCAAATAATTCACGTCCCTTATTTTGGCAACAAAATTTGCATGAAAGTAGCACATACAGTAAAGAATAAATTCCATTTGATCATTAATTTCCAGTGAAACAGCTTTCTGAAGAAAAAAAATATAACCTTCTTTTGTGATAAGCTTGGTTCCCCAGTTTTTTCTGCATTTATAAGTACATTGTAACTATAAAAGGAAACGAAGGACATCTTCATAAGATTAAAAAAAATCAATCTAAAATCAAGTGTTGATAAAACAAAATTACAGGGTAATGGCAGGTTTTGCTTGCTACGCGGTATATGTTTGTTTAAAGTCGTACTTCGACCTATAGTTGTTAATTTCTTCGTCATGTGGTCTCTGGAAGAGAGTTGTCTTATTGTCAACCATATCACATATTCTCATTTTTTTGTTTTAATGTAAAATTTCTTTCCATAAGAACTTACTTGGACAATCCAGGGTATTGCAATCTTCAAACATATCATCATTATCTAGTCCTTCACATTTTTTGCCACCATGTAAGGGTCGAGGGTTTGTACAATGTCTATATCTTTTCCTCTCCCTTAGTCCTCCTCCACAACTACGACTACACTGTGTCCATTCCGACCATGGTTTGAAAGATGCCCATCCGCCGTTCACTACGAATATAAGTAAATGTATAGAAAACTGCTATTACATTTCAAATGTGTAAGCGTTTTACGAATGTGATGAAAACAAGGCTTTTAGCGATTAAACCTAAAAGTTTACTTCTGGAATTGCACTGTTTAAGACTTCCATGATTATTTGTTAAGATCATCTAAACAAATACAATTTAATTTTTTGTTTTCTAAATTTTCATAGTTTTGACATAACATAATTAGTCGTCATTGCATTCTATTTTATCTAGGGATGTCAACTCGGTAAAGACTCACTAATCGATTAGTTAAACATTTACAAAATGGAAACACAAAATTATAAATCATAAAATTTATCGTAGGTCGTTTTCTTATGATCGTAAAAACCTTATCAGTACAACCTAGGACTAAATAATAGTCCAAGGAATTTTATACCATAAAAATAACATTAGATGTATGTTTTATTATAATACTTTATTCTGATTGTCTAACTGCACATCACGTGTTATTCCGTAAGCAGTTGCATTGCTCAATACAACTTTTCATTCATGATAACACGTGGTCCAACAATAAAGTGCACATGTGAATTGAATTAAGAATTGAATGCTTCTTTTCGTAACTTTATAGGGTTGTAAAAGCGTTGACTTTGCGCACATTTTTAGAATGAAGCGCTTCCGCGCTTCATACAAAATGTACTTCGGTCAACGCTTTTACACCCCAATAAATTTACAAAAAGAAGCATTCAATTCTTAAGTAAATAGCTCATTTACTACATGTGCTTATTAGGTAAAATGGTAATAGTCATATCAAGTAATTAGTAAATATCTATAATAGAAAAAGTATTACTCAAACAACAGTATTTGAAAACCGTAAAATATCACATTTAATGGTCAACAAAGGGGAGGTAATCATAATTTACTGATGCCCTTAATCATTGTCTGCGGGTCAATACAGGGTACAATGAATGAGTTCATAACATAAAATTATTATCTTGTCAACATTTTCTGGGACGAAGCGATCTCAAATTTTATAGGTAACTAACAGCCCTGCTGACGAAATATATGCCTTGACGATATAGAGGTGGGTGAGTGACAAAGATTAGCTAAAATTATAAGTCTTGGAAAGATGATCTTGTTCATATACCCTACATATATATCTATTTTAAGGAATTTTAAATGACAATTAAATGCAAATAAACTCATCATAGATACCAGTACTAAATTTAGTATATACGCCAGACGCGTGTTTCGTCTACAAAAGACTCATCAGTGACGCTCGAATCCAATAAATTTAAAAAGGCCAAATAAAGTACGAAGTTGAAGAGCACTGAGGACCAAAATTCCTAAAAGTTTTGCCAAATACAGCTAAGGCAATCTATGCCTCAGGTAGAAAAGCCTTAATATTTCAAAAAATTCAAAATTTTTTAAACAGTAAATTTATAAATATAACCATATCAATGACAATTCATGTCAGCAATCGAATCGTATTCTAATTTTTATCAATTTTAAATAATATATAATATCCCAGGAGGTGCTCTCAATTAAAATATGTTTTGTTTAAACTTAAGAAAGCAACAACATTTTAAAAAGAAACCGATCAGTCGAGTATCATTTTGGTAATCGATACTTATAGTACTACCGAACGATACGCGATTACTCAAGAACTCGTTGACATCCCTAATTTTATCAGTTGTTTATGGTCTGTCCTAATTCACACACTTATTTTTCTATCACATACCTGGGCAAGGAACATTCCTATTGCAACCACGGTGATATGTGTGTGTCTTTGTTACTTTTTTGCTACAAGGTTTTCCACCATATTTTGGTCCAATACATTTATTGTATCTGATTCTTTTATGCGATCCACTATCGCAAGTTTTGGAACATTCGTCCCAAGCTCCCCAATTACCCCATTCCCAATAGCCGTCAACTGAAAAATGTTAGGTATTTAGTCAAATGCATTTTAAATACATTATATCTTTATTCTCAATTAACCGGTATAGAGAAGACAGTTTTGCCCAATATTTACAATAAGACATACCAGACGAAACAATTGTTCAGGCAATATATGAAGTACATTTTAGCCAGGAGCACATTTACCTGTGTTGATTATCTTTATAAATTAACAAAGTTTAATCAGTTCTGATTTGTGTTTTGAAGACATAATCTGCTTGTATTTTAACATTATTTGCATTTTTGAAATAATAATGTATCATACAGTATTTTCTGTTTTCTTCAACGTATTAACACTCTAATGTGTAAAGAAATTCATCACCAATGTCATTTTTGTTACATAGTTGACATAGTCTATTACTTTTAAGTATATTATTCCACCTATCTTGTTCAATATGAGCTTGTGATTTGTTGTCCTAAATATACATAAATTAATAGAAAGTTTGTTCCCAAGAATTTCAAAATAAACTTTTTTTCCAAAAAAATATTTTTTGTTAAACTACTGTCCCAGATAAGATAGACGCTCGCTTACATGTTTCACAACAGCATTCCTATGAGCTTAAAATGCGTTGATATGTGTGGGTTGATTTTGTTTTACAACAGTTGTCGTTTATAGTATCACGGTAGTATTTGCATTCCAGAATTAATATTGCTCTTGTGCGTATCCTTCCTGAGTCAATGTACCTGAACAGTGTGATTGGAGAAAAAATACAGTATCAACTGAACATACTTTCCCAAACGGAGGGATAAATCAGGTGTAGAAAAATATGAAATAATTTTACATACAGATGAAAATGAATTTTGAGTAGTCTTTTGAAAGTGGAGAGAAAGATACCAGAGGTACAGTCAAACTCATATATCGAAAATAAACTGACAACGCCATGGCTAAAAATAAAAAGACAAACAAACAAACAATAGTACACAGAAAACTAAAGAATACGCAACATGAACCCCACCAAAATTTGGAGGTGATCTTGGGTGCTCCGGAAGAGTAAGCAGATCCTGCTCAACATGTGGTAACTTTGTGTTCAATGCACAATACACGACTTACAAAGCACTAGTTGACTTAGGTTTTTTAAAATAGCCAAAAAAGTAAACAGTTATGATACACATTCAAATTAATTTCTAAATAGTAAAATGAAGGTACTTAAGTTAACTGTGAATGTAGAATTGTTGGCAGTGTCAGAAAGTAGTGAAAATTATAAAAGGGCTATCATTATCCTTCATGGGTCAGGAAATACTACCGTGCCACCTTAAGAATAAATAAGGCAGTTGTTATTCCAGGTGCCAGTTTTATATCTATATCTTTTTTTTGGTATTTTTTTTAATTGGTCACATGTTTGTTCATTGAACATTGATTGCTAGTTGTCTCATTTGCAAATCAATCGTGTCTTTAATCTTACAATAAAGATACAATGTATACAAATATCTACAGTATCTACACACCAGGTGAATACCAATTACTTCATTTTATAAAAGATGGTGTCATTAAATTTTAGATGTGAACAAAGTTCGAACCCAAAAACAGGTTTTGCAACGAATTGTTCTATAAACTTTAAGTGTAGAAATAATCCATTTATATATATATATATATATATTAGTGTAGAAATAATCCATTTTTACACTTAGATTTTAAAGGTATAGGTCAACATTAGAGACGTTTTATTGCGTTTTTTGTAAACATAACAACTTTCACATCACATATTAAACAAAAATTAGTTACTTGGACATTTTTGTGTGTTGCAATCTTGGACAGATTTTTTCGAAGGTGACCCAGAACAGGATTGTC
This sequence comes from Mytilus edulis, assembly GCF_963676685.1. Classification (NCBI taxonomy): domain Eukaryota; kingdom Metazoa; phylum Mollusca; class Bivalvia; order Mytilida; family Mytilidae; genus Mytilus; species Mytilus edulis. Next base: position 37,447,627 of record NC_092344.1, on the reverse strand, counting down.
CATTACAGCTAGGAGCTGGGTTATTACAGAGCCTCTTTCTGGTTCGTGTCAGTGTAGGTGATACTGAACCTTCTTTCTTACATTCTGCTGAACAGTTGGTAACTTTTGTCCATGATTCCCACGATCCCCATCCACCATTTACTGAAAACAATTTCGTTTTACATTTTCATATTAGTAATTGAATTGTATAGTCAGTGTAAAATTTGTTTTCAATCTTTATTGCAAAAACAGTTTTAGACTTCATTCGGTAATATTTTCTCGGCAAAACATCTTTGTCAAGTGTTGTGTCACAAAAAAGTAACAGGGAAATATTTAAACTTTTATAAAGCTGTTCAATAATATAAAGGCACACTAAATGTAATTGCTGTTTCTGTAAAATGTTTGCGCGTGTGAATTTTTTTTTTTTTTACCATAATCAGCTGATAATTTCGAGGAACGTCTTGCCTTTTCATTATAAACGGTGCACACAATAATGCAAATGTCATATTTTCCGGCAACGCATAATCTTAGGTTTACAACCATTAGTTCTTTAAACAACACCTCACTTCTTTCCATACATAGAAGTTTCAAAACTCTTGTACATTTTAAACATGGAATTCAATCCATGATTAGCAGAAGAAATAACAATATGTACCAACAACAAAACATTGTTCTTTGTTAATAATATTTGCAAAGATCGTGAATAGTTAAAAACATGAGAAGAACTAGAAATTTCACGCGAAATTGCGATATAATTGGGATGTGTTGAAACAAAAAGTTCGTAAATTTCGCGGGCAGAAGGCAGAATGAACGTGCGCGAAAGCATATAAGATAGGGGTCGATAACGGTTTTAAAAAATGGTGTTTTCTGCTTTAAAAAGATTGTTTCAAAGACAAATTTATGTTCAAACTCAAAGTTAGTAAGTACAAAACACTACATTTATTCGTCATATCACAAATATTTCTGACTTTTTATGGTTTCAGAGGAATTGCGGCTCATTGAAATCGGTCAAACTTTAGTAGTATAGATAGTTTTTAAAGTCTTTCATTCATTCTGCACTTTGCGTTTTGTGTGATGAAGATCAATACAACATTTAAAATATTTTGAAACAAACCAAATCGATAATATCATAATATTCAAATATGTACTCACCTTTACAGTAATGTGTGTTACATGACTTTGATGCGGATAAATACGATCGACCAGAGCAGGAATACCCGTTACATGCAGGTGTCGGGTTGTTGCAAGCTCTGTATCGACGCCTTGTCTTGGTAGGGTCTGTGGAGGATCCACAAGGTTTACATACAGCCGAACAACTGTTCCAGCTTCCCCAAGGTTTCCAACTACTCCAGCCACCATTTACTAAAAACAGTAAACAAATATAGTCCCAAAAAGCTCAAAATTAATATTTGATTATTAAAATTCTGATGACGTCAGAGTAAAACACTAAATTACTCCCAGTTGTTTAAAAACATCTAACCAAATAATGATTCAATCTATCGTATGATTGTATATCCACAAAAAATAAAATATGATAGTGTTAATTTAATAGAAAAGCAATTGCAAGAACTTCTTGTCTTTTACTTCGTACTATTTGTCCTTTTGATTTTTTGTATTCAAGCGCCACTGATTAGTCTTAAATAAAACACAACCTTCTGGGGTACACATTTATAAGCTTGGTAGCTAAGCTGTGGTTTATTCTATTAGCTTTTACCAGGTAACGAAAAATATCAAAGAAAAAAGGAGATGGCTATAGTAAAAGGTGGATTGTTACCAGTGACAACAAACAGCCAATCGTGAGCAAACTGACATTAAAACTCACATTTCGAAAGAAACTGACCACAACATGGCTAAAAAAGAAACAGACAAACATATACACAATAGTACACAACACACAACATAAAAAACTAAAGATAAAACACGTACTCTAACACATACTGGGGTGATATCAGGTGCTCCGGAAGGGTAACAAATATCAACATGATGGATTTAAGAATCCTTTACACATGCTATAAATGTAAATTTCTCTGTCATAACTTTCATCTTACAATTGTCTGGCTTTATTTTCATATGAATCGGACATATAAATGTATATAATTATGTTAAATACATAAACCTTTTGTTGAAAAGTTAAGATAACTCACCTTTACAGTAATGTGTGTTACATGATGTTGATGATATGATATACTTTGAACCAGGGCATGCATTTCCGTTACATCTAGGTGTCGGGTTGTTACAAACACGGTATCGACGTCTAGCCTTGTAAGGGTTTGAGGACGATCCACATGTTTTACAATCCGCAGAACATTTCCCCCAGCTTCCCCAGGACTTCCAACCACTCCAACCACCATTTACTATGAAGAATTAAAAAAAAATGTAGATGCCAAGGTTGTTCAAAATAATATTTCAAAAATCAAATAAACATTCAGACTCAAATTTCCAACCAATTCTACAGCAAAAGTTAAACGATATTTTATGATTGAATATACACAGAATTTGTAAGATGCAATCCTGTTGATTTGATAGGGAAATCAAAATGTTTTTCTCCTCTTTCGTTTTTCTGAATCGAAATTTCTCCGCTTGTAACAAGTGACAGTCAACAGCTATAAGTTGACAAAGTGCATACACATAAAAAAAATTAGCTTGGCCTAAATAAAATAGTTTAACTGACACACAGATGAATATCAACAGTATAATACGGAACTCAGTTTGAAGCAAAAAATAGACAAAAAAATGCTGACTCATGTACACCGTATTGGTAAGAAGTCCCTGCTCAACTATTGCCACCTGTCGTTCTGCTTAAATCGACAAATGTATCAGAAATATTCCTATCATAAAGAGTTGATTCATTCGGATGACTTTCTTTTGCATTTTGTTCTGTTAAGAATGTGATATAGTGTCTGTAAAATGCACACTCAATTCTGTCTTGACACAGATATAAAATATCTCACATAAAGCCGATTTCATTGAGTGTGTAGCTAAAGATAATATCTTTAGTTGGCTTGCTTGCTAACTGAGCCACTAAGTCATTATAAGATAAGGTAAACTACCCTCCTTTCGAAGTAGCCTAGTCTTACAGACAGATAGATTGGTTATAAGTCCGACAAGTATATCCTTAAAGGAGGGTAGTTTACCTAACCTAATAATGACTTCACGGTTCAGCTAGCAAGCAAGTTAACCAAATATATTACCTTTAGCTACACACTCAATGAAATCGGCTGTAAATCATAACTACCTTTGCAGTATGCAGTATTGCAATAACGAGAGGTTGTTGAAGAAGATGAACCGGAACAGGAACGTCCTCCGCAGGCAGGCGACGGATTGTTACAAAATCGTCTGCGAGTCCGACTTTGTAGTGGTATGACAGATGAGCCACATGTTCTACATGATGAAGAACAACTGTTCCAACTTCCCCATGAATACCAACTACTCCATCCACCATTAGCTACAAAACAAGCGTACAATGTGAACATTTGTTTACTTTTTGTACAAGATAAACAAACTCCACCATATCTAATGCCCTTTTTTGCGGTTTTTGAAATCACATTCTTTGTTCTGCGTAATTTAAGTTTTTTGGTGCGTTTGAGGTGGGCGGTTGGTTTTTTTTTATTTTTTTTTTTTTTATCAAAATTTGTTTTATATGGTTTTTTTTTTTTAGGGTGAGGTAGTGATGGCTGTAATTATGAAATCGAGTTTCAAGTATTTTATATGTCATCTAAAAGACTGATTAATGTTGACACAATGTGAAAGACTTACTTTTGCAATATTGTGTGTTACAGTTTTTGTTTGAGTACACGTAACTAGATGATCCTGGACACGAGCTTCCCCCACATGCTGGAGATGGATTGTTACAATATCTGTACCGACGTAGGGATTGTGTCGGGTTAGTATTAGAACCACATTTCTTGCAAGATGCTGAACAACTTCCCCAATTTCTGAAAGACCATCCACTCCAACCACCATTTACTGAAACAAAACATAATCGGATCTAGAACAGATATGAGAGTATTTAAGATCATAAAATGAGAACATCTGCAATTATTTAGAAATACTGAAAAATATCTAGGTTTGAAACTAAGCATTTCATATCAGCAACGATACTGATTAATATTATACTATTAGTAATTTTCTCGATTTCGTTGATAACCTATGGTTAATTTTCTCTCCAGTTTGTATAACGTTTGAATTCAACAATCCATTTTATGTGTTTTGTTCTTAAAATTTACTGTTTGATATCATCAGAAGATCAGTCAGCGACAATAACTTAACAATCTCCTATGGTTGCAACATGTTATCGTTTTCCATCACGAAGAGATATTTTTCGTAATATATTGACCGAAAAGTGATATGAATAAGTGATATCAAACATGCATTAATGTGGTTCGTCTATCCTGCAATTATTAAAAAATTGCAATATTCCCATTGGCTATTCTTTAGGTTTATGAAAGATTTTGAAGATGATTTTTTTCTCCTCGATAAAATACAAAATATCACATGTTTCACATGAAATACTTTGTTTGTCCGATTTGAATCTATTCTGAATCATACAAAAGCTTCAATGCAACCAATATTTACGATACTCTGGCCAATCTTTTAAGTACAGTAAAGGGACTTGTTTTGAAGTGAAGTGAAATCAAAAATAGTTCACCCCTGGAACTAAGATGACTTTTACCATGCTTGATCGTGAGAATTGAATATAGCTGGAATCAACTCTCGTTAAGTGATTTTGAAAATAATGATAAACTCGATAACGTCTCGTTTTTTTGTAATACTAAAAATCAAACAACTCTAGTTGATATCAAGCAATGATCAATTCTAACTTGTTTTGAAATCAATAATTAGTTTAATTCATAAACATTCAGTTTTATCAAGGAGGTTAGATGACATCTCATATAACCTTCTTGGTCTTTTTGACAATAATCTACTAAAGTTTTGATTTATTTTAGATATGTAGAGTCAAATAATCAATCGATAGGTCTATTTGTGATAATTATCCTATTTTCAACTTTGGTGCAGAATTGCTTGACCTTCGATAGTATAGAATTAGTTGACCTACGATGCCATACGTAAGAAAAGATCACTCAAATATTTAGATTTACAGAAAGCAGATTCATCATGTACATTATTTGAAAACTGCTGAATATAGACACAGACAGAAAATCGATTCAAAACCGTTTAAAACTTGTATTTTAAAATTGACTGTAAAACAGAGCAACGGTACAGATGCTGTTTCACGTTTTAAGATTGAAAAAGTGTGACCAAACTGACATTCATTTGTGTTTCAAAGATTTTGAAACCTGGATGTTTCGTTAAATTTCATTAAAAGTGAAATAAATATATCGGGTTAGTTTGTGTTTACATGACGCATTTGCCGATAAGGACTCTCATTTGTCTGTATAATCATAGAAATGTATTATACATAATTATGTTCAGATTAGAAGTTATAAACGAGGGACCATGTATTATTGAAAGACTTATATTGTATAATACATAAGAAATCTTTCATTGATACATGATCCCTCGTTTATAATTCCAAATCTTATTCAGAATACCTTCGCATATAAAAACAAAAACATTACTAGTGTTTATTCTTTCATTTCTAAGATTATAGTAGAATTCCATGCCCTTCTAAAAAAAATTTTTATTTCTGACTTGTTATTAATCATTATCAAAATACAACTATTAATTTTAGTCTAAAAGTAACATTTTTTTTATTATTTATGAATAGGTATACATTTTTCTAATGTAGGTATACCTTTACAAGCCTGTGTATTGCAACTATAGTACGTGTATTTATAAGCAGATCCACTACAGGAACGTCCCCCATTACTAGGACGTGGACTTGTACAAGTTCGGTATTTATAATATCTCTGCTTAGGATACGTGGATGATCCACATTTCCTACATGATGCAGAACAACTGCCAGTTTTTTTCCAAGATCCCCACGAACTCCATGAGCCATCAGCTGAAATAGTTGAGAACAAATAATTACATTACGTGTATGTTTCATCAGAATCCGTAATGTTGATTGGCTAGCAACAGTCTTAAAGGGCTGTGGGTACATTGAAACTTAAGTTACCCACAGCCCAAGATGGAGCCGCCTGACGTCGGTAAGAAAGTTTGCTCCTATAATAACAATACCACGAATACAACTGAAATTTTTAGTAATTAAAAAGTTATATCAATCTTTTCTGGAAACTCCGCAATGTTAAATATGATTAAATACTACAGAATAAACTGTTACAGCACGATTTCCCAAAACACTGATGATGTCCGTAACTTGAAAACAACTAGTCCGTAATTTTTTTCATTATATCAAAAGGGATGTCCGTAACTTTAGCATGATTTCCGTTACTTTCATAGAATTGATATTCGTGTATGTTATGTTTTAAAGAAATGATAAATAACAAAAATACTTAAATCCAAGAAATATTCAAAACGGAAAGTCCTTTATCAAATGGCAAAGCCAAAAGTTCAAATTAACACACCAAACGAATCGAAAACAACGGTCATATTCCTGACTTAGTAGTACATGCATTCAAAAGTAAAATTAAAAATACTGAAATCCGAGTAAAATTCAAAAAGAAAAGTCTACTACAATGGTATCAGTAGAATCTACTGCTGATTCTTTAATCGGTCCTTCTAATACCTGCGTCTCACGATCCATTGTAATGGCTGAAGATAATTAAAAATAATAACGGTAAATCCGTGACACTCGGGTCTACTTTTTTATAGCTGTGTTCTTTTTTCTCTTATTTAGTTTGAAGCATATCATAATTGTATAAATCTAGGTAATAGCTAAGGGGTTTGACAGTGTTTATTGTCCTTTGGTTGTTGAAATTGTCAATCTTATATTTTTTTTCTTCAAAAAGTCACCCACATCCGAAAATAAAGTTACGTACAATCTGATTAGGTTTGACTAATAAGTTACGGCTATCTTGTGCATTCTTTAAAAGTTGGCCTTGCTCTTAAGTGAACTTAAAATTAATAAAATTATGGTGATGGTAAGTGATTTCTTTATTCAATAATCCTATCAATTTTTACAAAGAGCATGAAAAACGTCGCCAAAAGTAGATTTTGTATCAATTATATATCAATGAGTTAAGAGTCCACCATCTTTAGTCCAGTCATTCTAGCTCAAAATTTACCCGACCTCAAAGTAATTGCAACAGAAACTATTTTATGCTTACAAGGCAGTATCACCCCATATCTTTGACATAGAAAAAATCGGCAAGTGTCAGACCATGGGAAAATTGTAATTTTAGGGAAATATTGGCTTTTTGATGAAAAATCGCTGAAAACCGGAAAATATATTTTTTTTCTTATCTGACATAATTTTTGAACACAAGTCTCGTAAAATTTGCAGAATAGAGTTTTCTATGATATAAAGAACGATAAACATCAATTTCGTTAAGAAAATTGTAATTTTGGGGTAAATTGAGACTTTTTTGGTGAAAAATCGCTGAAAACTGGATTTTTTAAAAATTCTCTTTTAATCTGACATAATTTTTTACATGTGTCTCGTACAATTTGTAGATTAGAGTCTTCTACGTTTAAAAAAAATGATAACATCAAATTCGTTCAGAAATTGTAATTGTTGGGGTTTAAAATTGAACACTTTTAGTTAAAAAAATACCAAGTATAACAGATGTTGAACAATCTTGTCTTTTGAGCAATATAATAATGTAATAAAAACGAACTTTGATATCAATTATAGTTTTATTCGTTTTGGTCTTCTTCAAATACTATCTTTTCTGCGTTAGTACATAAATGTCCTTTGCACTCAGAACAGGCGATTGTGCACTCTAGACCGTGCTTTCGACATGTACACCTACGTGTGCCACAATTTGTTTTACACTTGCATCTTATTATGTTTAACAGTTTATCCGGAGCTGCTGGAAGGGTAGTTTTTATAGGTGTCAATCTGTCATTTGTGATTGACCAACCCCAGTCCAAAGGATTAAGATTTGTTTCTTCTGTCCACTCTATTATTTGGTAGAACCCTCTCTTACAGTGTTGTTCTGCTGCAGCTGATGTTGGTGGTAGCGTTTGAACTTGTAGAAATGTAACTGAGTTCGACAGTACTTTGTTTGCAAATTTTCTGTAGCGAATGTGGATAACTTAACTTATATGACAGCCCTATTTTATTGCTTTTTGTCAGCAGCTGTAGAGGCTCTTTCACCAAATATGTTCTTGTCTATAATAATATTCAATATTGTCCATTGACGGTACGGGTGTCAAAATTTCAACTAAACAAAATGAGAGGTTCAAGTTTCGCCATTTTTTTTTATTGTGTATGTCTGCAACGGAAATCACAGCTGTTGTTTCTGTGTTATGTTCCAAGTAATTCACGATAAAATGAATTCAAATATAACAATAACGTCATTTTACCTCTTACTATGAGTTATATAACTATATACGTATCCAATATTAGTTCAATATCTGCAAGGAGAGTCGAAAGAAGAAGCCAACATTTTAAATTACAGAGGATGGATGGGGTAGAGGAATTTGTTGAGCCATCATACGTACAGAGGTGATAATAACCTTTTCCTTTGCCTTTTCGTTTCATATAAGTAGATATAAGAAGATGTGGTATGAGTGGCAATGAAACAACTCTCCATCCAAGTAACAATTTTTAAAGTAAACCATTATAGGTCAAGGTACGGCCTTCAACACGGAGCTTTGGCTCACACCTAACAGCAAGCTATAAAGGACCCCCCAAAAATACTAGTGTAAAAGGTACATTTTTTTAATTCATCTTTAACAAATTCTGATAGGCTGCGACCTATAATATTAAGGTTTTACATGATTAAATTATATATGATATAACAATGTTGATATAAGAACAGCTCTCGAGCACTTGAAATTTATTTAGTAATACACAATACATCAAAAACTAAACTAAAAACACCTTATTAATATACTTACTGCATTTCTGGTTTGAATACGTCGAAATTGTACGCCGAGATCCACAGTTACAACAGTTGCTATTAGAATAGTTGCATACGTTGTATCTATATCTTTTCCGATATGGATTAGAACGGGAAGATGTACAACTTCCCCAGCTTCCCCATGATCCCCAACCACTCCAACCATAGTAACCTTAATATATACACACACTAATTATGAGGACCCGGTGTCAATGAATAAAAGAAATGAATTGAAATCAGAAAGATAAGATCACTTGTGCTACCTATTCTCAAATGCAAAACAAATAATTATTTTCCTCCATTTTTGGGGGGAGGGGTGTTCTTTTATACCAGTAATATGGTTGACACTGTATATTGTGTTATCACAGATTTTGTGTGTGTCACTCCCTACGATGTGAAGTAAAAGTTTTAGTTTATTTTATTGGCATCAGAGAAAAATTGAAAACTGTATGGTGAGTAGATTTTAATACCGGAGTGTCTATACTCAGCAAATATTTAGTTTAAATTATTTTTCTTACATTTGTTTTCTCTTTATAATATTGTGTAACCATCGCTATACACGTGGACCAAGAAATGGTAATATATCATCTGGTACATGGTCCATTATTATCAATTAGCCTTAAATAGTAATAAATGAAGAATAGTCCTTTACTTTGATAGAAAAAAAACTAACTTACTAGGACATGAAACATACTTGTAGCAAGTACTCTTGATATATTTGTTGTAGTAGCTGAAATATCAAAAGTCATAACTTTCAATAACTATTAAAAAAAAACACAGATTATAAGAGTAATCCGGTGTCAGACCAACAACTCACTCCCTGCAATTTCAAAAATAGCCCTACTCTGACACATAATAGTGTTTTTGATGTCAATGTCAATGTGTTGCATTTTGTCGGGTTATGTAATGTATTTCGGTTGTTTCCTGTAAATAGCTAATACTTCAGTTTACATCTTTTGTATAGGCATTTTATAAAATGTACTGTTTGCAAACGTATAAATTGTTCTAAATAATAGGGATGTTCTGGTACCTAACAGAAAACCCTGACCGTTATTGGCACGGCTATTTTGAACTTTTGGTCCTCGATGCTGTTCAACTTTGTACTTGTTTTGGCTTTCAAACTTTTGTTTCTGGACGTCACTGGTGACTCTTGTGTGGACAAAATGCACTTCTGGCGTATTTTAAATTTTTAAACTTGTTGCCTTTTGTTAGCTATTATTCGTGTGTTTCTTTGTCAATTGTGTTCTCCTATTTATTTATATTGTAGTCCTGTAATGTTGTGTTGTCATTTTAATGTTATATTTCACATGGCCATAAAAAAGGGAGGGTTGGCATGCCACAAAACCAGGTTCAACCCACCATTTTTTCCTTTAAAAAATGTCCTGTACCAAGTCAGGAATATGGCCATTGTTATATTATAGTTCGTTTCTGTGTGTGTTACATTTTAACGTTGTGTTTCCGTTGTGTCGTTTGTTTTCTCTTATTTTTTAGTGTGAATTCACATTACTATAAGACGTGTCACGGTACTTATCTATCCAAAATTCATGTATTTGGTTTTGATGTTATATTTGTTATTCTCAAAGGATTTTGTCTAATGCTTAGTACGGTTCTGTGTTTGTGTGTGTATGTGTTACATTTTAATATTGTGTCGTTGTTCTCTTATATTTAATGCGTTTCCCTCAGTTTTAGTTTGTTACCCCGATTTTGTTTTTTGTCCATGGATTTATGAGTTTTGAACAGCGGTATACTACTGTTGCCTTTATTTACTTAAACTAACCAACAAACTTGCAAAAATTAACTTTTGGTTAAAGAGAAATACATTTAAACTATTTTAAGCAACAATTTACTTGTCTATCTTGTGATATTACATTACTGTTTCAGATAAGGGTGAAGGTTGGTACCCTTTAAAACGGTAAAAAACAAATACCGCTGCATTTGTTTGCACCTGTCCTAAGTCATGAATCTGATGTTCAGTGGTGGTCGTTTAATTGTGTGGTTTATAAGTGTTTCTCGTTTCTGGTTTTTTATATCGATTAGACTCTTGGTTTTCCGTTTGAATAGTTACACTAGAACACTAGTGATATTTTTGAGCCCATTTTAGCTTGCTGTTCGGTCTGAGCCATGCAAGGCTCCGTGTTGAAGACCGTACTTTGACCTTTAATGGTTTACTTTTTCAAATTATGACTTGAATGGAGAGTTGTCTCATTGGCCCTCACACCTCATCTTCTTAAATATATTGTCTATGAGTTTGCATTAACAAATGAGGATTAATCCGCTCCATCTATACTAATTTTAGAAATCTAGAAAACTAAGGGTTATTTTTGTATTAGTCTTCCCAAATCTCGTTCTTTCTTACAAGACTTTCAACATGGTTTGAAAATTAGCATCTAGGAAGATGATACATGTAGAATTTAGGATATATACCTGTTTTATATGAACCTAAAATTAATGTAGAATATAAAGAAAGCTGTGGGAACTAAAAAAAATGGTTAGAAAGGTAGAATAGATATGGATTTTGAATTGGTGGTCTGACACTTTATACTTGGTAAAATGTACGGATTTGTATTAACGCCACACAAATATATTTTCTAAAGTTTAATTTGCGTTACACCTTTGCAAAACTAACGCAAATGTTTGTGTTTAAGAAATGTATAAAAAAAAAAGTTTAAGCTGCCGTAGAAATGCGAGATTTTGGTATAAATTTGAAGGATTACTAATTCTTGATATGATTCAGAAATAATGTCAAACAATTGCCCCTGATTTACCACGTTAAATTGCAAAAAAAACAAAAGCATGAAACGTACATGTTTTCCGAAATTTGATGCATGTCGCTTCTCTAGCCGCCTCAACAAATTAAAGACAGAAATAAAGTTATCATGACACTGAAATAAGTGGAAAACGTTTAATTGTCAATGACTGTCATAATCCTATATATATATATATGATTCGTTCATCCTATATTGACTCTTAAAGTTCAAGAGTCTATCTAAAAATGAGGGTACATTTTATATGGCCTTCCAAAAACCGTTTCGATCCCTAACAACACTGAGGAGACATTTATTGTCGAAATCCGGATCTGTTGTGCAAAAAAATATTAACACCTTATGTTTGTGGCATAACATTGTGGCCACAAGTTAATTGTTTTCTGTTTAGTATTAAATTTATATTAAGATCCATTTTGTTACATCTTGTGATCAATTTTATTTGGCAATCGCCAATGGCAGTCAGCAGGGTTAAAGAACATCAGTTGTTTGACCTGTAAGTCAAATGCGTTTTGTTTAAATATACTTCTTCACTTTTTGGGTCTTTTGGAAAATGTTGTTTGTGCTGTATTTACACCCTTCTACAACGAAATTTGTTTTACATGCACACTTATAAAAATTGCGGTTTTTATCCAACGCAATCATAGGTTTGAACGTAGTTTTCAATTTAGACTCGTTTATATTTTTTCGTTTGGGCTTGTATCATATTTTCCCTCCGGTTTATATGATCCGTTCATCCTATATTGACTCTTAAAGTTCAAGAGTATCTAAAAATGAAGGTACATTTTATATGGCCTTCCAAATACCGTTTCGATCCCTAACATCACTGAAGAGACATTTATTGTCGAAATCCGGATCTGGTGTACAAAAAAATATTAACACCTTATGTTTGTGGCATAACATCGTGGCCACAATTGAATTGTTTTCTGTTTAGTATTAAAATTTATACTAAGATCCATTTTGTTACATCTTGTAATAAATTTTATTTGACGATCGCCAATGGCAGTCAGCAGGGATAAAGAACATCAGTTGTTCGACCTGTTAGTCAAATGCGTTTTGTTTAAATATACTTCTTCACTTTTTTTGTCTTTTGGAAAATATTGTTTGTGCTGTATTTACACCCTTCTACAACGAAATTACATGCACACGTATAAAAAATTGCGGTTTTTATCCAACGCAATCATAGGTTTGAACGTTGTTTTCAATTTAGACTCGTTTATGTATATATATATATATATACAAATAGGATAACAACCACCATCATCCGACCCACTAAACGCGTAACTGTGAGGTATAATGTAATCTGGACACAATTTAAAAAGACATTTGCCCTTCACCACATAAAAATGTTCGACCTTTGCAAAATGCTGATATTTGTTACAAAATAATATAATTTCACCACAAAAATCTATGACAAATGTTGTTTTACAAACATTAACTATCAGATAATAAAGAAACGAAAATACTGGAGAGGAACATCAAAGTCTAAAGATAGGATCAGGAATATATATAAAATTGAGAATGGAAATGGGGAATGTGCCAAAGAGACAACAACCCGACCATAGAAAAAAACAACAGCAGAAGGTCACCAACAGGTCTTCAATGTAGCGAGAAATTCCCGCACCAGGAGGCGTCCTTCAACTGGCCCCTAAACAAATATATACTAGTTCAGTGATAATGAACGCCATACTAATTTCCAAATTGTACACAAGAAACTAAAAATAATACAAGACTTACAAAGGCCAGAGGCTCCTGACTTGGGACAGGCGCAAAAATGCGGCGGGGTTAAACATGTTTGTGAGATCTCAACCCTCCCCCTATACCTCTAGCCAATGTAGAAAAGTAAACGCATAACAATACGCACATTAAAATTCAGTTCAAGAGAAGTCCGAGTCTGATGTCAGAAGATGTAACCAAAGAAAATAAACAAAATGACAATAATACATTAATAACAACAGACTACTAGCAGTTAACTGACATGCCAGCTCCAGACTTCAATTAAACTGACTGAAAGATTATGATTTCATCATATGAACATCAGGCACAATCCTTCCCGTTAGGGGTTTAGTATCATACCATCATAACATATATGAGAAGAACATAACCCGTGTCATACATGTATTATGTTCTAAAATATGTGCAACATGCATTTATCTCTGTCGTTCATATTTCTGAGTTTGCCGTAGATAGATTTATGACAGATTTGGAAAAATGAAAATAGCGTATGTGGGTCATTATTAAAAAAAACGTGCAAATTTTGATGAACGAATATTTGGAAAATGTTACTGTTTAAAACATTTAAATGAGTTCCTCTGTTCTATAGTATGGTAGCAACTATATTCAGAAATATACAATGTGAAAAATGAAGAGTTCCTTTAATTTTAACAATTTTAGTTCATCCTTTGAAAGAATCGTGTCAATGGTGTTACCAATTTAAATCATGCATGTAGGTACTAAATATTATTGTTAAATATCAAACAACTGTTCCAATTTGTTGTTTAGGTTTAAATTACGGCTTATTGACATTATTCATATACCTATGCATTCTATTTGAAAATAAGTTTTTAGAATAAATTGTTGTATAAAAGTTAGCTGTCCTAATTATTGCCGTTTTTTTTTATATTAAAAAATACCCTTTAACTGAATATATGTAAAATGTTGAAGACTGAATGATTAAATAATATCTATCCTCTGTATACAACCTGAAAACACTTTTATTTGTTAATAAAAAATCAAAATTATTGCATTTTTGTATAGTATATGTAAGCCGGGATGGGGTAATTAAAAATGTAATGGTAATTAAGTGTAATGCATTACAATTTTCCATGTAATTGAATGTAATGTGTAATTGAACATGTTTTTAATTAATTGTAATGGTTATTTAATTAATTACAATGAAAAAATCATGTAATGCTCAATTACTTTTGAATTACATTTCAATTACATGTACTTTTATGGTGTAAATGATAAGGATTTATGTTTAATAATATAAATTGTAAAACTATATTTATTTTTCAAATATTGATATCACATACTTTCTGTTATTTATTCTAAAGTTTTAATTTTTTTTCTGAATAGTCTTATGATTTGAAAAAATACATATGTTTTTAAGAAAGATCTTTGACTAAATAGATTGAAAAGTAATAAATCACATGCTTGTTAAACAAAAACAAAAAAATGTGTGAAAAATCTTTATGAGAGTTCATTTGGAATTTAAATTTACTGCACACAATCATTTTGTCAAATTAGTATACACAAAAGGATTATAGAGATAAAAATTAACAGCTGTACAGTAAAAACAAACAGAATTAATCAGATTAAAATGTCCAGGGGCAATGCCACTATTACATGTATTTTATCTAATTAGCAAAATATTGCTAAGATATAGACATTATATACATTGTTTGTACTACAAATTATTTTCAATGTTGTGACAAGCATACCTTTTAATAATTATTAAGTGTTTTTTTTTTATTTATAATTTCTTTATTCATGCTATGTTTTATTTAAATAACTTCACTTCTGAGATGTCAAAATACCCCTTAATGTATTGGCAAGTTAATAGGAAGTAATTTCCTCTTCTATCAACACATCTACTGATTATGGAAGTATAATACCTCCATGATATATGCCAAATTAGCTCCTATTGAAATACTTTTGAGAATGGCTGTCGAAGTGTACAGACCAGAGAGATGCAGACAAAATGACAAAACATTAAAATTACTCATGATTATCAAATGCAACGCTTAAACTATGATTACATGAATATTTTACACATACATTATACATAATTGATAATATTGGTTAACAAATATTATGATGGAATGTAATGTGTAATTTAATTAATTACTTTAGTAAAGTAATTGTAATTTAATTAATTACATTTCAAAAACTGTGTAATGTTTAATTAGTGTAATTGACCATTTTTGCAAGGTGATGTGTAATTTAATTAATTACATTCCAATGTAATTGACCCCAAGTCTGCATGTAACACCACTGACCCTTTAGTAACTCCAATGACACAAAAGTATTACCATTGACAACACATTTCTAATTTTACTTTTATTAAGAACTGAACACAAACCAAGAACACCGAGAAAAAGAAAAAGAAAGAAAAATAGTTTTTGTCATAAATGATATGATGTTTTGCTTGTTAAACATGAAAGAAACACAACAAATGCTGATTGTTAAAATATATTCAATGGTGTTACTAAACTTGTCAATGGTTTAATTTTTTCAAAGTGGTCTCACCATTGACAGTAACACCAATGATACAGGTGTATTTTAAGATTAAGGTACAGAATAAGTGCTCCATTTCCCTATTTTATGTGTTGTTCCTGGTGTATGTTTCTACAATCAATATATTTTATAATTCAAAGTTCAGGAAATTTTACAAAAATATGAATTACATAAGGGTACACCATTGACACTATTTTCATTTAAGATATAGCTTTTACTTATTTTTAAGATTTTTTCACTAAATTTTCAACATAAATGTTTGTTTTCTGTTGCATAACATGCTAACAGGTACCATTGCTAAGGGAGAAACTATTATAAATGCTGAAATCTTGAAAAAGATATCTCTTACCCTACCAATTTGTCTTTTGGCTTCATTATTGACTTAAAAAATGAGACTTTTACTTTTGTATCAAAATGCAATAAATAATAATAAAACCTAATAACAAATGATATGAATTATAATATGGTCCTATTTCAGGTCTGAAAGGATTCATAGTAAAAAATAACAGTTAATTCTGGCTATATCCATGGTTTTGAGAAAACATTAAAGATGTGTTTATAACATTTCATATTATAAACTATATACAGTGTATCACAAAACATTCATATCTAACATATGTACGTGTTATTTTGTTATATTTTCATGTCTGTGAGTTTAAAAGACCAAATAACATAGTTTTGCATGGTTATTTTTTTTAATGACGCATGTACATTGTCATCACTTATTTGAAATTATAGCTTTCTGTAATGCTTACGTCACATGTCTCGTACATCTGCGACGCCAAAGCCAACCACATTTACGGTAGTGTGTCGTCTTCCATTGCTGAGGTTTGTAACAAGTATAACTAGATCCGTATCTCGATGTGCATCTTGCGTCACTAAAAAGAAGAGCCCATTACAATGATCAATTTTTAACCAACATATCTATAGCGGAGAAGTTACTAAAGTTGTATCCCTAGACAAAGTAAAATAGCAAATAATATAATGCTAATTGACTGAGGTTTTTTGAAGTCCGAATACAGAATTTTTATGATAACAAAATGTCATTATGGCATCATTAAGTTCAATAACATTTATAGATTGCGTGAGATTGACATTTTGACCAGTAACGGGCAAAGTCATAGATTTATAATATGCAATTTTGTACATTAATAAGGCCGTAAGTTTTCTCGTTTTATTTATTTATCATTTGTGATTTCGGGGCCTTTTATAGGTGACTATGTGGTATGGACTTTGCTCATTGTTGAAGGCCGTACGGTGACCTATAGCTGTCAATGTCTGTGTCATTTGGTCTATTGTGAATAATTGTCTCATTGGCAATCATACCACATCTTCTTTTATTATATACAAAATCGGAAAACGCTAGGTGCTTTCTGGCTGAAACAGACATGAAATAAATAGCAAAATTCGTTAAAGATCAACTTAATCTGAAAGAGTCGGATAATTAAAACGTTTCTTAATACTAGAAATTGTCTTTTTGTCAACTTAGAAAACAAAGTCTGATATAAATATAGAAACACGGAGGAGTATTATTAGGAAGGTAATGGTGTCATCGAGGACTTCGGGTTCATCAATTGTGATAACAAAGCAGCGCTGATATTTCAAATAAGATTGCGAATGGAAATGGGGAACGTGTCAAAGCGTCAACAACCCGACCATAGAGCAGACAACACCCAAAGTCCACCAATTGGTCTTCAATGTAGCGAAAAACTCCCGCACCCGAGGCGTACTTCAGCTTCAGCTTAACAAATTTGCATACGAGTTCAGTGATAATGGACGTCATGTCATACTTAACTCCGAACTATACACAAGAAAATAAAATTAAAAATCATACCAGACTAACAAAGGCCAGAGGCTCCTGACTTTGGACAGGCGCAAAATTGCGGCTGGGTAAAACATGTTTTTAAGATCTCAACCCTCCCCCTGTACCACTGGCCAATGTAGAAAAACAAACGCCCAACAATACGCTCAGTAAAACTCAGTTAAATAGAAGTTCGAGTCCGATGTCAGAATATGAAACAAAAGAACACATTTAGTGCGTACAACGCGCTTTTCTGGCATTACCTTCATGAAAACTCACAAACTTCTAAAAGTGTGCATAATAAAGGAATGTAGGGAGGGTTTAATTTAGTGGTTGTTAAAATGCATTCAAAGTTGATTGGGTTGATATTTCTTTTCTTTTCTCTTCTTTTAAATTAAGTTAGAACGGTTTTTTGTTAACATAATCCAGTATAACTCCATTTTATTATTTGATTGAAAAAAATCTGCAGTCATTACAACATTTTTAGTTTATAATATATTCGATTTTTTTAAAATATATTATTAAACAAAATTGACAGTGCGTGTAATAAAATATGGAAATGGAGGCACGCAAGAATATCATCTGTAACTATATACCATATCAGGAATAATATCCAACGTTTTTGTATCATATTGATTTTTGTTGACATTCATGTTTTACTTTTTTCCAAATATTCATTTTGTCAGGAATCACAACTGACAGTTTGAATAAAAAAAAAACAAACATTAAAAAAAAAAACCAAATAAATAAATAAAACAAAAAAAAAGCTTACAAAAATTAAAATCACAAAAATACTTAACTCCGAGGAATATTCAAAACAGAAAGTCCCTAATCAAACGGCAAAATGTAAAGCTCAAACAAATCAAACGAAAGGACAACTGTCATATTCTTGACTTTGTACAGGCATTTTCTTATGTAGAAAATGGTGGATTAAACCTTGTTTAAACAGCTTAACAAATACTGTTATATACTTTTAAAATATTTCAATGTAATATTAACCTTTATGAATTACCAATTAAGTTTGTAAAATCATCTTCATGTGTCTAACAACAGGTGAGAGAGAAATGTACTCTTTAAACATATAGAATTATATAACATTAGAAACCATAACGATGCAGTTTAGATGTGTTAGTTTTGTGTCTGCTGAATTTGATACAGTTGCCGTAATAATAATTTTATTCACTTATCTCGTATGCTTTATCAATAAAACAAGCATTTTATAAAAAACAAAAAAAAATTGAATGGTCGCACCACTTATGGAGCCGTAGAATAATTGATTAATGAAAATAATACAAAAAAAGGATGAACTGAATTTCAGTAAATTTTTGAAATGTCATAAAAGTATATATGTAGCAATTAAACAAGGAAAATTAACTCACCTGTGTTGGATTGTAATTAGAAAAAATACCAAACCAATTACCAGGAATTCTAAAAAGCACCGCATTTCTTCAATCGGAACGCAAGAATGACATGTGTTTCAGTATTGACTATATAAACGTCACAAGCTAAAATGTACATGTATCATATATTCATTCAGTCAATATAGTTATATGAATATGCATTATTTGTCTAAAAATAGAAACATTTGTAAAACTGCTAATTTTGAATAGAATCCATGTAATATTGACTATCTTGCTTACATTGAAATTAAATATACTGAGGTCATAACTACCTAACGAAACACCACTTGATAGATAATTTTAGCTGTATTTGTTGATATTCGGACGACACATTTTCTATTCGAATTCCAGTTATTTATATACATGTATACAATTAAAATTATCCATTTCCTTTATGATCTAAAGTTTATGTTGGTTTTTATTAACTTTCTTTGTTTAAGAATTTCTTTTAGAATTTTTGAAAAAACATAAATAATAAAGATAACAAATTTTGATCCCTATTAAGACTTTCATTTTTCTTGATTGTAATTTTCAAGTTTCTCCTTCTGATATTGTGAACATAACTCAGGTGTGTTTATATGCACTCGTTTCAGCAAAGCCTTATATTTCATTTAACATTCTATTTTGCTCTAAAAATTATTAATAACAAATATAAATTGGTCAAAACATGTACTATAATTTGACAAGCATATAATGAACGGAAAAGAAGGCAAATTGAAGGACGACTTTCAAAATTCAACTTAAGGTATTGGCCTGTTATTGAAGCTTATTTAAAAGTTATCAAATATGAATACCATTATTGTATTTATATTTTCATATTTGCGATGTAAACACTTATTCCGGTGTTAAAAAATTAAAAACAACACGTTTAATAATTCTATGCGTCCGAAGCGCTTTTCTGGATTTACCTTCATCAGTAACGCTCAAAGCCAAACATTTGAAATCCGAAGATGTATAAGTACCAAAGCCGTTGTAGAGCTATATGACAAAAATACCTAAAATAAATAGCCAAATTCATCTAAAGTCATCTTTGCCTGAGGGAGTTAAAACCTTAGTTTCTTAATAATTTCAAAATTTATAAACGGACAATTTTAGTAAAGTTTGTTAAATCATGTCAGTACCGAAGTACTGACTACTGATCTAATGATAACCTCGGGGGCTGATAAAATATACGATATTTTTCAAACTATAAGATATATTACTAAAGTTTTAATCCAACTGTAGGAAATTTTAATGACCAGTTTATCAAAAGACCAACATACTGTTATATTATTTTTTGGGATAACATACTGATGGTGCTGATGATACTGATTACATTTTACTTGTTATATGCGATTTAAGCTTTTCTGGGGTAACATTTACAAGGAAAACTCAAAACAATTTAAACAAATTGAAGGCAAAGGATTTGCAAACACGTTTATAGAACTATGTGATCAATAGTTACATTAAAAGTATAGATTATATAGATAAGGGTAACTTTGTTTAAGGGAGTTTGAATCTTTGTTTCTTGAAGATTTATTACTTTATGAAGGAAAACATATGTATGTTGTTAATCACGTCAGTTGCGAAACAATGAATAATTGGCTCAAAGTTACAATATCATGCAATTATTGTTCTTTTTTTT
Organism: Mytilus edulis; assembly: GCF_963676685.1. NCBI lineage: Eukaryota > Metazoa > Mollusca > Bivalvia > Mytilida > Mytilidae > Mytilus > Mytilus edulis. Next base: position 37,426,892 of record NC_092344.1, on the reverse strand, counting down.
GCATGATATCATAGAAATACTAATGCTTTTTTATTGAACCAATACAAAGTGTTTCTTTCACCTGTTCTGCATTAAAACTCTGTTAAAATGTATTCTGGATCATGCATAAAATGTTGTTCTTCAGTTCTCCTCAATACGTTTTTCCAAGATATCATGATATTGTTTTTACAATCCATAATCGCGGTGTTAACATTAATTCCGATCATGTAAAACTATGCGGTATTTTCAGAGTATAAGATATGTTTCTAAAGTGTTAAAGCAACTTTTTAAAGACCATATTATCAAATGACTTACGGAAATACTATTTGTAAGGATAAGGAATTGTCCTACTTTCTTTTGGAACAACATACTCATTGGTACTGACGAATTACACTGTACATAAACCATTTGCGTCCAGAGCACTTTTCTGAGTTTACCTTTGCAAGAATTTTCAAACAATTTAAACAAATAGTGAATTGAAAGCCGAGGTTGTGCAAATATTAATAGGAGCAATGTTAAAAAGGTTACCTTAAAATATCGGTAAGGGCAACTGTGTTTATGGGATAAAATTCTGAATGGAAATTGGGAATGTGGCAAAAAGACAACAACCCGACCAAAGAGTAGAAAACAGCCGAAGGTCACCAATGGGTCTTCAATACAATGAACACACCTAAAGTTTGAACCTTAATTTTTTAAGGATTTTCTAATTTATAAACGGAAAATTTATACAAAAATGTATGGTATTAATCATGTCAGTGGCGAAAACTGAATACTGGGTTAAAAGTTACGATAGCGTGCCATTATTGTTTAATTTTTGCGTATGATATTATATAAATTTACTAATGATTTTGAATTGAAACAATACAAATAACAATCAAAAATACCTGTTCCGCTTTGAAATTCTATTCAAATATATTCTGTACATTGAATAAAATGTTGTTTTCCTGCACAATTAGTACGTTGGTTTTGGTTCACTTTTTCGAGTAAAACCTCGCCTCCTAAGGTGGTATGGGAGTCTAAATTAAAAATGATAGAATTTGTTCACTTTTTGCCAAAACGTAGTATCTATTGATATATATTCAAAAATATCATAAAATTGATGGGTCGCCGTGCATTTTCTCAAGCTACAGGTCGTGACAAAATGACATATTTTGAAGGGATTATACAGGAAAAATTACCTTTATGTGATTAGAAGCTGAACTTAATGATAGAATTGTAAAATAAAATACGAGACGATACCTTTTCTTAAATGCTTTGAGAATATCAAAAGAAAAGATAGGGTCATCGTGCTTTTTTTCGGCTGAAATGCGAAATAGCAAAATTCCATGTAGATTCCTTCAGAAAATGCACTATTTCAGAGTTACCTCCCCTTAAAATGCCAATTTAAAAAATATTAAAATTCAAGCAGAACTAATCAAGACTTTAAATTTGTTCTTCCTGCATCAAATTTTGATTACTTGATTGAAAATCTGGACCTTAGATTCTCTGTTTTATACAATCCAAGACGGCGAAAGACACCTATACCACCTTAAAGATATTTAATCGTAGTTCGGCATAATTAAAAATCAGCAAACTAAATTATTAACAACGTTTAGATTATATATGTGCCTTTCCTAAGTCAGAAGCCTGTGACTATTGGTTGTCATTTGTTCATGTCTGTCGTAGTTAACTTTTACAACAAGAGGCTCTCAAGAGCCTGAATCGCTCACCTTAATTCTTTTGGTTAAATCTCTCATCAATGATTATTTTGGCTTTTCAATTTATTTAAATGTTTTTTGGATCGTCCTATTTTCTTCAAAAGCCAAAAAAAATAATCATTTTCTCCTATGTTCTATTTTAGCCATAGGAGCTATGTTTCTTGACATACAAGGAAATAAAATATAAAATTTATACTAGATACTCTGAAACTCATTTAGCCTAAGTTTGGCTGAAATTGATACAGCAGTTTCAAAGGAGAAAATTTTTTAAAGTATAAAGTCAACATGATGAACAAATTGTGAAAAAAGTCTTTAAAGGGCAATAACTCCTTAAGTGGTCAATTGACAATTTTGGTCAATTTGACTTAATTGAAGATCTTACTTTGCTGAACATTATTGCTGTTTACAGTTTATTTCTATCTATAATTATATTCAAGATAATAAACAAAAACAGCAAAATTTCCTTAAAATTATCAATTCAGGGGCAGCAACCCAACAACAGGTTGTCTGATTCATCTGAAAATTTCAGGGCAGATAGATCTTGACCTGATTAACAATATTACCTCGTCAGATTTGCTCTAAATGCTTTGGTTTTTGAGTTATAAGCCAAAAACTGCATTTGACCCCTATGTTCTATTTTTAGCAATGGCGACCATGTTTGTTGATAGATCATAACTTCGGATACAATTTACAAACTAGATACCCTAAAGAACATTCATTTAAAGTTTGGAAGTATTTGGCCCAGTAGTTTCAGAGGAGAAGATTTTTGTAAAAGATTACTAAGATTTACGAAAAATGGTTAAAAATTGACTATAAAGGGCAATAACTCCTAAAGGGTTCAATTGACCATTTCCGTCATGTTGACTTATTTGTAAATCTTACTTTGCTGAACATTATTGCTGTTTACAGTTTATCTCTATCTATAATAATATTCAAGATAATAACCAAAAACAGCAAAATTTCTTTAAAATTACCAATTCAGGGGCAGTAACCCAACAACAAGTTGTCTGATTCATCTGAAAATTTCAGGGCAGATAGATCTTGACCTGATAAACAATATTACCCCCATGTCAGATTTGGTCTAAATGCTTTGGTTTTTGAGTTATAAGCCAAAAACTGCATTTGACCCCTATGTTCTATTTTTAGCAATGACGACCATGTTTGTTGATAGATCATAACTTCGGATACAATTTACAAACTAGATACCCTAAAGAACATTCAGTTAAAGTTTGGAAGTATTTGGCCCAGTAGTTTCAGAGGAGAAGATTTTTGTAAAAGATTACTAAGATTTACGAAAAATGGTTAAAAATTGACTATAAAGGGCAATAACTCCTAAAGGGGTCAACTGACCATTTCCGTCATGTTGACTTATTTGTAAATCTTACTTTGCTGAACATTATTGCTGTTTACAGTTTATCTCTATCTATAATTATATTCAAGATAATAACCAAAAACAGCAAACTTTCTTTAAAATTACCAATTCAGGGGCAGTAACCCAACAACAGGTTGTCTGATTCATCTGAAAATTTCAGGGCAGATAGATCTTGACCTGATAAACAATATTACCCCCATGTCAGATTTGGTCTAAATGCTTTGGTTTTTGAGTTATAAGCCAAAAACTGCATTTGACCCCTATGTTCTATTTTTAGCAATGGCGACCATGTTTGTTGATAGATCATAACTTCGGATACAATTTACAAACTAGATACCCTAAAGAACATTCAGTTAAAGTTTGGAAGTATTTGGCCCAGTAGTTTCAGAGGAGAAGATTTTTGTAAAAGATTACTAAGATTTACGAAAAATGGTTAAAAATTGACTATAAAGGGCAATAACTCCTAAAGGGGTCAACTGACCATTTCCGTCATGTTGACTTATTTGTAAATCTTACTTTGCTGAACATTATTGCTGTTTACAGTTTATCTCTATCTATAATTATATTCAAGATAATAACCAAAAACAGCAAACTTTCTTTAAAATTACCAATTCAGGGGCAGTAACCCAACAACAGGTTGTCTGATTCATCTGAAAATTTCAGGGCAGATAGATCTTGACCTGATAATCAATATTAATCAGATTTGCTCTAAATGCTTTGGTTTTTGAGTTATAAGCCAAAAACTGCATTTGACCCCTATGTTCTATTTTTAGCAATGGCGACCATGTTTGTTGATAGATCATAACTTCGGATACAATTTACAAACTAGATACCCTAAGGAACATTCAATTAAAGTTTGGAAGTATTTGGCCCAGTAGTTTCAGAGGAGAAGATTTTTGTAAAAGATTACTAAGATTTACGAAAAATGGTTAAAAATTGACTATAAAGGGCAATAACTCCTAAAGGGGTCAACTGACCATTTCCGTCATTTGACTTATTTGTAAATCTTACTTTGCTGAACATTATTCCTGTTTACAGTTTATCTCTATCTATAATAATATTCAAGATAATAAACAAAAACAGCAAAATGTCCTTAAAATTACCAATTCAGGGGCAGCAACCAAACAACGAGTTGTCTGATTCATCTGAAAATTTCAGGGCAGATAGATCTTGACCTGATAAACAATATTACCCCCATGTCAGATTTGGTCTAAATGCTTTGGTTTTTGAGTTATAAGCCAAAAACTGCATTTGACCCCTATGTTCTATTTTTAGCAATGGCGACCATGTTTGTTGATAGATCAAAACTTCGGATACAATTTATAAATGAGATACCCTAAGGAACATTCAGTTAAAGTTTGAAAGTATTTGGCCCAGTAGTTTCAGAGGAGAAGATTCTTGAAATAGTTTACGACGACAGACGACGACAGACGACGGACGACAGACGACGACAGACGACGGACGACAAGTGATGGCATAAGCTCACTTGTCCCTTCGGGACAGGTGAGCTAAAAATCTTCTCCTCTGAAACTACTGGGCCAAATTTAACCAAAATCATCATTGGGGTATCTAGTCAAAAAAATGTATCCGGTGACCCAGCCAACCAATCAGGATGGCCGCCATGGCTAAAAATAGAACATAGGGGTAAAATGTAGATTTTGGCTTATTACTCTGAAACCAACGCATTTAGAGCAAATTTGATGGTGATTGAATTGTTTATCAAGTCAATATCTATCTGCCCTAAAATTTTCAGATGAATAAGACAATTGGTTGTTGGGTTACTGTCCCCCAATTGGTAATTTGTAAAGAAATTTTGCCGTTTTTGGTTATTATCTTGAATACTATTATAGATAGAGATAAACTGTTAACAGAAATAATGTTCAGCAAAGACAGATCTAAGATCATCTAAAAATAAGCCAGCATGATCAAAATGATCAGTATGATCAAAATGATCAGTTGGCCCCTTAAGGAGTTATTGCCCTTTATAGTCAATTTTAAACAATTTTCAGTAATTTGGTAAATTTTTGTAAATTTTTACAAAAAATTTTCCTCAGTATCTAAAGGGCCAAGTTTATTATAGATAGAGAAAATTGTAAGTAGCAAGAATGTTCAGTAAAGTAAGTTATTCCATTTTGAAAAAAAATTAGTAGGTTTTTCTATATGAATTGGATTTTGAATGAATAAGCATATTCACCTGCCAAAAAGGATATTCACCGCGCAAAACGGCATGTGCTTTTACGTGCATCATTATGTTAAAAAATGTTTGATGTACAATTGTTTTTGGTAAATAATTGCCATTACATACATTTATCTCGGGATATGGAATAAAACAATTACTGTCTTTTGTTTCGGTAAATATGTGGTTTAATTGACTTTTGAAAAACTGATATTCATTTCGGCCGTTAGCCTTAATGAATATCAGTTTTTAAAAAGTCAATAAAACTACATATTTACCTCATCAAAAGACAATAATTGTATAATATACAAACACATCACCATCACCAAAACACAATTTTGTCATGAATCCATCTGTGTCCTTTGTTTAATATGCACATAGACCAAGGTGAGCGAGACAGGCTCTTTAAAGCCTCTAGTTTTGCAAATGGTTGTATTATGATCAGGTCGTAGATTTTTTTCATATTGTTTAAGGCCGTACGGTAGCCTATAATTGCTTACATCAACTTACTTTTAATTAATTGTTGTCTCTTTGGCAGTCATACCACATCTCCTTATTTTTATATTTTAGATCGATTACTCTTTGATGAGGTATTAAAAAAAGGAAGAGGTGGCATGATTGCCAATGAGACAACTGTCCACAAGAAACCAAAAAGACACAGACATTAACAACTATAGGTAACCTTCAACAATGAGCAAAGCCCATACCGCATAGTCAGCTATAAAATGCCCCGATAAGACAATGTAAAACAATTCAAACGAGAAAACTAACGGCCTTATTTATATAAAAAAAAAAGAACGAAAAAACAAATATGTAACACATAAACAAACAACAACCACTGAATTACTGGCTCCTTACTTGGGACATGCACATACATAAATAATGTGGCGGGGTTAAACATGTTAGCGGGATCCCAACCCTCCCCCTAACCTGGGACAGTGGTATAACAGTACAACATAAGAACAAACTATAAAAATCAGTTGAAAAAGGCTTAACTCATCAGATGGACAAAAATACATGTGGACGTGGCCGGGTACTTATACATCCCGACACAAAAAGACACAATGAACAGATCTGAGAGTACTCGCAGTTATCTGACAGCTAGTTCAAAGCCACTAACAACTAATGAAAAAATCATGCATCAAGGACTAAACGATTTTGAATGCTTTTGAAATTTGTAAGTACATAACACCGCTATACGTATTCGTCTGCTAAATTATATGCTTTTCTTTTCATATAAAACTGCTTTTTTCCACAAACTATTGTTTCGGCCATTAGGATAGGAATGTCACGATTCACATGTTGAATCACGCCGTATTATATTCATTTTATTTGTTTATTTGTTCAGAAATTGTTCATCAGTTGTTTTTAATTACTCCCGTTGTAAACATATATTACTTTTGTTTTTATATTATCAGAAAATGAGAACGCTTCTTCACAAAATATGACCAGAAAAAGACAGACTGAAAATATTTTGCGTCTATTGTAACGCTGGGTGCTTTTTGTGAGTTTATTATATTGTGCCTTCTTCTATATAATTTTGTATTTTAAATTCTAGTAATGAATTAAAGAAAAATCACATTTGTATAGCATTTCACAATGAATTGATTTGAAATTCTGTGAAAATTACACATCATTATTTGTTAATATTATTAATCGAAGGAGGAGTAATACACATGCTTTAACAGTACGAAAAAGATATGTTTGTTATTCTATAAAATTTAAAGCGTCTTGAAATCTTTTGACAGCTTCCGAAGTCCTATATTTCAACCTTTTTCACCTGGACCAAATCACTACTTTCCTTTTAAATTCGGGACCCGAATTTTTTTACAGTGTAATTTCACCCCCCTACTTACAATTTGAGGCATTAAACATGGATAAATTAATTTGGAAGGGTTATTAAAATTAATGGCAAGTAACCCACTATTAACACTAGGGACTTAATTCGTGAACAACGAAGAACAACGAAAATCAAGGGACGACAATTGTGGTCTCGAACCATTTGTCTGTCTGGATTGTTAAAACCACAAAATAAGATAGTGATGAATATGCAAGTTTTCAACAATCCTGAAAAATACGAAAAATACACCTTATCGCTATTTAATCCAATCTGGGAAAGACAGTCAAATGTACAACTCCCTGTTTGGGTCATGTGGCTGAAAATAGAGGTTTTTTAGTAGAGAGATGAGGGAGTAAAAACTTTAGAAAGCGATCATCAAGAAACTTTAAGGGGGTGGCGGGTCTAAATCATTTATATAGGATTTCTCTATATTTTTCTATAAATGAACTTTATATTATAGTTAATAGAAAAATAAAATAAAAAAAGTGGGGTCACCATTCATTTGCGCTCATAATCAGTCTTCCAAAGAAGCATACATTTATGTAAAAGTGTTTTTTTTCTGTTGAAGTAATAGGAGAAATAAAGTTAATATCGAAATAAAAAAAGAAATTTATTACAGAAATCGCTCAAATTTTACAATAATTTAGTTTAAGTACAGCTTACATATGGAAATGATATTAAAAAATATAGGTCACAGATGAGTTGAAAAAAAAATTTCAATTTTAAAGCAAAAAAATGGCATTTACCCACCAAAGGGAGATAATTTGGAACTTTTTCAATGATGAATACATTCTAAAACAGGGACAAAACTTAAAGGGGGCGCAGTCGCCCATGGCTCCTAGATTTTGAGCTGGGCCCCTAAACTTTCAGTTAAATTTTAGTTGAACATATACAAACTAATCATGAAATATCTGGTCTGGGCTCCTAGCTTGAAATTCCCAAGTTTAGTCCCTGTAAAAGTCATCTGGGGCCAACACAAATTTATTGTTTTGAATGATTTTTGTACCATACGATAAAGTAACAACTACAAAAGGTAACAAATAAAATTTGTAATGAAAAACAAATGTTTATTTTTTTTCTGAAAATTTTATACCCTCGAGGCTCCTTAATATAGTATGATCCACTTTTTCGAAATTAAAATTGAAGTAAAAAATTATTTTGTTTAAAGTTTTTACGGTAAGGGATGGTAAGGGACGACATCAAAAGATCAATGTAAGATAAAAAAATTAATTCAAATAGTTTGGGGGTTGAACTGCTGCAAAATTTGGTTATCTGACATTGATTTTTACATATATCCATATGGGTCAATCAGTTTTTCCCAAATTAAGTCAAGAAGGGGTAGGGGGGTCAGTGAAAAAACTATGTGAATTAAGTTTTTTATCCTTCATTGAACTTTTGGTGTCGTCCTTAAGTTAAAACAGGTCTCATAAAAAAGTATTGTGCATCAGTGTAAATTTCATGAATTCTTAAATCACATGTATATGAATCAGGGACTATAATTCTTTATAGCAATATCTGTTAGCCATTTAGGAGTCTTTTGCATTTAAAGCTCAGATTAAGTGGGTTTATTTTGCGAAAAATGACCTCAATTTAAAGGACAATATATATATAGACAATTATGTAGACTCAAAAAATGGTATATATCAAACAGAAGACAAAAAAGGGAAAATATAGTGATTTTTGGAGAATTTATATTATTAAATGTACATGCATTTGAAATATTTAAGATCCATGGTGACCTAGCTACCAGTTTAGAAAACAGTGATTTAAATGCTAGTCTATTAGAGGGATATTTCATTTTCATTGGTAGTAGATATAGAATCTTATTTTATCATGAAGTCCAATTTGAAAATGACTTTGGGGAGGGTTGGGATCCCGCTAACATGTTTAACCCCGCCACATTATTTTTGTATGTGCCTGTCCCAAGTCAGGAGCCTGTAATTCAGTGGTTGTCGTTTGTTTATGTGTTACATATTTGTTTTTCGTTCATTTCTTTACATAAATGAGGCCGTTAGTTTTCTAGCTTGAATTGTTTTACATTGTCTTATCGGGGCCTTTTATAGCTGACTATATATGTGGTATGGGTTTTGCTCATTGTTGAAGGCCGTAGGGTTACCTATAATTGTTAATGTTTGTGTCATTTTGGTCTTTTGTGGATAGTTGTCTCATTGGCAATCATACCACATCTTCTTTTTTATATTTGGGAATGAAGATGTAGTAAAGGCTGAATGCCAGTTTTAGTCTTATATATGTACTTTATAATTTTAGTCTTACATGTATATTATTACATATACATGTGTATGTATAAAGTGCATATATGTATGTGTACATATATCACTGATTTAGTGGCAATGATAACTATACACTGACAAGTCTTCAATGGTGGATCCAGAACTTTTCATGTGGGGGGGGGGGCAGTCATGCTTCAGTGAGTGATTCCCTATATAATCAACCAAATTTTTCCCATAAAAAGGGGGGGGCGGCCCCCCTGGATCCACATATGGTCTTAGATAACATTTTATAGTTAAGAATATTTTGTCAGTTGACTAAAACTAGATGGAGGTGTGTGTGTTCTTATTTCCAACAGAGGTACACTCAACATATATCAATATGTGCATTAAGCAAATTGATAGTTGCTAGATACTGAATGATTATACCACAAGAAAGTTTTAACCTGTGGCTGTGCATATTTATACTTAAAATACGATAAAAAAAATCATGTCTTTTTCAGGACTTCTGAATCCAACCATGTAGTATGGAATGTTCTTGAGATATGGTTTTGGTCGATTGATGTTCACAAAGGACCTGTAGTACAAAGTATATCACTGGATTTAGCTCTTTGTCTAAGTGTATTATTAAATTACTTTGCTTTGAGCTCAGTTCATTGTTATGCAATTCTTTCTTTGTAAAATAAAGATTTGACAAGACAACTCTTATGTACAAGGATTTGTCAAAGTAGTATCACCTCTTATGTACAATGTAAGTATTAGGGAGATAAAAGCATTCTATTTTAATTTGAACCAAACATATTATGTTTGTTCAATTATGTTAAAAAAATGATAAGCTCTATCTAGGCTTATCGATTTCTTAAACTATATTTCATTGTTGATGCTTGAAATTTTTATACAACCACAGAAATTTTTGCGGTCCTAAATAGGTATCCTGTCGTCGTCGTCCGAAGACAGTTGGTTTCCATATAATAACTTAACTATAAGCAAAAAGAAATAAATCAAATTATAACACAATGTTTATAACCACAAAAGGAAGCTTGGGATTGATTTTGGGGGTTATAGTCCATAAGGTTTAGGTTCCAAATTAAAGGTGCCCAAAACAAGCATTAATTTAGTGTCAGTACAAAAAGTTGTGTATAAGTATTTCAATTGCTCTGAAATTGTACCATAATGTTTAATACCATAAGTAGAAGGTTGGGGTACCGGTATATTTTAAGGGTTATTGGGGCAAACAGTCGAGGAATTGAGGGCCAAAAACAAGCATGTTTGTAGAGTCGAGACCATAAATTGTCCAGAATGGTTGTTGAATTACCTAAAACCAATGCTTCATGAAATCTTCTTTGAAAATTAGAGTTGTCTTTCTCTGTCCAGAATAGTAGTTTAATCATCTTAAATTAATGCTTTATACAATATACAATGCAAAATTCACTTTACTGCCAACTGATAAATTAAAGCAGTCTTTAATAACCATTCAGTGATTACAAGCACTTTAATTATCATTCTAGGGTTATGCCCTTTTACAAATGGAAACATTGAAGAATTATTTAGTCTTAACTTAAGTTTGTTTTAACTAAATCTAGTGAACCATACCAATAGTAAGCAAATACATATGAAAAAGATGTGGTATGCTTTCCAGTGAGACAGTTCTCCACAAGAGACCAAATGACACAGAAGTTAACAACTATAGGTCACTGTACGGACATAAACAATAAGCAAAGCCAATACCGCATAATCAGCTATAAAAGGCACCGAAATGACAATATAAAACAATTCAAACGAGAAAACTAATGGCCTTATTTATGTTAAAAAAAATAAACAAAAAACTTATATGTAACACATAAATAAACGACAATCACCGAGTTACAGGCTCCTTATATCATGTTCTCAAATCTAGATATCATCTCCCATATAGAAAAAAAAACGCGTGAACAAATTAATCTATCATGTGTTGCTCTCCTGGATACAAAATGTATCAAAAATCAGATGTAGAACATGTTCTATCATAATCATTCGGTAACTAGTGTTATTACTGTCTCCTCCATGCCTGTCTTGAACATTAAAAAAAAATATTAAATAAATAACAGTTCTAATGCTCAGGTTGGTTGTCACCGTGCAACACAGTTAATAATATAAAAAAGAAGATGTGGTATGATTGCCAATGAGACAACTATCAACAAAAGACCAAAATGACACAAACATTAACAATTATAGGTCACCATACGGCCTTCAACAATGAGCAAAGCCCATACTGCATATATAGTCAGCTATAAAAGGCCCCGATAAGACAATGTAAAACAATTCAAGCGAGAAAACTAATGGCCTCATTTATGTAAAAAAATGAACGAAAAACAAATATGTAACACATAAACAAACGACAACCACTGAATTACAGGCTCCTGACTTGGGACAGGCACATACAAAAATAATGTGGCGGGGTTAAACATGTTAGTGGGATCCCAAGCCTCCCCTAACCTGGGACAGTGGTATAACAGTACAACATAAGAACGAACTATAAAAATCAGTTAAAAAAGGCTTAACTCATCAGATAGACAAAAAAATAACAGCATAACGGAAAAACATAGAACTCCTTTTGTCATAAGGCACTGTCAAACATCCAAACATACTATCCACACTCATCTGTGTCCACACTTGTTATTCTATACAAATCAATTATACGTCCGTTGTTGGAATACTCTAACACAGTGTGGTCACCATATTCAAAGAAAGATATAAGGAACATCGAAAAGATCCAGCGACGAGCTAACAAACTAGTACCTAGTATAAGAATGTTAAGTTATGTAGAAAGATTGAGAGCATTGGGCCTTCCAACACTTGAATACAGAAGAGAACGTTATGATATGATACAAGTATATAAAGCTTTACTTTGGATAGATGATATTAAATGGCAAAATATGTTTGAGTTATCTACAAATTCTACTAGAGGACATTCTTGGAAATTAATTAAAAAGAGGTGTAATTCAACTCAACGTCTTCATTCGTTTTCAAAAAGGATAATTGAACAATGGAATAGTCTTTCGAACATTAAAGATGTATTTTATATACAATATTTCTTAAACAATAGAAATATAACCTTAACGCTAGAAATTCTTAAAAAATATAAATAGACATATTTACGGAAAGCCCTCACCTCTAAAATATTGTAAAGTAAAAACCTACCAACTTTGAACCCGAACAATTTCCAAATGGGCCTAACTCCCAAACTTTACCGGTTCAGAGATGCTGTTAAGAAAAAAAATATGTATACACCATATTCTCTTTCGGTAAGCCTCGCTAGCGCTGTACGATAATGATCGACACCGGACATGGCTCAAATGAAAGGTAATAACTTGGGGAAGGCCACTTTGAAACGATTTTTTGGGAGTTAGGCCCATTCGGAAATTGTTGGGGTTCAGAGATGCTGTTAAGAAAAAAATATGTATAAACCCTATTCTCTTTCGGTTAGCCTCGCTAGCGCTGTACGGTAAAGTTCGACACCGGACATGGCTCAAATGAAAGGTAATAACTTGGGGAAGGCCACTCTGAAATGATTTTGTGGGAGTTAGGCCCATTCGGAAATTGTTTGGGTTCAAAGTTTGGTAGGTTTTACTATACATTTTTTGGGAGTGGTGGGGGCTATCCATAAATATTTCTATTGATAATTTTTAAATGTTTCTAGCGTTAAGGTTATGTTTCTATTGTTTTAAGAAATATTGTATATAAAATACATCTTTGATGTTGTTTTATTGATAAAAACTATACTTTACATAAAGACAATTATGCAACTGACATAAGGGATTATATTCGAGGACACCGAGAATTTACGACAGCTTGAAGGGGTCATAAAACGATTTCTTACGTATTTTTTCACTCCTCTGAACGCTTATTTTTTTTCACAGCTAGTTGGATATATAATAGCGAACCGGCGGCTAACTGCACATATATTAGATATGTAAAAACTAGATATTTCTATACACATTGACGCCAATATGACGGATGTAGATATCAAGCTAGTGAGTGCTTTCAGGTACTGACGTCATTTGTGTTGGTTTGTTCAACGTTCACTTTTAAGGCTGAACGTCTGTGGTCATTTAGACGTTAAAAATAATAAATATCGTATTGGTAGCTAGAATTTCGAAAAAAGAGGCTGCTATCATTATTGGTATTTAAAACGGACTGAAATCATTTGAAATCACTACAAGCCGTGAAATTGTCGAATTCCGCTCTTAAATTACATTCAACTTTTTTTGGAACGTTCGAGTCTGTTAACGTTTTTGGGTTTTAAGACATATTATCAAAATTGGTTACTGGAAAAAAAGTGGCTGCTAAAAGTGGCTGTCAGCTTGAGTCTAGTTCTTATTTTGTGTGATAGGCATATACAGGAAGTTGCTGTACACGTATTTTCTTTTTTAGTTGTTAATAAATATAACGGTTCTGATACTTTCATAAAACTATTAAAATTGGACGGCTCAGAGTTCACTTAAATACATATCATAGGAGATGATATCAGAGTATTCTATTTTCATTGTTTTTAATTCTATGTTCATTCGTTTTAGCATATTTTGTTTTGTTCCTACAAAACGATATGAATGAACCATAACTTAAACCAACTTCTCTGAAGGAGATCTCGAAGCAAGTGTTTTATTCCATCTTTATAATCAAACGAAACTAGAGCTTGCATGCACTAGATATATTTTATTTAAAAAAATAATTAAAAGAATATACTCATCGGAAGAAATACAGATTTCATTGGAAGTTATAATATAACATTTTAAAAGTCCAATTCTTTTCTTGTCTTGATAGGCCTTTTGGTTGTCATCTTTTCTTTATTCCATGCAGAGGATATTTTCCTTTTGTTGCGCTCTTCTGTTGAAAAATTCAAATTTGTGAACCAGCAAAACTTGAACATCAATCCAAGAATTAGGCAGCTTCCAAATCCTACTAATATCCAAATCCAAAAATCTGTAAAAAAAAAAATCGTTTTAAAATTTAGATAAGCCTTGCAATGATTGATAGTTTTTCCTCACTTACGTGTATATATTTGATTCTTGTATTTCGTTTGGATCTTTTAGCAGTCATTGACACCGTCGATCTGCTACGAATCTTGTATCATGTAACTTGAACCTACGAGTGGCTATTACAAATTTATCATAAAATATATTTTTGATTGAGAAACGTTTGTAAAATCAGAAAATTGGTTAAGTTCCAAATAAAATACACAGATAACAACTACAAAGATTGTGCATTTGAAAGATAAGAGTGTATTTTCTGTTAAGTGTTGTATTTTGTGGTGCCAATATTTTTTTTTTATTTTTCTTATTTTCTTTTTTGTCCTTGGTGTTATTTGTCTATCTACGATTTTTGTTATACGATATTCTCATTTTATAATTTGATATACAACCTTACTATTAAATTATATCACATTGTGGTTATGTTAGGTGCTGTCAATTTGTTAAACACATATTAAGGTGTAACAAACAAGCATTAATTTTCTAGATTTGCATGACTTATAAATTGAGCGAGAACAGTTGCGTCGAAAGAGTAAACGTCTCGTGCTATGCATACCAAGTCAAAATGACAGAATCGTTAAATATTATTAAAAAAAAAAAATACTCGATTTATTTCACTTGACTGGGCGGATTTAGCCGGTTCGCTCGTGATAAAAGTCTATCTATAGATAGGTGTTTGAGGATAAACTCATCAATGAAGCGTCCAGTCATTCTTTTGTAAATTCCTTTGATTTTACTGATAAGTGATTAGAAATCAGTAATATTTATAACGGTCATCATCCTAATCACACACATCTTGCAATAGACTGTCCTTATGCAAATTAAAACGCAAGCTCCGCCAGATCAGTTGAAATAACATTGGTAATGCAGTTCAAACGACTTTACATGTATTCAAAGATCTGAGATCGCGGAAAGTTGTCGCTAATGAGTTGCGAGAACGATATATCGTTCGACCAATTAACGAGGATGACCTTGAACTAATGTAAAGTTCATTTCAGTCATTTTCCCTCTTATAATTCTGTTGCAACGGTCGGTGTAAAAGGACTATTTTCAACTTAGTTCGTGCTTATGTTGTACTGTAACACCTCTGTCCTAGGTTAGGGAGAGGGTTGGAATTCCGCTAACATGTTTAACGCCACCACATTCTGTATGTATGTGCCTGTCCTAAGTCAGGAGCATGTAATTTAGTGGTTGTCGTTTGTTTATGTGTTACATATTTGGTTTTTTTTTCGTTCGTTTTTGTACATAAATAAGGCCGTTAGTTTTCTCGTTTGAATTGTTTTACATTTGTCATTTTTGGGCATTTTATAGCTGACTATGCAGTATTGGATTTACTCATTTTGAAAACCGTACGGTGACCCATAGTAGTTAATTTCTGTGTCATTTGGTCTCTTTTGGAGAGTTGTCTCATTAGCAATCATATCACATCTTTTTTTATACACTCTATTGATGAAGTCTGTGTAGTCTGAACATAACCACGCAATTTATATAATAATCAAGCAATGGAACAGAGGGAATATAATTATGTCACTGCTGCAAAATTAAAAATAAAAAAGTGTGAAAATCTGTGTTTAATATACAATATAATAGTTGATAATAACTTTTTAAAAGTTTAGATGTAAGAAACAGCCATACTGACTGCAACATAGATAATATCATTTGCTGAATGGGCAAAAGACACCATTGAAAAATTAAGAATAAAAAAGTGTGAAAATCTGTGTTTAATATACAATATAATAGTTGATAATAACTTTTTAAAAGTTTAGATGTAAGAAACAGCAATACTGACTGTAACATAGATAATATCATTTGCTGAATGGGAAAAAGACACCATTGAAATGTAGACATCCACAGAGCATGTACATGTATCAATATTTATTTAAAATTCAAATGTTTTCATGAATATTTTCAAATTAAGTGAATTTTCACCTACCGATTTTGCACGATGAATGAAGATCTGTACCCTGTAGGGTATCTGAAACTGAAGATAAAACAATCAATTAAGGAATAACAATCATTCGATGCATATGGCATTGATTTTCCTACGTCTACTGCATTTTAAAGTAAATACATACCGGTCAACACAACAAACGGTGCCAAAATCCTTTAATCCTTATGTTTTTGTTACATCTTTTCACTTTGTACACGTAAGTTTAATATGATATATCATGTGTATGCATTAAATCTTTGCAGTAAATTAATGCATTTTACCCCCGTTCCGCGCAGTTTTTATCTCTTCATCCAGTCTATAAGGTGTAAACATTATTAAAAAATCCAAAAATGTAAATGAAAAAGGAAAATCCATAAAAGCAACAAACCAAAATGCAAGCCAACCAATAGAACGATTGGTAAACAACAGATATATTTCTGACTCGGTACAGCCTTTTTCCAAATCTCAAGTCGGATAGTTATAACTTTGAATGGTAATCTATGCATGCAATTTATGCGAGTGCCTATTTGAAAATAAGGCAAGTTCTACTTGAAATACCCTCTTTGAATAAATAATGTTTTTATTATTTTTATGTGACAAGACTCTATCACTGTTGTGTTGATGCTCTGCTGGATACATTCATTTTTCTGACCAACTGAGGTTTGTGTCCAGTCAACTGTAAAAATGAAATGATATTGTCTTCCTAAATCAGGGACAGCATAATGTTAATTTCAACAACGAGAAAATAGGATAATAAAGACAGGCAGAGCTTTACTGTTATTCACAGAATTTCAAGACGTTTAAAGAAATGGAATTTTTGGAAAATAAATCAAAAGCAAGGCCTTATAATTTTGAATGTATAATTAATTGCAGGAAAAATCTCCTGTTGCATTCAGTTATTGATGATTGCTTGTGATGATATAGTCATCACCTGTGGTATGCATTGTCAAATATAGATTTGTTTAACATAAATTAAAGGCGTACGATACAGAAGAGATCTGGGATTCATTTCTCTAAATGATATATGCATCATTGCTAATTACATTAGAAGGACCATTGGAACGGATAGCCTATATAAGTTTCTCTGATTATAGATATAAGAAAATGTGATATTAGTACCAAGGATACAACTTTCCATCCAAGTCAAAATTTGTAAAAGAAAAACAATTATAGTTCAAAGTACGGTCTCCAACACGGAGCATTGGCTCAAACTGAATAGTAAGCTATAAAGGGCCCCACACCATATTTAAAATGTAAGCCTTAATTTTTGAATTACATCATGTACATGCTAGAATTTTGGATATTTACAATTGTGAATTAGTTTACAATAAAATATATTGTATTTTACCTGATGTCTGCTGGCATGCAACATATTGAATTTTCGTTTCAATGGTCTTAAGTGCGTCAAAATTTTCAACATGAACTACATACTGTTTGTCGCTCGCAATTTTCTCTAGTTCGAGTATGTCTGTCCCAGAACCAATTCCGACGGAAATCACCTGTGCTCTTAACAGATGAAGATCTTCTGCTGCTTTTTTGGTCGCACTTTGATCATTTGACTTTCCGTCTGTTAAAATGATTACGATTTTTAAAAAGTTAGGCCGTCCACCATTTGCAGAAAGAAAAGAATATTGTCTTACAAAGTCTAATGCTAAGTGCGTATACGTGTTTCCTTCTTTGTACGTAATATTTTTTAGTGCATTCACGAGGCCTTGTTTGTTCATATATTTATTCAGCCAAAATTCATTGTTAACTGCAGTTGCAAATGTAACTACACTAAATTGATTTTTAGTGGAACCGATGGAAAACCTGTTTACAAAATCTTTAACGAAGTCAATCTGCTTTTGGAAATTCGATTTTCCAACACTTCCAGATGAATCAATTAACAACACTATATCTGCTTTAATTGGACAATCTGTAAACAGTAAACATTCAATAGAAACACAGTATGATAAAATTTGTTTTGACTTATTGTCTATTTTTCATATAGGTGAATAATAGATGAATTATATATTTAATAATAACATTGACCTTCGTCGAATATACAAGTTTATTCTGACAAAACATTTTGAGGATATTCCGTCGGATTGAAACGATAAATGGCCGACCCGTGTTAAGAGAGAGCACTGTTTTCTGTTTCTGTTTAATTTGTCTGAAATATTACTGCATTGATTCTTTCAAACATTTATATAGAAAAACAAAAAGAATAAACGAACAAAACCTCCAATTAGCAATGCATAGATGTTTCAATAAAACTGATACGTTCTCAAGGCATACGTTAAATAAATATACTTTCGTTGACCTATATTGAAGGAGTTCATTTTGTCATATTTCACGATTTGTGCCCATAATTTTACGAACAATTCTTTTTTTACCTAACTCTGTGACCAAGCCCAGTTACTGTAGGTATTGCTTGACAGTTGAACATATATTGGTACAGAGCATGTTGATAATTATATTTTGGCACTGCAAAGGGTCTTTCTTATCTGAAGTTATTGATATTGTCTTTACACTTATTTCATTGGATGGATATTTGTTGATATATACGTTTGGTAACACATTCGGTCTTTAATTTTAGAAAGTCGTGACACCTCTCGTTGTGTTATAAAACAAGAAAATTCTTCAAATTATGCAATATTTATAACCAAACGGAAGCAATATTAGTCATTGCAACTCTTGGGTTAGTTCTTATATAACTAAAAATCCGTTATATCATAATGCAACATTTATTTCGTGCATCTTATGGTACAGCTTCATATTTTAATGATATCGTCTTTTTGTTATTTAAGAAATAATTCATGGAAGCCATAGATTGTTGGAAATTTACACATGGCCTGGGCCGTGATATTCAAATTTTATCCGGAGCGTTATTTCGATTCTAATAGGAGAAATACGGTCATAAAAAAACTGAAGCGAGGGTGGGTATGCTGTGTATGTGGCTGTTCTTTTTTACTCCCTGTTAGATAAAGCTCAATTATCTTTTTAAATATGTAACTTGCGTAGGTTATTTCGAGAATAACTGCTAGAAAAAAAAACTTTTTAATTCTTTAAGTTCTCAAACCTAACATTTGTCATTTTTTGATTTACATGTTTTTCTCGTAAGCTTCCGTCAAATCAAAAGTTGACATTTTCTAACTAAGGAGCCGCCATGTTGACTTGCTGAAATGGGTAAATATGCGAATAATGCAATAGAATAAAAAACAAAACAAAACCTACCTCAAAAAATCAGTTTTAATACAATATCATACGAATTCCGATGGTTCACGTAACAGAAAAAGTTTAGCGGTTTCATTTGTATGACGTCATGTTTTGAAATGACTTAAATGCGCCAAAAAGATTAATAGACTTTCGTGGAATTTTATTTAATTTTTATTTTGTTGATTTCTCCGAGCTCTTGTGCATTACTTCTTTTTATTATGCATACGAATAAGAATAAAAGTTATTTTGTCTTTTTTAACTGCACTTTTTAAAACAATAAAATCGGAAAAGGATCTGCAAATAGGTTCCAATACATGTAGATTTACGTGGGAAGTAAATTGTAACAGCCGTTATTATGCATATCTCTGAGTCTGCGCTAAGTATATTATATCGAGAATTTTATCACAGTGTTGTTTACAAAGCTAAAGAAGCACGCCATATTAGAATTTTCTCTAGTCTAACGAGTGTCACAAAAGAATATGAAACCAAGTCGTATTTGAATCAATAAGGACCACCTCCAGTCAAAGCAATGCATTGGATATGCATATATATTGAGAGAAATAACGAATTCGCCATCCAAATTAATGAGATAATCTACTAAAGTGAAAATGCAAAGAACTTGTATTTAAGTTTTACTGAAAGAAATAAATATCTCATTTTAAAAAGAAATTGGTGGCACTGCTCTCATTAAAGCTATTTATTTAGTGGAATCTTACTTTGGACGCATTAAATTATTAAACGTGTTGTTTTCATTTTTTTAACAATAAACCAGCTATAATCACTATATATATATATATTTAAATTTCATCCATGCTCTGACGAAGTCCATGAGTATTTTTCAAAACTTGTGAAAACTATTAATACGGACCAGAAAGATCAAGCTAAAACAATTATTATCGATATTGAAGACGTTTTAAATCATGAATACTGTATATATGACTTAATACTTTAGTTCTGATTAAATAACTTACATGTACTTTGCTCTGCAAAATGTAACAATACTGTCGAAATCAAAAATGTAAACATCCACATGCTTGCTTTAAACGAATATAGGAAATGGTGTTCGAAATGAAAAGTAAGCATGTATATTAGAGTTCTGGGGAAGAAAAAACGTCTTCATATCTATAGTAAATATATAAACGATTAACTTTGAAGCTTCGGATTTCAACTAAGGCCGTTTTTTTTCATACTAGGGTTCTCAATATCCTTGGCACTAATGTTAATTCTATTTGTTTAGATAATTTGAATTAATCATTTAAAAAAAATATATATATAACATTGAAAAACATTGAGATTGCAGTCTATTACGTATTGATTTTATTTATTATGACATTTATCTTAAGAGTTATCAAAAATTGAAGTTATGGCACGGGTTAACATAATTCTAACTTTTCTATTTAAATGAAAGTTATAAGTAAGTAACTTTGAAGATTTGGGTTTAACTTAAGAATATTATTTCCTATACCAGGTTTCCTTATATCCATGGCATTGATTTTACTTTCATTTGTTTTGATAATAAGAATTAATTATTTTTAAAAACATGTATATCATTGCAAAATAGAGATTGAAGTCGTTTAGATATTGATTTTTATTTAATCTGAGTTCGTCTTGAGAGTTATTGAAAATTGAGATTATGTTACGGGTTGACCTATTTCTAACGTTCCTATTTAAAAGAAAAAAATTGAAGGCTTACGGTGAACTAATTTAAAATATATAATATTCTTTAAATCTAAACTGAGCAATTTTATGAATGCGATGTTTCGTTACCAGACTTAAAAATAAGACAAAAAAAAAAACGAAATACGAGGGAAATTCAAAATGAAATGTCTCTAATCAAATGGAAAAATCAAAGTTTAAACATATCACACGATTGGGTAACAAATGTCATATTCCTGAATTAGTACAGGCATTTTCATATGAAGAAAATGGTTTTTTATTCTTGGTTTTATAGCTAGCTAAACCTCTCATCTTAATGACAGTCGTATAAAAAACACCATTATATTGACAGCAATGTGTGAACAAAAAAATATTATGATCTAAAGTTGATTATTTCTGTGTCATTTGATTCTTGTGGAGAGTTCGGCATGGTTATAGTAAGGCTAGTATTATTCAACCAGTTAAGTTTTCGCTCAAATGGGTTATGGAAAATACAGGTTAACAGATTAATTCGGCGCTAAAAATGGGCTCTAATGTCGGCGCTAAAATGTCCTCTAGTAGTTTATTTTTTTTCGCTCAAATGTCCTGCGACCGGAGAGTTGTCTCATTGACAATCATACCACATCTTCCTTTTTTATAAATCTTCTTTTTAATAAACAGACATAATATTTATAAAATTAGGGGTACAGCAGTGTTATTATCTGAATCACTATGAAAACTAACTAACATGTCAACAAAGAAAAACATAAATGTATATAGTCAAAGCAAACGAGCAAACACGAATGACAAAAATACAAAAAATACCATAGCAAAATCATACAACGACGGAAAGTATTAGTACCGAGCCGCGTCAAATAGGAATTATAAAAAATAAACAGTAAAAGTAATACTTTACAAAGACAAATAAAAGAAAACTATAACACGTACGAAGTTGATACGGAATATTTATCAACGAGGTCTTGGTATCTTCCGATGAATGTATTTAGAAAAAGGTCGAGACGTTCCTTGATATATAATCCAAGTTCATCAACTCTCTAATCAGAATCTAGCGACGTTTAACAAAGTACGAGTAGCAGCTTCAAACACTTGAATTACGAATAAGTTTGAAATTGTATATCCGATATGCAGGTGAGGTTAGTATGTTGCCAAAAAGGCGGGGGAAAATAATTTCAAAATTAAAATCGGTATGGTTCAATCTCATGAGATTGGGTATGGTTGTCATGAATTCTGGTACTAAGGAATTGACCTTCTATGGAAAATTAAAGGTAAAAATTTAAATGGAAACCGTGGCTGTTGTTTCTCTAATTTCAAGTTCTAGTGGACAAATAAATGGAACCCAATCACAAACGTTTTGATGGTTTATAGAAAAAACATCACCAATATACCTGCATGCGAAACTAAATTGTCAGGCATGTTTTATCTTCTCGTTTTCGACAACTGTCTGAAGAAACTCCGACTCTTAAGAAAATAAAAAGAGTCAAGAGAGAAGAGGCGCGCAATTCGTTCCCATACGAATGCCGACAATTTGTTAAAATGTTCTCCCTCCAGATTCAACAAATATGTTGTAAATACTAAATTCCAGTATTCTGATTGCTTGTTAATATGTTACTATACTATGTAAACTATGTTTTACCTTCTGTTCACTATTTACCAAATATGCCGTTTGGTATCCCAAATTAATAGATTGATAACGTATGCTACTATTTGTATGTTGGAAAGCATGGAGAATAATTTATTTTAGACCTTCTTTTACAATTTCACATGGGGAATTAATATCAGCGAAAGATCGAGATTTAGAGTTTTTTTCGAACCCACATGTACATATATTCATTACCACATATGTAATAGAATGGAGAATCTACAGGTATAAAACACATACGCCTCTCGCTGTGCCCTTTGAATATCCGAAACATGCTGATTAACAAGTTAAGTGGGACTTCCGATTCTTAAACTGAGTACACAGAACACTGTATTATCATAACATATAAGTGCATGACCAAAAGCAAAAAATGACAATGTAAGTCGCTGAACAAAAACATTTTCTCATTAATCAAAGTTGATATCGAATTTTGATGTACATAAGATATAATGAGTATGTATGTTTAGATATTAAAGATAATTTATATATAAGAGGATACATAGAATAATCAATATACAAATATTTGTAATGATACACTTTTCAAAAGTATTTGGCACAAACTTTATTTATTGTCATACTGTAAAAGATTCTGATATATGAACCTTTTGTGGAACAGACAAATTAACAATGCAGACGTGCATATGGCTGATATTAAAAAGGCTTATTGTACATAGTAAGTTGTTTTAGCATGTCTCAAGTCAGGAACCTGTAATGCAGGAATTCTATTATATTCGTTTTTCGTGGGTTTTGTCTGGTGTACTAAACTATAATCCTCATTCCTTTGGTAACTATTTACACCACTGGGTCGATGCCACTGCTAGTGGACGTTTCGTCCCCGAGGGTATCACCAACCCAGTAGTCAACATTTCGGTGTTGACATGAATATCAATAGTGTGTTTTTTTTGTGTTTTTTTTTTATAAATTTCCTGTTTACAAAACTTTGAATTTTTCGAAAACTAAGGATTTTTTTTTATCCCACTCATAGATTACCTTAGCCGTATTTGGCAAAACTTTTTTGAATTTTGGATCCTCATTGCTCTTCAACTTTGTACTTGTTTCACTGATGATTCTAATGTAGACGAAACGCGCGTCTGACGTACTAAGTTATAATCCTGGTACTTTTGATAACTATTAAGGCTTTTTCGTCAAGTCATCTGCAAATATCGTATTGATATGTGATGGCTAGTTTGAAAGCTGAGACATTGAACACTTGTGATTTAACTTTGAGGAAGGAAATGTCATTAACTTTCACATTTTTGTACTCACCAAAAGACTTTGTGTACTGCCTTTTCGGTAAGTAAAATATCCCCTTTTCACAAAGTTAATCATGGAAATGTATTAACAAATATTAAATCACTCCCAAGTTTTCATATTTTTATTCTATGATATTTAGCCTCTAGAGAAGCGCACATTGTTTAATAAACAAACAGAACACTTACACTGGAGAACGAGAAAGATTACGATAAACAAATGTGAATATAATTTACATTTAGACAAACTGGCTTTATAGTCGCCGTCACGTAACATTGGTACCATGTTTTTGGTTGAAAAATTTTAAACTTACAACCGCATTCATTCGAGATGACGTTTTTCGATTATGCCCGCGTCACACTGTCCCGATTTTTACGCCGATGGCAACACGATTATGGAACTTTTCAAAATCGGGACTGATCGTATCCAGATCGGGCTATTCGTAGTGTCATCTTTAACCATCGTAGAACCATCGGCCACTTTTTCTAGCCTTCGGGGACAACTTCGGGAAGGGTTCTAAATTTTTTAACATGTTAAAAAATCCCCGAAGGTGCGTCCGATGTTTATAGTTTTGAGTTCGTATCACCATCCTCACCATCGTAATGTCACCGGGAATGCATCTTTGAACATCGTATTGCATTCGTGTTTCCATCGTTTCCATCGGGCAGTTTTGACATTACGATGTCTACACGAATGAATCACGAAGCTAACCGGAGGTCTTACGATGGCAACACGACTTCGTGAAGACCTCGTAATCCCGTCGTGATGCCATCGAATAAAAGTACGAAGGTGACAAGATGGAACTACGACGGCAATAAATCCAGCTAAATGTAAGTTAATTTTCGCGCTTAAATTCATTTAAAGTGCAATGCTTGATATGCACTGGTCAGTGTAATACGACAGTTATTATATGAGGTCCATGTTTTGTGAACGTCTTTCTTAAGTTAAGAAAGACGTTCACAAAACATGGACCTCATATCATATGATTCTATGAGAACAAGAAAGGCGACAGCGGTGTTTCTATTAATTCAAATGGAACAAGAAGAGCAGGTATTACAGGCTCAAGATTTACTTTTACAAATAAAATATTATTTTTTTGTCAATTTTTCATATCAAATAACATAATAAAAACCATAAACGCGCCTCGTTTACCAACACTGAAGGTACACGTATATAAGGAAACCAACTTTTTCTTCATTATTCTGATTTTTTATGTATCGTTTGAGTTGTTGTCCCACGAATGTTTACTCCATAAACATTTTGTTTTTTATATGTCATATTTTGCCGCATTTGTTGCTTTCCCCACATCCTTCCTTTAGTCTATATTATTATGATATTCTCCTGGAAAGAGCTCTTTTTGAATTAAAGGGATCAACGAACCCATTACCTTACCTTTAAGATAGATCAGTAAACATAGGCATAATTATGGGTGATTATTCAGACTAGTGCACATATTTTACAGTTCAAACAAGGCAATGCTGAGCGTGGCATCCCCTCGTATGTAACATATTGGGGACAAATATGGACACTATATTTGTATATGACACATGCAGAAAATGGTAAATTGAATACACATATTTGATACATAAACTATTTTTTTTAGAAATCAACCAAATTATTCAGTAACTGGAAATACCCACGGTCTTCCGTCTTATGATTAAACCAAAAATTAAATGTACAATATAATATATATTCAATATTGATCAAACAATTTAAAACGCGTGAAGCCTTCGGCATATAATTTAAATGCATCGTAAGCTGTACACGACGTCTTTTAGACATCGTATTGCCATCGCGTCATCATCGTAATCCATCGTGTAGCCTTCGTGATCCATCTTGTAGGCTTCGGCTGAGATATGAAGCTCAAATACCGTCTTCGGTTAACCTTCGTATGTCCATCTTTTGCTATCGTATATACTTTCGGCACCCTCGTATAGACTTCGTTATTCATAGTACTTGCTTCGGTCACTTTTGGGTATTTTAACGAGATCGGGACCAACTTCGTACGAACTTACAATTTTCGTATTCGGGTGTTCATCGTATATAAAAATCGGGACAGTGTGACGCGGGCATTAACGGAATCAAATATCATTCCCAAAACAACTACTGTTTCACCTTTTATTGTGTTTGCACTGTATAATCCTGACCTTCACATAATCATAGATTACTTTGTGTGATGGAATCCGACATTTGTTATTACCGGAAGTGTTGCCGTGGAGTTCCACGTGCTGTCTATTTTCTTGTGTCTCTCGGAGCTTTTCATCATCTTTATGCAAAAAGCGCGGGAAATTGTATCATCAATGACAAGGATATTACCGGAGAGTAAGGAATGTAATGTAAATGAGAGGTCCTCATAGAAATCAAGAAGGCGGTTTTACAATGTAAATGATCTTGAAAAATGTGAAGGTCAGGTCTATACAGTGCAAACAAAATAAAAGGTAGGACAGTAGTAGATATTTAGATAGGATGTTTATTCCCCTAATTGAAAAACATTATCTCGAGTGAACGCGGCTGATATATAAAAAAAATTTGACAAAAACAATTGTGCCAATTTTACGTGACGACGACTATATAGGTCATTCAACACGGAGTTTTGGCTCACACTGATACGTTTTGTTTTATTTAGTTCTTGGCCATAAAAATACAATATTGTGACAAAAAGGGTTTTTGATGCAGTAAATAAAGACAAGTGCTTTGTTTTTTTAAATATGTTGATATAAATGTCATCATCTGTTGTTTTCTGAAGTATTGTTTGTACATTTTACCTTTAAAACATATGAGATCAATATATAAGAGGGTTGTGTAGCCGTTAAAACTTGTTTAATCCATATATGTTTAGTGCCTTAAAATGCAAACAATTCTCATTTTTTTCGTGCACACATTACTCAAAAATAATGTGAAAGTTGATAAATAAATCTAGTGATTAAATATGTAATTTTGTGCATAAAAGGAAGATCTGTAAAAATCATTGCTGATAAGTAGTCAAAAGTTAATCGATCTTTCTTTTCTTCATAAAAGTCATAAAAGTTTGATCTCATATTACTATTTTATTATTATCAAAATAAATTATGCAATAATTACAACATAACATCACAGAAGACATTCGATTTTTTGGAGAAATAAAATAACATCGCAATACGTAATATAATCTGACAATATAGACACTAAATAATATCATCATCTGAAATTTATACAACAGATTTTCTATCATTACAGTCATTGATTTAAGTATCGCTTAAATTTTGAATTTAAAGAAAATCATGGAGCAGATGTTAAATGAATTCAGCAAAATGCTTCAGTAGTTTATTTTGACTTCTTAACCTCTGTTATTCTCTTAGAGAAACATTCAAACTATTGTTTAATTGGCGTATTGAAGCATGACATAAGCAACACGACGGGTCCCACATGTGAAGCAGGATCTGCTTACCCTTCCGGAGCATTTGAGATCACCCCTAGTTTTTGGTGGGATTCGTGTTGCTTATTCTTTAGTTTTCTATGTTGTGTCATGTGTTCTATTGTTTGTCTGTTTGTCTTCTTTCATTTTTAGTCAAGTGTTGTCAGTTTATTTTCGATTTATGCGTTGGACTGTCCCTCTGGTATCTTTCGTCTCTCTTTTACATCACTAGGGTTTTCAGAAATTAAATTAAGCTTCAGATCTATTGATGAGGCCTTTTCAGAATGTATCAACATATTTATATCTCTATATTCGTTATTATTAGTGCCATGTTCCTGTACCAAACAGTAAATTTGATATTCAAAAAAGACATGTTATTGATAATGGTTATCCAAAGCTTTATTTTATTTAAAAAAATCATTATAAAAGTTTATTATTGAATTTTGATTCCAACTGTAAGAAATCGACATATGACCTATATATATATATTCAGTGGTCAGTGCTTCGGTACAGATATAATTAATTACATACTAGCATTCGTTTTCAAAATTCTTCTTTCATAAATTAAGATATTATTAAGAAACTAAAAAAAAACCTTTGACAAAGGAGAACCGAACAATAGGGACATCCAAACTCATAAGTCGAAAATTAAATGACAACTCTATTGCAATAAAAGAACAAGACAAAAAGATATCAACAGTATTATGAACACAACATAATAAACTATAGACTGAGCAAAGTTTAACTAAAATGAACATGCATATTATGTTTAGGTTCTTTGTGATCATATTGTTGATTACGTTGTATCGTATTTACGCTTTCTTTGCCTCCAAACGTTTTTCATTTATTGACATTGTCGATCTGGTAAGCATCTTGTAAAAAGGGTCGACAGATACCAGAGGGACATTCAAAATCATAGATCAAAAATAAACTGACAACGGCATGGCTAAACAATACAAAACACAAAAGTTCACAAAACATAACATAAAAAATTAAGACTAAGCAACACTTACCCCTCTAAAATTGGGGGTGATCGCAGGTGCTCCCGAAGGGGAGGGCATATCCTACTCCACATGTGACGCATTGTAATCCATAACTCATACCGGTCGCTTTACAAGTTTATCATAGAAACAATAGCAACAATTG
Organism: Mytilus edulis; assembly: GCF_963676685.1. Lineage (NCBI taxonomy): Eukaryota > Metazoa > Mollusca > Bivalvia > Mytilida > Mytilidae > Mytilus > Mytilus edulis. The sequence goes on along the minus strand of NC_092344.1, from coordinate 37,398,377 downwards.
CATGTTCATGACACGGCCATATGTATTTATCTACAACAATAGTTTGCTATATTTTTCAAACAAAACTATGTTTTGTTTTCTTTCAAAAAGTATTCTAAGGCTTTTCAATTGGATCTTAGCAATCCATATGTTGAAAGGCTCATTTCTATTGATATATAGTCTGGATAAAGTTTGTTTATTTGGTAATAGATTTCACGTCGGTTGTCTTTTTTTCTCTCCAATTGTGAAAATATATAACATTTTTTAACATTTTAATGTAATTAAAATATATAACAAGTTGTTGGACAAAACAAACCTTTTATATCACCAGAAAATGAGAACGCTTCTCAACAGAATAATGCATAAGAAACCTATAGCAGTTCTGTGTCTATCGACGCAAAGTTCATTAAAATACTACCAGAAATGTGCAGGTGACGACCACTCTCCTATGTACCTTTCGTAAATTCTAAAATTGTATGAAACAAAACTGGAAAAAAATCACATTTTATTGTGTGGATTCCTGTGAAAACGACATATGATGATATGTTTATAAGATAATTATAAGGAGGTAAAATTATTAAAATATTAACAGTACGAACAATGTATTGCAATGTGAGTTTGCTTGTTACACTTTTCCACATATTTTATATTTCAACTCTTTTTATACAGTGTGATAGTCATATGAGCTTTGCTCCTCGTTGAAGGCCGTGTGGTGACACTATAGTTGTTAATTTCTGTGTCATTTTGGTCTCTTGTAGAGAGTAATCTCATTGACAATCATACCCCACCTTCTATATAAACTGTTGGTTGGTTTTTCACTTTTAATTTTTTTTATAACTAAATAGTTAGGTGTTTATTCTTTTGCAAAAGCACCACCAAAATGGACGGCTCTAATATCACATAAATATATAATAAGTACATATCTATCTTTGACATCATGACTTTTGATTTTTTTTACTAGTATATCTTCTTTAATCTTACTATGATATTTTATTTCTATTTATGTATTTCAAATATTCAACATATAATGATTTCTGCAGACAAATTGGAGCGCACATGCATATTTAATATACTCATCGGAAGTAATACAGAATTTATTAAGTTATAATGTAATATTTCAAAAATCCAGTTCATTTACTGTTCTGATAGGCTTTTCTTTATTTAATGTAGAAGATACTTTTCTTTTCTTGCGCTCTTCTGTCGAGATATTCAAAGTTATATACCAGCATAATTTAAACATGAACCCAAGAACGAGGCAGCTCCCAAATCCTATTAAAATCCAAATCCAAAAATCTGCAAAAGAGATCGTTTTAGATATACATGTCAATAATTGAAAATTAGGAACAAATTAGCGCAGAATGGTATCACACAGTCAGTGGTCAAAAACGAAAGAACATATTTCTCATGATGAAATGCTTCGAGTTTTCACCCATGGTTTCACTCAATATCTAATATTTTAATTAAAGGGGATCATTTATACGCAGAACTACAGTTATCACAAAGTATTAATTACAGTTTTATGACGACTCATATCTTCGTGCCTTTATCTAACTAATTGGTTGGTTTTTTTTTACATATTTTGTTTGTTCATTTGCTTTTGTCGTTCAGATTACACGTACTAGTACCAATTTGCTAAACTTGTCATTCAGGAGCATATTCATTTATTTTCCTATTGATCTTTAATCCATTTGGCAAATTCGATCGAGTACGCATCATGTATCTGTCGCTATTAAATTCTATATAGAAAAAAAAATGCTACAAAGAACGGTCGCTAAATCCAAAACTAAATTATAGCCTTAAGTACAAACGCAAATAAAGACAATAAAAACTTACACTTTAAATTATAGAGTGTATTTTCTGTTCAAAGATGTGTGATTTGGTTTGAACATGTGTTTCTCACTTCTTTTGTGTTTATGTTATGAACTAAGGCAACAGTAGAGAACTAAAAATGTTATTGTACTATATATAATGTTATTTGAACAAACATTCATTCTATCTAAAGACCTAACTGCACTAGAAATTGTAAAAAAATCATTGCTTTAATGGACAAAAAATAATATTAAAATGGACGATATACACTCAATGATAAATTATCCTCAATTATTTCATATTAAGTAGTTTTCGCTTACCGATTTTGCATAATGAATGAAGATCTGTATCTTCCCAGGTATCTAGAAATAAAGATAACGCAAATACTTATGGTAGAACGACCTTGATGATGTACAAATTTCACCATGTAATGCATGTAAAAGTTATATCATATTGGAAAAATCTTCAAATATTAAAAAAAATCATCACTTTTAAAAAATCTTTTTGTGGTCTTTCATTTTTGTGCATATAGTTTAGGGGTAAATTAATGCATATGAACCGTTGATTCGAAAAAAAAACATGATTAATCTCAATATTCAAACTATCGTGTGCAAACAAGTTTTGAAATTTTCCTGAAGGTTATTAAAAAAGGGGAGATTCAAAAACTGGCCTGGCAAAACCAATTGCTTGACTTTATCAATTTGTTTTAACGGAACTTGGTAAAGCCATTTCCCGAACATCCCTCACACGAACGTATTTGCATGTTGTAGCTGTATTATAAAAGTAGACTTTTGGGTACGCTATCCTCCGTAGAAAAGGAGTACTGTATTGGCTCCATATTATTTACATATCGATCAAACTTATCACACCTGGTGAACAGTCTAGTCGAAAGAATCCGATTTATTATTTGTTTTTACATTTTTCATTATTGTAGAATAACGTTACAAATGGTTATAATAAAAGATAAGTCACATGCAAGGAATCGAATTTGAATATTGAATTATAAATTGCCAGGAAACTCTAATGTTAAATTCAATTTATTATAATGCGTTCGTGATTTGTACCCGTCACCTGCATCATGCATTGCCAAATAGAAATTTTTGATACAGAAGACAAACTTATATTTAAAACATCCGCTATCTCACTCAGCACACGGGTTAACGTATACGATGCCGGAGATATTTTTATTGAAATGTCTTTGGTTATTGAAAGCAAATTTAAAGCTTTTTATGTATTCCTAAATTGTGAAAAGAGAAATATACCTTCGTGTATAATTGCTGGCGATATTTCAATTTGATTTTCGCAAGCTAAAACACAACATTCATAGATATAAAACGATGAGGTATGTGTGACAAGTCATAATTAGTAAATGTAACCAATTTTAGGTCAAAGCAAGGTCTTTTAAAAACACTGACCCTTAGCTCACACCAAACAGCATGCTATAGAAGACCCCAAAAATGACTAGTGTAAAACCATTCAAACGGGAAAAAACAACGGTCTAATCTATATAAAAACGTTAAACGAGAAACACTTATGAACCACATATCAAACGACAACCACTGAACATCAGGTTCCTGACTTAGGACAGGTGCAAACAAACTCCCCTGGTTTAAACGTTTTGATAGTTACCAACCTTCACACTTAACTGTGAAAATAGTGTTACATCACAACATAGAAAGACACACTATAAAATATCAATTGAAATGGCTTATTATATGAATGTTCATTCGGAAAAAAAATAATAACACAACAACGAAATTAAAAGAGAAATGTGTACCCATGTGTTTTTGTAAAGTGTTTCTCGTTTTGGCCTGAAAATAATTCTCTATTAATAGTGACGTTTGAATGCGATTGAAAATGAAAATTATACTGGTCATAAGATTGGTTATATGAAAAAAAATCGTAGTCAATTGTCTTGCCTCTACAAATTCATTCAAAAAAAGCGTGTACTACAGATACAGCAATCTGAAAGCAGAACAAAGCAGTTTGCAACATGAAAATATAATTGCATATTTTCTTGTTATTTAAAATAAAAACATAAAAAAAGTTTGAAATTGTGAAGTTTCCATTCCCGTTTGTTACATCGCCGTGCAGTTATTCACGAAATTCCTAAAAACTTCTACAAATTTCTGTCGTAAGCTGTAACCGATAAATTGAATCCCACTAAAAAAAATTTACATGCTTAAATATAATGTTACCTGATGTTTGCTGACACGCAGCATTTTTAATTTGCGTTTCTATCATAGCAAGTTCGTCAAAATTTACAACCTTAACTACATTCTAATGGTCACTTGCGATTCCTGTTAGTTCTAGTATGTCTATCCCAGAGCCAATTCCGACCGAAATTACTTGTGCTCCTAACAAATGAAGTTGTTCTGCTCCTTCTTTGTCTGATCTGGGATCTGTGACTTTCCGTCAGTTAAAATGATAACGATTCTTTTTATGTTAGACCGTCCACCATTTGCAAAATGAAAAAAATGTTGTGTTACAAATTCTAGTGCTAAGTGAGTATTCGTGGCTCCTGGTCTATTCGCAATATTATCTATAGCATTTATGAGTCATTGTTTGTTCTGATATTCATTTAGACTAAATTCATTGTTAACTGTATCTGAAAATGTTACAACACTAAACTGAGTTCTAGTGTGACCAATAGAAAACCTGTTTACGAAGTCTTTAACGAAGTTAATCTGTTTTTTTGAAATGCAAAAGTCCAACACTTCTGGAGGAATCAAGTGCAAAAACTATATCCGCTTTGAGGTTAGCTTGGCAATCTTTAAAATAGAAACACTCCATTAAAACAGATAATTATAAATATAACGTTCAAATGATCATCTTTCTATATATAGAACTTCAAAAACATAAAATAATTTGCAACAGGTTTAATACGACAAAATCCGGTTGCATACAAAAATAGCTCGAAAAAAATATTCCCCTAACAGTTGTAGGTAATTGGACAGGATGAAACTTTACTCATGCTAAGTATTTCTATATTCGAAACACAAATGAATTATGCACTAATAGGGGAAAATCAATATTGGTATCAAACCTAATATGGGGAGCTGTAGTTGCACCTTACACCTTGTGAGTACTCTCATGTGTTAAAATTTCTTTCTATTTAAGTGAAATATTACCCAAAAAAAAATGAAATATTCTGAGTGGATTGAGTCTTCAAAACACATTTTATGAGAAAATATATAGAGACTATACCATGAATGTTAGTTGACAGAACAAGCCATACTTAGTATTCTGGGAGTTTTTCTCCTTATTTCTTATATTCTGCTATAATAGAAAAAAAATTCCTAAGAAATACTTTAAATTAATATATATAGTTATAAGAAAATGAAATTATTTTTAAAGCAGTAACAACAAATTAATCACTATCATAAATGAGTGAAATTACCCCATTATATTTATTTGTCGGCATGAACAGCTGACATTTTGAGGAAATGAGAGGTATGAATAGATAAAAAAAAAAAACTTATAAAGAAGACATAGAGGTCCATTGGTGTAATACCACCAAATAATGTTACGTCACATCTGGTTGCATTGGAAACTAGGTCGACAAAAATATTCCCTTGAATTTGACAGTAGTTGGTAATTACTGCTACATTTTATTGCAGTAAAACATTTCTGGGTCATACACATATATCTTGGGTATTTCAAAGCACCATTGATATTTTTATTTGGAGTTTCTAAAGAAAATTTTAAAACTTGATGTTACATGGTTACTTAAGATTGTACACAGGTTAAATAAGGAGGGAATTTGATTGGTTAGTTTACAGTGATGGTTATTTTCTTATATGCAATGAAATGTTTTGTGAATTTTTTTCTATAGTACTGGACAGTTCAATTTAAAAAAAACTAAATAAATACAATTCACGAGGAATTAAAAGTCAGCAATCATGAAGCTGCAACACAAATATATGAGATCAGCGCATGAATTTTTTAAAACAAAATGATGTTTGAATATTATAGACAACTTAACTCTTGAAAATTATATTCATAATTAACTGCTAACTGCATAGATAAACATAAATACTGCTAAAATAATTTACTTTGTTCTGCAAAACGTAAAAGTGTAAATAAAACAATAATTGGAAATGTCCACATGTTTGCTTTAAAACAATTTAAGAATTAATATTTGAAATATCAAGCTAGCATATTTATTAAACTATGGGATAAATATGTCCGACCTCATATTTGTACGAAGATATATGTAAGCAACCTTGAAGCCCCGGATTTATCTTAAACCCTTAATTACTCATACCAGAGTATACTGAAGCCGTAGCATTATTGTTAGTTTATCATGTTCGTTCGATTAAAAATTACTTTGTCCAAAATGTGAAAATTAATGAAAAGGTATGTAAAGTGATAACATTCAAAATGATAAAGTATTGATTTCAACTTATTTTGAGCCTTGTCCAGAAAGTAATTGGACTTTCAAGTTATGTTCTATATACTTTTCGACTATATATGACTATTAATCATTTACTTTCTAAATAGGGAGGCATAACAGAGATAAGAATTTTCAACAGTATTGATTTCAACTTATTTTGAGCCTTGTCCAGAAAGTAATTGGACTTTCAAGTTATGTTCTATATACTTTTCGACTATATATGACTATTAATCATTTACTTTCTAAATAGGGACGGCATAACAGAGATAAGAATTTCAACAATAAAAATGTTCGTGACAGTGAGTTAACATATCCAAATTACAATTACAAACAAAACACGCAATAAAAACAAAAATCAATGAACGTATTATACAACATTCTACACATTATAATTTATAATTGGTCAAATAAATGTCCTGTTGAATCTACTCAGTGAACATGTGTAACAGCAAACAAAATATACAAGTATATTAGTAAGGCTCAACTTAACATACCACATTCCTTGTTTGCATGCAAAAAATAATCGGTGGTGGGGGTGGGGTGAGTTGTAACGGTTAATCGAAACAAAGGGAACAACAAACAGCATTTTGTAAAATTAAATACCGAGCCTCTTACTTACAGGGAAAATCCCTTATGATATACATATACACGATAAAAAATTGGCTTCAAATATTTGACCACTTCAACTTGTATAACTTAAATGTTCTTATCTTGGAAATTTAAGCAGCTGCTCATTGACGTCTACAATTTTAAAACTTAATCAATGATGGGCGAAAGATACCAGAGGGACAGTCAAACTCATAGATCGAAAATAAACTGACAACGCCATGGCTAAAAAATAAAAAGACAAACAGACAAATAATAGTACACAAGATACAACATAGAAAACTAATGACTAAGGCCGTGTTCACACCAAACGCTTTGTACATTAAACATATTTATAATTAGTTTAATTTAATGTATTACTTGATTTATTTCACTTGACGGGGTGGGTTTTAACCGGTTCGCTAATAAAAGACAAGTCCATCTATAGACCGGTGTTTAGGGATAAACTCAACAAGGAAGTGTCCAGTTATTCGTCCCGTATCATACAATCAGTTCTTTTGTATATCCGTTTGATGACACTGATAGATGAACAAAAATTAATTTATAATTGTAACGGCAAGCGTCCTTATCACACACATCTTTAAATAGATTGTCCTTATGCAAATTAAAACGTAAGCTCCGCCCGATCATTAATAGTTATCCCATAAGGACGTGGTGTGTCAGTGTAAGATCACCCCGATGGCCGGAGGCCAGAGGGTGATCTAACACTGACACATCAAGTCCGAGTGGAATAACTATTTTACATCCCAGCTGTTTTAGATTAGACGAAAAACCATTTACAATTCATAAAATCTGGTTTAGAACGCCACACAACCATTACAATATACTTTATATCTTACTATATGATGTATACCCTTTATGACCCCCAAACACGATGAGTAGATATCAAACAATGTCAACTCGCCCCACTTGCCAATCGGCCCACACTATATCGCCACTTTATAAAAAAAAATCGCCCCACTCTTGTTTACCGACTCGCCCCACTTTTGAAAAAGTGTTAAATCAAATTGAACAATCAGTCTGAAAACTAACCTATTAACGAAAAAGGTTTAAACCCAACTGAATAAAAGTCTGACAACTCGCCCCACTTATAAAAAGATCTTGCTTCCTTTAAGTATGTCAAATTACTATTAGTTCGTATCCAGTCATCCTGGTGTAGTGGTTTGTGTCATGCCTTGATATGCTAAAGGTCTTGAGTTCGAATCCCAGCATATACACTGGATTTTTTTCTACGTGAATTTTGATAGATAGTCTTTACCGTATAATTAATTATAAGTTTCCCGCCAAAATGTTACAGAACATTAAAGGAAAGCATACATAACAAAGAATCTCACACATTCTACTGGGGTGATCTGGTAGGTGTGATCCGGCTAAGATCACCCCTGTTAGAACAAAGGAGCTGGGATGTAAGTTGAAATAACATCGGTAATACACTGGTTTCACATTAAAATTGTTCACATCTATACACCTGGTTTATGTACCTGTGCATCAGTTTTGTTCACACTTATAAACTATATGTCATTTAAATGTTCATTACATAGAATCGAATTAAAATTTCTTGGACATCTTTTCTAGCAGTGATAAAAGCCATTTTGATGATTTGCACCTATTTTAAAGATACTAAACATGTCGTGATTATCAGAGGCGGATAAAGGCATTTTTTTAAATGCATTGGGTTCCAAATATTGATCGTCCGAAAAAGGGGGTTCCAACTTCTGGAAACCGCCACTAATCACGCAATAAATTACGTAGGCTACAAACGAAGAAGAAGGATTGAGATGTTTAGAGTGTTTTAGTTATGTATTTATGAGTGAATCGTTAATTGACCAGTGGCAAATATTTCTGTATACGTCCAGTCAATTCGGGGAGACATTTTCAAATAAATTTTGTGTTTTGCCTTTGATGATGCTTTGAGTCTGGATTAGGGGTTCAGGGAATGACCATTCAACTAAAAAAAAAGGGGGTGTTTTTTTTTCCATAAAAAATATTCTGATTCTAAAATTGATCTTAATCCAGATTTTCCACATACCTTTAGTTATAGCTATGCGCGAAAAAAATTCTGTGTCGAACATGAAACCATAGCCCCCTTTCCGCGTGTGGTTAAATAGTTGCTCCCTAATAAGGATACTTCAAAGCTTTTTTGTATAAAACAAACCAATTAATATATCCAGTTTAGACAAATAATTCGTTAAAAAAACTACACAAATAATTGTTACAAATAATAATTTGATTAAAAAAGCGTTCTTCCTTAAATATACATGGTAAAATGCATGTTCTAAATATATTGTTTTGAGTACACTAACCCACACAAGTTCTACATTGACTATCGACTGCATGTAGACAAAACATGATTTAAACTACATGTAAACATTGAGTTTTATCAATTTGAACGTAATTGTGTTATGTTTACGTATGAATTACACTAACACAACACCGAGTTTATGTCAACGAGAAGACAGCCTTAGCAACACGAACCCCACCAAAACCTGGGGGTGATCTCAGGTGCTTTGAAAGGGTAAGTTGATTCTGTTCCACATGTGGCACCCGTCGTGTAGCTCATGATGTTACAAACCCGGTAAAAAGTATAATTTGGTAGGTCACATTCGTGGTGAAAAGGGAAGTGGATTGAAGTACGACATAAGGAACATATCCTACATCATCTGTGAAACGGATATTGCGTAACGGTCAACCAACTCATGGTGGCGTCCGTAAAATTTACGAAAGGATGATTTCAACTTCATCATGTTTAACTCTTGGTTTATTAGCTTCCTTGTGAGTAGCACAACCCTCTATCAAGGAAACATGACAGAAAATACAAGCACGGTAATAATCCATAGTAGGCATGTTAATCCTTTAAATTTTTATTGAACAAATGACCAAAACTAAATTCGATTTTATAAGATCAGCTAAAAAACATTTCTCTAAATATTCAAAAGAGACCCTTAAAATAGGGAATAATGGGATATATGGGTATATAATAATGAGCGTCACGAATTAGTATGATGTTTATCTTGTTTACGTCATGTATCTATGATGAGTATTTGACACAGAACGTTCAGAAACCAACAATCAATCAATCTGTGATGGGTTTTTTAATGTCACAGCAATCGAATAACATAAAAGAGGGGCGAAAATTACAGAGGGGTATTCAAACTCATATATAGAAAATAAACTGACAACGCCATGGCTAAAAAAAAATACAAACAGACATATACTAGTAATACTAAGCAAGACACAACATAGAAAACTGAAGACTAAGCAACACGAACTCCACCAAAACAGGAGATGATATCAGATGCTCAGGAAGGGTAAGCAGATCGATACTACTATACATGTGACACCCGTCATGTTGCTCATGTTAATACAAACCCGGTAAATAGTCTAATTTGGTCGGTCATATTAGTGAAAAGATAACGGGATTGTAGTAACGACATAAAGAACAAATCCGATACCATCTGTGAAACAAATACTCCGTAACGGTCAACCTGTGATAGCGTCCGTAAAATATACGTAGGGCGGATTTCAACCTTTACCATTTGGAACTCTTGATTTAATAGCTTCCTTGTGAGCAGCAACCCTCTATCAAAGAAATCATGATAGGAAAAACTTATGAACCACATAAACAAACGACAATTACTGAACATCAGATTCTTGACTAAGGATAGGTGCAAACAATTGCAGCGGGATTAAACGTCTTAATGGCACCAAACCTTCTCCCTTTAATGAAATAGTAGTTTAACATAATAACATAGAAAGACACACTATAAAATATAAATTTGAATGACTTAACTCAATCAAAATACGAAATGACACAAATAAACATACAATGAAGGAAGTTCGAAATTGGGAAACTGGAATCATCTCTTTTGTCATAAAGTTTTGATTTCAACCGACCCGCATTGTCAATTTTTAGATATAGGTCAAGATTAAGAGAGACGAATCCTTATAAATTTGAAGAAACGCATATACTCCCCACGGACTTTTTAAAATCTGATTCCACAAAATTTTAAGTTATTTTGTGTTTAAAAGGAGGAGGACATGATTGGTACAACAACAAATGGAACATATCTGTTGATTCCTTGTGCGGAAACATTTAGTACACAAACAACCTAAGACAACGACATATAATGGAATTTGATACCACTGTCATACAAGTGAGAGGTTTAGCTATATAAAACCAGGTTCAATTCATCATGTTTCTACATTTGAAAATGCCTGTACCAAGTCAGAAATATGACAGTTGTTGTCCATTCGTTTGATGTTTTTTATCATTTGATTTTGCCATTTGATTAGGGACTTTCCGATTTGAATTTTTCTCGGAATTAAGTATTTTTGTTATTTTACTTTTGACGGTTGAATGCTAGTAAAAGGTTTATAATATTCTGAATCTTTTTGATGAAAATTTTTATCAGTTTGCTTATTCCACTGAAAATTTTAATTCAATTGTCACTCAAATGATTAAAGCTCTTTCTGAAGCGCAAATGTTTGGAAGAATGGAACCCAACGTGACCGTTGGCCAACTTTTCGTGTTATTATTTTTCGTTTATGGCGTGAATTCAAATTTAATAAACAAATTGTACCAGTTAACATTTTCTGCCTTCAACTTTTAACTTTAATTTGAATTTTATCAAGAAAATTACATTTTAAGTCGTGAAATAAATATATCAGATTACACTTTTGTGTATTTGAGATATTATAAGCATTTATGTATAAGCTATGAAAGGTCATTAATTTTAAAATGATAAACAAAATATTTACCTTTATATAAAAAAAAAAATAATACATATTTTCAACTAAATTAGGTGTTACCTTTCCTTGCACTAAAAACTTTTTCTATATCATAATTCAAAGTTAGCAAAATCATTAATACTTTTTTACTATAAACCTTCAGAATCATACTTTAATCGATAATTGAATCTACGGATGCATTCTATCGTCGGCTTGATATAGTGTTGTAAAACAGTACGTAATGATTGGTGGCATGTAGATGGAATACATACCTTGCATATCACCTATTTGTGTAGGTCGCAAAGGATGATTACCATGCAGCCACTTTAAACGTTTTTTTATTTTGTACATCTAATCTGTGACAAGTAACTTGTCGCTTAGAACACGGCTTCGATATTAATCATTCGTGTTATTGGCTCTATACAATGTTTTCATAATTTCTATGAGCGTCACTGATGAGTCTTATGTAGACGAAACGCCCGTCTGGTGTACTAAATTATAATCCTGGTACCTTTGATCACTATTCTACGGAGGCGATTCGGCATGGTACCAATAGGTATATTCAGGCTTTGCTATAACCACGGGTTATAATAATACATTAACTTCTTCATTGTACAGGGAATTACTGTGAACCTTATAATCAGCTTGACTTTACCAAATGACAATACAAATTCTAAAAATACTGGCTAAAGAAATAAGGCGTATGTTTTTTTAATTGAGGCACGGAGCCGCGATGTAGCGGGTATCTGTTAGTCTCTATAACGACCTCCATAACCTATCAATATGTTTAGCTTATTTTGATTCCTAACTAATGCTCTTTCGACTTAAGGTGGTAGCCAACACTTTCAGTAAAATTAATTTGGCTCGTTTAATTTTCATAAAATTTTGATAAAGTATTTACTTTGACCCTTTAACAAAAATATAAAAAATTCAAAAAATTTGAACCAAGCGTTTTATCAGAAAAATTACACAGGTTATAAAGCAGTTTGACAAACACTAATTTTGATCATTGAGAAGCTTTATATTGCCTTCACAAGGCAACGTAACATTCTGAAATAGTTTTTAAAAAAGGTGGGATTTTTTTTCAAAAGATGCAAGATCTAAAAACAAATCGGTATATTTTTTTTCATGTGATGCCCAATTTGTAAAAAAAAATACATTTTTCAAAATCATTTATTTTATTGTAAAACATTATTTGATACATTTCGTGCTTTAATATTCCTCGGTAAAAGGGTACCAGATCTTTTATGATCCTTTTCAAGATCATAAAAAATAGCACCAGATGTTTCATGATCTGATTTTTTTCTTGTACCAATATTTCCATTTTGCAAAGTTTTTTGATGACATAAAAACAAAATAAACTTGTAACAACCATTTTGAACCGTAAAATTGAGCGATATTTTAAAGAGAAAAGTAGTTAGTGCATTCAAAATAGGAAAACAAATCATGTTTGTATACATTATTTCTTTGAAAATTTCGATGAGCAATTGCCTTAGTAGTTTTGTAAATAAAGGCAACAGTAATATACCGCTGTTTGAAAGTTATAAATTGATTAGGATAAAACAAATCCAGGTTACATACTTAAACCGAGAGAAACTCATCAACTTAAAAAGAAGACAACGAATCATCAGAAACACTGAAGTGCAACCAAAAATAAACGACAATGCAACACACTCAGAAACGAATTATAAAATAAGAAATGCCATTTTTCTGTCTTGGTACAGGACATTTTAAGAAAGAAATGGTGGGTTGAACCTGGTTGGTTTTGTGGCTAGCCAAACATCGCGGTTTTATGGAAATGTTAAATATAACACTAAAATGACAATATTGCATGGCAGGAATACAGTACAAATAAATGCAAGAACATTCACGACGGAGAAATACACAAGTAAATATTAGTATATTTCGGCAGGCTAACCACAGAGAAAAAACGAAAACGTACAACAACCTAGAACAGCACACATAACAGCACGACAAAACCACGAACAATCCGACAAAAGTGACGTCACAGCTAAATGTCTAAAAATTGATAAAATTAAGAATTGAAATAGGGAATGTGTCAAAGATACAACAACCCGACCATAGAGCAGAGACCATACAAAGGCCACCAATGGGTCAATCAAGATTAGGTTTGTAATTAAGTTATTTGATTTTTTTATATCAATTACAAGAATATTAATATAGAAATGTGTTAGTAATTTGATAATTAATTGTATTATTTAGCTATGTCGGCATTTCTTCTAAATCAAACTGTAAAACAAATATATCGTATACATATAGTTGCTTTAAACTAAAATCTTATAACTTTAATGTGATTAATTATCTTTACTTTTACATACGAATAGAAATTTAAAAAAAAATAGAATTACAACTACAAACAATAAGACATTGAACTATAGATATAGAAAGATGTGGTGTGAGTGCCAATGAGACAACTCTCCATCCAAATAACAATTTATAAAAGTAAACCATTATAGTTCAATGAACGGCCTTCAACACGGAGCCTTGGCTCACACCGAACAAAAAGTCCGATTAGAATTACAAATACAACATAATAACTAATTACATGAATGTTAGATAAACAAATACCGTGAAACGTCTTATAACAATGCCAATTCACACTCAGCAAAACATATTCAGGAATAGGTCATGTTCGGTTTTTAAGAGACCATACGACGTAAATATTAAACCACAATCTAAGACGTGGTAAAATGTCCTTAGTTAGTTTAGACACAGACTCTCGTATGGGTCAACCAATTCGTGATGGTGTTCATAAAATTAACGGAGTGTCAGTTTTGATCTTTCCATGAGCTCTTCATAACTTTGTTGATTTTTCCTCCTCATAACATATGCATGCAGAAATTATTTCATTTACAATCCTCTACCAGATCTTTCATCGTTCAATCGCAATACGTGACAACTGTTAGTTTATCTTTCATGATCTATTTTCTCGATATACCGAAAGACAAAAGTAAAGATAGCAATTTTATCAATTTAGTCTAGAAAGCTTTTAAAGGCATGTGGCTTTTATAAGTCGTTTAACATATATCCATGCAGACATATTTACTTGAACATATTTTACAGAGGCAGAAGCTTGATATGATAATGTTTTTTGCAATTCAAAGCCACCTTTAGTAATTTTGTATTGAATCAATAAGTGAAGTGTCGCTTGACCACATACCGAAAATAACCAAACATGTCTCATAGTTTCGAGTACTGTTCACTTAGAAAAACTAAAATAGTCGTATGCTATATGGAAATACAAAAAGTTTATTTCCTAGTAGAAAAATACCAAAATACTGATATTTTCTGCATTTTTTATTTTTACTAAGCGATTTAGGTTGCTCATTTTTTTTATTATTCATGAATTGAACCAGTCTAAAATTTATATCACTGCTACTTCATATAACCAAATATCGATAGTCCACAATGCTGTTACATCTTTGGAATCCATTTTGCCAATGTAAAATATAGGAAGAACCCGATCAAAGTTGTGTAGATATAATAACTTCGTTGTCTTACAGTGTTCGAAATATACAACCACGTTTATTTCACATTTGCGATTATCGGGTTTTATTTCACTGGAAAATTAAATGTATTTAATTCGAACCAATGTAATAAATATTTTATTTCACATCCTTCAGGAAATGTGAAAATGGCACAAAAAGTAGAGAATAAAATTCACCATTATTTTTTCATGTCGCTTCTTAAGAAAAGACTATGGTTGACTTTAATTTGACTTTAATTCAGTTGATCGCAAAAAAATATAAATAATAAAATAACATTATTAAAATGTACATATTTGATAAAATCATAAAAAAATATTCCTTTTTTCTGATTTATTTTATATGAAAAATAATGTTGAAAAAAAGCATTTTGCAGCTTAAAATCATGGTTAAGAAGTAAGGGTTAAAATGATCTGAGGTTGCTATGGAAATCGATGTGAATAGCACCAAAGTTTTGCTACTCTTTGTTTCTAAGTTTAGTAAGGGTGTGAAGTTGGAAGAAAATCCATTACCAAGTGTCTCACACTCCCTACATGTATATGTAAGAGTTAAAATAGTTACAGAAAACCAGTATTAAACGTAAAGAATGTGCATTTAAGAGATTTTGGTCAAAGACGCACTGGGTTTTTTGCATGAAATTTTCCCGGCATGGATAATTTAAAATACAAAAGGAGAATGATAATTATATGTAAAACCGAGCCTATCGTAACCTAGCTTCGACAAAGACAGAAATTAATAAACAGCTGCGCGATCAGCGCATGATACGCCCGACGTCTTGTGTGGAAGTTTTATGCAATAATCATAAAGAGTTTCTGAGAAAGTTACAAGCAATTACCGTTTTTTTTTTTGAGACACGGCGGGACATGTGAACCCCCCCCCCCCCCCCTGTTTTTTTTTTAACAAAAAACTTAATATCACAAAATAAATTTTTTAATCAAATCAAAAAGTATACAGATCTTAAGATTAATATAACAAAGAAGTATGTACAGTTTCAAGCAATAATCATAAATTGTTTTTGAGATACCGCGACATGAAAAAAAAAACATCCCTTTTTTGACAAAATACTCAATAATTAAAAAATAAAATTTTTAGCTATCACCAAAAAGTATACAGATCTTTAGATTAATATAACAAAGAAGTGTGTAAAGTTTTAAGCAATAATCGTAAATCATTTTTGAGATACGGCTCGACATGAAAAAAACCTCCACCTTTTTTACAAAATACTCAATAACTCAAAAATGAAATTTTGAATCATCACCAAAAAGTATACAGATATTAAGATTAATATAACTAAGAAGGGTTTAAAAGTTAAAGCATTAATCAAGAATCGTTTTTGAGATACTGTGCGACATGTGAAAAAAAATCACACCACTGTTTTAGTTACAAAGTGCCGTAACTCAAAATCTTATTTTCACCAAAAAGTATACAGATCATTTGACCATCATAAGAAACAACTATATTAAGTTTCGTGAAATTTAGATAAGTCGTTCTAAAGTTACGGTGCGACATGTTTACACCGGACGGACGGACACCGGACATTTGTATACCATAATACGTCCAGTCAAAATTTTGACGGGCGTATAAAAACCAAATGAGTCTATGAGCTACACAAACATATATAATAGAACTCGAATGTTTTCATTGCAAATTTATTAAAAAAGTCCAGACATACAAATATATGTCTCAATTTTATGTCTTTCATTAAACATTTACAATGTTTGTGGCAAGTTTAATTTTGTTTATTTTCTTTTGTTACATTTTCATACATCAGAAGCGGATTTTTCTTGAACTGAATTTTAATGTGCGTATTGTAATGAGTTTACTTTTCTACATTAGCTAGAGGTAAAGGGGAGGGTTGAAATCTCATAAACATGTTTGACCCCGCCGCATTTTTGCGCCTGTCGCAAGTCAGGAGCCCCTTTGTTAGTCTTGTATTATTTTTAATTTTAGTTTCTTGTGTATAATTTGTAGTTTAGTATGGCGTTCATTATCACTGAACTTGTATATATATTTTTTTTATGGGCCAGCTGAAGGACCTTTCCGAATGCGGGAATTTCTCGCAGCATTGAAGATGTATTGGTGACCTTCTGGTGTTGTCTGTTCTATGGTCGGGTTGTTGTCTCTTTGACACATTCCCATTTCGATTCTCAATTTTATTAAACAAACAAAAAATAACAAAATAATAAAACAAAACAATAACAATTCTAAGGATGAAGTGTAAGATGCATTTATTTCATGTTTCCTGTTCCACAATTAACATATAACTAAACTAAAAAATTGTTGAACCCTTTGTCGTTCATATAGTTTACGTTAAAACAGATGTGTATTAACACCCCATTTATAAACGGTTAGTACATTAGATTTTATATATTTCTATTCTAGTTCATTTGGCAGTGAATGTGAGATGTTTCGTCGAATGGTACTCCACCAAATGTCCTACACGAGTTCATATATTCCTTATTTCTTGTTCCGTATTGACCTCTGATACTTATATCTGCAGCTCTTCATTTATAATGCTTAGACTAAGAAGTGGTATGACACACACCAGCAATTTCATTCACCTTCAAATTAATAAGAGTTTATTATTTATTTATGAGCTCAAATATTATTTTAAACCGGAACAATTTAGTCAGACTTGGATGTTGTTTCTATATAATTAAGGACGTAAGTATCTTTAAACCAAAACGTCAAACTTGTTTTTAGACAAAATTTCTTCTCTTTATAAATATTCACTGCATTCGACAAGACATTCACCTTTTTATTTGTGATCTGCCAATCCATATTT
The DNA here is from genome assembly GCF_963676685.1 of Mytilus edulis. Classification (NCBI taxonomy): domain Eukaryota; kingdom Metazoa; phylum Mollusca; class Bivalvia; order Mytilida; family Mytilidae; genus Mytilus; species Mytilus edulis. The sequence goes on along the minus strand of NC_092344.1, from coordinate 37,380,568 downwards.
TAGAGAGCCATTTTCATGAATGCCAATGGGTTTGGTTAAATTTGACATACAACCTTGACTCGTGAAGCTTTAAAATAAATAAAAGGATGCCGTAATCTCTTCTTTTTTTTAAAATAAAACTAAATCAGTTCTTTCTGAATAGATGCAGATTTGTATACAAAGCACATACAACCGACAGAGAACGTTCTGAAATTTGTATATAAATCATCCATTCTCTCATTTCCGGTTGTTCAACTTAATTTAAAGGCAAACGATACAGTTTGAACCCACGGTGAATTTTTGACGAAACCTTGCATACAATCATTTGTTGACCTAAGCAGTTCAAACAAGCAACAACAAAAAAAAACTTTCATGACGTGCCTTTGGCTTTGGATACACATACCTATTTTGTGTTTTGCTTCAAGAGATACATACTAGCAGATTTTGTTAAAAAAATCTATTTTACACAAGTAAAATTTTAAATTTGTTTTACAATTCCTTGGAGATAGTAAAATTTTATAAATAAAAAGTCAGGAATAGAAAAAAAAGACTTTTTGTGCTGTATATTAATTTAATTTTTAAAAAAATCATCAGGGATTTTTTTTTTTCATTAAAAAATGGTTTATATAATCTTCATACGTAATCTAACCTAATGTCATTTAAAAAAGAGGGGTTCATGAACTCGTTTTCAAGATATATAAGTCGGAATCATTAAAAAAAACAGTCGAAATGCATTTTTACCGCTGTGTCACAGTTTGACGTCGTAAATATAACATTTTTCGTTATGCCCGCGTCACACTGTCCCGATTTTTATATACGATGGACACCCGAATGCGAAAATTGTAAGTTCGTACGAAGTTGGTCCAGATCTCGTTAAAATACCAAAAAGGGACCGAAGCAAGTACGATGAATAACGAAGTCTATACGATGGTGCCGAAATTATATACGATAGCAAAAGATGGACATACGAAGGTTAACCGAAGACGGGTATTTAAGCTTCATATCTCAGCCGAAGCCTACACGATGGATCACGAAGGCTACACGATGGATTACGGCGAAGGCTACACGATGGATTACGATGATGGCGCAATGGCCATACGATGTCTTAAAGACGTCGTGTACAGCTTACGATGCATTTAAATTATATTCCAGTTACTGAATGATTTGGTTGATTTCTAAAAAAACTAGTTTATGTATCAAATATGCATATTCAATTTACCATTTTCTGCATGTGTCATATACAAATATAGTGTCCATATTTGTCCCCAATATGCTACATACGAGGAGATGCCACGCTCGGCATTTCCTTGTTTGAAATGTAAAATGTGTGCACTAGTCTGAATAATCACCCATAATTATGCCCATGTTTACTGATCTATCTTAGTGGTAAGGTAATGGGTTCGTTGATCCCTTTTTATCAAAAAGAGCTCTTTCCAGGAGAATATCATAATAATATAGACAAAAAGAAGAATGTGGGGAAAGCAACAAATGCGGCAAAATATGACATATAGAAAACAAAATGGTTATTGAGTAAACATTCGTGTGTCAACAACTCAGACGATACATAAAAAATCAGAATAATGAAGAAAAAGTTGGTTTCCCTATATACGTGTACCTGCAGTGTTGGTTTACGAGGCGCGTTTATGATTTTTATTATGTTACTTAATATGAAAAATTGACAAAAAATAATATTTTACTTGTAAAAGTAAATCCTGCGCCTATAATAGCTGCTCTTCTTGTTCCATTTGAATTAATAGAAAGAACACTGTCGCCTTTCTTGTTCTCATAGAATCATATGATATGAGCTCCATGTTTTGTGAACGTCTTTCTTAACTGTCGTATTAGACTGACCAGTGCATATCGCGCAAGGCACTTTAAATGTATTTCAGCGCGAAAATTAACTTACATTTAGCTGGATTTATTGCCGTCGTAGTTCCATCTTGTCGCCTTCGTACTTTTATTCGATGGCAACACGACGGGATTACGAGGTCTTTACGAAGTCGTGTTGCCATCGTAAGACCTTCGGGTAGCTTCGTGATTCATTCGTGTAGACATCGTAATGTCAAAACTGCCCGATGGAAACGATGGAAACACGAATGCAATACGATGTTCAAAGATGCATTCCCGGTGACATTACGATGGTGAGGATGGTGATACGAACTCAATACGAACCCTCAACATCGGACGCAACTTCGGGGATTTTTTAACATGTTAAAAAATTTAGAACCCACCCCGAAGTTGTCCCCGAAGGCTAGAAAAAGTGGGCGATGGTTCTACGATGGTTAAAGATGGCACTACGAATAGCCCGATCTGGATACGATCAGTCCCGATTTTGAAAATTTCCATAATCGTGTTGCCATCGGCGTAAAAATCGGGACAGTGTGACACGGGCATTAGCAACGTCATTACCTCTCATGTTACTGTCTCGTATGAACTGAAATATTTGATCAATAAAACAACTCTCCATCCAAGTCACAATTTTTAAAAGTAAATACCATTTTAGTACTAAAGGAAACAAAAGCAGATTTGGTTTGGGGATGTTCCCCTTATGTACGAAATATTGTAACTCTTTAATGTGAACTTTAACTCAATGAATAGCGACACTCATCCAAAACACATTAATCAAACGACATATGGATATCGGTTTAAAAATAGGATAATTTTTTTCCAAAATGGTCACGTTGTCTGAGTCTGAGTGTCTAAGTAAAAAGTTGATGAACCAAGGGTATGTCAAAGAACGTCTCGTCCTTTTTCTAAAAAAAGTTCATCGGAAGGTAGATCTACCAAGACCTTGTTGATAAATATTCCGTATCAACTTCACAAATAATACACGATGGTCTTGATGTATTGATTCTGCGTACTGATGTTGTTTATCATCTTAACAACATGTTTTACAGCTCTTTCATTTGCCTGTGTTCTAATAATAATATTACTTTTACTGTTGAATAGTTTTATGTGATATCCGTTTGACGTGGCTCGGCACTTATACATCTCGTCAATGTGTTTGTATTGTCTTTCATTTTTTGGTGGTTTGTTTTGTATATGCCACTTTTTGTATTTCTTTGGTTCTTATAACGTGACTCTGTACTTTAAAAGATCCCGTCAGTATGATATTGTTCTATTTTATGTCATTATGATATATTCCTATTATGAATTACAAAATACGTTGAACCACAAACGTCAAAATCATTCAATCGCGTAGTAGAATTAACTATTTGTGGATTCTTATAAATTATATATCTAAATTTTGGACTATTTTACATCTCGGGTCTATTTCTGAAATTTATTCTTACATACTTTTGATTTTTTTAATCCTGTATGCTTACATTGCCTATGTTAATTTTAAAATTGTTTGTAGGCACATTGAACGATAAATCTATGTGACGTATAACATTTTCTGACGTCAGACACACAAATCAATGAATGTGTTTGCAGATAGATTTTTTTGTGTTCTGTTAAATTGTTCCTTTTAAAATTGTTATACGATGATGACTGATGTACCGATATTTTGACTATTTTATTTAGTGTGTCTGTTTAGTTAACGCATCAATGTAAATATAACGGAATTTGATGAGACTGTAATCAAAGTGAGAGGGTTGGCGCTATAAAACCAGGTTTAATTCACCCTTTTCTACATTTGAAAATGCCTGTACCAAGTCAGGAATATGACAGTTCTTGTCCATTCGTTTTTGATGCGTTTTGTTATTTGATTTTGCCATGTGATTATGAACTTTCCGAATTGATTTTCCTGTAAGTTCAGTATTTTTGTGACTTTACTTTTTACCTCATCAAGTAATGTGATAACCATATCAATGAATGACAGGACCAGATTAAAAAGTAAGAAATCGTCAAAATTTGAAAAAAATATTATGTAATGTTAAAGACATATAACAAATTAACAAATCACCAGTAATATATAACAAAACCACATCATGTGATAAGAAACAACTGCACTGATAATGTTGACCCACATACACATCAAGTATTGTTAAAACCACATTACCTAATGACACAAGCACATTAAATAATGTTGAAACCATAATAAGTTTTGACAAAACCATATTAAGTAATGACAAAACCATATTAAGTAATGCCAAATCCATTTTAAGTAATGACAAAACCATATCAAGTAATGAGAAAACCATATTAAGTAATGACAAAGTCATATTAAGATTTACCAACACACCTTTATGTAATGGCAAAACCATATTACGTAAGGACAAAATATCATCAAGTAATCATTAAACCACATATCGTAATACCAAAAAACACATAAAACAGCAGTTACGTTCCATAAGAAGCTCTGGTTTTCATTTCCTGAAGATAAAAGATTAAACCAGGTTTTATGGGAAGGACGGATAAAAACTTATTTTATTGGACGGACGGATGGACGGAACACAGATATACGTAAACCAGTATATCAACTTCTATGTAGGGGAAGTGTAATAATCCACAAAAAGACGCATTTGTTTTTTTGTTTTTTTGTTGTTGATATAAAGCTGAATCATTGACGTTTATCGAATATTTTCTTTTGTTTAATACTCACTTTAACATTTCCTCTACTTCCTATGACATACATATATTTCAGCAGATTTAGATGAAGGCAAACAGACCCACCAGGTGACCAATGTCCATTATGACAATCATAGCTACAAATGCCAAAAAAAATCATTTCTGCTTTCTTCTTCAAACTTATACGCATGATTTGAAAAAGTACACAACTATCAAAATAAACATGTAACTGTGATCAAAATTATCCATGTATTATGATTTTGATATGTAAGATTAGAAAAACGTTTGTAATCCTGGTACCTTTGATAACTATTGTAGTACGATGCAATGGAAAAGAAGGGATAATTGTATCACTTCATCACACGAGTTTGACAAAATCAAAAGCAAAGGAACAGCACTTGTATTGCTGTTCTTCATATTTAACATAGGGCAATTTAAATCTAACACCTCACTAGAAGTTTCAACCGGTCTCTAGGTTAGGCTGTCTTTGCTTGATGTCGATAACACTAGTAATGGGCCTTGAAGATCATAGATGAATGGTGATATCAACAAACAATTAGGAGCAACGAAATAGAACATATAAAACAAATTTCGAATAGTTTGACCAACAATGTCATTTACACTAACATTTATTCATCAACGGTACAGATCAACATATGTGTTACATAACATTGCGAGATATAATGTAGGTATATAGCAAAATTTCAAATGGACTACAAATTGTTTTGGTAATTCGCCTAACCTGAGAGGAAAGAGAAATATAACACATTAAGGTGGATATCCAATTGGTATTAAACAAAAGAAATAAACTTCTTGATAACAGAAAGTAAATATATCCAAGTTTGTATATTTAACTTGTTTTCTTTGGCCTTCAATTTAGAAGTTAATGTATAAACTTGTTTATACTCAAAAAGTGAAATTATAGTATGGAACTACGAGATATTAAGAAAAGCCAGTAGAATTAAGTATGTGCAATAAGGGCAACATTCTTATCGCAAAGGGAAAAATCATCATTTACGTTCAGAGAGCTCGAATAAATAAAAAACTTTAAAGATTATTATACAAATAATAATCTCGTTTCATATTCCATTAATTCAACATATCAATTTAAAGGCTAGATGTTGATACAATATCACTACAAATTCACAATCCGTAGTTCTAAATATCAAATAGAATGGGCAAGTACAATGTAACATAAGTTTGTAATGAGTCACCACAGCAGATAACGCGTGTGTTAAGTGTATTTCTTCCTTGTTTTTTTTTTTCTTTGATTTTCCGAAAAAATTTAAAGTGGAATTTGAGAGTAAAACTATTATTTCATGAAAATGAACTAGAAAACGAAAAGTCAATCCATTGTTCACGTACACACATTATTAATTTTGTCAGATACCCTTGACGATACACTTAACCTTAAGCTTTTGAAAATGTATAACTTTTTTTTTATAAATCTAATTTTATGCATGTTGTAAAGGGTTATAAGTCTTCAATCTTTGCAGATTCTTATATAAATTAACTCATCATAGATACTAGGATTAAATTTTGTATTTACGCCAGACGCGCGTTTCGTTTTCAAAAGACTCATCAGTGACGCTCGAATCCATGAAAGGTATGATAGTCAATTATACAACTATCCCTTTATATAGTTGACCTTCAACTTTAAAAAAAAAATCAATACTGTATAGTCAGATATAAGAGTCCTCGTTGTAACTGAAAGTTAGTTCAAAGCCAATTTCAATTGAGTAATGATCCACGTTCTCTTACACATTAAGTATTAATAAGTCGCTTCCAATGGGTTTAGTGTAACAGTCTGAAACACATTACGCAATGCAAAGATATTAGTGAACAGTATGGACAGGATGTAAGATCATGATTACTAATAACTGTACATGTATCGTTATATATATTTGGTTTAATTTAAATTTTTCAAAATATTAATGTAAGTATCGACATTGAAGTACTAGTATTATATTGACATACCAATATGATACTTCCATGGTATCGATAAAAAATACTTTCAAGATTTTACTATGGTGTTTAAATTGACAATGTTTAACAAAAAGATTATTCAAATGAATGGGTTTTCATTGATCGTATTTAATTTTTATTTTATCATACATCCTGTTATTAATCAGAAATATACGGCCACAGTTTTAACAAAATCTGTGTATCTTTTTTGTATCTATCTTTCACAACATAGTCAAATTTATACTTTTAGTATTGCACTGTCGGAAATTTGAACTGACAATCATTCAGAAATAATTTTAACTTGACAAAAGGCCTAAAATGTATAAATGATGCTTATAAGCTAGAAGAAATATTATGGATAAGAGTAAGAAATAAAGACAGAAGGACGGACTATAAATTTGAGATATTTGGAAGAGCGACGAAGAAAAATTAAAAGAATAAAGAATTTACATGCAAGGGATCTTAATCCCCACCAATGAAACCCCGTTACTTACGATGATCTTTTAGCTTTCCATCCATTGCACATGTCAAGGATGTTTTTTTCTGCAAAAGCATTGTCAGTCACTCGAGAAAATGATCAGACGCTAGTGTTATCATCCCTTCTTTATGTAGCTTTAAAGTATTGCAAGCAAGATCTTTAACTTTTCTTCCGCATTTATCTGAATGAAACATATTATTTTATCTGTTTTGTTAGAAATGAATGAAAAAATACATATCTAAGAAATTTAAAAAGACAAAAATAATACGGGATGTACATGATTCTTGTAAAATAACCCCCTCACCCATTTTCTCAAAATTTTGACTAAAAAGACTGATTTGATTGGTCGTAAAATTTGAAAACTGGATTATTCAAAAACTATTTATTGTAACGTTTACACAATTTTTTCACAGAGTTATGTTTGATTATAATATTTTCAAATTTTATTGATATTTTCACTTGTATTACATTTTTTGGAAATAGTTCCAGAACGAGATTTCAACTAGACTGAAACGTCAAAATAATACATCCTTAACTTACTTGGACTCCTTTTCATCTGACTTTGGCACGATTTAAATTTGTAGCAAGTGCGCATGACATATTTGTTGATATAGCTGAAATATGAAATGACATGTATTCAATGTTAACAAAAATTGTGCTAGCTAATGGTTTATGACTGGCAAAACACGAATAAAAAATTATATTCCGATTGTCCTTATTAATCAAGTTGTACTGTATTTATATCTAACAGAATCAATAATAAAACTCATTTAACACAACAAGAATACCTCTAATATAATCATCTAGTTTTTATTTCAAATATACCCTGCAACTAGAGAAAAAAAACGTTCGTATCAAGTTTGTTTTCTTGGAATTTGCTCTACATTAAAAATCAAAATATATTCTATTAGATGCTTATAAGTTCATTTTTCTGCTGCCAACTTCTTATTCTTATATTTTAGATTACTTTCTTATTCTTATTTCAATTAATGCAATTTCACTAGCAGATCTGTATTCTTACCTAAAAGTTGTTAAACAAAGTAATAAGGAAAAATACTGACATAGTCCCCTCACAAGGTATAAACATTACAGGATGAATTGAAGTTATATGGTTAATTAACTAATTAATTCATGTACAACATATAAATCAAGATATAAAAAACTGTTGGTATCGCATCAACTCCAAACTGAATGAGTCCTGGAATGTCGATAGGATAAATGCTTCTTTCTTTACATGCATGCTTGTCATGCCAATCCACACTCACCAAAAAACGTAAAAGTCTAGAGTACGCCAAAATCGAAAATGTTACCCATTCGACCGTAATTTACACTATAAGGTCACAAGATTTTGAACTAATGGATCTTGGGCTGAATTGCTTCAATTTTCTGAATTTTGTAATAATAATCTTATCAAAGAATCTTGGCTAAAAATTTAGTTCGCAACGTATGAACACTTCGTCTACACAAGACTCGTCAGACTAATCTAAATAGTAAGGAGGACAAATCAAATACGACAGTGTAGAGGGCAGTACACATATTGAAGTATGAATAACGTCTGATTTTTCTCAATATTCAGACTTTCAATTCAAAAACAAAAGGACGATGTCATGGCAAAAAGACTAACAATAGTACACAAAACACAACATAGAAAACATTAGGCTGTGTAAAACGGAGATAACAAAAACCGGGGTTATCTCATGTGATCAAGTAGTTTTAAAACTAACATTCGAGAAATATTAATTTCTGTTATAGATAATGATTTAAGATAATTTGATATATTTTGCATTTTAGATGACACTATCATCAACTTGAATAAAACGAATAAATATTTTACCCGCAATTTATATTTGGGGAAAATTATGGGAGTGTCTAAGTACTTACAAATTTTTCGTCTATTATAAAAAAAAATCTTTTTTCAATAAAACTCAAACAATCCTTTTTTATTCATCAATTATGACTAATTTATTTTTTTAATTCACATTGCTTTTTTCTACTTTATTCCTTACGTCATTAAATGTTATTTAACTTCATTATTATAGGAGAAACACACGCAAACCTCAATTTATTAAAATTATTTTTCAATAATTCAATAATTACACAATAAACATTAAACAAGAAAAAGAAACTGGTTCACTGTATAAAGAGAGCACTCATATTGTCATGCAGATATGAAAAAACGAATAGTTTTTTCTCAGAATGATATCACGGATTCTTTCATAATCAGAGTTTAGATAAAAGTCATAAAGAAAGTTTTTAATGAAAAGTAATAAAGAAGGTTTTATATAATAAGTGATAAACGTATACCAGGTTTGAAGAAATACATCTAGTGTGAATTATACGTAACAAACAAATTATAAACAAAACGGGTTGTTGCATTACGAAAGTGAAAGAAGAAATATGGTTAATTGATTCAACACAGTAAGCATCTTTTTAAACGGAAAAGTATTAAATGAAAAGGTAAGAATTGAAAAGGGAGATTAGTAATATTCAGGTTTTCCAACAGCAAATTTGTTTTTTCTACTTTATTCCTTACGTCATTAAATGTTATATAACTTCATTATTGTTGGAGAAACACACACAAACCTCAAATAATAAGACAAGAACATGCATTCGGGTTAATGATTTGTCACATATTATTTTAGTAGTAGTATCAGATTGCACATGGTAAGAGAACTTCTTATTTCATTAATATTTACCTGCAATTTATTTGCTTTATGTTGGTTAAACCTAATCTGAGTCAATCCCATGTTTCAGCATTTCTCCTATACCCACATGGATTTCTTACTTTTAAAAATAACCGGGAGAAAAGTCTCAGATTTGGTTGGTAAATAAACTCATCATAGATGCCAGGACTAGATTTAGTATATACGCCAGACGCGCGTTTCGTCTACAAAAGACTCATCAGTGACGCTCGAATCCAAAAAAATAAAAATGCCAAATAAAGTACGAAGTTGAATAGCATTTAGGACCAAAATTCCTTAACGTTTTGCCAAATACAGCTAAGTAATCTATGCCTGTGGAGGAGTCTTAGGAAATGAATTAATAATGCCCATTTTTGTACAAATGTTAATTAAAAAAATGCATTCTTTCTCTTGTTTTAATATTATTTAGAACTTTTAAAGGAAATGACAGCAACCATTACAAATATTACTTTAAGGTTTTAGGTGTTTAATCTGTTCTGACATTTGACAATTGATAGAAAATGTATAGTAAATTGAACCCAATTAGTTGATAAACGTACGATGAATTGTAATGCAATTTTGACGTTTTTATGGGGACAAATTAGTTTTTAATCTTGTATATTTGTTTTTCATTTACAATAAAAACAAACATAATAAAATACCACAGCTCTTTATTCCAATATGTACAATGTTGAAATGTTCTCAACATTTATACAATTTGATATGAATAAAATTAAAATGAAAACATGGAATGTGTCAAAGACACAACATTCTTTGGCAAAGATCAATAAACAAGCGAAGGCTATAATTAACTACACATAATTTCGATTAATTTCCTTGTGACCTTTTCTGTACATTAGAGTCATATAATACATATATTTGTGGCTACCCATATATAGATAAAAGTTCTATATTAAATTTACTTCCTTTTATTTTTGTCATTGTAATTTTCTTTCCTGTATTTTTATTTCCAGCGTCCCATATCATTTACTGGATTTTGAAATGATGCAGTAGCAAGAATAAACCTGGAATGTTTGAGTTTTTTAATGAAAATGTAAGAGTAACTGGTTTTGAATATGTCTACGATTCGTGCGTAAAACTGATATGCCTTTAGCAAATGTTTAGTATTGTTTAATATTTGAATATCTCAATAGGACAAATATACCCAATTAAATTTAATAATGATCTTGTTTGGACGAGGCGCGTTTTTGACGTAATGAATTTTAAACCTGATGCCTTTTCTTATCTATTATTCATCTGTTCCTATGCCTAATACGTTCTGCTATTTATTTGTATTGTAGTCCTGTTTTATTATGTTGTCATTTTAATGTTATATTAAACAATGCCATCAAAGTGCGAGTTTTGGCATGCCACAAAACCAGGTTCAACCCATCATTTTTTTTCTTTAAAAATGTCCTGTACCAAGTCAGGAAAATGGCCATTGTTATATCATAGTTCGTTTCTGTGTGTGTAACATTTTTACGTTGTGTTTTCGTTGTGTCGTTTGTTTTCTCCTATTTTTGAGTGTGAATTCACACTACTATAAGACGTGTCACGGTACTTTTAACACGTTCTCATCTAAAATTAGAAATTCTCATTAACGGTAATTTGTCATAATTCGTACTCAAATAGGTCGAATTATTGCTCATAAGACAAACTTATGCAAAAAGAGAAAAATAAAGGAAAAAACACATTTTTATTTTATCGAGCACTTGGAAATCGTGAATCTGGCATATTAACACCTGGTGTATGCTGAACTGAATTGTAATAAATTAACTTGCATTTCTCAGGCCTGTATGCTAGCATACGTACCTGGTGTATGCTAATGTCTACATTTAATTAATACATTGTATTTCTCAGGTATGTATGCTAGCATACGCACCTGGTGTATGCAGAACAGCAAATATTGAATCAGATGTTGTATTTCACAGGTCTGTATGATAGCATACGAACCTGGGTGTTTAAAAAAATCCTTTACGTCAGTATAGTTGTGGTTTTACTTTATTGCCGATTTCAAGTTTGTTTTTTTTAAACTAGGCTACCACTGACCTTTTTATTTTCTCCCGTTGGTAAACAGAAAAGCGCCGGTTAATTTGCAAGGCAAACCGGTAAAGCGTTCACTGTTGTAAATCTATAAATGAAAACCAATTCTTAAGTTCCATGACTATGATCGATTTATTGACCTAGCAGTTATCTGTTTTGTTTGCAAATTAAAATTTCGAAGTTGTTGACAAAAATTTATATGACGTCAGGGACCTTCTGACGTGAGGCGGAGGGATTTGGACGGATAGCCTTGACTTACACAAGTTACTTAGCAGTACTGATGTTAGAATAATAGCAATTGATTACAAAACAACCGGTTTTGTTTATACTTGGTATTGGTAATTATTAAAAAGTCAAAGAAAAAGGACTATTTATCTGCGGAGTCACGCACTCCATCTAGATGACGTCATTTATAAATGTAAACAATTTGAATGATCAATGAAGGAGTTACCCTCACGGAGAAGAAAATGGACAAAAATACGCTCTATTATCTTGATTTGAATAAACCAGAAGCAAAACAGAATGTCGGATATATTTATGGTAAGTAAACCTAGCTGTTTTTGTACATTTTTCACGATTTCATTTAACCGTTGTGGTTATTTTTATACATTATTATTTCTTATTTTTCATGTTGGGTCCCATAGGCGGATACAAAAGGTACCTGTCCCCCTTTTGTGGGAAAAATTTGGTTGATTATATAGGAATTACTGAACCTTGGCTGGAACCCCCTCCCCCTTTATGAAAATATATTAATCCGCCACTAGACTGTTTAAATCAATACTGTAACAGGGTAATTTATGAAGATCTTTTTTAAGATATTTCAGATACTTTATTTCACTAATACATAGGCGTAGCAGGCCCATAAGTAATGGTACGTTTTTTGGCAAATTCAAGGCCGTAACTAGGCATCTTATTTCAGTGAGGCAAAAAAATTGAGCCGAGAGAAGCGAGGCGAATTTTTTTTTTGGAGGGTATGAAATGAATGGTGCAAAATCCTGCAAATATTTTAGACATAGGGACACGGAAGTGTTCCGCCAGCGTCTTACGGCAGATGGTATGGGGGCCACTCAAGGCCCCCAGAAGCTCTGGGGTTCATAGCGTTAAAATCCTGCATTCTGCGCGTTTCCTTGCACTAAAGATCGTTTCTGAAAAGCAGCATTTTTTACTCGACAATTTGAAAAAAATTAAGTATATTAATGTCTGTGTCTTGCAGGTTTTGTAGTTTGTTTCCATTTTTGTGTCATTTACAAAGCATGCAATTATTGCGCAAAATTCATTATAAGAAAAAAAAAAGGCCAGAGGTTCCTTGCTACAAGTTAGGACAGGCGCAAAATTGCTGTAATGTAAACTTTTAAGACAACTACTTCGTCAGTAGGGTGTCGTCTTGGCCTTGTAAGTTATTTTTTTTTTGAAAATCATGCAGCGACTGTCAAGATGAAGTACTTAAATAAATCACTGACTATGTTCTTGCAATAATTTGCATCTTGTCTATTTGTCAAGAGTGTTCAAATTGGAAAAATGAATGTTACTAAGGAAATGACATATTTCATTGATCTTCAATCAATCACATGCATGGCGACAATTTGTTTTTCAAGGGAACGAGTTCAATTCAACCACTATAAAGAACCCTTAGTTCATATAAACTTTAAAATCAGTAATTGTGATATAAATGTAACGCTAAACGGGTCTTTGTTCTGTGTATTTTGGACAGTCATTATTTTGGATATATGTATCTGGGATCTAATCCTTCTTGCCCGTTTACATAAGGAAATAGCTATTAAATATTTCACCAAATATATATATATATAGACACACTACCGTCTATATACTAGTAACGAAGTCTGTTTAATGTTCACATGTTTAATCACATGTACATGTATATACGATATATTTAACAGGTTCACAGCCCAGGTTCACAGTTATAAATTCCAATACAAAACGTTACTTAGTTCCAACTCTATAAAACAACATGTTACTTCATTATAATCTATATCGCAACTTAATTGATACTTCAAGCTACTACACCAATATAAGTGATCAATGCAAAAAGTTTCTTACAAAATCGTGCTATGAACCACTGTCCTTAAATTACAATAAACCTTGCTTTGATAAACGTCCAAATGTTATTACAATTCTACTGTGCAACTAATGTACCGTACATGCAAACTGTCACATTTAATAATCAAGATGAAAGATCATTCAACAAATTAAGTATAATTGACCATCAAATCTTTGATGTAGTTGACCACGCCACATCAATGTTAAATTTGTGAAGTGTAAAATATTTACTCGCATATGTATATAATATGTAGTTTCCATTTCTCGTTTCAGCATTTTTCAAACATTGGCTATACCTTTCATGTAACTATTTATGTGTTGCTTATGAATTTAATTGTAACACTTCTTAGTGACTGGATAGGTTAAACCAATGCCTTCCTAGAAAACTATGACACCAATGAACAACACCAGTCTTTTTGCTGTTCCTGCTAATAATGTATGCATGGCTTCACTTGAAAAGGCATCAATTCTTTGGCTTTCCTAGTTGAAGGATTTGTTTTTACAACTCCAGTGTATACACAATTGTTACCATAGTATATAGTTGGTTGACCGTTATGGAATAACCGTTTCACAGATGATATCGGATATATGTTTCTCACGTCATAACTACAATGCCCTTCTCTTTTCATGAATTTGACTTACTGTATAAAGCTAGTTATCGGGTTTGTAAAAACATGAGCAACCCGACGGTGCCACTGTTGGACATTTGGAGCAGTATCTGCGTACCCTTCTGGAGCACATGAGATCATCCCCAGTTTTTGGTTAGGGTTCGTGTTGCTCAGACTGTGTTTGTTTTCTATGCTGTTTCTTGTGTACTTTAATTTGTATATTTCATGTCATGGTGTTGTCAGTTTATTTTCGATTTATGAGTTTGACTGTTCCTCTGGTATCTTTCGCCCCTCTTGAAGTCTATAACTTAGAGAATGATGAAAAATGATAGTTTTGCAATTCAAAATATGAATACAATATAAGGCTGGTTAGAATGCAAACCATTCAGCTTGCGTAATATCTAATAAGTGCCACCAAATATGCAGACATTTAAGACTGGGGCAAACCATACACAATAACACAAGCTTACTGAACACCAGCTTGGTTTGACAATACTAGAATGTATGTAAAACTGCAATTCAATAAAACATAGATTGGTATACAAGCAACCAATAAAAGCTTGTATGTATCCATGCAAGAAAAATAAGCTTTCACCGTACACCAGTGTTGTATGCAAGAATACCGTGAACTGAAAATGTCAAACACATATGCAAACTTTTATGTTCCAATGTGTATAGGATTATATGTTGGTATGCCGACAATCAAATCCATAAACTCCATTGTTTTACAAGAGTTTATTGAAAAGCGGGTTAGTATACGGGAATAAACCCCTGAGTGTTGCAGTTAAGAATTAAGAGCTTTCTTTCAAATTCAAATGAAGTTGAAGGCTATACATAAGTAATTCCTTACATCCATGTAATTCGACCTTTTCATTTCACAATCGCACACATCTCCTTATTTTCTAAGGGAGGTATGCAAACATAATTAAATAAGAAATGTTACTACTCAGTAAATACTTAGCATTCAGGCATACAGACTTGCCAATACAAACATGAATCCAGAATAAAATTTTAGAATCCATGCAGGCATACAAGTACCTAGCAGAAAAAAAACACAAAAATAAATTGGTTTACATATCCCAGGTTCGTATACAGGCATACAGACCTTAACTATGCCAAAATAAATATATTAAAGGTTCTAAATACACAAGATTTGTATGCAGGAATACAGACCTGACAAATACTTATATACGCAGAAAGTTAGAGTTCAACATACACCAGGTCGGTATGCTAGCATACAGACCTGACAAATACTTGGATGTGCTTAGAGTGAGAGTTTTGCATTAAGCAGGTCGGTATGCTAGCATACCGACCTGAAAAATGCTAGTATATGCATAGAGTGAAAGTTTAGCATTAACCAGGTCGGTATGCTAGCAAACATACCTGAAAAATACTAGTATATGGATAGAGTGAGAGTTTAACATACACCAGGTCGGTATGCTAGCATACAGACCTGACAAATACTAGTATATATGCATAGAGTGAGAGTTTAACATACACCAGGTCGGTATGCTAGCATACAGACCTGACAAATACTAGGATGTTCATAGAGTGAGAGTTTAGCATTAACCAGGTCGGTATGCTAGCATACAGACATGAAAAATGCTGGTATATGCATAGAGTGAGAGTTTGGCATTAACCAGGTTGGTATGCTAGCATACAGACCTGAAAAATACGTTTATATGCATAGAGTGAGAGTTTAGCATTAACCAGGTCGGTATGCTGGCATACAGACCTGACAAATTCTAGTATACACATACAGTGAGGTTTTAGCATACACCCGAGTTGTATGCAGGCATACAGACCTGACGAATACAAGTAAGAGAAAAAAGACTTAATTTAGCATACTTTTTATTGAAACATCTGAAATAAAGATGGGTAAATGCTACGTTATGTATATATTTCTAAAATGACATAAAAGTATAACAAAAATGCAGAATGAGTATCTTTTTAAGGTTTATTTACTTGAACTATTTCCTTGGTGTTAAAATAGTTCATTCTAGCATCCTATGAAAAAGGTTTATGATAAAATGATGAAATTTTGGTTCGCATTTACAAAGAAAGATCACAAATCTTGCCAAAAGATGACAAACAAATATTGTTAATGCTATACAGTGAGTTTTTAACGCGAAATATATCAATAATCCCAAATGTTGTAGCCTTTTCACACAAAAATAAGTTAAGTGGCATATGAGAATTTCTAATTTTAGATGAGAACGTGTTTTTTCTATCCCAAATTCATGTATTTGCTTTTGATGTTATATTGGTTATTATCATCGGATGTTGTTTAATGCTTAGTTCGTTGCTGTGTGTGTTACATTTTAATGTTGTGTCGTTGTTCTCCCCTAATATTTAATGTGTTTCCCTCAGTTTTAGTTTGTTACCCCGATTTTGTTTTTTGTCCATAGATTTATGAGTTTTGAACAGTGGTATACTACTGTTGCCTTTATTTTTGGTATATATTTTGTATTTGCCGTATTGAATTTCTAAGTATATAGATTTGAAGAATTAAAATGCATGTTGTACTTCATACTTACGTCACATGTCCCTGACATCTGTTTCGCCAAAGCCAACTACATGGACGATATTGTATTATTCTCTGTTTGTGTGGTCTGTAACAGGTATAACTAACCCTCGTACATCGTCCTTCACTAAAATAAGGAATATGAGAATAATGTTGCTCACATTGTTGTCGACATTAAACAAATAGATAAAGTGAAGCAGGTTTTGGTGTCGTCTATTTGCGCAAATAGAATCCATATAATATCAGGACTAATGAACAAATAGTATCGTCAAATTGAAAGGATTTTGAAAAGTATTCTCTTCCCAAATTTTTATGGGGGATAGATGCAAAATTTTTATATTTGATGTATATTTCCTATCAACACCCGAATAGTTTCGGAACGTGCAACGCTGTTGTAAGAGATCAATTATTCTGGAACGATATAGGCCTCCACTATATATATTAGTGTTGGGATTGCGACTAGCTCATGAACAAAAACACATCTTTACATAGGAAAATATGTCGTCAAATTGTTTCCAAACTATACATTTTGTTATAAAAACATATGCACCATTTTGTTTTAATTTGAGGTTTCATATGACTTTAATTAAAAATATTTAACCTTGTAAATATTGATTTTTACATGCAGCGTAAAGATGACGTTGAATACAAAAACTACTTTTTATGCAATAATTTTTTTTCACTTATAAAAAAAAAAAACAAGTTTTTTCATTAATGTTTATAGTAATTGTTTCAACTGTCGAACTGTGAAAGGTTAGGGGATTGAGCACCTGTAAAACTTTTAACCCCTATATGCCTGTTCAAGCCTATGGAGAGTTACTCAAGTTGTTCGTGTGCACAACACTCCAGAGAGTTAGAAAATATATTTAGTGAGCCAATATTTCACATGTTTCAATATATTATGCATTTAAAAAAAAAATCATAGTGAAGTTTTGTAAAAAATCATGTTGAAGATTAGTTAAAAAATAATCGATCGATCTTTCTTTTAATCTTTTTATCTGCAATATTCATGCAAGTGTGATCTCAATTTTAGTATTATTATTATAATTATTATTATTAAAATAAATTACGCAACAATTTCAACATTTTATCGTAAAAGATGTTTCATTTTTTGGAGAAAAAAAATAAATGGCAAAATGTAATATAATCTGAATATGTAGACACGCAAGAATATCATCATATGTAACAGCTGACAACATCTGGATGAAGTTGCACATTTAATATCGAAATCTGGTTCAGTAAAATTGGCAAGGCTTATGTTTCTCAATATATAACATTTTAACTTATTAATTTGTGTTAACGCTGAATGTTACTTTATATAAAATTTATACGAAAGATCGTCATTGACATATATTCAAGCAGAACTCCAATTTTGAATAAAAAATATTTCCAACGGACATGAATACTAACATTTACTCATATAATATTATCATACTGGGCTTTTTGATGTATGAAATCATTCTCATTCAGCCAAAAGGGTGTACATCTCTTTCAACTAAAATTGCTGATTTCACAATAGTACATTAGTTGCAGGTGTGATAGTTTAGTTTATTTACTCAGGGCACGACGAAGAACATATAAAAAAAATGATAAACATGGTGACCCGAGCTGAACGAATGGTCAAGAAGATGGCTCTTTTAATTATTATGAGACAGATTTTTGAATATGCATCTGAGGTGTGGGATAATTGTGGGATAAGATATGCTTATATGCTTATAAAATTGAAATTCTGCAGCTTGAAACTGCTAGATAAAGAAAGGCAACAGAACTATACCGGTGTTCAAAAGTCTTAAATCGATTTCCGGGTTACAGACTAGACCTGAGGAAAACAATTCACTATAAGAGGAAAACTAAAATAGTTACTGATTTGCCTATATTTACCAATAACTTTGAAAATCTGTATGCGGAAGTTGGGTGGGAAACTTTAGCTCACAGAAGTAAAAGACGAAAATAACAAATGTTGTGTTACTTTGATACAAATGGCATGGCTCTTTACATCACGTCATTGTTTTATTATTCTATGATAATTTTTGTATTCTTGTCTTTTACTTGTATGGCAGTCGCATAAAGTCCATTATATTGACAACGATGTGTAAAGTTGAAAAGGAAGAATAAAGAGTAAAAAAATAAAAAAAATAATTGAGGGTTATCCATTTTAGTGGTTTAATAAATGTAAGAAAAGTATACGAAAACAACTCACCTGTATAAAACCAATATCAAACCAATAAAAACAAGCTCTAAAATGAACCGCATGTCTTCCAACCGAATTGCAAGAATAACATTCGTTGCAGTATTGACTATATTGATGTAAGCAGATTACATGTTCATGTATCACATATTCAGTTGGTTGATATAGTTGCATGAATATGCATTATTTGACTAAAATAACTTTTGGAAAAGTGGTAACGTGCGCATAGAATCCATTGAATACTGTCTACATGTATCATTGGAGGATACAAAATATACATCCGTTAAATTTTGATTTTTATCATCAAGTGATGTCTTAGATTTAAAATTTAATTACAAATAAATAGAATGTAAATATATACGCACATTCTATAGCATGCGGTAAGGGGTTTGTGTATTGTTGAAGGCCGTACGGTAACTTATAGTTGTTAATGTATGTGTCATGTTGGTCTCTTATGAAGAGTTGGTTCATTGGCAATCATACCACATCGCCGTTTTTTTGTATTTTTATTTATAATGGATAGCTGTAATGATTTGGCCAAGCGAAATTCCTTGGAAGACATGTGTATTTTCATGTCGAGCACCTGTTATCGGCTATGATTCAATTTTTGGCTATTTTAAAGTTTGACACCGGTTCTCACCTTTTTAATTCAATTCATTATGTTTTCAGTGTTCTATGTAATCCGTTTTCCAAGTGTAAAACCATTTTTATTGTTGTATAAACGAGATAACTTTTGTAGTAAACTTTCACTTTCACTTCAGTCGCCATTTCCGGCACAATGATTTTTGTGTATTGATTATGCAAATGAGGTGATCTGTGTGTAACCTCAGTGAACTTTATGTACCACTAGCGTAAAACAGTGTATGAATACTATAGCGGCTGTAGATTGATTATTCCAGGATTATTGTATTAAAACGATATTGTTTGTGATTGTAAATGATACTAAGATGATTTTTCTGTTCCGTAAACATGTTGTTTACGTTTTTATGTACTTAATTCTAGCAATCGGGGATTATTTTCGTTCTTGTCAGGCCCGTTCACAGTTCCCCGTTCGTTTCCCCGTTAAGAACCGTTCGTTACCCCGATAGCTTCGTCGGGTATATAAAGCTTGCACCTGTTTGTCAGGGGCTCTTCCTACTTTGTCAGACCTACGGATATGTTGCCAGATTTTTGGTCAGTTGATAGCTGAAGTTTATCATATTTCTATCATGATTTTCATGTAGTTTAAGCAGTTTTACTGCAGTTTAGAACATTTTGGACGTTTTCTGTTCATTATAAGTCTTTGTATTCTAAGACTTAGATCAGAATCAAAAATGGAGTTAATATAATTGTACACGTACATGTACATATAAATAGCTGGTCTATTTATTCAGGCTAGATTTTATTTGCTAACCTGTTTCTTTAAGGTAAAAGGATTAAAGTTACATGCCTTCCCCATTCCCACTCCCATTGTGTTAAGGACATTTTGTTAAGTATCCTGTTTGCTGAGTTTTCCAGCATTCAGAGAGAATATTTGTAGATCCTGAATATTTGTTAGGTTAGGAATTGTAAGAAGCTAGAATAATTAGATTTCTCTTAAATAATCTCAATCTCAGCGATTGAAGTTGTCTTCCTGTGCTTACTCCAGGAGGCTGAAGTCATAGTATTAAATATAACAAGTTAAGGTTATTTGTAATATATAATTTATTAGAAGATAGCATAGATATAATATATGTTAATGTTATAGCATATTTAATAGTTTATTGAACACTGTAGCAAATAATTTAGATAGAAACTGTGTAATATTGTTTACTGAACAATCTGTGAATTTACTGATAAAACATCTTTATGCTCACATTTATCTTACTTTTCCTTGCTGAAAACACATAATACGCCATTGTTGTCCAACTGGTCTCTGGTTGTTGTCCTTAGACTGTCTCATGAGAGAATAGATCTTCTTGTTAGGCTGAGACAAGAGACTATTCGATTGTCAGATAGATAATATTCATTTGTGGAATAGTCTGATGGTACTGTCCTGGAAGTTTCCACTTCTTGAGTGTTAGTTTATATGCGATTCCAGGTTATAGAGGTGCAGCCTCTATTTTACAGTGTAATGCTGTTCTATAAACTACACGATAGAAAGTGCATTTAGATACACAGACTATTACGTATTTGAATATTCTTTACCCCTATTGTTCTCGCTATTTGAGTTTCTTGTTAAATATAAAGTAAAGTTAATGTGTCAGAAGTATTTTAACCCTGTTGGTCTAGTAATATAAAGTACACCCGCGTTTAAACCATTCTCTGTTTTGTTTTAGACTAGTTATTCTAGTCTATTGAGGTTCCCTGTGTACCTGTAAACACAGGTGGTGGCAGCAAAGTAAAAGACACCCGTTTGGCCAGTTATTACATAGCTACTTACAAAACCCGGAAAAGAAGTCATTGGTAACTAGTATCAGTAATTTAAATCCAAACTGACCACTATGGTTATATGCATATGCACCTTCACGGTTCTGTAATCTGTCGATCCCTGGTGGGTTTTTTTGGGGGTTTTTTTTTTGCATTGCACCATATCATGATTTTCTTTGACTGATGATCAAGTCTAAATTTACACTATATCCATTAGATGTTGGATTTGTACTGGTTGATATTTAAGTCTTAGATACATAATTTTCTGAAAGTTCTGATTGGCTTTAAACTGTCAGTAATTCTAAGCACTCTCAAATTTGTACTTATTACATCTTTTTTGTATGTATGAATACTCTGCCACGTCCGGTCTGAGCCTTTTTTTGTTGTTAAATATTGTTATTGGCTTTAAACTGTCAGTAACTGTGAGTACTCTTATATCTGTACTTATTGGCATCTTTTGTTGTAGAATTGGTATGTATAAATACCCTGCGACGTCCTGTCTGAGCTTTTGTTTGTTGTTTTTCTGCTTTTTGCGAGCTGACGAGCTAACCATTTTTCAACTGATTTGTATATTCTGATACACAATTGTCTAATGTTTGAGGTTTGGGATTCGCCACTCTATTAAATATGTATAACAAGTCCTATTTTACAAGTGTCTGTCCATACTCCATACTTGCCTGTAATTCAGTGGTTGTTGCTGGTTTTAATATTTATTTATTTTTGTTTTTCGTTTTGTACATAAACTAGGCCGTAAGTTTTCTTAAATTAATTGGTTTTACATTTGTCATTCGTTGATTTAATTGTTTATTTTGCAAAAAAAGTTTATTTTTGAAAGACGTATGGAAACCTAAAGTTTCGTTTAATTGACCTTATTTTCAATAGCATATTTTGTATCTGTTTTTATAGCTCATTTTGCGAAATATGTTTATTGTTGAAGGTTGATGGTGATCTAAAGTTTTGTTTTATCGACATTTTCATTTTGATATCTGTATCTGTATAATAATACGGAGATGTGGTATAAATGTCAATGATATATCCATTAACCAAAGCTTAAATGAAGTGTATGTGAGCAATTATAGACACCCATACATCCTTAAACATTTAGAAAAACCCAATTACGTATAGTCGGCTATAAAAGGCCCCGAATGAAAAATAAGAAATAATGCAAGAAGATAACTAACGGCATAATGTATACCAAAACAAATTACCAAAAACAAAATCTTGCAGACATAAACCAACTGTAAATAAAGGCAACAGTAGTATACCGCTGTTCAAAATTCATAAATCGTTAGAGGAAAAACAAATCCGGGTTACAAACTAAAACTGAGGGAAACGTATCAAATATAAGAAAACTACTATACAAAAGAGACACAACACTGAAATGTAATACACACAGAAACGAACTATAATGTAACAATGGCCATTTTCCTGACTTGGTACAGGGCATTTTATGAAAAAAATAGTAAATTGAACCTGGTTTTGTGGCATGCCAAACCTCCCGCTTTAATGGCAGGGTTCATTATAACATTAAAATGACAACATTACACGACAGGTTTACAATAAATAAACAGATAAATGGAAGAAAACATAGGACAGAGAATCAAACGAATAATAGCCATCAAAAGGTAACCACTGCGTTGCAATATACTGACTTGGGACAGGCACATAAAGCATGTGGCAAATTTAATATGTTGTGGGCGATATTTATTAATTTCCAACTTTTAGAAAAATGTTTTTTCTTCCTTGAAAAAGATATGAATAATTATCACATGTATGAAATAAAATGTTGGCCTACAAATGACTGAAGGAGTTCTGAATGAGGTTTGAGCTTTTGTTTGTTGTTTTTCTGCTTTTTGCGAGCTGACGAGCGAAGCATTTTTCAACTGATTTGTAAGAAAGAATGCAAGAAGATAACTAACGGCATAATGTATACCATTATTAAAATTATATAACATTTTTTTATTCTACCTTTTTATGTATTAAATTGAAATATATTACAAATTGCTGGACAAAAACTTGTATTCATATCACCAATAATTGAAAACGCCTCTCAACAAAATAAAACCAAATAAAAAAACAACCTGAAACAACTCTGCTTCTACTGCTACAAAGGTGATACAAATACTACCAAAATGCTCGAATTACATTTTTTCTAATATAAAGGAAAAATAATAGATGACGAATACTCACCTGTGTATTGCGTAGTCTATCATACCATTATTTTGACATTGATTGCTTTTTGTGAATAAATTTTAATGTGCGTTCTCAAAATGTACCTTTCGTAAATTCTGCAAATGTTTTGAAGAAAACTGAAAAACAATCAGGAATTGAAATTCTCAACGCCGTATTATAATCTTATAAAACTTTGAATTTTTCGAAACACTAAGGATTTTCTTATCCCAGGCATAGATTACATCTTTTTCATTTTTAGCCATGGCGTTGTCAGTTTGTTTTAGATTTATGAGTTTGACTGTCCCTTTGGTATCTTTCGTCCCTCTTCTTTTACATTAGCTGTATTTGACACAACTTTTTGGAATCTTGAATCCTCAATGCTCTTCAACTTTGTACTTGTTTGGCTTTATAAATATTTTGATATGAGCGTCGCTGATGAGTCTCATGTAGAAGAAACGCGCGTCTTGCGTATTAAATTATAATCCTGGAACCTTTGATAACTATTAACGGTACGAACAATCTATTGCAGTGCGTATTTGCTTGTTGCACTCTTCTACTTATTTTATATTCCCACTTCGTTTATGCATTGTGATAGTGATAGATATAAGAATATGTGGTGTAAATGCCAATGAGACACCTCTCTATCCAAATCACAATATATAAAAGTAAACCATTATAAGTCAAAGTATGGTCTTCAACACAGAACCGTGGCTCACACCTTACAGCAATCTACAAAGGGTCCCAAAAATTTACTATGTTAAAACCATTCAACGGGAAAACAACAGTATAATCTATATACAAAACAAGTAACAAGAAACACCAACAAACGACAACTACTGATTCCTGAATGAGGACAGATGCAAACAATTGTACATTGTAAGTTTTTTTTTTCATTTATTTTCATTTTTTGTAATTGTAAGTTTATACGGTGTTCATTCTTTCGCCAAAACTAAATAAATTGATGACTCCGATATTACTCAAATATATAATAAGCACATATCTATCGTTAAGCTGACATTACGACATTCTATTCTAATTATTTCTACTTTTATATTGATATGAGAATTTGATTTAGTGTTTATCAATTTTCAATTTTTAACATGATTGTACTTGTTTTTTTAGACAAAATAAGAGCTTGCATGCATAATAAATATACCCATCGGTATAATTGTACATTTGTATGTTAAATTTTAAAAATCCAAGTCATTAATTGTCCTTCTTGGCTTTTCGGCTGCCGTTTTTTCTTTACTTGATGCAGAAGATATTTTTCTTTTGTTGCGCTTTTCTGTCGAGACTTTCAACTTTGTATACCAGCATAACTTAAACATGAACCCAAGAATGAGGCAGCTCCCAAATCCTATTAATATCCAAATCCAAAAATCTGTAAAAGAGATCGTTTTAGATATACCTGACAATAATTGAAAATTAAGAACAAATTAGCGCAAAACTGTATTACGTAGTCAGTTATGTAAAAGAAGGAAGATATTTCTAATTATGAAATGCACCGCAATTGCACCAATGGTTTGACTCTTTACCTAATATTTCGAAGTATGTCCAGTGTACGATGTTTTGTCGATATTGTCAACATCGCAATGTCAACTTTATGGTGTCGTTATTGTGTTTACATTGTATCCTATCAATATGTTCTATACCTTTCTGTTTACATCGTTCACATCGTATACATCGGGATGTTGACAATATCGTGTCGACATCGTGTTTATATTGTATATATATATATATAGAGTCTATAGCTTTCTGTTTACATCGTTCACATCGTATGCATCGCGATGTTGACAATAACGTGTCAACATCGTGTATATATAGAGTCTATACCTTTCTGTTTACATCGTTCACATCGTATACATCGCGATGTTGACAATATCGTGTCAACATCGTGTTTATATTGTATTTATATATATAAAGTCTATACCTTTCTGTTTACATCGTTCACATCGTATACATCGCGATGTTGACAATATTGTGTCAACATCGTGTTTATATTGTATATATAGAGTCTATACCTTTCTGTTTACATCGTTCACATCGCATACATCGCGATGTTGACAATATTGTGTCAACATCGTATTTATATTGTATATATAGAGTCTATACCTTTCTGTTTACATCGTTCACATCGTATACATCGCGATGTTGACAATATTGTATCAACATCGTGTTTATATTGTATATATATATAAAGTCTATACCTTTCTGTTTACATCTTTCACATCGTATACATCGCGATGTTGACAATATTGTGTCAACATCGAGTATATAGAGAGTCTATACCTTTCTGTTTACATTGTTCACATCGTATACATCGCGATGTTGACAATATCGTGTCAACATCGTGTTTATATTGTATTTATATATATAAAGTCTATACCTTTCTGTTTACATCGTTCATATCGTGTACATCGCGATGTTGACAATATTGTGTCAACATCGTGTTTATATTGTATATATAGAGTCTATACCTTTCTGTTTACATCGTTCACATCGTATACATCGCGATGTTGACAATATCGTGTCAACATCGTGTTTATATTGTATTTATATATATAAAGTCTATACCTTTCTGTTTACATCGTTCACATCGTATACATCGCGATGTTGACAATATCGTGTCAACATCGTGTTTATATTGTATATATAGAGTCTATACCTTTCTGTTTACATCGTTCACATCGCATACATCGCGATGTTGACAATATTGTGTCAACATCGTATTTATATTGTATATATAGAGTCTATACCTTTCTGTTTACATCGTTCACATCG
Source organism: Mytilus edulis (assembly GCF_963676685.1). Taxonomy (NCBI): domain Eukaryota; kingdom Metazoa; phylum Mollusca; class Bivalvia; order Mytilida; family Mytilidae; genus Mytilus; species Mytilus edulis. The sequence goes on along the minus strand of NC_092344.1, from coordinate 37,354,191 downwards.
TATACATCGCGATGTTGACAATATTGTATCAACATCGTGTTTATATTGTATATATATATAAAGTCTATACCTTTCTGTTTACATCTTTCACATCGTATACATCGCGATGTTGACAATATTGTGTCAACATCGAGTATATAGAGAGTCTATACCTTTCTGTTTACATTGTTCACATCGTATACATCGCGATGTTGACAATATCGTGTCAACATCGTGTTTATATTGTATTTATATATATAAAGTCTATACCTTTCTGTTTACATCGTTCATATCGTGTACATCGCGATGTTGACAATATTGTGTCAACATCGTGTTTATATTGTATATATAGAGTCTATACCTTTCTGTTTACATCGTTCACATCGTATACATCGCGATGTTGACAATATCGTGTCAACATCGTGTTTATATTGTATTTATATATATAAAGTCTATACCTTTCTGTTTACATCGTTCACATCGTATACATCGCGATGTTGACAATATCGTGTCAACATCGTGTTTATATTGTATATATAGTTTCTACACCTTTCTGTTTACATCGTTCACATCGTATACATCGTAATGTTAACAATATATTGTCAACATCTTGTTGTTGTTGTATATACATTTTTTTTTGTTCTTTTTAAAAAAAAAAGTTAACATGGTTAAGCAGTTAGTTATATAGTTAAAATTGTTTTCCATTTTTCATGTCGGCGTCTTTTATTGTTAACTATGCCATATAAACTTTGCTCAATGTTAAAGGCCATACGGTTATCTATAGATGAGCCAGTTGGTATGTATGTACTGGAAATTTTACTTATTTGCAATCATACCACTTCTTTTTTTATAAATACCTTTCTGTTTAAATTATTCACATAACAATGCTAACAATATTGTGTCAAAATCGTGTTGATATTTTATATTAAGTCTATTGTACGTATATAAACGTTAAACTAACTGCATTTGTTTGCACCTGTCCTTAGTCAGGAATCTGTCGTTCAGTAGTTGTCGTTTGTTGAATTGTTCATACGTGTTTCTGGTTTCATGTTTTTTTTTACATTAGACCTTTATTTTTCCTGTTCAAATAGTTTTACACTAGTGTTTTTTGTGCCTTTCATAGCTTGTTACTCGATAAAAACCAAAACTCTGTATTAATGTCAAACCTATAGGGGTATACTTATAAAAGATGTAACTTAAATAAAAAGTTGTCTCATTTGAACCTTATACCGCATCTTCTTATATGTATACATCGCTATGTTAACGATGTCAACGATGTAAACAATATATAAGAGTTCAAAAAATGTTAACGATGTTCAAACGACATCGTTTTAACCTTGTAAACATCACGATGTTAACGATGTCAACGATGTAAACAATATATAAAAGTTCAAACAATGTCAGCAATGTTGACACGACATCTCGTTTACATTGTATACATCGCAATGTTAACGATGTCAACGATGTAAACAATATATAAGGGATCAAACAATATAAACGATGTTGACACGACATCGTGTTAACATTGTAAACATCGCGATGTTAACGATGTCAACGATGTAAACAATATATAAGAGTTCAACCAATGTCAACGTTGTTGACACGACATCGTGTTTACATTGTATACATCGCAATGTTAACGATGTCAACGATGTAAACAATATATAAGGGTTCAAACAATGGAAACGATGTTAACACAACATCGTTTTAACATTGTATACATCGCGATGTCAACGATGTATACATTATATAAGGGTTCAAACAATGTAAACAATGTTGACACTATATCGTGTTAACATTGTAGATATCGCGATGTCGACAATATTGAATAAATATCCTTCACTGGACATGAATGAATATTTCAATTAATGGGGGTCATTATTACACAAATCGACATTTGACGCATGTAGTGCAAAATATGAGTTTACGTATCGGTTTTTGAACGAGTTATATCTGCATCCCTAAGTTTGAGAACTATTATAAGGTATAACCGGTATTATCGCTATTTTGTGCATTTTTCCTTTGATCTTTTTTTTGTAATAATTTTTCATATCATGCTACTCGCATGAGATGGAAAATTATCGCTAGAAGCTAAGTAAGCAATGAAATTGACATGAAATTGACAACGTGTTCATAGGTAAAATAGCGATAAAACAGATTACTATTGTTCATCTCAACTTGATTGCTTTTCTCGCTTTTGCCTTACCGGCTCAAGCGAGAAAATCAACATCGTTGAGATTATCAACGATAATCAATAATTATTGATTTGACATTGAATTTTCATCTCACTAGACCATGTATTCCGAAGGTTTGTGTTTGGAGTTTTGCTTTCAAAATGTAATAAAAATACAATTATAAAATTAAAAATACCACGCTCATAATTTGGTACGCCATACGTGCGTTCCGTCTACAAAAGACTCATCATTGACACTCGAATAAAACAAAGGTTTAACAGGCCATTTATAGTACGAAGTATTAGACGATTGAAAACCTTTAACATAAATGTGTCGGGTTGTTTTTGGAAAATCTGTAAAAATATGAAGTGAATGCAGTTTTGATTTTTATAAATATTCAAAAGAACAGATTTAGATACGTTAATCATCTTGCTGCTCTTAGAACAATCATTTAGTGTATCTATGAAACTGCACTTGAAATTGCAACAAAAAGAAGATCATATGCTGAATGGATAAAAGACAACATTAAGATGGATGATAAACATTCATAGATGAATTATCTTCAATGATTTCATATTAAGTAACTTTTCACCTACCGATTTTGCATAATGAATAAAAATCTGTATCTTCTAAGGTATCTAAAAATAAAGAAAACACAATTAATTATGGAAGATTATTGTTGTAAATGCAAATGTCATTAGTGTAGAAATTTTACCATGGTATGCATGCAAAAGTTATACCATATCTGACAGCAATGCAAAACTCGAAAAATCAATCATTTTTTTAGTAACATATTTTGACGTGATTGTGTTATTTCATTTTTGTGCATATAATCTAGGGGTGAATTAATGCATATGACCCCGTGACTCGAGGATAATACGAGATTAATCTCCTTATCCAATATATCATATGCGACTAAGTATTAAAATTATACAGAACTCGAAGGTAAATGAAAAAAAGGGAAAGTTCATACAAACTGGCAAAACAAATTACTCGACTATATCAACTTACGAAAACAGAAATAATGGAATATAACTGTCATATTCCTGGCTTAGTAAAAAGTAAAATCACATAAATACTGAACTCTGTGGAAAATTCAAAACCGAAAGTCCCTACCAAATGGTAAACTCAAAAGCTTAAACACATCAAATGAATTGACATCAACTGTCATATTCCTGACTTGATACAGGCATTATTTTATGTAAAACTCGTTAATTAACCGGGTTTGTATAGCTAGCTTAACCTCTCTCTTGTGCGACAGTTGTTAAGGATGTATTCTTCTGACATTTCAGTCTCGTTTAGTCTCATTGAAATCTCGTTCTGGAATTATTTCCAAAACTTGTGATATAAGTGGAAAATAGCAAAGAATTTGATAATTATCATAATCAAACTTAACTCTGTGAAAGAATTGTGTATTTCCAATAAGTAGTTTTTGAGTAATGCAATTTTCAAATTTTATTACTAATCAAGTCAGTCTTTTTGAGTGAAATTTTGAGAAAAATGGGGGAGGGGTAAAAAAAATGATTTTACCAGAAACATAAACATCTCATATAACTTTTTCTTTTCAAATTTCCTAGATATGTATTTTTTCAATCATTTATAACAAGGAAGTTGAAAAAATATAAGTAAAAGATGCAGATGAGATTTTTTCACTTATTTTGCACTTGATAAAAAAAAATGTGTCTTTTATTTGTTGTTACATTAAAACATAAAATCTAGTTTTCATAATTGTGAGGTTTCCATATCTATTTGATAATGATTTGTTTCAAGCTTTTGTTTTTACATAGCAGTATACACTTAATGCAACATAGTCGTGCAGTTATTCACGAAATACCTAAAAACTGTTACTTCTGTCGCTAAAACTGATGATATATAATTAAATTGTGTACTGCGTAAAATATTTTGCGTACATAAACATATTTTACCTGATTTTTTCTGACATGCAGCATTTTGAATTTGCGTTTCTATGGTAGTAAGTTTGTCAAAATTTTCAACCTTAACTACATTCTGCTTGTCGCTTGCAATTCTTGTTATTTCAAGTATGTCTACACCAGAGCCAATTCCGACGGAAATCACTTGTGCTCCTAACAGATGAAGTTGTTCTGCTGCTTTCTTTGTCTGATCTGGGATCTGTGACTTTCCGTCAGTTAAAATAATTACGATTCGTTTTATCTTAGACCGTCCACCATTAGCAAAAAGAAAAGAATTTTGTGTTACAAATTCTAGTGCTAAGTGAGTATTCGTGGCTCCTATTCTGTACTTAATATTATCTATCGCATTTATAAGTCTATGTTTGTTCGGATATTCATTCAGAGTAAATTCATTGTTAACTGTATCTGAAAATGTTACAACACTAAACTGAGTTCTAGTGGGACCAATAGAAAACTTGTTGACGAAGTCTTTAACGAAGTCAATCTGTTTTTTGAAATGAGAAAGTCCAACACTTCCAGAGGAATCAAGTGCAAAAACTATATCCGCTTTCAGGTAAGCTTGGCAAGCTTTAAAATAGGAACACTTTATTAAAACAAATAACTATTAATATAACATTCAAATTATCATCTTTCTATAAATAGGATTTCAAAAACATTAAATATTTTGTAAAATCATTTGCAATTCAATTAGAAACGGGGGAAATTTTGAATAGTTTATGGAGTGTATCAATAGCCGTAAGTTAGATAAATACTCCTCGCATACAAGTGTCGTGTTCTATGTACCGGGCATATCCGCTATCCCTTGTTGACAATTTTATATCATTATTTCAAATGATAGCTGTGCTTAATTTTTCTTTTCTCTGCATAAATCTAAGATTGCTACCAATTTGGTTGATGTAGACATTTCACTATTGCTTGAAGTTTTTTTGTGGTTTTAGTTCATGTTTTAATAGATATTTTTTCAATATTGAAGATGGAACATGGTTATTTTTAGCATTAACCACATAAATCCCGCTGAGCGTTGATATTCGTGATACGAAAATTCATAGGGATTCTTGCTTTGGAAAAATATGAAAGTCATGAATACGACTGTAATAAAATGTGAGAGTCCTATTAAACATAAACTGAAGCCTAGACTATACTAGAACAAGGTAACATAGAATAAAAATGCATTCAAGTGTTAGCTAATGATGAATGTGAGCATAACACATGTTTCTAAAATAACATTCATCATGAGGTTGATATATAAAAAAAATCTTGAAACCATATGGATTCTTGCTTATGAAGAAATTTAAATGTTATGAAAAGGACTGAAGTTAAATATGAATTAAAAGAACTATTAAAAAAGAATCTGAAGCCTAAACTAGAATAAGTGTACATTACAATAAAATTGCGCTGAAGTGTTAACTTATGATGTAAGTGACCATAACAAATGTTTCTGGAATAACATTCACTAGGAACGCTCGATATTAAAACAATCTTTAAGACTAACATGCATAAAAAATTTTGAACATGTAAACAAAACGAACAATTAAAAAAATACAAATAAAATGTCACTAGGAATTAAAAGTCAGCAATCACTAAGCCGCAACACAAATATATGAGATCAGCGCCTGAATTGGAAAAAATGAAGTATGAAATAATTACCGAGATGATTATATCTAAAAACGAAACAATTTATTTGAATATTAAGGACACCTAAACTCGTGAAAACTAGTACTACATAAATACATTTATAATTAACTAGTAGCTGCATAAATTCACATAAATACTGCTAAACTAACTTACTTTGTTCTGAAAAACGTAAAAGTGTAATTAAAATAAAAATGTAAAAGGTCCACATGCTTGCGTTAAACCAATCAAAGAATTAACATTTGAAACGAAAAGTCAGTATATATATTTGACTTTATGAAACAAATGTATGTCGTCATATCGGAACGAAAGATATATTTAAGCATCTTGGAAGCCCCGGTTTTAAACTAAACCCTTAATTAATCATACCAAGGTATAATGAAGATGTAGCATATTGTTAGTTTATTATGTTTATTCTATTTATTATGACTATGTCCAATGGGAAAATTAATGAAAATGTATTTAAAGTGATAAAGTATTGATTTCAACTTATTTTGAGCCTTGTCCAGAAAGTAATTGGACTTTAAAGTTATGTTCTATATATTTTCCGACTTTATGTGAACATTAATCATTTACTTTCTATACAGGGAGGGCATAACAGAAATACACTATTAAAACAATCAAAGTGTTCATGACAGCGAGTTAACATATCCAAATTAAAAAACACGCAATAAAAACAAACAGCAATGATGTATTATACAACATTCTAAACATTATAATTTATAATTGGTCAAATTAATGTCCTGTTTAATCTACTCAGTGAACATGTGTAACAGAAAACAAAATATACAAGTATATTAGTTAGACTCAACTAAACATAACACGTTCATTGAATGTAAAACAAATCGAGAGGGGACGTGGGTTGAGTTGTAATGGTCAATCGAGACAAAGGGCAGAACAATCAGCAAATTATAAAATTAAATACCGAACCTCTTACTTACAAGAAAAATCCCTTATGATATACACAAACAAGATAAAAGATTTCTTTAAATATTTGACTGCTTCAACTTGTCATGAAACTTAAATGTTCTATTTGGAACATTTTATCAGATGCTTCAGTGACGCCTTCAATTTTAAAACTTTATAACCATAGTAGTCATTTTAATCCATAAAATATTTATTGTAAAAAATTACGAAACTTAATTCGATTTTGTAATATCAGCTAAAAATTAATTCAAAAGTCACCCTGAAAATATGAAATAATGAGAGTTATGGGTATATGATAATGAGCGTCATGAATTAGTCTAATGTTGACACTACGCACGACTGTCGTAAATGTTGTTTACGTCATGTATCTATGATGAGTATTTGACACTGAACGTTCAGAAACCAACAGTCAACCAATATGTGATGGGTTTGTTAATGCCACAGCAATCGAATAACATAAAAGAGGAGAGAAAGATAACAGAAGGACATTCAAACTCATAAATAGAAAATAAACTGATAACGCCACGGCAAAAAAGAGTGCCGTGTAGTGGTTAGTGCATCGGACTACTAACACAGTTTGAAAATTTCAGGAACTCAATTTCCGGCTCTCCCTTGACACCATCAGCGAGTATGGTCTTGAGGAAACGATGATAGTCCGTCGGAAGGGGACGATAAATGGCTGACCCGTGTTAAGAGAGAGCCATATCTCTTGCACGTTAAAGACACCCTTGTAGATTTCGAAAAAGAGTAGGCTAATGCCGCTACAAGACAGCACTCGCACCTGCAAAGTGGAAAGGGATTAATATAAGTTGCAAAACTTGTTTCCCAATCCACTATAAATAAATATGTTTAAACTAAAAAAAAGAAAAGGACAAACAGACATATCAAGACACAACATAGAAAACCAAAGACTAATCAACACGAACTTCATCAAAAACAGAGGATGATCTCACGTGCTCGGGAAGGGAAAGAAGATCTTGCTCTATATGTGGCACCCGTCGTGTTGCTCGTGTTATTACAAACCCGGTAAATAATATAATTTGGTAGGTCATATTAGTGAAAAGAGAACGGGATTGTAGTTACAAGATAAGGAACATATCCGATATCATTTGTGAATCGGATATTCCGTAACGATCAACCAACTCGTGATGGAGTCCGTAAAATTAACGAAGAATTTTAACTTCACCATTTGGAACTCTTGGTTTAATAGCTCCTTTGTGAGCAGCAACCCTCTATCAATGAAATCATGGTAGGAAATACAAGCCCGGGAATATCGTATCAATTTCGGAAATATTATACTCCGTTGCTGGAATATTGCTACATAGACATGGAAAATTCGCAACTGGGAGGCTGAAATCATCTATTTTGCCGTAAAGTTTTGTTTTCAATCGACCATCATTGTCAATGTATAGATGTAAGTCAAGATGTGAGGTAGACTTCACTGTATCTGTTGTATCCTTTATCTCTAGTTCGATGGGATAGATACGTTTAACATATTCATCAAATTTTGAATTATTTAGTGAGGGAACATTATCTATATAGCGGAAAGTAAAGTTATTCACCAAAAGGAGAATTGCAGCTAATGTAAACATAGTTCGTAATCAAACGAACTAACAGCAATTATCTGTTAGTTTCGTATGATATGCGAGTTTCAGAATAATGGAAGAAAATGGCAAATTGAAAGAACAACACCATACAGAAATCTCAAGATCTAGAGAGTCGAATCCTTATTAGATTTATTTGAAGAAACGCATATACTCCCGACGGATCACCAGTTTCTTTTTCACAAGAAGTTAATCGTGTTGTATATGGCTTTTCAAAATTCGATGCCACGAACCTGTTAGTTATTTTGCGTTAAAAATTAAGAGGACGGGATTGGTAAAACGACAATTTGAACACATCTGTTGATGTCTTTTGCAGCTATATGCTGTACGCATGCTTATTCCACTGAAACTTTTAATTCAATAGTAAAATGATTGTAGAGCTCTTTCTGAAGCGCAATTGTTTGAAAGAATGGAACCCGGTGTGATCGTTGGACATCTTCTCGTGTTATTATTTTTCGTTTATGGCGTGAATTCAAATTTTATAAACAAAATGTACCGATTAACATTTTCTGCCTTCAACTTTTAATCTTAATTTGAATGTTATCAAGTAATTGACATTTTAAGTCGTGGAATAAATATATCAGATACACATGTGTGTATTTAATTTAAAATGATAAACAAAATTTTCACCATAAAACAATAATAATACTGATTTTCAACTAATCGTTGCACTAAAAACGAGACATCAACTTTTACTATATCATAATTCAGAGATAAAAATATCATTAATACAATTTTACTATAAAGCTTTTGAATCATTCCTGAATCCATAATTGAATCTACAAATGCATGCTCTCGTCGGCTGGATTTAGTGTTGTTAAACAGCATTTGGTGGCATATATATGGAACACCTTGCATATCACCTATTTGTGTCAGTCGCAAAGGATTGTTACCATGCAGTCACTATAAACGCTTTTTATGTTGCACATATGTTGCAATTTGCATCAATTAAGAAATAATTCATAGCAGCCGTAGATTTGTTTTCATTTAACCATTGGTTGGGCATTTATATAGACAATAATAGTGCATTGACTTGACATATCAACGATATAAGGATGAGGCTTAGAAACGGAGAAATGCGAGGCTGTGCCGAGCTATTTTCCCGTTTCGTGCAGAATCCTTATATCGTTGATATGTCAAGTCAATCCACTATTATTGTCTTTATACTGCAATCTAAAACAACATTTTCAATGGTTGTTTAATGCGTTAAGTTTATTTATTTGATTTAAATATTGGGAAAATTCCCTTTAAAAAGGCCTCATATCATGCTCGCGGAGAAATATACAACACAATGAAATGTACATATTTACCTGTTGAAACTCACAATCGATGGTGAACGAAATCGTTTGAGTATGAACTTAAATATCAACCATAAGCATGAAGCATAATGATTTATAGGTTACAAACAAAAAATATTAACAAATGAAATATGTTTTTTTCCAATAACTGCAAAAGAAACAAGGTTGGGTCTATGATCCACGCATCGTTGTATGCATTGGAAACAAGAACAGGTTGAAGAGGTCGTATGAATAATTAAATATTATTTCGGCATTTTATATTTAAATATTCATGAGGAAAAGTGATATCGGGTCAGTGACTGTATATGACATAGAAATATACAGTCAACGCATTTTGACTGCTCAAATAGAACGAGTGCAGTATAAATTCGATTATATTACCCTCGATGCCACTGCTGATCTTTTCAATTCAATTTTATGGAAAAGTGAGCAGAAATGCATATGAATTATTTTTTTACCTCTTGATAGATATATGATTTTGGTTTCAGGAAAGATATCACTGTAATTGATTGAACTTTTCCTTTGGACCAGATTTTGGAGACTTTTGTGAAATGTTCAGCCCCCTTTTTTGCAATATTTTGTATCAAATAAATGCAGATTGTTTCCATGGTTACACCAAAAGGATAATATTTCACCATTATAACAAATAGAAATCAAATCTATGGAGGATTCTCTTTCCATAAATATACACATGCATAGCACAAATATCAAGTCTTATTTGTCAGAATAGAACGGAAAGAGGGTGTTTAAAATTCATGATTGTCAATTTTAAGTTTTTTTCCAAACTGTGTATAGCTACCTAATGAACATATCTGATATCATCTGTGAAACGAATATTCCGTAACGGTCAACCAACTCATGATGTAGTTCGTACAATTTATGAAGGGATGATTTCAAATTCACCATTTGAAACTCTTGGTTTAATAGCTCCCTTGTGAGCAGAAACCCTCTATCAAGGAAATCATGATAGGAAATACAAGCCCGGGAATATCGTATCAATAAGGAGATACTAGTATATACTCCGTAGCTGGAATGTTGTTACATAGGCGTGGAAAATACACAACTGGGAAGCTGAAATACTCTTTTTTGCCGTAAAGTTTTGTTTTTAATCGACCATCATTGTCAATGTATAGATGTAAGTCAAGATATGAGACAGACGTAACTGTATCTATTGTATCCTTTATCTCTAGTTCAATGGGATAGATGCGTTTAACATAGGCCGTGTTCACATTGACCTAAACTCGGTGTTGTGTAAGTGTAAGACCCCGTTCACACTAGCATTTTTTTTTTAATCGATCTAATTTGAATTGATCTAAATAAAACCAGTTAGCTTTCTCTATCGGTTTAAACCGATCCACTGCGTTCACACTACAATTAAAAACGCAATCGATCTAACCTTTTTAGCCGTAAAACTGTAAACATTGTGTATAAATAGAACTGATTTATTAAATTCATCTATTGATACTCTGACACACACACACTTGAAAAAAAATGGATAAAGTTATTGTTTCTCCTGAATCAGAAGTAAACATTTTGGTACAGGTGTTTTCTTTAATTTTGAAAAAGAATATCTGTAGTAACGAAGTTATAACACGAAGAAGTATTGCGGTTCCTAAAAAGAAAAAGAAAAATCATCATAAGAAAAGAAGACACATATTTCGCAAATCTATGCGATGGCGAAGACAAAATGTTTTCAGTTTGTTTTAAATGTTTGTAAACAGAGAAATATGGGTTAAATAACGAATCTCTGAGATAGTTTTGGCGCTGTACATGAGCATACGTTTTTTTCGATTCAATCGTACTAGTTTAAACCGATCTCTGCGTTCACATTTAAAGTAAGATCGGTTTACTTTAGATCGATTCAAACTAAACTACCTCTTTTGGTATTTTAGTTTAGGCCGATTGAAGATCGATTCAAAGCGTTCACATTGGCCCTTAAATCGATCTAAAGTGAACCGGTCTAGTTTAAATCGATAAAAATGTCCTAGTGTGAACGGGGTCTAACTCACACGTAAACTAAACACGATTACGTTCCCATTGATAACACTCAATGTTAACATGTAGTGTAAATCATGTTTTGTCTACATGCAGTCAATAGGCAATGTAAGCCTTGTGTAGTTTACGTGTAAACAAAACTAGGCATTTAAAACTTAAATTTTACCAAGTATATTAAAGGAAGGAACGATTTTTGGATAAAATTGATATTTATAAGTTCTTTACAGAAATATTTGTCTCAACTTGATATATTTATTTATTATAAAAAACTTTACATAATTTTTCAACCCCTTACATGTATGAACAGTCAAAGCAGCATCATTGCCGAACACATTATCGTTTGAAAAGGTCTTCCTGAATTGACTGGACGTACACGGAAATATTTGCCATTGGTCTTTATTCCGAAACAACTATTTGCTCATAAATAAATAACTAAAAAAGTGTGAGGTAAATTGTATTGTTTGTCGACCCTTTGTCTAGTATCTCAGATCCGTTAAAACAAACTTAGAAAAAACATGAACTTCTCCCTTTTTTCCTGAATACTTGGAGAAAAAATACCATTTGAAAGAAACAGGCAAGATAAAAATGTAGTGATCCTTAATATCTCAATCCTTTTCTTCGTCTGTAAGCACGCTGCTGCAGCCTACATTTTAATGCGGCGGTAATCGAGACATATTAAGTAAATTTAAAGTACTACAAATCGTCAAAACTTCAAAATAGGGAGGGGGTATATATTTTTTCAGAGTCAGCGATTTTGTTTATCGCGAGCGTTTTTATTCAGTATTTTCGATGCCAGCAATCAAATATCTTTTTTTCAATATTTAACACTGTAATTTATTGGGAAACTCTGGATTCAGAATATTTTTTTTATCATCTCTATGACCAGAATATTTTTTTTTCTGGTAACGGTATATTTTGCAGAAAAAAATCCATTCTCCTTTTTTTTTTAAGTCGGTTGGTTGTTCCCTAAATGCTAAAAAAGTTGTCCGAAAAATTTGCATTCGGTTCTACGTAATAAACATTTAAATGACATAAAGTTTACAATGTGAACAACTCTTATGCACAGGTAATTAAACAAGGTTTATAGATGTGAAACCAGTGTACATTACATTAAATTAAATGTTAACATGTTTACTGTACATGGCGTTTGGTGTTAACACGGCCTCAGTCACCAAATTTATTATCATCTATATAGCGGAAAGTAAAGTTATTTACCAAAAAGAGAATTGCAGCTAATGTGAAAATAGTTCGTAATTAAACGAACAACTCTTATGCACAGGTAATTAAACAAGGTTTATAGAGGTGAAACCAGTGTACATTACATTAAACTAAATGTTAACATGTTTACTGTACATGGCGTTTGGTGTTAACACGGCCTCAGTCACCAAAATTATTATCATCTATATAGCGGAAAGTAAAGTTATTTACCAAAAACAGAATTGCAGCTAATGTGAAAATAGTTCGTAATTAAACGAACCAACAGCAATTATCTGTTAATTTCATACGATGCGTGAGTCTCATAATAATGGAAGAAAATGACAAAATAACAAAAAAAACACCATAAAGCAATCGCAAAAATCTAGAGAGACGAAATTTATTTAAAGAACGCATATACTCCCCACGGATCAACAGTTCCTTCTTCACTAGAAGCTTATCGTGTCGGATATGACTTTTCAAAATCAAATGCCACGAAACTTATTGTGCGTTAAAAATTAAGAGGGCGGGATTGGAACAACGACAATTTGGACACATCTGTTAATGTCGTTTGCAGCTATATGCAGTACGCATGCTTATTCCACTGAAACTTTTAATTCAATAGTCAAATGATTGTAGAGCTCTTTCTGAAGTGCAATTGTTTGAAAGAATGGAATCCAATGTGACCGGTTGACATCTTTTCATCTTTTTTATTTTTCGTTTATGACGTGAATTCAAGTATTATAAACAAAATGTACCGATTCACATTTTCTGCCTTCAACTTTTAAACCTTAATTTAAATATTTATAGAATAACTAATGGAAGAATTCAAATACAGAAAAAAATATTCAACGAGTGACCGACAACACATAATTCACGAATGCGCGTAGCGCATGAGTTAATTATCAGTGTTGCTCGGTCACGAGTTGAATATTTTTCGATATTTGAATTCTTTAATTAGTTATTCTATTTATTACATTGGCAAATGGCTTTTTTAAAAGAAATTAATGTAAAACATGTAAGGAACTATATCTTTTTTCTATGCATTCACAATTTGTTTTGATCCGCCGTTATCGACGTCTTGATAACGCCTATTGTTGCATGACGTCAGAGAGTGAAATAATCACGTTTATTTCACATGTGAAATTATCGGTTTTTATTTAACTGGGAAATCAATGTAATTCATTGCAACCAATGTAATAATATCAAGTAATTGACATTTTAAGTCATGGAATAAATATATCAGATACATTTGTATGTATTTAAGATATGATAAGGATTTATGTACACGTTATGAAAGGTCAATAATTCTACAATTTTAAACAAAATGTTCACCATAAAAACATTAATAATACGGATTTTCTACTAAATAAGGTGTTACACGTTACACTGAAAACGAGGCATCGTTTTTTCCTAAATCATAATTCAAAGATAGCAATATCTTTAATACAATTTTACTATAAACCTTTTAAATCACATCTGAATTGATAATTGAATCTACGGATACATTCCTACGTCGGCTGGATCTAGTGTTGTTAAACAGCATTTGGTGGCATATATATGGAACACCTTGCATATCACCTATTTGTGTCAGTCGCAAAGGATTGTTACCATGCAGTCACTATAAACGCTTTTTATGTTGTACATATAATCCGTGACAACCATAAAACCATTGGATAACCAATGGTATTCAATGGATAATACGACGAAAAGCATTTTGTATTTGCATCAATTAAGAAATAATCATTTAACCATTGGTTGGGCATTTATATTCGATTATGTCACCCTCGATGCCACTGCTGGTGGACGTTTCGTTCCCGAGGATATAACCAGCCCATTAGTCAACACTTTGGTGTTGACATGAATATCATTAATGTAGTCATTTTTATAAATTTCCTGTTTACAAAAGTATCATTTTTTTCAAAATTCTATGGATGTTCTTATCTCATGAATAGATAACCTTAGCCGTATTTGGCATAACTTTTTAGAATTGTTGGTCCTCAATGATCTTCAACTTTGTACTTATTTGGCTTCATAACTATTTTGATCTGAGCGTCATTGGTGAGTCTTGTGTAGACAAAACGCGCGTATGGCGTATTAAATTGTAAGACTGGTACCTTTGATAACTTTAAAAGAAAGTTTTTAATGGGTTTGTTTTTTTTTTTGTTTTTTTTTTATAATTGCAAAGCAGGTAGCCGACCTTTATGATCCTTTTCACGATCATAAATAAATAGCACCCCATCTTTCAAGATCTGATTGTGGTTTTTTGTTTTGTTTTTAAATATTTCCATTTTGCTAAATTTTGATGACATAAAACACAAAATTAACTTTTAAGAACAATTTTTTACAGTAATAATGAGCGGTTTTTAAAGAGAAAAGCAGTTTATGCATTCAAAATTTGAAAACAAATCGTGTTTGTGTACATTTTTTTTTCTTTGAAAATTTCGATGATCAATAAGCCTTTGTAGATTTGTAAAAAAGGCAGCAGTAGTATACCGCTATGCTTAAGTCATAAATCGAGAACGATAAAACAAATCTAGGTTAACAACTAAAACCGAGGGAAACAACACACCAACTTTAAGTGGAAGACAACGAAACAACAGAAACACTTAAGTGCAACAAAACATAAACGACAATGCAACACGCACAGGAACGAACTATAAGATAACAATTGCCATTTTCCTGACTTGGTTCAATGACATTTTAAGAAATAATGATGGGTTGAACCTGGTTTTGTGGCAAACCAAACCTCACGCTTTTATGTCAATGTCAAAAATAACACTAAGCAGCTGACAACATTGACTGTCCCTTTGGTATCTTTCGTCCCTCTTTTACATGACAGGAATACAGTACACATTGATGCAAAGACATAGAAATACACAAATAAACAATACAAAAGTATATTTCGACATAATAATCACAGAATAAAAACGAATACGTAAGACAATAACAATCAAAACCAAGGAGTAAACAAAGACTCACAAACACCAAAGGACATTTACATCAACAGTTATAAATAATAATTAAGAAACAACACAAACTCCACTAAAAACCGGGAGTGAAATCAGGTGCTCCGGAAGGGTAAGCATTTCCTGCACCGTATACGGCACCTGTCGTATTATTTTTTGTTCAGTCGGTAATGATGGAATATTATTATGACTGAGGAAAAATATCAGATATGATTTCTGACACATTTTTGTCATGATGGTCAATCAGTTCATGATGGCGACCGTAAAATTTCTTGAATGATGACCTTAATTTGATTGATTCATTGTCCTGTCTTAGCAACTTTTGATAAAGCAGTATTTCTCGTTCAACAAAATCAGCGTACTTTGAGCTAGCTCTAGAGTAACGTATCAATTGAGACACATATACTCCATATGTTGGTGCCGCTGGGATGTTTCTACACAGAAATGGAAAGTTGACAATAGGAAAATTAAAATCATCGCGTTTGTCATAAATTTTGGTATTCAACCTAACATCAGTAGTCATTTCGAGAAAAAGGTCTAAATATGAAGCAGATTTATCTGTGTCGGAAGTATCTTTAATTTCAAGTTCACTTGGATATATTAAATGTAAGTGATAACTGAATCTATTATTATTGAGCGACAGTACATCATCAATATACCGAAAGGTGAAATTAAAAAACGTGGCTAATTTCTTTTCTACTTTCTGTACAAGCCCTTGGATAAATTCTGCTTCATAGGAATATAAAAACAAATCTGCAAGCAGAGGAGCGCAATTGGTATCCATTGGGATTCCAATAGTCTGTGGGAAGACCAAACCTCTAAATTCAACAAATATGTTGTCAATTAAAAAAAAAAGTCCAGCAGGGCAGTGATATTCTCGTCGTTATATTTGTTCCTTGACTCTGTATGATTTTTCACAAAGTACTCTGAATTCCAGCCCAAAACTAGATATTTAAAACGTCAACACAACATAGAACAGCACACAAAACAGCACAACAGAAGCACGAAATGACCGTCACACGACTGGATTAACGCCACAAAAGTGACGTAAATTTCCACATATGGAGCAGGATCTGCGTACCTTTCTAGAGCACCTGAGATCACCCCCAACTTTTGTTGGGGTTCGAGTTGCTTAGTCTTTACTTTTTCATGTTGTATCTTGTGTATAATTAATTGTCTAGTTGTCTTTTTATTTTTAGCCCTAGCGTTGTCAGTTTATTTTCAATCTGTGAGTTTGAGTGTTCCTCTGGTATCTTTCATCCCTCTTCTTTTACAGGTAAATTTCAAAAAATTGGATGTAAATCAAGATTAGGTTGTAATTATTTTATTTGATGTATTTTATAATAATTACAAGAATATTTATATGGAATTGTGTTAGGAATTGAATAATTAGTTGTATTATCTAGCTATGTCAGCATTTCTTCTAAATCAAACTGTAAAACAAATACATTGTACATGTATAGTTGCTTTAAACTAAAATCGTATAAATGAACTGGGTAATTAATTATCATTACTTTTACATACGAATAGAAAATAACAACTGTTGAAAATTTAGAATAACAACTGCAAACGATAGGACATTTATCGATGTCCGATTAGAATTACAAATACAACATCATAACTAAATGCATGTTAGATAAGCAAATACCTCAACGTGTCTTAAAACAATGCGAATTCACACTCAGCAAAGCAGTTATATTCGGGAATAGTCTTGTTCGGTCCTTAAAAGACCAGACGACGTAAATGTTAAACAACCATCTAAAACGCTGTAAACATGTCCTTAGTTAGTCAAGACACAGATACATCGCATGGATCATCCAATTCGTGATGGTGTCCATAAAATTTACGGAGTGTCATTTGTATTTTTTCCTCCTCATAACTATGGTGATCTTTATTCCTCATAACTTTCTTGATCTTTTCTCATCATAACATATGCATGCAGAAAGTTTTTCTAATTCTAATTTTCTAACAGTGTAATTTTAAAACGTGATTTTCCTCGTATAACGATCATAACGTTGAACCATTTTGATAAACAGTGTGTTCTCGATAAACAGAACGACAACCGTGAAGATATCAATTTGACCAATTTACTCAAGAAAGCTTTTCAAGGCATATCGATTTTATAAGTCGTTTAACACATATCCATGCAGAATGTTTACTTCAACAAATTAGAAAAAAACAGAAGCTTGATGTAATAGCCGTTATTTGCGAATCAAAGCCACCTTTCATAAATAAAATAATCAATAACTGGAATGTCACTTGACTACAAACCGAAAATAACTAAATATGTTTGTTCTAGTACTGTACACTAAGACAAAATAAGATAATCGTATGTTATATGGAACCGACCTTGCAAGAACTGTGTAGCCAGTCGTTAAAAACTTCCATTTGTTCGAAATAAAAAAAAAGTGTTTCCTAATATAGAAAAATGACCAAGTTATTGATATTATTTCTTCATTTTTAACTTTTACGAAACGATTTATGCTGCGTAATTTTGTATTGTTCATGAATTGAACCAGTCTAAAAATGATATCACTGCTGCTTCATATAACCAAATAATTTTAGTCCACGATGCTATTACATCTTTGGAATTCATTTTGCCAATATAAAATGTAGGAAGAACACGATCAAAGTTCTTGTTTTTGTAGATATAATATCTACGTAGTCCTACAGTATCTGAAATATACAAGCTTAATAGTTTCTTCTTAATTTGGTAATGCATGATAATTCTAAAATTTGGTACAATTACACTGTGTCCATCTCTGCTTTGTAAACAATACCCTCCGTCTCTAAATATCGTTGCTTGTCTACATATAATGCATTCAAATCTAAAATCTTCAATGAATTGACCGTTCTTGTTCCTTCCTAATCCAATTTCGAACAACTGTGTTCCAAGTTTCAAACCGACAATATGTGTAAACTCGATGTTTACAATAGTATATATATCCTCGATTGAAGCAACTGACAATAGAACGTCATGAATATATCTGTTGTCTTTTCTGTCGTATAATTGAGTATAGGACGTTGGTCTGTTTGAAAACGTTTTGTTATCAGCAGAAATGTATAAACTTGGATGAAAAGTAGATCTATCGAACTGGATATCATCGTCAGTAGACAGAGACATTGAGGCAGATATTTTTTTTTTCGTTCATGCAAGGCAAACCCTCCAAACAACGAAGACTCTATCTTAACATTTGTTAATTTGTGCAAAAGGATGTTTTCAATGGTCTTAGATATAAATGATATAGTTCCCTTTTCTGGTTAAATTTCAATACTGAATTTTCCTATAATATTATTAGAATTTTCCTCGGCAACAAAAATCTGATGATAAAACACTTTGGGTACCATTATTGATGAATAGACAAACGCTATGTTTAACTGGGCAGCTGCGTGCAGTAAGAGCAACAATACTTGTATCATCGAAGTATTTTGTGTTAACACTTCCAGTTGTTATACCAAATTCAAATAGGACTAGAAATTTGTAATACTCTTCTTCTATGAAATGCGTTTGAAATTTCACAGTTATATCAAACTGATAAGATTTGTCATTTCTAAATTCTCTGTCCAAGAAAACACCTTCATATTTGAAAAATCTATAACTGAGCCACACGTTAGTGTATAGGAAACAGGAATTGTTCAAACTGTTTTGTCGTCAAATGATCTGCATACAAATAAGCTTTTCGGTTTTGTATTAAAAGTTGTATTTCCAACTAAGAGTATAAAAATACTTCTTTAATCTATAAGTCATTATAAAAATAGTGACTTATAAACAATATGAGAATACACATAAAAACACATGCATAGTTTAAAGAGATAATGGAACTAGTGATTACAACTGGTTCTATTAAACACTGGTGGTAAGCGGATGGTCGTAACGTGAAGTAACGGTTAGTCGAAAAAGGGAGACAACTCTAAAGGTCAGAATTTTTCCGATTTTCTTGCAGTATAAGGTATATTTGAGCCAAACCACTTTTCTCTTACATACTTTCGTTAGTACGTTGATATTAAAATAAAATTTGATGCATAAAATCATTCGAATTTTCGTAAAATAGTCATATGAAAATTCGAGAATGATGGTCGTAAGGCAGCAACCATTTGATTTTCTGGGGGGCTATGGTTTTTTTTGGAAAAAAAAGTTTGTTTCCAGGTTTTGGTGAAAAAAATAATTTGTTTTGGACCCTGAGTAAAAAAAATTGTTTGTTTCACCCTCAGCTGCCACTATATGTAATGCTAAAATTAAAAGAAAAAAATTGTCTTCGGTTTGTCGCTAAAAAAATAGATTGTTCTTCGCCGAAGGCGAAAAAAAAAGTTTGCACAGGAAAAAAAAACCATAGCCCCCCCCCCCCCCCCCCCCCCCCAGAAAATCAAATGGTTGCTGCCTAACTAAAACATCAAAAATGTTTAGAATGGTCGTATGGTAAATCTGTGATGGTCATAACTCTTTATTAACTATGTCAGAATACACCTTATCGCTATTTGTCCGCCATTGCTGGAAATCACACAGGTTCCCGTAAAATTTTGACGTCATAAAACAAAATGTCTGACGCCACAATGGAAAAGTGATTGTTGTTGACGTCAAAAGTTCAAGCGGACGGGTCAGCCGGGAATAGCGATAAGGTGTATAAGACAAGACAAGAATTTTTACGATATGTCTTTTATACTATGAATATATTATATGATACATTTGGGAATTATTATTTTACCTACAACGTATTATAAAGCAATTTCGGTCCGTGTAACACTTATCAATTCAAAATTTTTAAAAAGTGGGATTTGGTGAAATTTCAAAATTTTCACCAAATAAAAAAAAGGGGGGGGGTCAGAAGAGCGGTCCCTGTAAAGTGCGAAATGGAAGAAAAGTGGACCGAATCGAACGAAACAAACCAAAATTAAATAAACCTTCACTGTTACTTAAAAGATCATGTATAAAATAAACAAAAAGTATATAATTGTAAGCGGTGAAATTCATAACAAAATAAATATTTCTCAGTAGTAGAGAAACACAGCTAGTTATGATCAGTCCTAGTTTGGAATTTAAAAAAAAAGCACGAAATGTATCAAATCATTTTTTTCTTTCTACAAAATAAAGGATTTAAAAAAAGCGTGTTTTTTTCTCTAAACAAATTGGACATCACATGAAATAACAGTATTCTGATTATTTTTTTTATATAGATTTTGCATCTATTGAATTAAAAACTCTTTTTTGAGGATGTACTCAGGTGATATAAAAAAAAATCTACAATTTAAAATTGATACATTAAGTCGGAATAGCATTAGTTATGAATCAAAATAAGCTAAAAATATTAATAGGTTATGTAGGTCGTTATCAAGACTAGACCATACCCGCGATATCGCGGGTCCATACCTGAAGTTAAGCTTTGCGCCTAGATGTTTATAATAACAATGATAATTCGTATTGTCATTTGGTAAAGACAAATTGATTATAAATTGCACAGTTATTCCCTGTACAAACTTAAAACCCTATTCAGTACAGGAGAAACATTAGTTGCAAAATTCGTTATTGATATCTTAAACATTCGTACACAAAATGTATCTGTTACTTAAAAAAAAAATAACTTTATGCAAAAATGACAGTGATAAATAACTTCCATAGAAAATAATAGATCTTAAATAAAAAAAAAAAAATATCAAAGTGCTTCATAAGCCTATGGAGGCTGGCTGATATTTGTATTGGAAATTGTATAACTATGTATATATTCAGGTAGCAATACACAGTTAGGAGTTTAGTTTCGCATTTTGGCCCCTGTGGATTTTTTAAATAGGACAGATGAGTGCTAATTTAGCCTTCAAAGATGGTTTTTAAGTGCATCAAGATTATTTTTACATGTTTTATGGCCTGTTTTCTGTTTGACAATCCGTATTTTCATAGCTAGAACATACGAGAAAACTAACGACCTATTTTATGTACCAAAAAAAAACGACAAACAAAAATGTTACACAGTAACAAACGACATCCCCTGAATTACAGGCTCCTGACTTGGGACAGACACATACATACAGAATGTGGGTTGGTTAAACATTCTTACCCTCTTCTAACCTAGGACAGTGGCGTAACAGTACAACACCAGAACGAACTGAAAAAGACTTTATTCTTTAGATGAATGCAAATAGAAATATATCTAACAAAAAACACAGAGTGGGCGTGACCGGGTACTTATGCATCCAAACGACAATAAGGTAAAGTAAAGATCGGAGAGTAAAACTTTATGTTTTTACTTATCTATAAATCGAATATACGAAGTTTGAAATAAACATATTTTATTTATGTCGAGTTTTAAACAAAATGTCTTTCTATGCGTAAGTTTATGTAATTATCATGAGTATGTAAATTGTTGAAGCAAAATTAACTTACGTCTACGATATGCAAACATTCAACTGTTACCGATTTGTTGTTAAATGTCCTTCAAAGAGAGAGGTTGTCCGATGAACTTGTCTGAATATAGTCGTACAATATAAACTAATCAACCTTTGTATCAACTAATATCAACTTAGTCAAAAAAAAAAATAACATCCATATCTTATTTCTATGTTAAAAAAAAATTAACTTCTCCTCGTTTGTATACTAAATATAGTAATTGCTCTCGCAGTTCTATCTTCTATAAGTTAAAATTCTTAATAAAATTTACTAAAAAGGTAACACCCCAAAAGAGAAGAAAAACTTCCTTGAAATATCTAGAAAACTAATTATTAATAACAAAACTTTGAAATTTTCGAAAAACTAATGATTTTCTTATCCCAGAAGTAGATTACCTTAGCCGTATTTGGGTCCATAATACTCTTTAAATTTAGACTTGTTTGGCTTTTAAATTGTTTGATCTGAGCGTCATTGGTGAGTCTTATGTAGACGAAACGCGCGTCTATCGAATAAAGTTATAAATCCTGGTACCTTTGATATCTATTATTATAGGTTTCGAGCGAAAATGCAGCCAGCAAAAAAGGTGGCCAGATTGTGTACCACTCTACTACTTACATGGATTGTAAAAAAAAACCTGGCATATGTAAAAAATTATATATATAATCATATACATCTCTTTAAAATCATTTTGATAAGTATGAAAATATATAGAAAACTGTTTCAAGCGTTAGCTGCAAAATTCGAATCCCCGATATAATTACAGAGACGGAGACAAAGACAGAGACAACCACGTGCTATCGTATAACGGCGATTTCTTTTAGGTCTGTACGTTTGATTTGATTTCATTGATTGATTCATTGTTGACATACTTTTCTTTTCTTTTTTGCTAATTGACAATACTTTTAAAATGCGTAACCCATCCACAGCTGAGGTCGGATGAATACGTTTTTGATTAAGTTGCATATTATGCAATTATAAATTGTCTTGCAAGCAAATTATACATTTACGACATTTTAAGCTTATTTGATGAAAGTGAATTACACTGAGTGACTGCATGTTGATAGCTAAATACTATTTCATAATTCGCTTTTATAAAAGTTTAAAACAAAGAAAATTTTACAGTTTATTATAAATGTTTTGTCAAAAGGTAGCTAATGCCTCTCAGTCAAGTACAATCATATAAATAGGCTACCTAATATAAAAAAAATTCAGTGTTGGTTATAACTACTTTCTTATTTTCATACACCTTTGTGATCGTTATACGCGAGTACACGATCACTAGTAAAATAATGGTATAGATTACCAGAGGCGGATTTAGTAAAAAAAAAAATGGTTGCTGGAGCAGACCCTCTCTTAGGCAGTCAGTGGGCCCCCACTTACGAAAAATTCTGGATCCGCCAGTGATTACATTGTAATTAGATAAGCGGATATAAAAAAAATATTTTTGTGTTGCTTTAAACATTTAAAATTATTTGTACCAATAAAGCAAAAACGATAAGGAAAATCTAAATCTGTATTTATTTATTTTTCCAGAATCGGCAAACATGATATGTAGAGACTGTAGAGGACCCCCATAGAGAGTATGTAATTTCAAATAAATGATATTAGGAAATTTTGGTATTTCAATTTTAATTATGAAGATTAAAAAAATAAGAAATACTGTAATTAACAAATTCCCAACGAAGTTTTTCGTGGGGACAAGAAATTACATGTTTTGGAATGACTGTTTGCGATATTCCTCAGAACGCACCTATGATAATATCGGAAGCGGAAGTGTTAGTCGTTAGCAACATACCTTAACAACAACAGTTTAACAAGAGTATATAGTTGCAAGATAAATAGATACCAAATTATCAAACAAATAACAATGGCAGACACTCAGCAGGTAAGAAAAATCTTTAATTTCACAAAAATAATATTAATAGACAATTTCCATCATATATTTATTTAAATGACTTTTTTGTCAATTTTGAAAACCACAAACATGAATTGTTACATATTTTAGTTGTCAATAATTAAACAGTCAGACATGTCAGATATAATGATGGAGTGTTTAACGACCTCGACTGACTTAACAGATGTTCATTATCTTAATCTATAAAAAAAACCTAAAACTACAAAGTACAAGGTCTCCTAAAGTGTACTGTCCATGGTTCTTATATTTTTTCTGCATCATCTGCATGCTTCCTTCTAATTTATGATTGATGATTTTTTTTTAATGGGTTATTTTTGTTTTCAATTTCAATATATTTATAAATGTATATTTGGGGTCACATTTCCTTCCAAACAAACAGTGTAAACAGAATGTTTATATGGTTAATACTAGTCCAAATAATTATGACGTCTGGCAAGGCTATTTTAATTTTTTTCTGGGACGCCTTCCTACGTTATAGGAAGGCGTCCCAGAAAAAAAAATATAATAGCCTTACCAGACGTCATAATTATTTGGACTAGGTTAATACTAAATACAGTTGACAGTTATAATACAAGTGAACATGAAATTCAGAATTTACAGTGTTGTTTTTTTTTTCTTTTCTCAGGAGGCTGTAAATATAGGACCGGGAGGTGTCCCAGACGGAGCAAAAACTTCAGAATACTACAAAACAGATGAACATTTACCACAGAGATTTGACAATCCTGGTTAGTAAACACAATTACAAATGCTACCCATAATGGAGAAACATTGTTTGGAAAAAAAGACACAAATACAATTGAAAATAATACTTTATATACATGTACGGACTAAAGGTTGAGTCATGGAGTTTATAAGTGTCTGTAAAATTTTGTATTAATTCTAAACACACAAAGGTTTCATATCAAAATTTGAAAATACATTTTTCAATTAGTTATTGATGAAGGATTATGAATACATGCATATAGAATAAACTTTGACACAATATAGGATTAGAAGAATTTAAAAAAAACCATCAAATTAAACAACACTATGTTATTTAGAAAGAAGTAATCTAAGGAAATGAAATAGAATTACAAATTCACATAATATGTATTGATTTTTTTTAAATGTTACCATAAATTTTCATGAATGTGTCTAAATCAGCTGGTCATTTAAAACTTATTGTTACACCATTGAATGCCTTAATCCATCTTGTTATTATAATATGTATTTGTATAAGGTTAATTAACGTAATTACCCTTCCTGATTAAATTAACTAAAATATCATTTAAATGCATTCTTGAAATTAGTATCACTATTTTTTGACTTATGGTTATAAATTATCTTTCATTTATTTTTATGGTCAGTTTTATATATTTAAAAAAAAAAAAAATAATTCATTCATATACATTTTGGTGTGGATAAAGAAAAACAAAACATGAGTAGCCAAAATAAAACAAATTCACAATTAAAAAAATGCAATCTTAATTTAAAAAAAGTTCTATTGATGTATCTAAATATGTTGACAAAGTAAAACATATAAAGAAATTTTTCTTATTGATTACAGGATGGTTCCAAGGTTATGGAGGTAAACAACAACATCCAATGTATAGGACGAGTGGTCAAGACTATGGATCACGAGTACCAACAGTACACAATATGCCTAAAAGTTTTCATGGACGAACACAAAAATTCTCAAATGTAAGTTACTCGGTTGATTATGTTACAAATTCTTAACTTTGTTCCATGCTCCAAGATAATGCAATGATTAACTTTACAGATTAATTTAATCTAAATCATATTTCAATTAAAAAATTATTTAACCATGCTTTAGTACAAAAACTACACGTGTTGAATCTCATTTTATATAAGTTATACAGATGATCAAGGTGTTTTCTTGTATAGAGTTACATTAAAAGAGACATCACATATAATTAAGCACATCACCAAATCTATTGTGTCTAAAAAAACTAGATTTTGTGTCAGTCTGAAAGAAAAAAAAGCTTGAAGTCATAATGTTAGGAGCCTGTAATTTCTGCATAATTAGCGTAGCAATTAACTAACTCATCATAGACTCCAGTACTAGAAATCAGAAATATGGGAAGGTGTTTTTAAGTCTAAGTCTGTAATTTTGGCAACAATCGGCAGAGTTGGACCAAGCATAAAAATCAATCTGTTACTCCATTTAGAAAACTCACATACCAATAGGAGCTCAATAAATGTGAAAGTGTTTAGAGCAAAAGTCTGTAACTGTACATGTATAACTATTCATTACAGTATGATAGGCAAGGGTAAAACTCTATGACCCCAACCTTAGTCAGTAGGGCCAACTAAATTAATACATGTACCGGCAACCTTTGTTCTGTATACATGTACTTTTACAGTTGATAAGAGTTAAAATGTCAGTTACATTTGTATGTGTATTCAGAGATGTTTTAGAACTTCTAATGGGATAAATATCAACCAAATATAAAAAAAACAAACATTTTTGTTCCTAATTTTAAAATTAAAATTTATTCATTTTTTTATTACACAAAATAATAATTGTTTTAACCTTTATAATTTTCAGCATCTAGGAAAATGTGGAATGTACAGGAACCACTCAATGAACACTGCTTTGGACCAGAGTAAAGTGTGATAATATTTATTCTAGACAAAAACAATATTTGTGACACTGTAAAAAATTGTTGTTATTGAAGTGTAAATGAGTGAAAATTATATTCTGAATGTAAGGTGTGTGAATGTGTGTGTGGAAGCAACAGAGGTAACAGTGTATGCAAATATTCCTTGAAACACTGGAAAATAACATCATGTTGGAAATCATTTTAATTCAAAAGAGAACACTTCTCAATAAATCTTTGTACAATTGTCAGTTATATACTGTGTGGTGTTTTCTTGTATTGTTGTCTTGTATATCTTACAGAACCAAATAAAACTTGAAAAAAATAACTTTTTTTGTCATTTTAAAATAGTGTACTGCGTCAATGTTAGCTCAATCATCGATTATCACCAAGTGAAAGATTTGTATTGTAAATAGATTTGCCTATTTAAAACTTTGTAGGTGTTTTCTTTTGCTTCCTGAGAAGTGCAAGACCAATGTTTGAATGTCAGTGTATACATCTTTGGTAATAACATTTTTAAAATAATGTTGCATGCACACATTTTCATTTGGCTTTCATATCCTTTTGCATTAATGACATGTAGCATTAAAATTAATATAAGAATAGAATAAATTAAATGATAACAGGAATCACCCAAAATACTGGATACAACATTAAACTGTTGACTCAACACAACAGTCATGTGATAAACCCATAATAATCAATACCACATTTGATTGAATCAACAATCGACACATGAGTACAAGAGTCATGTGATAAAAAAACAGACAAACAACATCTACCAATGCAAGGTCTAGATAGCCTGTCTTATTTCCAGCACAAGTTGTGTTAGGTTAAACCAGTTTTACTGTGTGTTTGTTTATTCAATTATAGGTATAGGTAGGGGGTAGAGATCTCACAAAGTATGTTTAACATAGCCACAATTTGTGCGCTTGTTCCCGAGTCAGGAGCCTCTGACCTTTGTTAGTCTGTATGTGTTTTTAATTTTTGTTCATTTATATGTTAAATTACTTAAGAATCATGTCCATTTTCATTGGACTAGTACACATTTTTGTTAAGGGGCCTGTTAAAGCCTGCCTCTGAGTGCAGGAATTTTTTGCTGTATTGGGCTGTTTTCTGCTCTTTGGTTTAAACGGTTGTTGTCTCTTTGACATATTCCCCATTTCCTTTCTCAATTTTATTATATACACACAAATCTCTATAATCTAGACCCTACTTGTATGTCATAATAACTAAAACACAATTAAAACCTAAACAGTGCAACCACCAAGAGGATGACCACTAATTTGATAAAAAGTCAAATTTATTATATTTCTATTTATTGCCTACTACAATAAATGTTTTATGAAATAACTGTGGCCAAAGTTACTTTTGAAGCTGGTAACACTCTGCTGATATGCATTTCATTTGTTTTAAGGTCACCAAGTGATTAGAATAGAACTTGATTTTGACTATAAGAAGCTCTCAACAAGTATACTTTTAAATATATATTTATTACAAATTCAGCATCACAACATTTACAAACAAAATCAGTATTAAAGCTTCAAAATTGTCTGTCAGTTTTTATCAAGATAACATTTGTTTACAGATGAATCATATTATACTGAAATTTAAAAAGCCAATAATATTGCAACTATTTTGATTTGAAGAACCTCAGGAGTATTATTTGGAAAAAAAGCCCAAAACTATTAATATAAGTATATATCTAGTTGCCATTTGTGAAAACTACGAAAGCCAACATAATTCAAAATGACTGGATTCACTTGGATTTGCGTTAGTGGGAATTCATGACAATATAATACTATGCATTTGCTTGGTACAATGAATTTGATGGAAAACTGGGTGGTCCAAAGTCCTCTGCTATTGCATTCATTGAATTGTCAATCAGTTGGTTCTGAACACTTGTACTTAGAATATTATGGCGATCAAAATGTGTACTGTCATAACTTCCCACAAAACTATCTGTGTCTTCTGCTTTCCTGTTGGCAGCATACGGCATACTAACATTATCGTCTTCTGCTACTTCATCTTGTTGATTTTTATAGGAAAACAATATTCTTGTCTGAGATGTTCTGAAAGGTGTAAATGTTAATCAATTATGTATATATCTACCATAATTAAAACATCCCATACCATACTTAAAACATCCCATAGGTATAAACTCACATTAATTATTCATTTTGCATTTTCATCAATAAAAAGATAGACATAAATACATTTGTGTTCAAAGTCAGCCCAGTTTCATTCTTTCATGTATAATATTTGGTTATGTTTATGAACTATTATCACTTTTCATAATGTTCACAAGAAAATTAAATCATATTTAGCATGTTTAGCTGACCATGACAACCACTAACTTTTCAAAACTTGAAAGCATGCCAATGATAATTTTCCTTACAACACCAATAATATTTAAAATGTAATCTAGTATGCAAACCCTTGTTTCTTCGGAATCCTAATCTTAGTGAACTTCATAATATTTCTTATAATCTTATAAGATAACTGGTAATTGCAATTAATTCTGTGGAAAATAAGCCACATTAGACTGATGAGCTTAAGCGGTTCAACATACAACATACCTTAAAAAATTATGCAGGAACACCATGTAGACTAGAGGTGCAAAACAGGTAAAATAAATATAGGCAGTCAAATCAACCACACTGAAAAATTGATAAGACATATTTATATATGTGTGAACAATGTAGATACTGTAAACCAACTTATTTTCGCGGATACTTTATTTCGCGTTTTACCCTTTCTAGCCCACTTCGCGGCAATTTAATTTCGCGATTTTGTAATTTACCTAATGTAGTTTAATAATGAAAGATCCAAGCTTTACATATCCGCGACGATTTATATTCGCGTTATTTTTCTACTCGCGAAAGTCGCGAAAATAAATCGCTCGCGAAAATAAGTTGGTTTACAGTAATGTGAATAATTTTTAATACAATGATATACATGTATATGTATTTTCTTCTTTCTTAAAATTTTTCTTTATATAATTGGACTTGCACAGTTTTATATTGAAATTAATGTGTATATAATTACAAGATCAGTCTACTTGGCTGAGTGGTCTAGAGCTCTGGACACAGTGCAGGTGGTGTTTTCTCTATATCCTAAGAGCATGAATTTGAATCCCGGCCAAATTTGCAGATTTAACATTGTTTTGCGGATTTTAAGAATCATTAAGAATATAATATCTATTTTTCAGCTGTGTTTCACCTTCACTGGTGATCTAATGAATGTATCTGTCTTGGAGTTGTCACTTGTTAAGATGTACTTATATATTTATATTATATGTATATTTTTTGTTTCAAATTTATATCAATGCAATACATAATGCTGCGTTTAACTTCAACAAATAGTATTTAAAAGAGGAAGAGCCTATACTGATCAAAGTGCAAAACTTGAAATATGTAAAACATGCACAAATCTTTTAAATTATTTAAATTACAAACGAAAGTGAACCAACGCCTGGTGAATCTGTGGTACCGTAGAGTTCCTAAAGTGGATACCTAGGGTATGCAGGGTCGTTATGATAAAAACATAAAATGTAGAGAGTCTTATAACAACAACACTTTAAGGACTGTGGCAGAAATTTTATTGATTAGCACAATGAGCTTTCACTTTCAGTTTCAGCTGCTATTTATAACATTACTTACCATAGTAACATTCTGACGTTTAAATTTTTACAACCCGATGATTTTATACTTCAGCATGATATTATGTATTGTTTTCATACTGATGACGGTGTCCTAGGCACTGAAACATGTCAATCAATAAAATTTCTGCAGCAGTCCCTAAAGTGTTGTTTTTATAAGACTCTCTACATTTTAAATTAATTGTATAATGGACTACTATTGGGATTGAATAATATGAATTTCCATACATGTATATATATTTCCAATTTTGTAGTAAAAGGATATTTCAATTGCTGTCATATTTATAATTTGGTTATCTGGTTCCTGAGATGGCAGGACCAATATCAAGCAAACCATGATAAAACATTCCCTCCATCCCCCCAATAATTTTTCTTTTTAAATAAATTGATTTTTACTGTTTTGTTTATACCAGTCACTGCAGTCAGTAGTATGATGTGATTTGTTTCAATTTTCACAGTCATAATTTATCATTTACTATAATACACTATACCTAAGTTAAAGTTAACAACTTGAATTTCTTATTTATGATTTACAACAACATATAAAGACACAAATATTCATAGTGATACATGTTTTCCATTCGTTTGATGTGTTTTGAGTTTTGACTTTGCCATTTGTTTATAGTCTTTTCATTTGAATTTTACTCAGAGTTTGGTATTTTGTTATTTTACTTTTACAGTGACTTGACTGTTAGTGTTGCTCTCCACCAATTGCAACTCATTCAAAATTTTGACCAAATTGCTATTTGTTTTATAAAATCAAATTGTTCAACTGGTCAGAATAT
This sequence comes from Mytilus edulis, assembly GCF_963676685.1. Taxonomy (NCBI): domain Eukaryota; kingdom Metazoa; phylum Mollusca; class Bivalvia; order Mytilida; family Mytilidae; genus Mytilus; species Mytilus edulis. Next base: position 37,323,151 of record NC_092344.1, on the reverse strand, counting down.
TGAACAAATTGTTCAGTCAAAATGTGAAAGTGCAAGGTGATAAAATAAAATATACTTACAATCCTATAAGACTTGTACTCCACTTAAATGATGTTATTACTAAATTTGTCTATCAATCTGTATAGTTATATTATAGCCATTACCATACTAAAGGTGAACTGTTTTATTTTGAATTGCTATAAAAATGTCCAAACTAAGCTTTTATATAGTTTTTCTTTCGAAAAGGATTTTATATTTATAAGAATCATATATCATTTAAAATAATACATCATATATTCAGTAAAATACGTGTGAAATAACAATATGCTATTGATAAGTTTCCTTGGGGAGATAACCTAAAATACTATTCTTTTGAATAAAGATTTTTTGAAACCAAAAAAGATTATCTCCCCTTCCTACAAACATATTGCAATTTCACAAATATTTTACTGAATATGAAATGTTTTTATTCACATAATGTGTGATTCTTATGAATATAGAATACTTTTCGAAAGAAAAACTATATAAAAGCTTAGTTTGGACATTTTTATAGCAATTAAAAATAAAACAGTTCACCTTTAGTATTGTAATGGCTATAATGTAACTATACAGATTGATAGACTGATTAGGTAATACCATCAATAAAGTGGAGTTAAAGTCTTATAGGATTGTAAGTATGTTTTATTTTATCACCTTGCACTTTCACGACTTGACTGTGGTTTTCTACAGCAGTTGGTTCAAATTTCTGACCAGTTGAACAATTTGGTTTAATAAAACAAATTGCAATTTGGTCAAAATTTTGAATGAATTGCAATTGGTGGATAGCAACACTAACAGTCAAGTCACTGTAATACATGAGAAAATATTAAACTTACCACATGCCATTGACTATATTTTTATACAACAAGCCACTTCCAACAGCCTGTGTCAGGTTTAACATGGCAAGAAAAAAACAATACCAATAAAAGGATTTCTTGGCTGAAATAGAATTTGTCATCAATGAATAATTTAATTTTGGATGTAACACATGTTCTGATTGGCTGACGTTATTTAGTTATGAGCCCATAGACATAATTTAGTCATGTGACCGTGACGTCATCAACGGTTTTTCATGGTTTTCTACGGTTTAAAATGGAATTTAGAATTAAATTATAAGAAATGACTGTAATATTTTTTATCTGTCTATTCGAAATAACATAAAAAATGTGGTGTACACTGTTAAATAACCCGCTACACGCGTTATTCAGTGTGCACCAAATTTTTTATGTTATTTCTTCATAGACATAAAAAAATATTACAGTCATTCCTTAAATCAATTTACAGTACATTGTACTTATTATTTTGTATACAAATATCTGAATTTAAAATCCAACTTTAAATTTCTTATCTATAAATAATTAACATGCAGAATTATTTTTTTTATAATGAACACTGAATCATATTTGATGTGTTACATTTCCACGATGCAATAAATGAATATTTGAATTAAAACTTTCCCTACAATTATTCTTCATAAACTGTGCAAAGGAACTCATTTGAATACTTTTGATTCATTTATTTTCAAATAAATTAATAAAAACAAGAATGTGTCCCCAGTACACGGATGCCCCATCCGCACTATCATTTTCTATGTCCAATGGACCATGAAAATGGGGTAAATTCTCTAATTTGGCATTAAAATTAGAAAGATCATATCATAGGGAACATGTGTACTAAGTTTCAAGTTGATTGGACGTCAACTTCATCAAAAACTACCTAGACCAAAAACTTTAACCAAAACTTTAACCTGAAGTGGGACGCACGGCAGACAGACGAACGAACGGACGAATGGCCAGACGCACAGACCAGAAAACATAATGCCAATAAAACAGGCATAAAAATGCATAATGAATACATAAAACTTACGTGGAAGAGCCAGCTTCTCTTTCAACGAAGTCCACGGTAAAATAAATATACATGTATACACCTTTAAAAGAAATAAAAGGTTAACAATTATGGAAACAGATTTTCTTTTGTATAGTAAAGATAGTTATAAAGATTTTGAAATAATAAGAAGTGCAAAAAAAGTTCTATTATACTGCATGAAAACCTCGTTTTTTAGAAAAACAAATATCTATTATTAGCTAAAGCAATATACTGTTATTTACAAATCAGACCATAATGGTTATGGAAACTTTGAATACACCAAACCTGGTACTGGTAAAAGAGCTGTTCCTTTGCTTTTTGTATGGTTTATTGCTGTGCATGTACTGATTTTGTGTCTTGTTTGGATACCCTATATCCTTTTTTTTCAATTATATATACCTTTTTTCAAATTACATGATTGATTTTCATTGTTTAATACCACTTTCTACACTATTGGTTATATCATGCTGGTAAGTTTTTATTTTAGAAAAAGTATCAGAAGTAAAGCAGACTATTTTAAAGTGGTAGAACTAAAAAGCTTTACCTATTAACACAGATAAATTGTTCTTTTACTGCTTTATTTTACTGTTATTGCTTATAAATTCAGTTCAATATATTGGTTTTTTTTATAGGAGGAGGGCATAATGATTTTTCAAGTCAGTAACATGATAATATTATGGGTGAATGAAGTTTACAATGAAGCTCTGGTCACATCATCTTGAAACTTAGCACACATGTTAAATATGATGTACACTTTTTAAAATGCATGTCAAATTAGGGTTTGGACCCAGATTTAGTAGTTTACTTAAGGTGGTACCCAACACTTTCACTAAAATTAATTTGGCTCGTTTAATTTTCATAAAATTTTGTCAAAGTATTTACTTTGAGACTTTAATAAAAATATAAAAATTTAAAAAATTTTGAACCAACAGTTTTGTCAGAAAAAATACACTGGTTATATAGCAATTTGACAAACACCAATTTTGATCATTGAGAAGCTTAATATTTCTTTTACAACACAACGTAATTAAAGCGTTTAGCTAACTTTACAGAGTTATCTCCCTGTAGTGTTAGGTACCACCTTAACATAATGTAAATGCATTTATTTGCAATGTTTACCTATATCTTTTATTCATTAAACAAACTATCTTCTCTTACCACAAAAAAGAATAATGAACTAGTCAGCCAAAAGATCATGCCTCCATGTCCAAATATATCATAATCTATTGCTGTGACATTTATGCCTTGACCTGGTTTCTGGACATGGAATTTAGGATCCGGACTTGTGAATTCTAGTGTACCCTGAATAATGTACAACAAAACATAAGATAGTTTTTTTACATACAGTAGTTCCAATGATTGATCATAGGATGAACTAGTTACATATGATTAAGGAATTTGATTTAATTAATCAATGGTTCAAGACGAAACTAGCACTCCCATGTTAGTGAGGAGTGGTTAAGTTTTCACAAAAATGTTTGACTTTTATAATCTTTTTTTCCAATGTCAGAAGCTTGTAATTTAGTTGTTTGTGATGACTGCTGTCTGTCATATTTGTTTCATTTTTGTTATCCATACATCAAGTTGTTGGATTTCACTCTTGTTTTGTATTTTGCCCTGTTGAGGTCTTTTTAATCTGACTTTACAGTAGGGGTTATTGTAATTGTCCAAAAAAAAGTTTGGAGATCAATAATTGCTGTAATCCATGTCATTTTGGACTCGGGTGGATGATTGTCCCATTGAAAATTTTCCACTTTCTCCTTATTCTTATACTATAATCTCATATTGTGACTTTTTCTTTATTGCACTAACAACTGAAATCATGAGCTTTCTTGTTTTTCCAACTGTTTCAAACAAAAACTGAAATAAGAATGCAGTAGACTGGAGTCACACTGCCTTATCCATCATTTTCTTTTTCGTCAAAAATGTCTAACATATATTTTAACTTTTATTCAAGTTTTGTTTAATTTATCAAATTGAAACATAAACTTATCAGTTTTAAGGAATTTCAGTCAATTATGACAAAGACGAAAATTTAAAATGGTTTCAATTTGTATTTACACCATACAACATTTTGTAAAAAAAAATAATAAACATTTGAAATCATATTTTTTTTGCTTTTTTTAAACACCAATTAAGACTTGACATTAGTTAACTGCATAATGTATATTTTATACCTGTGTAACTGAATAAATCAAAGCAATACATGTAGTTGCTAGCAAAACTCTCTGGATGCTTTTATTACTGTCAAGATGACCTGAAAAATTAAAATTTACTACATATACAATTTTTAAGCACACAACCAAAGATATTCATTATAAGTTAAGGTTGATTTTTTTATGAATATAGATAAAAACCAGCTTTATATGACTGCAGAGATCGAACCCTGAACAGTCGGGACAAGTATGGACACTACAATCAAGCTTGATATAGCTCTGAATTTGGATTGTGATTAAATAGTTGATACAGCATAGGTTTCTGACACAGAATGAATGTGGTCAAATAAATTTAACAATTTTTATTTTGCTTTTGAGAAATACACTATGCTGTTGAAAATTAATTGAAGATATTTGAAGAAATATTCTTTTTAATTTCTGAAATTTGAAATGAGAAAAATTGTACTCATACAGTCATGGTTAAAATTAATATTAATTAATTGTAACTTCTAAAAATAGTTTTACAGCTAATGATCTCAAGACAATAATAATTTCTTAATTATAATATGTATTTAAAACACAGTATTTGATGTTTCTAGAAACAGTTTAAAAATTTTATACTAGAACTAGTAAACAAATAGCAAAGAGTACCAACATAATGAAACAAAGCTGAAGAAATTGTACTGTATTAACCATGAAACCCTTGTTTTTCCCCTTTTTTGCCTCTAATTCCTAAACAGATTGAGTCATGACATATACTATAACTCCACAACTCCACAACTCCAATCCTAACCATTCTTTTGTGGTGTGGAAAATTGTGATACAATTTCAGGCAATTTTATACACTGTTCCACAAGTTATTGTCTGGACACTAGAAAAAAATGTTTATTTGGGCCCCTTTTATACCCCTTATTCCTAAACCAAAGGACCCATAACCCCCAAATTCAATCCAAACCTTCCTTTTTGTGGTTTCAAACTTTGTGTTTAAATTTCAAAGATTTATATTTACTTATACCAAAGTTATTGGCAAATTTCCAATTATGCTAAAATTATTGGCAAACTTCCAATTATACTGAAGTTATTGGCAAATTTTCAATGGAGTTGATTAAGTACTAAACTTGCATATATTGGCAAATTACAAAATACAAATATTTAAAAGCAGTGTCAATTTGTTCAAACATTACTTGTGAATTACCTCCCTTACACTGCTTTCAAATTGTCTTTACTGTCCTTTAGGCCACGGTTTTTTAATTTGTTGGTTTACGGATTTTCTCCATGAAAAAGTCGGGTTTATCGGTCGGAAAAAAAAATCTTTCAAGACAGAAAAATGTGCAAAATAAATATATTTCACCTTTCTAATAATGTTTGTTATGCTATTTTGTCATCATTTCTTAAATTTTAGTTCGATAAAATATTTAATGCTCAGCTGTCATAAACATCGCATGACATTGTCTTATAATTTTCCGTTAAAAGGGGGGGGTGCACGGACAAAGACGAAATTAAATCGTCACTTCACTAACAAAACAAGAGGCTCTCAAGAGCCTGAATCGCTCACCTTAATTCTTTTGGTTAAATCTCTCATCAATGATTATTTTGGCTTTTCAATTTATTTAAATGTTTTTTGGATCGTCCTATTTTCTTCAAAAGCCAAAAAAAATAATCATTTTCTCCTATGTTCTATTTTAGCCATAGGAGCTATGTTTCTTGACATACAAGGAACTCTCACCCCATATGGAATTTACTGACCCCATATATACCGTATTAGGTCTATAATTTATACTAGATACTCTGAAACTCATTTAGCCTAAGTTTGGCTGAAATTGCTACAGCAGTTTCAAAGGAGAAGATTTTTTAAAGTAAGTCAACATGATGAACAAATTGTGAAAAAAGTCTTTAAAGGGCAATAACTCCTTAAGGGGTCAATTGACCATTTTGGTCAAATTGACTTAATTGAAGATCTTACTTTGCTGAACATTATTGCTGTTTACAGTTTATTTCTATCTATAATTATATTCAAGATAATAAACAAAAACAGCAAAATTTCCTTAAAATTATCAATTCAGGGGCAGCAACCCAACAACAGGTTGTCTGATTCATCTGAAAATTTCAGGGCAGATAGATCTTGACCTGATAAACAATATTACCCACGTCAGATTTGCTATAAATGCTTTGGTTTTTGAGTTATAAGCCAAAAACTGCATTTGACCCCTATGTTCTATTTTTAGCAATGGCGACCATGTTTGTTGATAGATCATAACTTCGGATACAATTTACAAACTAGATACCCTAAGGAACATTCAGTTAAAGTTTGGAAGTATTTGGCCCAGTAGTTTCAGAGGAGAAGATTTTTGTAAAAGATTACTAAGATTTACGAAAAATGATTAAAAATTGACTATAAAGGGCAATAACTCCTAAAGGGGTCAACTGACCATTTCCGCCATGTTGACTTATTTGTAAATCTTACTTTGCTGAACATTATTGCTGTTTACAGTTTATCTCTATCTATAATAATATTCAAGATAATAACCAAAAACAGCAAAATTTCTTTAAAATTACCAATTCAGGGGCAGTAACCCAACAACAGGTTGTCTGATTCATCTGAAAATTTCAAGGCAGATAGATCTTGACCTGATAAACAGTATTATCCAATGTGAGATTTGCTCTAAATGCTTTGGTTTTTGAGTTATAAGCCAAAAACTGCATTTGACCCCTATGTTCTATTTTTAGCAATGGCGACCATGTTTGTTGATAGATCACAACTTCGGATACAATTTACAAACTAAATACCATAAGGAACATTCAGTTAAAGTTTGGAAGTATTTGGCCCAGTAGTTTCAGAGGAGAAGATTTTTGTAAAAGATTACTAAGATTTACGAAAAATGGTTAAAAATCGACTATAAAGGGCAATAACTCCTAAAGGGGTCAACTGACCATTTCCGTCATGTTGACTTATTTGTAAATCTTACTTTGCTGAACATTATTCCTGTTTGCAGTTTATCTCTATCTATAATAATATTCAAGATAATAACCAAAAACAGCAAAATTTCCTTAAAATTACCAGTTCAGGGGCAGCAACCCAATAACAGGTTGTCTGATTCATCTGAAAATTTCAGGGCAGATAGATCTTGACCTGATAAACAATATTACTCCATGTCAGATTTGCTCTAAATGCTTTGGTTTTTGAGTTATAAGCCAAAAACTGCATTTGACCCCTATGTTCTATTTTTAGCAATGGCGACAATGTTTGTTGATAGATCATAACTTCGGATACAATTTACAAACTAGATACCCTAAGGAACATTCAATTAAAGTTTGGAAGTATTTGGCCCAGTAGTTTCAGAGGAGAAGATTTGTGTAAAAGATTAATAAGATTTACGAAAAATGGTTAAAAATTGACTATAAAGGGCAATAACTCCTAAAGGGGTCAACTGACCATTTCCGTCATGTTGACTTATTTGTAAATCTTACTTTGCTGAACATTATTCCTGTTTACAGTTTATCTCTATCTATAATAATATTCAAGATAATAACCAAAAACAGCAAAATTTCCTTAAAATTACCAATTCAGGGGCAGCAACCCAACAACGAGTTGTCTGATTCATCTGAAAATTTCAGGGCAGATAGATCTTGACCTGATAAACAATATTACCCAGTCAGATTTGCTCTAAATGCTTTGGTTTTTGAGTTATAAGCCAAAAACTGCATTTGACCCCTATGTTTTATTTTTAGCAATGGCGACCATGTTTGTTGATAGATCAAAACTTCGGATACAATTTATAAATTAGATACCCTAAGGAACATTCAGTTAAAGTTTGAAAGTATTTGGCCCAGTAGTTTCAGAGGAGAAGATTCTTGAAATAGTTTACGACGACAGACGACGGACGCCAAGTGATGGCATAAGCTCACTTGTCCCTTTGGGACAGGTGAGCTAAAAACAGAGAATCCCTTAGCTCTTAATCAATTCCAGAAAACTTACTGAATAATGATCTTCAAGCACGAAAACTGGTATTAAAGGAAGAAAATGTAAAAACGTCGTACGAAAATATGTTTCAACACAAGTGTCAAAAACGTAATAGACTCGTCCAGTGGAAAAACGAGAACATCGGGTAAATCTGTTGTCATGCATTCCCGTTTTTTATCCAAATGGACGATATTTTTTTTTATTATCTATGAAACAAGAAAATTTCCTATGATCTGTTAATATTCAGTACTTTTAACTTGATGTCTTGAACTTCCACCTGTCCACATTTGGACAAGTCTATTTCTATGAGATGATGCATCTTACGGACTGAAGACAAATAAGGGAAACGAACTTATTGTGTAATTGGTTTTAAACACAGGTTTCGTTCCTCAAACTTATTTCCGCAAAAGACATTTCAAGGTCAGTGATAATTGATTTGTCTATTTTTAGAAATGTAAACTAGAAGTTTTATTTTTTCACAACAGAAAGTGTTATCAATGCTTTTAGTGATTAATGCATTTCTTTCATATTTTAATTATTTTTCAGGGAAAATGAATTTGTAAGGGTTGGCGGGAATAAAAAGCATGAAAAGTCAATTTTATTTTTATTCTGGAAATCGGCGAAATCGGGTCGGCGGATCCGTAAACCAACAAATTAAAAAATCCTGGCCTTAACCTGAAAAAAACCCTTGCTTTTCCCATTTTTCCCCAAAATTCATAAATGGTTTGAGCCATAACCCCCAAAGTCCATCCTAACCATCCCTTACTAGTATGGAATCTTGTGGTATAATTTCAGAAAGATTCATACACTTTTACTCAAGTTAAGCTTCCTTTTGTGGCTATAAACATGGTATTAAAATCTTATTCATTTCTTTTTACTTATAGTAAAGTTATTATCCGGAAACCATCTGTATTCGAATGACGCTGACGACGATGACGCTGCCAATTTGATACCAATATACGACCGCAAAAAAATTTGCAGTTGTATAAAAAATGCATATATAAAAACCTTGCAGATACCAAACAGTAAATCCAAAACATTAAAAGATTGCAACACTATAAAATATTTATCAAAAGTTTTTACAATTTGCTTGAAAAGAAGATTGTTACAGTCAACTAAACAATTTTAGTTTCAAGAGTTTCAATGAGTATGTAGCTTAAGGTAATATCTTTGGTTAGTAGCTTGAAATCTGAACCGTGAAGTCACTGTTCGGCTAGGTGAACTACCCTCCTTTAAGAGTAGACTAGTCAGACAGATAACCAATCTATCTGCCTGTAGGAATACACTACTTCGAAAGGAGGGCAGTACACCTTACCTAACAATGACTTCATGGTTCAGCTAGCAGGCAAGCTAACCAAAGATATTACCTTTAGCTATATACTCATTGAAATCGGCTCTAATTGAAAAAAGTGGAAACTCACTATAACTATTTCTCATTTCTTGTCATGAATTCACATTTTTATGATAATTATTAAACTGTAACTTTCAGTTGTCAGTAATTTAAAAGTGTATTTCAGCATAGGAATATACAAATAAAGAGTTTACTTACCAAATGCAATTCCAAATATAACAATGGACATTTCCATTGCCAACAGAAAAAATCTAAGTATCAACCATATTGCCTGCAAAAAAAATATCATACTTCAGTTATTACAATTTTCAAAAAAACTCTATGAATATGATTGAGTTATCTCCCTTTTGTAATTTTTGTTGTGGCTTTTTTTCAGGTGAGTTCTAAAAAATTTATCTCAGTTAAATGGAATCAAAAGCAAACTTTGTGTTACAAGTACTTGTCTATCCTTCAAATTAAAATAACATTAAAAGAAACATATTTAGAAAAGATAAAGGGGAGATAATTCAAATTTTGAAAAAAAAATAATCTTTTAAATATACTTTTACAGGTAAATATTACTTACATCTTCAAGTGAATAAACATGACTTCCATAAGAATGACCCCTTACTGTTTAACTGAGATAAAAAAAGGTCTACAGTGTTTGTAAATAAATTAAAAAAACATGACTTGCATAAGAATATACATTGTAAATATAGGTGTACCTTGTCTGCATTATCCCCAGCAGGGTTTGCAGCGTTTACTGTCATTGCTACAATACATCGTAACACACTAATAATTGCTACTGTTAAAACCTGGAAAATAAAATAAAATAAACATATATCTTAATACTGTGATAATAACTATTGTCTGAACTTTAAACTACATGTATAAAATACTACAAAGAAACATTGCGAGACCATGACAATAGTCAATAGTACGATTGTTTGCTTAACTTCATAAAGAATAGTTTTAATGCATTATGATATTTTTGAAGCAGAAATACAACTTGCCTTTATATTTTGATAGTATAAAATGACAAATTTAAACAAAACCATGAACTGAACTGAAGATGCATGGCCAATAAACCTGTTCACTGGTTCACCAAATTTTGGAAATTGTTGCTATTTATCACATTTGGTTTCCTAATTTATTTTTTATTACCTATCTTAAAAAGTTTTACATTTTTCATTTCAGGTCCTCAATTAGCTTGCTATATATGCCTTATAAGTTTTGGCTATTTGCTATTCGTTGAAGGCTGTATGGTGACCTATATTGGCTAATTTCTACATCATTTAGTCTCTGGTTGAGTGTTATCTCAAACTATTTCTTCTTATTCTTATATAAAGTCCATCGGATTGAATAAGTTTATGCCAGTTCTGCAAACAATGACAAATATTATAAATTCACTACGTAACCATTCTCCTTAAAATAAAGCTGGACAAAACACTGTTTACTTCAGACAGGTTTCATTAAGAAGATCAATAACTATTTTACATACCATAACATAGAAAGCTGTGAAAATTGGGCTGTCTGTGCTCCTTAGTTTTGTAATGGCAGTTTTCATCTTCCAAATAAGGAACATTAGGAAAAGGGCATTTGGCCCTAAAATGATCAGATCCCATATTCTTATGCTGCAATAGAAAAATTTGCTTTTATATATAAATAATGTCTACACAAAGAAAACATTGTCAGGCAGTCTTGATTTTTCATTACTACGTATTAACCTTGTTATACTTTTTTTTAGTATTTTTGACTTTATTGTGTCAATTCATAAATGGGAAATACAAATACCAATACTGTGTCTATTATGAAAATTCTCAGCCTCTTTACAGTTTTAAAACAATTAAGCACTTTTCCTACCAAAAATTATAACTTTAGCCTGAAACTAGTTATAAATTTATTCATGTACCTTGAATATGAAATGTCATCATACAATATAGCCTGACATATAGGTTCACTGATCTCTACGTCAGGTATATTTGGTCCGTATGGTGTGATGGTAGTTCCATTACTGGACAACAGCTTTAACACATTGCTGTTAAACTTGTTCAGTTGATTGTGTTCTGGGCTTGACTGGGAGAAATGGACTGTACCTGGATCGGACATCAATAAACTCAATCTGTAATTGTAATATCAAAATGACTGCTTGCAAAAGTATTCATTGAGGATGGCTATAATAAATGTACACATAAGGGAACAAAACACTGTTATAAATATATGTATACACTTATTAACATGAACATAATTTGCATACATGTTCATTTGTATATATACACATTGTATATTAATCTAAAGAAAACGTTCAAGTAATTTACATTATGTAACTAAGTCAACTTCCTTGAAGGATGTGATTTTATATTCTTTATTCATGACTGTACATATACAAGTACTATTAATTTTCTTTAAATTATCTCTTGATACATGTATATAACTAATATATTTTTCTTAACAGACCTACCAACTTTATATTCCTATCAGAGGTGTTTACTTGACATGAATTTTGAAATTCTTTGTTTCATAAACTGAACACCTCTTAACATTTGCATATGAAGAGGGTAGTAATGGGGGTACCTTCAAGACATATTATGGTAAAATTTTTTGCCAAATGACGTTAACAGTAATTTTTAGTGCATAACAATAAAATGTACACTTTCTTTTAGACAATAAAAAAATCACCTGAATTTGATTAATCACCCTATTTTTTTCCCAAAAATATAAACAGTAACGATATTAATGTGAGACTTCTGACAAATCACGATAAGGATATTTGGATGAAGTAAAATTTTAACCAATTTGACGCTAAGGGTAAGACTAAGCTGAAAATGACCATTTGACGCCTGACGTGAAATGTCTCTATTTCCTTAAATTATCTCTACCAGGAATATTCATTTCTTAATTTGGCGTATAAATATTGGCATATACGCTTGGACTCAGTTATGCTGTTTCACACATATATATCTAGATTTCGCGCCTTTTCTCTTTGTCGAGAAAAATTTACTGATCAAATCGACATGTATATTTTGCATTCAAGATATGTAATTAAATGCAGTGATTTAACATTTTCATATTTGTAAAGAGATCATTTTTTCAGAGATCCAGAGACCATGATTTACATGACCAGAGTTGTCACGTATTAAACTGATCAGAACAATTTCTCATCCCATGCTTTTTGTTTTATTTAGGTATTATTAAGACACTTTTTATGTTCGTATGAGTAGAGCGAAGAAAAACATAAATAAATATTAAACATGTATTTTATGGGATCCGGTATGATTTTATTTAATGGCAGACAAATTTGCATACAAGTATACTTATCTCTAGTTATGAGAAAAAAAGGTAACTTTTAGAAATGGTCTGGTTAGTACACTGCTGAAATTGAAATTTGAAAAAAGGGGTGGAGTGTTGTCAATTTTAACACTAACATTTTAATGATTTGTACTAATCTTTTCAACTTATTACAGATTTCTCTACATATGCTATAGGTGAATTTTCTTCTATACACAACAAGGACATCCTTACCAAAAAATAGAAACTACAGGAAATAGATAACTAAGTAAAAATAGACATTTGCGTCAAAATCATTAATTTGTTTTTCTACTTGCTCATGAACGTGCTTTACAAGTAACGTATTTGATCCATATGTTTCAAACGCTCAAGAGATGTGTAGTATTACACGCGCGATTGTTAGAGTGTGGAGAGTATCAAGAAGAAAAGTGCACATTGCAGAGTTGCACTATGAGTTGTTTTTGTGGACAGATGCGAGAGTATCGCAATTTGTCAATCGACAGATTTGATGGGAGAAACTTGAAATCCAAATGTTTTTTCCTCTCACACATTCACGAGGGTAATAATACCAGACCATATGTACATTGAATTGTACAGTTGTAACAACATAATCACTGATGTGAATCAGGAACATAAAAAAAGGAACATATACATTATGTATATTGACAAATTGCCAGTTTGAATCAACTATAAAAGCCATATTTAAAAATCCAGTAGACTATATGATTGCCTGTATTTAGTTTAAGGTTTATGTACCCTTTTGTACGAATTTTTCAAACCTCAATTGTATCAAAACTAAAGATATAATAAATAATAGAGATAGGTCATTTAGTACATGTTCCAAGGGGAAACTTGATGCAAAGCATTATTTTTTACTGTTTCATTGCATTTGATAGAAAAAGAGGACTTTGTGGCAAATAAATCAAGATTTTTATAGAAAATCCACAGCCTTTAATACAGAGATTTTTGTTATAAAATTTGAAACATAAATTACTCACTTGATTTTCTATGATGTGCTAGTGTTTATTTTTTACAAAAAGTTCTAAGTAACCTGTAAATTCCAAAACACCTCGTGCTGAGTCACTAAAGTCGAGCGCACCCTAAAAGGTGTACTTGATTTTGGCCATATTTATACTTGTCTTAACCAATAACTACATTTATAAACTTGTTTTAAGGAAATCAATGCTAGCACTGCATGCAACAATCCTATATCTATCAGTCATCAAATTGCCAAATATGAGAGTACAAAGATAAAGGCTGTGGATTTTCTATAAAAATCTTGATTTATTTGCCACAAAGTCCTCTTTTTCTATTAAATGCAATGGAACAGTAAAAAATAATGCTTTGCATCAAGTTTCCCCTTGGAATATGTACAAAATGGCCTATCTCTATTATTCATAATATCTGTAGTTTTGATACAATTGAAGTTTGAAAAGTTCGTACAAAAATGGCTACAGAAGGGTACATAAACCTTAAGGCCAATGCAAGCTGTTAAAGGGGATGAAGTTAAAAGAAGCAGTACCTGTTGTTTCAAATTTGAATGAACCGATATATTTATTACAAATTTTATTTATTACACTATTAGTTGTTACCTTTTTGCTATGGTACAAAAATCAACCCCAAAAAAAATCGATTCATTTTGGCCCCAGATTACTCTTAAAATGTTTATATCATTGAAAAAGCTCCAAATTATCTCCTGTTCAAAATTGAAATATCTTTTTTAACTCATCAGTCAGACAGTGGCCAATATTTTTTTATTATTATTTTTAAATTAGCAGTACTTAAACTTAACAATTGTAAAATTTAGACGATTTCTGAAATTTAGTTCTTTTTTTATTTCGATATTACCTATATTTCTCCTATTAGTTCAACAGAAAAAAGTACCTTCACATAAACGCATGCTTCTTTGGAAATTAGATGAACAGTGACCCCATTTGTTTTCTTTAATTTTTCTATTAAGTATATGATAAAGTTCATTTATGAAAAAAATATTAAAATCATATATTTAAAAAAAAATCAATTTATAACCACAAGTCCCCTTAAAGACAACTACTGTCATGGTTCTTATTAGGTTTCCTGATTTGTGTACCATAGATCTATAAATTATAACAAAAAATATCACAAAGACCATAAGAGATAGTCCCTAAACACTGAAAAACAACTAAATTATAATTAACATATACATGTATCTTACGCATATAAAAAACAGAAGCAAAGGGACATTCAAACTCATTAGTTGAAAATAAACTGGCAATGCCATGGCTTAAAAAAGATGAACACCAACAGATAAACAACAGTACACAAAAAACAATATAAAAATCTAAAGACAGAGCAGCATGAACTTTACCAAAAACTGGGGGTGATCTCAGGTGTTCTGGAAGGGTAAGCAGATCCCCTGGGTGATAAGACGTGCCACTGGAATAAGTCACCTTTTCAAGCTTGAAAATATATGAATAGGTTGTGAAAACTATCCAAAATTTATGATACGGTCAATAAAGTTCCATAACTTCTTCGTCTGTCATCTTTCTTGGTGTTTCCGACTGTATTTTTCATATTCCACTCTTACATTACACACTACTTAAAACCCAAACAATATGGGAAAAGGTTACATATTTACCTACAAAAAATATGAAAAGGTATACATTTTTAAAAATCTAAATTATGTGAAAAGGGTGGCGTAAAAGAATAAAAAAAAACATTAACTGAAATACATCCAAAAAAGTCTATACCTCTAGCTGCTATACCTCTTTATATTTTGTGATGATTTCTAATTTTTTAGATCATACTGTAGGATTAGATAGACCAACTTTTCTTGAAATGTTACAGGCCAGGTGAGTGTAAATATATATTTATCTGCTAACTTTTGATTTCAATAATCTCGAGAATTGCAGCATTATCCTATTCTCTGTTTTTAGACTTTGATTTCCTTTGTTATATTTTGTATTTGTTGAATTGAAAAGGAGGTTGTGCATTAGTCAAAAGTCCCATAAAATACTAGGACATGTAGGAAATGAAAAATATTTTAAAATGTTTGTAACATTAATTTAGAGGCTGTTATAAACAATCTTCTCAATGAACTTTGAAGATATGTTTAATTAAAACCGCATACTTTTCCCATAAATTGCATTCATAATGTTCAATAAAGGGAAACATTTAACGTTTTTTTATAAGAAATCTGTTCATTTTTCTACAATCAAGGTATGAAATGATTTTAAATACCATTCAAAACTAAAAAAAGAGTTAAAGATCAGTTAATGTAGCATTATTTGAGAAACATTGTTATATACTGTAAATTTAGAAATTATTGCAAGGTTTTTATTATTGCGAATAATGCGACAGAGTTGTAAACGCAATAATTAAAACTCGCATTTTGTAATATCTTAACTGAATTAAGCATGACTTTTCTCAAAATCGTAATAATTAAAATCGCATTTAATTTAAAATGACAAAATCGCAATAATAAATGAACGCAATAATTTCTGAATTTACAGTAGTCTTCTTGTAAAACTATGTAAGACAAATAAAATCAAATGACATTACTATTTTTGGTTTGAATATGAAAATTTCATTATTGTTGTTATCATAATTTATATATGTATATTGTATTTTGCTTTTGAATGTGTATTGTAAACTTGTATTTGTTTTAGGGCTTTAGTAGAAAAATAGACAAGCTCTGATTGAATATGAATTACCCTCTTTAATAAATGAATTTATTTTTAAAATTTAATTTCAGTTCTGATGTATTTCTGTACTGTTCAGAAGTTACAAAACTGCTCTTACTAGAAAAACCAAAGTACAGTCATTTGGAGCATTATGTGGTATGCATGTTTAGATTTATTTAAGCTTTATATTTCAGGTATAGTTTGAGAATTCAGCATTTATTTGTTGTTATTTTTTACCTTTATGTTTTGTGTTATTTGTAACTTCAGATTGAGAAAAAAAGTTTGTTACATTACATTCAGTAGGGACCTTGGTGCTTAATTAGTGTTCACTGTAGTTGATTAACAAATATTTCAAATAATACTCTTTATATTGTCTATGCAATATAACTTCATTGCATTACTAAGTCATTTATTTAGCTGTTTCATGTGTTTGTTAGCATGATTATATGTTTCAAAGAGTTATATGTATATGTACCTGTTCCTAAATAGAAGCTGTAATTAAGTGATTATCATTGGTTGTTGTATGTGCTATTTTTTTTTTTTTTTTATTGTTTCATAATAAATCAGGCCATTGGTTTTCTCATTTGAATTGTTTAACATTTTGTCATTCCTAGGCCATTTGTAGCTTATGATGAATGACCTGTTAATGAGCTTATTATATCCTTAATGTTTTTTTTGCCTTTTGTGGATAATTGTCTCATTTACAGTACTTTCACAGAGCATCACAGAAGTCTTTAAATTCATTTACTATGACAGTGTCACCAAATTTTGATTGCAAAAATAATGAACTTCTTGGTAATGTGGAAAACACCTTGTATATCACAGTTCTGTTGTTTCTGCGTATTGTATAGAGTAAAATTTAACACTAATAAAAGTCTATACTAAAAAGCAAAATAAACAATCTCAATTTATTTCTTGATTTGAAACTACTACAGATATATTTTGAAAGAAGTGGTACATTATTTGTTTGTGTTATGAGTATATAAGATGCATTATTTTTCAGAAAGTATTACCTATCGATGTGCCAAATAAGGTTTCAATTCCCCAGCAAGGGTCTTGCAAGGTAAATTAATCATTTATCAATTACGGGTCCAGTGACCTCATTTTTTCTTTTTCTTAACTGAAAGCATACGATTAAAGCTATCTTCTAACATGTTATCTCTAAATTCTATGATGTAGTTTATACTTTATTGCAGAAAATTGGGTTTTCCATGCATAATCTATACAAAATCTGTCAATTTTGAACACCGTGTAGCGTGAAAATAAGCCCCATGACCCATTCTTTTTTATTATTTTTTTTTAAAAGCATGATATAAACTACATTTTGGCAAATTATTAAAAAAATTTATGGATTATAATTTAGACACCCCATCTACCTAAGGCTGTAAAAATTGTATCTGACTGTAGTAAAATTTTATCTATTTTTAAAAGATAAAAGAATCATGACAATTAAAACCTTCGAATTCATATGTTCAACAAATAACAAATTTTCAATGGATTTTTCACGCAGAGATTAGCAAAACCACAAAATCAAATGTCCTCCTCGAAATTACAAGTTTTCCTCATTCTATGAAATTGATACCCAAGAAAATAAATTATTATATAGTACACCATTGCATATTGTCACGTAATCTGATAGGCCAAACCTAAAAGACAGTGCCTTGTGATTATTTTCAGATTGGTTCTGTTGAAGTCACCCTGATTAATGCATCTCATTGTCCTGGATCTGTTATGTAAGTATCTTTGATTCTAGTCCACTCCATCAACTATTTTCAAATGCTTAACTTCATCCATGTTGATACATATATATATTTCAGTTTTTACTCAAAGTTTGAGTTAACACTTTTGGAGTTTTAACTTTTTTTCTGGTTTATGCTTGCTCAAATGGTCTTCCTAAATGTTGATCTCAGTTTTTATAATAAATAATAAATTTTTTCTCTTTTAAGAAATTGTGTATTTTTTTTTATTTTTCAAAAAGTCCTTATTTTAAAAAAGGGTACATAATTGAATTCTCATCAAATTTAGAAATTAAAATAAAATTTCATTTAGATTTGAAGTCTGAACAAGCTGATATTCTTTATGATATTTCAGGTTTCTGTTTGATGGACAAGAAGGTATATGTTTATACACTGGAGATTTTAGATGGGACAGTCAACAAATTACCAATATCCCAGCTCTTCATGACAAAAATGGGAGGTAAGAACAGACAATAAAGAAACATTCAATTACAGAGGCCTAATTATCCCTCTAGTATATTTTGCCTCTGCTTTATTAAAAGATGGTATCTGTAAATTCAGAAGTTATTGTGATGTTTTTATAATTATGAAATGTGTGACAGGGTTATAATCGCAATAATTTAAATTTGCATTTGGATTTAAGTCAATATGGCAAAAATTCCAATTGCATTTTAGTCTAAAATGGCAATAACAAATGCCTGAAATAATTTAAGAATTTAACGTATCTTGTTAAGAGGCTTGAAACAACTAATTTATAGAACTGGAAAAATTTGTATACTGGTATGGCAATGTCTTTGTCCTCATCATTGTTGTCCGAAGACATTTGGTTTCAAGACAATGACTTTAGTATAAGTGTATGGAATCTCTATAATATTATGACACAAGGCTTCATACCAAAATAGGAAGGTTAAAATTGATTTTTGGGGTTATGGTCCTAACCATTTAGGAACTTATGGCCAAGAAGAGTCTAAAACAATACGTACTTAGTATGAATGGCATATTTCTAGACAATTTTAATTAGGTTTGATTCAAAGTCTTGATTACTTGGGTTTCTTATTATGCTAGCTGAATCTAACCTTGTATTTAGATTTTGGGCCTGTTTTCTTATTCATCAATATTGAGGTCCAACAGGTTCAAAATTAAACTTTGTTTGATTTCAATAAAAAATTGAATTATTCGATTTATTTATTTATGTAGATTTTGCATATTGGACCATAAAGGTAAATGTCTAATTTTAATTTTTCTAAGTTCTTAGACCACATATATTAGCCAACGCACACCTATATTCTATTTTATTTTAAAATAGACTAATAACTATACAGTGCCATATTCTAAATGTAACATTGTGCTGATCTTTGTTTTATTTGATAACTTTATTCAAATTTTATTATTTGAGAACATTTTTTTTTTAATGTTTTCAGTGTAAAACATATTGACAGCTTATACATAGATACAACATTCTGCCATGAGAGCTCTATTTATATCCCTAGTCGTGAGGACAGTGCTAATGCTGTTTATAATTTGGTCAAGGAATGGATAGGAAAAGGACCAAATTATGTTGTACATTTTAAAGCACGAACTCAGTATGGACATGAACATTTGATGAAGGAAGTCTGTATAAAAACTGGGCATAAGGTAACTTGTCAGCTACTTTAATAGTTTTATCTCATAAAATCAAAGGAAATAAAAATTAAATCTGTGTGGCTTATGAGTATTACATTCCAATGTTATAATAGTTCCATTTGCTTCTAAAGATATAGATTTTTTACTCCAAGATACAATATAACACGTACAAAAATGAAGAGCCTGAAACATGTCAAATATTATTTTTTTAGGTGTATGTCTCAAAAGAGAAATGTGAAATATATAAACAAATTCCAGATCTTGAAGATATTTTCACCAGTGATCCCTCAGAAACACCAGTACATGCCTGCAAGGTAGGTCCAACAAAAATTTTAAACTCATTTTAGAAGTAAAAGTTCATGTTTCTTTTTAAAAAATATTTATCTACTTCTAACTACAACAATAAAATGAGAAAAGCACAAGTATAGAATACTGTTTATCCTGTTTGTAAGTAGTTCTTGCCAGAAAGAGGCAGTTGGGAGCCAATTTCAGTAGCTGCTTAACAAAATAAATCCATGAAACTATCCAAAATATGTCTCTTATAGTTTTCATTTATTTTGGCCTTTGCATATTTGATGAGTAAAGACTGCTTTGACAGAAAGCATAGTTATATGAAGAAGTCCCATTTTTGGTCGTACTGAAATGCAATCATTCAAGACATCAGTTTACAAATTTATTTATTCTTGTTCTAAGGAATACTTACACTGTTTTCAAATAACAGTACAAGCTCTTAAACAGTGTTTGTCATTCTTTCAGGGGAAATGGCCATCAGATAGTCTACCATGGGGTAAGCCAGCTGCAGAATTGAAAGTAATGGTGATACTTCCATCCACAATGTACTTTACTATGTTGCGGAACTTTGATCTAAGTCATATTGTAATTAAAAAAGGATTTATAAACAGAGTATGTTATTCATTTCATTCGTCATACACAGAGGTCAAAGATTTAGTGACCTATCTTCAGCCAAAATTTGTCAGACCAAATGTGAAGCCAATGATGGATGAGACTATTATGAAGGTAGGTAGAATTAGGTACACAACTTATCATCCTCAAAATGACAGAAAAAAAGTTATATGATTTTTGACCTGGTTTTCATAAGAAAGATCTGGTTATTTATTTGTTGAAGTTCGGCAGGTTGGTGGCTGGTAACAGTGTCCATGCTATATATTTACTGAATGAATGGGAAGAAAGCAACCTTTCTGCTAAGGAAAGAACTTTGCTTGAAATTCAAATAAAAACTAAGTGTCTTCAGATTTTGTGGATTCATTTGGTTCATGTTATAATTAAGTAACTATTTAACAACTTTAGGAAAAACTGTATACAACAATGGCTTTTAAAATTTGGAATGTGAGTTATCATTGTGGAGAAATCTATTTTGTCAAAGTTTCTGCATTTTTGAAAATGAAATAGTACTGAATTTACAGTTTATTGGATCAAAATGTATATTAATTATCTATGTAAAGGATATTATAAATGCCTATATGTTTTACAGGTCCAAGGACGTTTGAATGAATTCCTGAAATTAAAGAACAGTAAGAATATATGTGATTCTCAGAAACCAAGACTACTTGGAAAACTCAGAAGGTCAAAATCCACAAAGAAGAGGACAATTTCAGGTAATATCTAGCATTGTTCTTATAAAGTCCCCCAAACTGTGTAGGTGATACTACTACTTTTCATTAATATTTTGTCTTTAAATAACCTTATATATAAAAATAAGAAGAGGTCACAATAGGAAAATTCCAAAGAGCCCAGGAAAATTAAAATATCATAGTTAAATTTCGACCAATCATTTGCAGGGAAAAGATTTTTCACTATTTAGAAGATACATTTTTCTAAGATAGATCAAGAAATGTGAAAATAGCACAAAAATAAGAGAAATAATAAGCCTATTCATATTAAGTTGTAGGTTATATACTGAACTATTCAAATTATATTATGTTTTGCTACCCTTTTTTAGAAAATTCAAGTGATTCAATTGACCTGAATTTTGGCACCCCAGAAAAGGTTTACCCACCTGCCAAGAAATCAAGAATAATGAGTGAGGCAGAGACAGATGAGGATGAACACAGTTCTTATGCAGGTAGTAACAGAAGCGACAGTGAAATGAGTGATATCTGTGAACTTAGTGGACAGGAAGCTGACCAAAAAAACAGGTAAGAATCTATTATTTTATTAAAAAAAATTTCATTAAATGGAAAAGGGTTTTCAATTTTTGATTCTGCCAATCTAAAATATATAGCTTCTAATTGTATAGCTGTTATTATTGCCTCCACTTCAAGGAAGGAATATTGCTTTGTCTCTGTATATCAGTCTGCCTGTATACATATGTCCATCCATTAGACTTATTATCAGGAACTACAATCACAGATTCCTGAAATCTAGTATCGAGCTTAAAAAGGGCAATTTAATATTGTTATATTGTGTACTGTCTTTTGTTACATTTTGGTACTTTGATATTCTGTAATATAAGACAAATATGAGATTTGAATGGCATTTTTTCTTTTGAACTATGGATAGAATCTTCCTAAAATTTGGTGTCAATCTTTATGTAAATACTGGTTAAAGTTTGGATCATTTATGAATCCATTGCTCATTAAATTCCTGTTGAATGTTTATGTATTCTAACACAGAAATTACCATTATGAAATATTTCTGGCCTTTTTTTAAAGTATCAAGCTATATGTGAGCATGCTTTATTGTTAGATGTGCTTTTACTTTCATGGCTAATAAACTTCTTGTGTAGTTTACCAAATACCTATTGCAGGGGTACCATAAGTGAAACTAGACCCAAAAAATTTGTATCCTTTAATCTTTACCTTTGATTTGAAATTATATTATATTTTTCTAGACCCCAGTCCTTGTCACTACCAGGACAAAGTCTTTTAGATGCATTAGATGAGCATGAGTTCCAAGAATCTCAAGGCAGTAAATCAGATGCTTTAGAGTGCAGAGTATGTATAGATGATGATGATGAGCAGACGACAGCTGTAGTTGTACCAACAAATACACTGGAAGCTGGTGAATATAAAATAGCTGAAGAAGAAGCTAGTGATAACAGTGAGGGTGACACGTCTGGAGCAAACAAAGATGATGTTGTAGACAATATAGACTTTGATCATGATACTACAGATGATGTTCAGGAGCCACCCTCAGTATCCAGGTACATGTACATATTTTTAACAATAGAACTCATTATTCATCAATGTTTTTTTTTAACATGGGAAACATCGGAATAAGATTAAACAGTAAAACAGTGTAAAAAACACTTGCAAAAGAGCAGTAAATGAAGTAAAAAATATATCAGTACCAGTAAAAGATTTTCTAAACGTTTCTTAGTCCTGAACATGCATGAAAAATTTGCCACTGCACCATGAGCAACCAACAATTAATTATCCTTTTTCCTGATATGTTTGTTTCTTTTTAACGAATGAGTTCTTTGAATGTAAACTGTTTTAAAAAATAAAATTTGATGTGTTTTGAATTCTCTTTTGAATGTGAACATTATTATTATTATATTATGAAGAAGACATTGTATGTAGTATTATAATAAACTGCTGTATTTATGCTGCTTGATAGTTAATATTAGTTTTGATAGATGTGAAACTCTATCTACCCCAGGGCAGAGCTTACTAACTGCAGTTGATGAGATGGAGGCTGAGGTCAATGAGAGCGGGGACAGCATTATCAATTCTAATCAGCCAGATAGATCAAATTCTAATGGAAATGGCAGGTGTAAAACTGAACAGAAAAAAGATAAGCCAGATTCTAGTCAAGATGACAGAATCAACACTTTAAAGAAAAATGATGAGCTAGATTATTGTGAAGATGACAATCTGAAAACTGATAAACAAAATAGCTTATATGCTCTTGAAAATGATAGATTAAACATTGATAGGAAAGAAAATAAAACAATTATTATTGGAAATGAAAGAGAAGACACTAAAAATATACAAAATGGATCTGGTTCTTATAAAGACAACTTTATCAACTTTTTAAAAAATGGCAATAAAAATTCCAATGAAAATAGAATATCTAAATTCAATTCTGATTCAGAGAAAGAGATTGATAAAATGCTGAGCAATGAGAGGGAAAGTGAATCATATGTTTGTTTAGAAAGTAATCAAAGTTCTAATAATAGATTAAATACAAGCAACCATGAGGTTGATATAACAGAAAATAAATCAAATGAAGTTGTTACAATCATTGATAGTAGTTGTAGTACAGTGTGCGAAAGTCTACCTCAAGAAGTAATTGTCAATGAACACAATGATGAAATAACCAATCTAGAATCAAACTCTAAAAGCAGCAGGAATAATGAGAAAAATCAAAAAGAGATAAGTTCTAGCTATGATTTATTTGGTTCTGATGAAGGAAGTGATGTTGATGACAGTGACAACGAAATCATGATCACTGAGGTTTGTAGTGATACATTTAATAGTGGAAACAAAAGTGAAAAGGAGGTCAGTAGTATTACTACAAATTCATCAAACAGCAAGGAGAAAGGCAACAAGGAGGAACTATTGGTTAATAAAATGAACACTGTTACTAATTTTGAAACAAATAAGGGATCAAAACAGATAGTGGATTCAAATGGCCGTTACAATGATTGTGTTGTTTTAGACCTGGAATCAGAAGATGAGGAGGAAAGATCATTATTATCAGGAAAATTATCTAGAAGCAATTCATTACAAAGCAAAGATTCTGTGAATTGTCAAATAAGCTCAATAGAAAAATGTGTGACAAAAGCTGTTGATAAATTGTTTAGTGGCAATTGTCAAAACACAGCTATTGACTGCGATGATTTATCGGATAGTGAAGAAACATTACCTCCCTCAGGAAGTCAGCAATCTGATGCAAGCATTGAGACATTATCTCCCTTTGTATCACCAGTCAAATCTAAACCTATTGTGGGTCCAAGGTCATTAGATTCAATGTCATCTGGTTCCCAGTCTAAGAAATCTCCAATGAAGAATCAGAGTATAAAACCATACTTGTCACCAGTAAAGAATCAGTCACCACAGAAAGTTGTATGCCAGATGGGTGGTATGTTTATTATGAATAATGAGAGTGATAAGGGGGAGGAGTCAGCAGAAAGTAGTATGATTGATTTGACAGCATCTGATGATAGTGATGATAACAATGATGACGACAAGAATGGCGCTGATGATTCAACTCAGGATTATTATGTTATTGATTAGTTACAGTTTAATTGTAATAGATTTGTGTCATATGTTATGATTGAATATTGCAGATTTGTTTCTTCAATGAAGAATGCTGGGAAGGGGAGATAAGGTCATTTGTCTATCCATCAGGTTTACAAAATTGCAATTAAAGCATAAATGTGAATGTTTTATGGTATAAAAAATTAATGAAGGCACTTAAGTTTTATGTATGAAGTTGCAAATATTTTCCTTGTTTAAAATAGTTAAAAGTATTTTATCAAAATTAATGCCTATCGCACCTCCTGTCCAAAACTATGAAGTTTGGAATTCTATTATTTTAAATTGATTTTATAGAGGAAAATATTGTTAAAGCAGATTTTTAGCTCACCTGGCCCAAAGGGCCAAGTGAGCTTTTCTCATCACTTGACGTCCGGCGTCATCGTCGTCGTCGTCCGTCGTTAGCTTTTACAAATATCTTCTTCTCTGAAACTACTGGGCCAACTTTTACCAAACTTGGCCACAATCATTATTAGGGTATCTAGTTTAAAAATTGTGTCCGGTGACCCGGCCAACCAACCAAGATGGGCGCCATGGCTAAAAATAGAACATAGGGGTAAAATGCAGTTTTTGGCTTATAACTTAAAACCAAAGCATTTAGAGCAAATCTGACATGGGGTAAAATTGTTAATCACATCAAGATCTATCTGCCCTGAAATTTTGAGATGAATCGGACAACCCGTTGATAGGTTGCTGCCCCTGAATTGGTAATTTTAAGGACATTTTGCTGTTTTTGGTTATTATCTTGAATATTATTATAGATAGAGATAAACTGTAAACAGCAAAAATGTTCAGCAAAGTAAGATCTACAAATAAGACAACAAGACCAAAATGGTCTGTTAGACAACAAGACCAAAATGGTCTGTTGATTTCTTTAGGAGTTATTGCCCTTTATAGTCAATTTTTAACCATTTTTCGTAAATCTTAGTTATCTTTTACAAAAATCTTCTCCTCTGAAACTACTGGGCCAAATTAAACCAAACTTGGCCACAATCATCATTGGGGTATCTAGTTTAAAAATTGTATCCCGTGACCTGGCCAACCAACCAAGATGGCGGCCATGGCTAAAAATAGAAC
This sequence comes from Mytilus edulis, assembly GCF_963676685.1. Lineage (NCBI taxonomy): Eukaryota > Metazoa > Mollusca > Bivalvia > Mytilida > Mytilidae > Mytilus > Mytilus edulis. The sequence continues at coordinate 37,297,212 of NC_092344.1, read as the reverse complement.
ATAGGGGTGAAATGTAGATTTTGGCTTATATCTCTGAAACCGCAGCCTTTAGAGCAAATCTGACATGGGTAAAATTGTTCATCAGGTCAAGATCTATCTGCCCTGAAATTTTCAGATGAATCTGACAATCTGTTGTTGGGTTGCTGCCCCTGAAAAGGTAATTTTAAGGAAATTTTGCTGTTTTTGGTTATTATCTTGAATATTATTATAGATAGAGATAAACTGTAAACATCAATAATGTTAAGCAAAGTAAGATTTACAAATAAGTCAACATGACAGAAATGGTCAATTGCCCCCTTAGGAGTTATTGTCCTTTACAGTCAATTTTTAACAATTTTCATAAAATTTGTAAATTTTAACTAACATTTTCCACTGAAACTACTGGGCCAAGTTCATTATAGATAGAGATAATTGTAAGTAGCAAGAATAGAGATAATTGTAAGTAGCAAGAATGTTCAGTAAAGTAAGATGTACAAACACATCACCATCACCAAAACACTATTTTGTCATGAATCCATCTGCTTCCTTTGTTTAATATTCACATAGACCAAGGCAGTGATATTGTTGACTTTTTTCAAAACTACCTCTACCCTTTTTTATTGGGAAAATGTGTGCAGTTTTCCTCAAATTGGGAAATTTAGAATAAACCATGAATTTGACTGAAACTTTTACCCTTTCAAGAGTCAAGTCCTGCTTTGGAATGAGACTCCTTTTTGTCAGTAATGATACATAGTTAGACCCTCATATCTGCACATATAGTCATTTTAGGCATGAAAAATGTATAAATGAGTGTTTTTCAGTTTGAATTCATGCACATTTACTACTGAGACTGCTCTGTTTGGGGAAAAAGTGGTCTTTTTGGGAATAATTTTAAGCCATTTTTTTTCCAAATTGGGATTCTTCTCCAGGGGAAAAGCCTTCATTCTCCACTAATTTAAGGCAAACAATATCACTGCAAGGTGAGCGACACAGGCTCTTTATATTTTTTTAGAGCCTCTAGTTTTATTCCCCACTTTCTTGAAAAGACCAGACAAATTCGGTTTGGTTCTTTATCCTTAAAATAAAACAATAAAATAACAGGGGTTGCCATGAGGCTTTTATATATTTTACTCTTGAATTAAAAGCAGATTATAAAATGAAAAAAAACAAGAACAGCAAAAACAGCAAAAACTTTCCATAGAATAATTCCTCACTGTTATGTCATCAGTTTTTTTTCTACAAACTAGGGTCTCTATGACTTTCTGCAAAATGATGAAAGTTATGGTCCAAAATATATATTTATATTTCATGTACCCTTGCCAAATAAATTAGTCACTTGAGAATGGAATTTATGATACCTCTGAAGTTATCTCAATATTATTCAGCAATATTAATATTGTTTGTATATTTATATTTTTGTATGAAAAATCTAATATATCAATTCAGACTTTTATATTGTTAAAATGATCTCAAAGGTTTATTTACTTTTAATGAAATAAGTATATATGTATAGATTCAAACTGTAATTTGTTTATGTGGTAATTTTAACCAAAATTGTACATAAAGTGAATATAAATATTGGAAATGTCATAATCTTGGAATCATTGTTTAACTATTAGAAATGTGTCAAAGTCATTTTTTAATTATCATAAATGTGTCACAATCAGATGTTTGTAACTACTCTATTTTTGTTACTCATTATTTTTAACTAGTTCATATTAAAGCCAAACCAAGTAAACTTTTCCTCCTTGAAAACAACCTTGAGTTATGAGAACCAGACAATAACTTTTACTTGGCCTTGAGTGAAATTTACTGTCCATAATTGTCTATAATAAATTAGGCATAAATTTGCATCACACTTACAGTGACTTGACTGTTAGTGTTGCTATCCACCAATTGCAACTCATTCAAAATTTTGACCAAATTGCAATTTGTTTTATAAAATCAAATTGTTCAACTGGTCAGAATATTGAACAAATTGTTCAGTCAAAATGTGAAAGTGCAAGGTGATAAAATAAAATATACTTACAATCCTATAAGACTTTAACTCCACTTTAATGATGTTATTACTAAATTTGTCTATCAATCTGTATAGTTATATTATAGCCATTACCATACTAAAGGTAAAATGTTTTATTTTGAATTGCTATAAAAATGTCCAAACTAGGCTTTTATATAGTTTTTCTTTCGAAAAGGATTTTATATTTATAAGAATCATATATCATTTAAAATAACACATCATATATTCAGTAAAATATGTGTGAAATAACAATATGCTATTAATAAGTTTCCTTGGGGAGATAACCTAAAATACTATTCTTTTGAATAAAGATTTTTTGAAACCAAAAAAGATTATCTCCCCTTCCTACAAACATATTGCAATTTCACAAATATTTTACTGAATATGAAATGTTTTTATTCACATAATGTGTGATTCTTATGAATATAGAATACTTTCCGAAAGAAAAACTATATAAAAGCTTAGTTTGGACATTTTTATAGCAATTAAAAATAAAACAGTTCACCTTTAGTATGGTAATGGCTGTAATATAACTATACAGATTGATAGACTTATTTAGTAATACCATCAATAAAGTGGAGTTAAAGTCTTATAGGATTGTAAGTATGTTTTATTTTATCACCTTGCACTTTCACGACTTGACTGTGGTTTTCTACAGCAGTTGGTTCAAATTTCTGACCAGTTGAACAATTTGGTTTAATAAAACAAATTGCAATTTGGTCAAAATTTTGAATGAATTGCAATTGGTGGAGAGCAACACTTACAGTCAAGTCACTGTAACAGAAACTTGATGTTTGTTCATATATATAATTTTAGTAGAAATTATTTACTGGTTTCAAGAAGAACAAAAAAATCATCTCCCTTGTAAGGTTTTTGTCTTCTAGCTATATATATAGGTGAAATAACAAATCACTTTCAAATTTCCTTCCCATGTAATATTTTTAAATATTGTTTAAAATTCTCTATATATTAATGGTAACATCATTTAATAAATATATTATGAATGTATTTTTCTTTAGTTGTTTTTATTTAATGTATATATTATAATGTTAAAGACTCTAAATGATTATTGTAGAAAATCAGGATTTATAGGGTAATGAATGAAATTGTATATTGTAAAAAACTGTTAAGATTTTATGCAAATAGACTTACAGGTATATTATTTACAAATGCATGACATATTTTTACATGAGTTTGACTGTGATAATTGATATGCATTATTCATTATGCACATCATAATATTAGTTAAAGTATGTGTAGAAAACAATAAGTTGTTTATATTTTTTATACGACCGCAAAAATTTTAATTTTTCGTCGTATATTGCTATCACGTTGGCGTCGTCGTCCGAATACTTTTAGTTTTCGCACTCTTACTTAAGTAAAAGTGAATAGAAATCTATGAAATTTTAACACAAGGTTTATAACCACAAAAGGAAGGTTGGGATTGATTTTGGGAGTTTTGGTCCCAAAATTTTAGGAATTAGGGGCCAAAAAGGGCCCAATTAAGCATTTTCTTGGTTTTCGCACTATAACTTTAGTTTAAGTAAATAGAAATCTATGAAATTTTTACACAAGGTTTATGACCACAAAAGGAAGGTTGGGATTAATTTTGGGGGTTTTAGTTCAAACAGTTTAGGAATTAGGGGCCAAAAAAGGGCCCAAATAAGCATTATTCTTGGTTTTCGCACAATAACTTTAGTATAAGTAAATAGAAATCAATGAAATTTAAACACACTTGTTTATGACCACAAAAGAAAGGTTGGGATTGATTTTGGGAGTTGAGGTCTGAACAGTTTAGGAATTTGGGGCCAAAAAGGGGCCCAAGTAAGCATTATTCTTGGTTTTCGCACCATAACTTTAGTATAAGTAAATAGAAATCTTTGAAATTTAAACACAAGGTTTATGACCATAAAAGGAAGGTTGGGTTTGATTTTTGGAGTTTTGGTCCCAACAGGTTTTTAGGAATAAGGGGCCCAAAGGGTCCAAAATTGAACTTTGTTTGATTTCATCAAAAATTGAATAATTGGGGTTCTTTGATATGCTGGATCTAACTGTGTATGTAGATTCTTAATTTTTGGTCCCGTTTTCCAATTGGTCTACATTAAGGTCCAAAGGGTCCAAAATTAAACTTAGTTTGATTTTAACTAAAATTGAATTCTTGGGGTTTTGATATGCTGAATCTAAAAATGTACTTAGATTTTTTATTTTTGGCCCAGTTTTCAAGTTGGTCCAAATCAGGGTCCAAAATTAAACTTTGTTTGATTTCATCAAAAATTGAATAATTTGGGTTCTTTGATATGCCAAATCTAACTGTGTATGTGATTTTTAATTTTTAGTCCCGTTTTCAAATTGGTCTACATTAAATACCAAAGGGTCCAAAATTAAACTAAGTTTGATTTTAATAAAAATTGAATTCTTTGGCTTTTTTGATATGCTGAATTTAATCATGTACTTAGATTTTTGATTATGGGCCCAGTTTTCAAGTTGGTTCAAATCAGGATCCAAAATTATTATATTAAGTATTTTGCAATAGCAAGAAATTTTCAATTGAACAGTATTCAGCACTAGCAAGAAATCTTCAATTGCACAGTATTGTGCAATAACAAGAATTTTCAATTGCACAGTATTGCGCAATAGCAAGAAATCTTCAATTGCACCGTATTGTGCAATAGCAAATATTTTCAATTGCACAGTATTGCGCAATAGCAAGAAATATCTAATTGCACAATATTGTGCAATAGCAAGAAATTTTCAATTGATTGGAGTTATCTTTCTTTGTCCAGAATAGTAGTTGAATCAACTTAAATCATTGTTTTATACAATACACAATAATGTATATTCACTTTTACTACCAACTGATAAATTAAAACAATCTTTACCATTCAGTGATAACAAGCACTTTTTTTACATTTTAATATTTTATGATGTATTTAAATGAGTAGTTATTGTTGCAAACTCCATTAGAAATTTGAATTGAGATAAATAAAAAGAAAATTTCTTCAAACATTTTTTTGAGAGGATTAATATTCAACAGCATAGTGATTGCTCAAAGACAAAAAAATTATTTTAAGTTCATTAGACCACATTCATTCTGTGTCCAAAACCTATGCTGTGTCAACTATTTAATCACAATCCAAATTTAGAGCTGAATCCAGCTTGAATGTTGTGTCCATACTTGCCCCAACTGTTCAGGGTTCAACCTCTGCGGTCGTATAAAGCTGCGCCCTGCGGAGCATCTGGTTGTATCATTTACCAATCATGAACTTCAGTCAAAGTTAACAAATTTTATTTTTGTTTTGTTTTAATCCCCATATTTGGGCACGGGTCATTTAGTATTTGTCTTGTCCATCGTTGTGGTCAGTTTGGTATTAATACATCTAGTATAAAGCTGCGCCCTGCGGAGCATCTGGTTGTATCATTTACCAATCATGAACTTCAGTCAAAGTTAACAAATTTTATTTTTGTTTTGTTATAAAGCTGCGCCCTGCGGAGCATCTGGTTGTATCATTTACCAATCATGAACTTCAGTCAAAGTTAACAAATTTTATTTTTGTTTTGTTTTAATCCCCATATTTGGGCACGGGTCATTTAGTATTTGTCTTGTCCATCGTTGTGGTCAGTTTGGTATTAATACATCTAGGTCCATGTACAGTGAGGCTTAATTGGCACATTTAAACGTCTAGAACTTCAAATTGTTATTTGATCAAGGCCCTACAAAAACAGAATTTCAAAAACACAGTTTAGTAAATACAAGATAAAACTGAGTTTGCCATTAAGAAACATCCAATGACAAAGAAAATAGCAAAACGTAAAATCACAAAAAATACTGAACTCAAACCACTCTTATGACATCAGAAAAACAATAAAAAATAATTAGCCTTGAACTATATGGTGAGAAAACACAGTATACACATGTAGAGATTTCAATATCTCTCTGTAATTTCATTTGCTGTTTACTCATTTTGACACACTGCAGCTCCCTTCATTCACTATCATCATTTATATTTTAACGTAGTAAGATGTCGACAGATTGCTTTTTTTTCCTCCTATTTTTGTGTTTTCATCATATTCATCAACTATATCAATCAATCCATTTGTTGCCATGATTATTTCTAAAACTTTCAATGGATGAAATCAAGCACTAAATGTCAAAACTCAAGACTAGAAAGAAGTTACCTGCATAAAAAAAAAAATCATTCAATTCATGGCCTAACTTTTATACCAATATATAGGTACCATATTTGAACCTCAATAATTGCTCTAATAATACAAATTTAAAATTGAAAAATTGATGTGCATATAAGCCATAAAAAATAATAATAAAATTAACAAGGTTAATTAGGAGATAGCTGTATTGTATTTTAAGCTCTGATGGCATCAATTGGGGATTTGATGGTCGCAAATTAAGTTTACTGGCGACGCGTTAGCACGTACGTCCCAATAGCATCAATTGTCAATTGATGCCATGTAAGAAAGTGACGTTATCCAATCAAAATGAACGTTACAAACGTTGTTGCATTAGAATGCATAATCTTTAGCTGTAAAAGTGAGTTTGTATTCATTTACTTGTTTCGTTGAAATTGTGATATTAATCATCAGAAAATATTTTTGATGAGATTTTGGTGTTAGTTATTTGCAACATTTTTTAAAGATAAAATTGTGTTATTATGTAATACAATTTAAATGAATAAAAATCTTATTGAACTTTTCAATTTATCCTTGATTTTATTCGGCATAGTTAATTATGGTATATATATATATATATATATATAACTCGTCTAAACATCAACCCAACAATGTTAGATCTGTAAATTTGCTTTCGCAAATTTTTTGTTCTTCCCTCGCTGGGATTCGAACCCATGCTACTGAGATATCATGACACGAAATCGCCTGCACTGCACCCGTCCCGCTAGACCACACGACCACCTGGGCTTCACAATAATAAAGCTTTTGGTGGTCGTGTGTTACCTTTCCTCGTCAGTTTTAATCTAGCGTCGTACAACAGTACATGATATATAAGGCATGGAGATGTTATTGTTACAGATCAGCTCAATTATCTGTAGTAAAGGATCCTACAAATTAATGCAAGATACAGTCACAGAAAATAATTATATTTGTAAGTACGTCTGAGGCAGTGACAACTCTACAACAGATTTATCCATTGGATCACCAGCAATGATGGTGATACATGGTTGTGTACATAATGTATATACAACTCGTCTAAACATCAACCAAACAATGTCAGATCTGTAAACCCATGCTACTGAGATATCCTGACACCAAATCGCCTGCACTGCACCCGTCCCGCTAGACCACACGACCACCTGGGCTTCACAATAATAAAGCTTTCATATATATAAAATAGACTGCAACCCTAAAACACAATAGAATTTAAAATGGCATGTTCACATCATTCATTATCATGACAGACGGACGGATGAACGGAAAAACATACTAATAAAGGAACAGATGCACAGACCGAAAAACATAATGCTCCTTAGTGGGGCATACAATGGACAAATATCAATACCACTTTAGCCCAAGGTTGTGCTGATTTTAGAGAATAGAGAACACCAAATATCTGCCGTTGATACTTAAAAGAGAGATGGAAGATACCAAGACAAACTGCAAACAATATGGAATGTAAAAAAAAATGAAACAAAAGTCTCAAAAACACAACGTTAAATCCTAAAAGACTGAGCAACACAAATCTGTAATTCAGAGAAAAAAGTACTATGAACAAACAATGGTAAACTACATGACCAAGAGAGCCTGATATGGGTACACTTGGTAGGGTAAACTCAGTTTTATTTGAAACTAACCTCCCCATAAGTCCTGTAACACCTTACAGATTTTATCATTACACTGGATTTGTTTAAGTGAGCAGAATTCTGGTTGTCATATGATCATAAATTAATTATGGACATATTTTGGGACACAAAGTAATAACAATAATGCATACTGCATATTTTTATATACTTTGGTTCCACTTCTTTTTATTAGGTACCAATTTTTGGACAAAGAAGATTTGTTTTTGTGTACATTTGAATTTCTGTTTTTGTCAAAGCTTTCATATAAGCCTAGATGGGCCTCAGTGGCCGAGTGGTCTAAGTTGTTACTACTGTAATCACTGGCCAGTCAACACTGAGATTGTGATTTCGAAACCCTGCTTGTTCAGGTGCAATCGACTCCAAACTATATTGACTTGTAACGATTGTAATTTTCCTATCGAAGGTTGTGGTTTTCTCCGGGCACTGCAGCTTCCTCCAGCAATAAAATCTGGCCACCACTGAATAGCCTAAATGCAGTGCTTAAAAGTGGTGTTATAAAACACCAAAAATTAAATCAAAATCATATAAGCCTAAAGATAGTTGTACTTCATTGAATTGAACATTTAAAATTCTTGTTCAGTGATATACAAATGTACTGACAAAATCAACGAAAGTTTGGTACATTTGCATCCCACAAGTATCAATCAATTCACAGTAGATTTTACTTTCCCTTTCTGTACTTCATAGTCAAATTCAACCTGAAACATTAATTATTTTCCTACATAAGAAAACACAACAGAACTGATTTAAATCTGTTTTATTGAAAAAGAATTGTAAACATATAAAATATGGCAATATGTTTAAATAATTACATGGTTACCATGTAAGAGTAATCACAACCGACTTAACAATAACAGTACACACAATAATGATATATGTTGGTTTTAGTACATACAGTGAGGTCAACGAATGGTTTAAATATAAAATCTAATATCGTGCTACACATTTAACATATATATAAAAATAACATTAAAAACACAATTCTGATTGGTTTCTGGAAAGGTTATGAAATGATTAATTACAATTAATTAAATAACTAATACTCTGTTCACAACTTCACACACATGTTATATTTAAATAAGAATGAAATGAGATGTTCATCTCAGTTTATCATATACAAATATAAAGAAGTTTGAGTTCACACTTGGTGAAAGTTGGTTCTAAATATTATTTTGTAATTCTAGATTAAATTCCACTAAATATGAAGATTTATGCATGCATTTGATAGATAAATTATGCATTCACACATATATTTATTCCAGGTTCAGATAAATTATGCATTCACACATATTTTTATTCCAGGTTCAAATCTGATGCTAGATGAAATCAAATGTCAAACTAGCTACTTCAAATCATTTGACCCCCGATTCACAAATATGAATTTAATCCAGAATATGTGTGAACACAAATCAGTATCTTTGTCAAATCAAATTTCTAATCTGATTTTGATGTGAACAGGGTATAAACAACTTTTTCTCGGATCCTTTAAATGGGTGTAGACTAAGCACCACAGAAATCACTACAATGTTAACTATAAAATTCTGATTCTTAATGTCAACAAATGTGTTTCCTATAGTATGTTCTCCTTCACTAGTAAAATGCCTGATTATTTCACTGATTTAGTAATCAAGTTTACAATAGTTAAAAATAAGGAGACATGCCAATGAGACAACCAACCACCAGAGACAAAAGGAGGATGATTATAACAGCTTTAGGGTAATGTATATGGCCTTTAACAATGAGCAAACTCATACCATATAAAAGGTAAAACTGACCATCATGTTCACTTGAGTTCTATTATAAAAACATGGAGATGTGGTATGATTGCCAATGTGACAACTATCCAACAAAGTTCAAATCAATTACATGTATAGGCAACCGTATAGCTTAAACAATGAGAAACACCCATTCTGTTTATTCAGCTATTTAAGGCCCAGACATGAAAAATATACAACAAGTGTTTATTTTATGCCAGTTTGATTTTATCTTAAGTTGACTTGTATACCAGACTATATATACTGCATTTTCAATTGACTTAATGGGACATATAGAAAAAAAGTAACAATGCAATGTATATGAAAGTATTAGTCTACACCCAGTTCATCTCAGTTATTCAGTTTTGATCATTAATTAATAGTAATGTCAGTTGGAAAAATATCTTATATATTTTTACTTTTAATACATGTACAATACATTTTATCATTAAATAAAAAAAACAATTCTTAATAAAGTGGTATAAATTCACACAACCATGTGTTTCTGATACCTATAAATAAGCATGCATTGTATGACTGACCCCTATCCATGTAGTGATTTCAATAAGAAACAAATACAACTACACTGTAGATAAGGCCCACAAAAATTAACTTTCAGGTCAACATTTCCGCCTTCTCTTTAAGACTTTTTCATATTTCACTTCATAATTGAATATTTTTTTATAAATATTTTTTAGCGATTTTATTGAAATACCAGTAATTTTCTTAACACAAAAAAATCATGTCTGCACTAACCTAGTCTTTCTTAAGAAATCAGAACTACTAAGTCGTTGACAGCTTTTTATATTAGAAATAATTTGTGAACATTACAAGCAGTAAAACTATTATACAGCATCTCAAAGATACTGCAGAAGACATAATAACATTAATAAAAAGTCAAATATCAAATTAAGTATCTATATGTCATTGGAAAGATGAGCATTAATATTTTCACTTATTATGCTTATTATTTCAGCCTTACGATAAAAAAATGAAATTCTTTGAAAATGGCCTTAAGTTTTTAATGAATTCATTAATAAATTCATTTACAACAATTACTACAGTAAGTGAAACAGTTGACCATTTGAAAATATGTTGTGTAATCTGTTCTCTATGTGAAATGTTGAGATGTGAATATAAAACACAAGATAAAATTTCACATGGACAGTTATTACTCCCTTGGTTATCTAGATTATTACTATGTCTATTCTAAAACGAACTGACAATATAGTAAAAATCTTGTTCTTTTTTCTTTTAAAAATAAAAACATTTGAGTGATATTTCTAGGTTACATAGATTAATTCAAAAGGAAGTGATTATATTTTTTTATCATTCTAATACTTTAACAAGGAAATGTTCCCTAGGGATATTTTGTTTTTTTATCAACTGTTTTTTCTGTTAAATTTGATATTTAGTGATAAAAACGTATAATGTATAAGTTTTGTCAAATCCCATGACACATTTATATTGAGAAAATATTTTCTCCCTCACAAAACAATAAAATAAATTGAGACAATCTAATATGCCATCACAGATCGATCTTCTTCACTAAATGGGACTAAATATATATATTTGTGTCAATTTAGCATTAAATCATGTTTTGTGTTGGATTTAATCTAAGTGATATTTGAAAAAAGTGCCTTTCAATGCAGCTCAAAGAATATCTGTCATTTGAGAACATTTAAAATTTAAAATGCAAACCTTTTCAACACGTCAAAATATAAGTATGTACTGGTAAAATAAAAACTGAAAAATTTTGTATTCATCTAGATGCAAGACTTGAGAATAATTATAATGATACAGCTAACCAAGTTTTAAGGTACCAAAAGTCCATTACTAGTTAAGGGACTTGTATTTTTGGTAAAAAGAATTCAAAACACTCAATCTCCACTGAAAAATATAAATCTTGCAATGAACAGGAAATTTCGAAGAAAAAAAATCTTCTTATTTCATTAAAAAAAAATATAATATTTTATCTGTTATGAGCAATTATATTATATGAAATCTAAAACTAAAAGGCCATGAAAATTGAGCATACTCTTCATGGGTACTATGCATGCACAAGGAATTCAAATTAGTACCATTTTATAACTTAAACACAATTTCTTTGTACCATAGCAAAGAAAATTATTTCTGCATGCATATAAAAAAAGAATGTTAATTATATGTAACCTTAACCTTTGAAAATAATAATCTAAAATAAAAAATACTTTAAGACAAGAAATTAGTATATGATAATGTATCAAGAAAATATTACATGACTTTAGTTTACAACATATCTTGGTTTAACCTGGACTAGATTTTAGACGCCTAATGCTGATGAATTTGATCAGTGTTTGTCATCACAAGACTTGTTTTACTGATCTAACAATCGTATAAAGTTCAACTTTTTCTTTCACAGCTAAACTGCCTCTTTTTATTAAATAACAATGCCAAATGTAAAATATACCCTGCTTCTGGCTAATTTCTAGCTATCTAGAATCCAGTTGTCAGTACATTTTCCTATTACATTGTACTTAACTCCAATAAGCTTAGGTAATATATTTTCTGTAAAAATGTTTTGCAAAGTTGAAAGATTAATTTGAACTCGTTTTATAATAATTTTCCCATATTACTAACCGCATAATGTCTTGGCTATTAGTGGCCTGCAGTCTCCATATAAATAAAATATCATATAGTTGTTAAATTCTTATCTGGATACTGCAAAAAAAATATTCATAAAGGATATTCTGGAACTATTCTAATTTTTCATTTTACATTTCAAGAGCACATGTAATTTTCCATTTTACATTTTAAGAGTACATGTAAAATCATAAACATTTCATATTGTCCAAACACCACAAAAATCTTTTAAGTAAGGTGCATGTTAATTGTAATCATTACTGTTGAGAACATCCTGGTCCTTAGCACTATAGTATAGATAACTCTCTCTTACAGTTGTTATCAATTTAGTTTTAACTTTGAATATTATTAACTTATTTAAAAATGAAAAAAAAAATCAATTAAGACCTGTGTTTTTGAAGACTGCTGATTTAAAATAACTTGTTTTAAATAAGTGGTTTATGTGTTTCACTACTAAACAAATTTTAATTCAAACCTGTGTGAGGTCACTAGGAGAAAAAGTTATATTTTTTTATGGCAGTATTACATTCAAACAGCAGCTGGAGTAAGTAGTCCAAAATGACTGGCTTTAAATATTTTTTGATTTGTATGACAGTATTTTTAGCAGCAGCTAAAATCCCACAACTTAACAGTCTTATCATATGACCCTGAAACAATTATAAAATCATTGAACTGTAAACATGTAACACCATCTGTGTGATTGCGCAATGTCACCAATCGTTCACCAGTCTGTAGATTCCATACCTGTAACAAGAAATTGAATGTTCACAAATTTTAATGAACTTGCAATCAAAAGGTTAAACAATCAACTGTAACCTAAAGATATCTCTTTATCTCTTATAATTAAGATTCCCACAATTGGTACAATAGGATAACTACACAGGCACTCGTCTCAGAATTTTTTCCCCATATGTACCTTTATATAACACAAGGTACTGAACTCACGATTTAGAAAAATGTCAGGGGGTGATGAAATTCTGTTATATCCCGATTTCTCGGCTGTCAACCCCACTAAAGCTTGTTATGTCGTAAATTTAAATTGATTTATCTTCACAATGGTGTATAACACACCTACTTTTGTTGTCGGAATCATCCGTAGCAATCCTACTCAAGTATGTCAATCGTAAGTATTTCGACTACTGACTATATCGGTTGACGAAATAATTACTATTGACATACTTGGGTAGGATTGCTATGGATGATTCCGACAACAAAAGTAGGCGTGTTATACACCATTGTGAAGATAAATCAATTTAAATTTACGACATAACAAGCTTTAGTGGGGTTGACAGCCGAGAAATCGGGATATAACGGAATTTCATCACCCCCTGACATTTTTCTGAATCGTGAGTTAAGTACCTTGTGTTATATAAAGGTATATATATAAAATAATTCTGAGACAAGTGCCTGTGGATAACTACTGTAAAATCAGAAATCATTGTGAAGTTTTAATTATTGTGAAAAATGCAACAGGGTTATAATCGCTAAAATTTAAGCTCCCATTTTGAAATTTGTTATATGAATTAAACAGGATTTTTCTCAATATCACAAAAATTAAATGAATTGCATTTTAGTCTTAAATGGCAAAATCTCAATAATAAACGCAAACAATAATTTCTGAATTTGCAGTATTGCTATTTTCAAACATTAATGCCAATTTATTTGGACATAGAAAAACTAGAGGCTCTCAAGAGCCTGTGTCGCTCACCTGTTACTGTGTTTACTGATGCCGTCCATCTTTGTTGGTAGGCAGGGTCATTAGACACTTTTTTTAAATAGATATCCTAGTATTATGATTGTGGCCAAGTTTGGTTAAATTTGGCCAAGTAGTTTTAGAAAAGATTTTTATATAAGTTACAAAAATGACAAAAAGTTTTTCAATATTGACTATAAAGGGCAATAACTCCTTATGGGGTCCTCTTACAATTTTGATCATGCTGACTTATTTGTAGATCTTACTTTGCTGAACATTATTGCTGTTTATACAGTTATAGTTTATCTCTTTCTATAATAGTATTCAAGATAATAACCAAAAACTGCAAAATTTCCTTAAAATTACCCATTTTAGGGCAGCAACCCAACAACAGGTTGTCAGATTCATCTGAAAATTTGTGAGGGGATATATCTTATTCTGATGGACATTTAAATCTTGAAAGATTTGCCCTTAATGTCTTAGTTTCAAAGATATAAAGCAAAAACTGCATTTTACCACTATGTTCTAATTTAAGCCATGTCGGCCATTTTGTTTGGTAGGCTGGGTCGTCGGACACATTTTTTAAACTATAAACCACAATGATAATTGTGGCCAAGTTTGGTTAAATTTGGCAAAGTAGTTTTAGAGAAGAAGATTTTTAGAAAAGTTGCAAAAAATGACAAAAAGTTGTTAAAAATTGACTATAAAGGGCAATAACTCTTTAAGGGATTGACTGACAATTTTGGTCATGTTGACTTATTTGTAGGTCATATTTTGCTGAACATTATTGCTGTTTACAGTTTATATCTATCTATTACAGTATTCAAGATAATAACCAAAAACTGCAAAATTTCCTTAAAATAACCATTTCAGGGGCAGCAACCCAACAACAGGTTGTCCGATTCGTCTGAAAATTTCAGGGCAGATAGATCTTGACCTGATCAACAATTTTACCCCATGTCAGATTTGCTCTAAATGCTTTGGTTACAAAGATATAAGCCAAAATATACATTTTACCCCTGTGTTCTATTTATAGCCATGGCGGTCATCTTGGTTGGTTGGCCAGGTCACGCCACACATTTTTTAAACTAGACACCCCAAGGATGATTGTGGCCAAGTTTGGTAGAAATTGGCCCAGTAGTTTCAGAGGAGAAGATTTTTGTAAAAGTTTACGGACGACGGACGCCAAGTGATGAGAAAAGCTCACTTGACCTTTCAGGTCAGGTGAGCTAAAAAGTCATTACAGTTTCTAAACTGGAGGCTAGAATTAATATTGTCCTTAACATTTGATTTGTTTATTTTTGATAAAAATCTTAAAAAATATTCTAGAATCTGAGAGTCTAGATTACAATAATCATGACATTTGAAAACCATGACCTCATACATTACAACTAAACACCGTCAGACTGTCGAATATAATATGAAGTCATCTGTTTAGTATCACCTTGGAAATGTGCAATGAAAATTTTTGTTGGACAAACAAACATACATGGTTTCAGTGTTAGACCAAGGCTCTGTGTTGAAGGCCAAACTTTGTCCTATAATTGTTAACTCTTTATACATTGCGACTTGGATGGAGAGTTGTCTCATTGGTACTGATACCACATCTTGTTTATATATGGTGATTACAATATAGACCTCACTCCAGAGCAGGATATAATAATTGCATCAAACACTTGCCCTGTTGATCATGTGAGAACATAAAAAGTACCAAATAACTTGTACTTTCAATATTATCTTATAATCTTACTTTGATAGTCTTATCATCTGCTGCACTACAAAGTCTCCAACTATCTGCTTGTAAACATCTATAAACAAAAATGGTTTTATTTCTTTACAAAAATGAATTCTACATTCAAAATAAAAGAAATATATATAATTGTGTACCCAATAATCAATTGTGTACCCATGCAATACTGTAAATTCAGAAATTATTGTGTGCATTTATTATTGCAATTTTGTTGTATTAGACTTAAATGCAATTTTAATTTTTACGATTTTGAGAAAAATCCTGTTTAATTCATATAAAATATTTCAAAATGCGAATTTAAATTATTGCGTTTTCAGCTCTGTCGCATTTTTCGCAATAATAAAAACCTCGCAATAATTTCTGAATTTACAGTAATCAAGTGCAAATCATTTTAAAATATGACAGTGGAAAAAAATCATAAATGGTTATTTGGAACCTGGTGCCTTGTCTGTGATAGCTGCTGTCATGTAAAAGTGTGATGTTGACAGCCAAAAACTAATCTTATATATCATTAACCAGCTTCTGTGATGAAGTCACAGGTGAGACAAAAAAGTAATGCATATATCATTGAATTCATAATACATTAAAGTTGAAATATGAATCTAATGATTTTCTTGAAGATAACCAAAGGAACTACATTTGTATTCCTCTTCTTTTAAGGTGGTACCTAACACTACAGGGAGATAACTCTGTAAAGTCAGCTTAACGTTTTAATTACGTTGTGTTGTAAAGGGATATTAAGCTTCTCAATGATCAAAATTGGTGTTTGTCAAACTGCTATATAACCAGTGTAATTTTTCTGACAAAACGTTTGGTTCAAAATTTTCAAAATTTTTATATTTTTGTTAAAGGGTCAAAGTAAATACTTTGACATAATTTTATGACAATTAAACGAGCCAAATTAATTTAAGTTAAAGTGTTGGGTACTACCTTAAGTAAACTATTTTTGGACAATACATTAAAATTTATCAGTCTTGATGTTATTTTTTGAACATGTAAACTAATTAGAATGCCTTCATTATATTTAACATCCTTAATGCTATGGATAAATGAAAAGCCAATTTTGTATATCAAATGTCAAAAGATTCTAAACTATGAATTACCTGACAACACCTGTATGTCCTTCCGATGCTTTCCAGTCCATGGTATTTATACAGTCACCACTGTGTATGTCCCACATTTTTAAGTTACAATCCATTGATCCACTAACAATTCTCGTAGAATCAAACTGTAAACAGGTAACTGCATCCTGATGACCGGTCAAGGTTCTAATACAGGCTCCTTCATAACTCCATATCTATATCAGACAAATTAAAAGTTTAATTAAAGACATTCAACAATGGTAAACAAGCTCACATACTGGTGTGTACACAGATTGATTTATTAGTTCAGATCTTTTACTGTTATCCATTATATTTTCTATTTCTATACAGCAGTATTTGAAAGTCTCATAAAAACTGAATACTTGACAAATTGAAATTTCTTCTGGTTTGAAACAACAAATTCAAGTTCCCTTTACAGCTTTTACATTAATGCTAGCAAAACAAATCTTTGTTTGGCTTGCTTGCTTTGCTTGTATCAATGTTTGATCAAGCACATCAGTTAAGATAGGCAGGGCTTCAAATTGTATACATCATACTTAAGGTGGTACCTAACACTACAGGGAGATAACTCTGTAAAGTCAGCTAAACGTTTTAATTACGTTGTGTTGTAAAATTACTATTAAGCTTCTCAATGATCAAAATTGGTGTTTGTCAAATTGCTATATAACCAGTGTTATTTTTCTGACAAACGGTTGGTTCAAAAAATTTTTAATTTTTATATTTTTGTCAAAGGGTCAAAGTAAATACTTTGTCAAAATTTTATGAAAATTAAACGAGCCAAATTAATTTGAGTGAAAGTGTTGGGTACCACCTTAAATCTTATTGGACATTATCAAGTTATGTTTGAGGTTAAGGACACTAAATTTTAAAACATCACATGACAAATATCATTCTCACATGTTTCCTTACCTGTAAATATAAGTAATGAAAGAAAAAAATATACTTTTTTGTATGAAGCTGAGCCCTTCCACAGTTTTGCGCCGAGTACAAAAAAGTTTATATTTCTATGACATTGACCTAATATTGTTTTTAAAACTGCAACTCAAACAAATACATCGATAGCTTTTTAAATAGTAACACAATTGCCAAACTTATTTTCATCCCTTAATGAACCCCTTATTGTGGAGACAGTGTTCCATGATGAAATTGACATTATACAAAATATATTTATGCTACTATATTTAGGAAATAAACAGAATTAGTTGCAGTATAAAATAAAATATGATGTGTGTGATTACAATAAGTGAGGGAATTTGATGTTTGCTATACCATGGCTCATGTGAACCTGTAGACCGATTTTACATTGAATTATTATGGTCCAATATCTAAAATCTAAATACATGGTTAGGTTCAGCATATCATAGAACCCCAAGAATTCAATTTTTGATGAAATCAAATAATGTTCAATTTAAGACCCTTTAGACCTCAATGTGGACCAATTTGATAACCAGGCCCAAATATTAAAAATCTTAATACATGGTTAGATTCAGCATATTGAAGAACCCCATATATTCAATTTTTGTTGAAATCAAACAATGTTTAATTTTTGACCCTTTGGACCTTAATGTAGACCAATTTAAAAACGGGACAATACTGTGCAATTGAATATTTCTTGCTATTGCGCAAAACTGTGCAATTGAAAATTTCTTGCTATTGCGCAATATTGTGCAATTAAATATTTCTTGCTATTGCGAAATACTGTGCAATTGAAGATTTCTTGCTATTGCACAATACTGTGCAATTGAAGATTTCTTGCTAATGCGCAATACTGTGCAATTGAAGATATCTTGCTATTGCGCAATACTGTGCAATTGAAGATTTCTTGCTATTGCGCAATACAAACCTTCCTTTTGCGGTCATAAACCTTGTGTTAAAATTTCATAGATTTCTATTTACTTATAATACTAAAGTTATTGTGCAAAAACCAAGAAAAATGCTTATTTGGGACCTGTTTTTGACCCCTAATTCCTAAACTGTTGGGACTAAAACTCCCAAAATCAATCCCAACCTTCCTTTTGTGGTCATAGACCTTATGTTAAAATTTCATAGATTTCTGCGTACTTATACTAAAGTTATTGTGCGAAAACCAAGCAAAATGCTTATTTGGGCCCTTTTTGGTCCCTAATTCCTAAACTGTTGGGACCAAAACACCCAAAATCAATCCCAACCTTCCTTTTATAGTCATAAACCTTGTGTTTAAATTTCATAGATTTCTATTTACCTTTTACTAAAGTTAGAGTTCGAAAACCAAATATCTTCGGACGCAGACGACACCAACGTGATACCAATATAAGACCAAAACATTTTCAATTTTTGCGGTCGTATAAAAAAGTTTAATTAATGAACTTGGAATATCTGTCATTTTCCCCCTACCCAGTTTATCCCTATTACTTATTATGTCCATTGTTATTGAATATTTCGCAATTTGATTGGATAAATTTTCGCTTGTAAACCTTCAAACTGATTTTTTTTTATACATGAACATTTTTAGCAAATCAGAACGTTAATGCATGTGTACAGTAAAGCTGGACCTCCAAACTGGACACTGGAGGTCAAACTCCATATCATTTTCAATCTACCAATCTTGTATGGCACTACCTTGCTCTAAATGTATACAAAGTCACAACTGAATCAATGCATTCAGAATTTCCTATTGTTTCAAAGACACTTTAACCCCCCTTTTTCCCCCGACTTTTATAAACGGAACGAGTTCGATATTAACGATGTTTTGTTAACATGAAATTCATTTGCAAGCAAGTTATGTCTGTATATCATTCAAGCAAAATTGAATTCAAAAAGTTTATTGTTAAAGCGAAATAAAAGTTGGAAATGAAGAGGGCAAAGGCTGATCATTTTTACAAATCTGGAAAAATACAAATTGAAATAAGACATGCAATTATAGTCAAGAATTTTGATTATAACTTGTGCTTTAATTATTTTATGCACTTGTTAAAACTGTTGAAGATATCCTTTGGTATCCAGTCCGTTCTATCATCAATTTTGCATCAATTAGTTGTACCACGAATTCACTTTAATTTCTTGTTAATTTTATTTTCAAAATTTTTTAAGTATTTTGTTTTTTTATTAAATATGTGTATTTATTTATAATCAGACAAATATTCTCCATATAATCTTTTTACCGAATTCCTTCTAAATGCTAAAAGTCAAATATGTGAAGGGACTTTCCCTCTGATTCATTTCAAAGATTGTGTATTGTTTTGGTAGTAATTTTCGATGTCATTCAGTGTCCCATCACATCCAGTGTATACTATACACAGGCTGAAACGCCGCCCCTCTGTGGGTTACAAATGTCAATCTTAATTACAATGGTTGAGCAAACATTTACACAAACAAAGCAAGCAAGCCAAACAAATAATTGTCTTGATAGCATTGATGTAAAAGCTGTAACCAACAACTTTGCCGCTAACATTGAAAGTTAATATGCACAGTGGAAGCACTTTAAAAACGTTATGCTTTATTATAAGTTAAAATATTTTCTGAAGTCTTAAAAGGAAATAAATGCTCTTAGTCGCATGGTACATCATTACTGTTGATAACCCATAAAAAAAATTGTTGTTCTTTCTTTCGTTATTATGGTTCATAATTTTAAAAGAATTCACTTGACTAAAACCTTCTGGGATTTCTCCACCATCATTCTATTATACAGTAAAAGTCTTGTATTTAATGTATACACAATTTTACAGAATTAGGCTACAGTGTAAGAAAAGATCTGTGGTAAATGGGAGATTTCTTATTGGTACTTCATCGAAAAAGACATGGGAAAGTAAGACTCTCAGTGATACCCAAAATCCCCCCACAACTTGAATATATCAAATAGACATGCAAACATAACTGGTGCATGATGACCCAAGTACCAAAACATATTTTCCTTTCCTACCGTCATTTATTCAATGAAATGGCCTTATAATTAATTGAACTAAAGTTACCTTGATTGCTTTGTCACATGACCCTGATACAATCTTTGTCTCGTTAAATTGTATACATAAAACAGCTGCTTGATGCCCTCTGAAAAAAATAGAATTAGGAATAAGGTAAAAGTATATATTCACCATTTCCCAATTTTTAATAGAAATCCTTGGTAATGAAATGTAAAAAGAAGTTGCATAAATGTATTTTCCCTTTTCCAGAAATTATCCTATCCAACATTATTCTAACAATTTTTCACTCCATCAAATTGTTCAAAAAGTAACTCATATAAATACCACTTGACAATACTTGGCTTATATAGTGACAGAAAAAGTAAGGAAATGTGCCTGAATTGTTTTCCTAACAATTAGAGTTATAAAGATCAACACTATTTTGAGTATAATGAACATTGTTTAGGAACTTATTTTTCCCTCTTTTTGTACTTTAAAAAAATTAAAAATAAGGAAATTGTTATATAACAATATGTTTTTTTGTTCTTATACCTTAAAGTGTTTCTACAACTGCCTGTCTTCAAATCCCACACTTTGATAGTGAAATCATAAGATCCACTGATTACTTTATCATCATCAACCTGCAAATAAAAGTAAAATATTTAAATCAATAACATGTATTTTGTAAATCAGTTCAAACATATAGTCTACTCTTGTTATCTTGAAATCAAATAGGGATAAAAAGAGTAGGTCTAAAAATTAACTAATATGCTAAAATTTAGAAGATTTCAGTAATTTAGCATTACTTAATGATGCTAGTACCTGATACATGTACATTGTATTGTCAAAAACAGCCCATATTTATGTAGCAGAAGTATTTTACTGTTTACTGTCCAATAAATATCTAAAAGTTTTCATTTTAACAATTTTGCAAAACTGCTATATTTTGAGGCTAAAAAGGGGTCTTACTGGATCTACTCATTTTTAGTCAACCAAGTTCAACTCAAGAAGAGCGAAAATGATACCAATCAAGGGTAAACAACTATAATTTACACAATATAAAACAAGCTTTTGCACATCCTGATGATTAGATCATACATTGATTGTACTTGTTAATTTCATCATGTTTGATTCAAATCATGTATTTCATTATAGACAGTGGTTTTGATTTCAGTACTTGATAAAAACTCCTTTCTCCCTAATTTTGCAACTTTTTACTTTTTGTGCTGAAGTCCCTAGTTGTTGAATGTATTTTATCATTGTATTTCAAGTACTACCAGTATTATTTTTTTATGTAGATATCTCTTTATTAAATAAAGAGTTAAATAAAATCTCTAATTTGTATTACTTTGTACTCAATTCATGAATTTAACATTTTCAGCATGGAAACCAAAAAATATAGCTGGTTTGTTTGATCCCCCTGTCTTTTTAACTACCAAAAAGTGCACACGATCTGTAAATTTTGAGAGACAACTGTAAACATATATATTCAAAAGGAAAAAAAGTCATTTGGTTTGCAGATTCTTGAGGTATTTTTCAAGTTTGACATTTTTTATAGAATATAATTTACTCAAATTTACCAGATTCTAATAGCCAAATCATTATATTTTTAACAAGAATGTGTTCATATTACATGGTCACCCACAACAAGAATGTGTTCATATTACATGGTCGCCCCACTCGCAATCTCATTTTCTATGACATGCAAATTAGAAAGATCATATCATAGGGCACATGTGTACTAAGTTTGAAGTTGATTTGACTTCAACTTCATTAAAAACTACTTTGGCTAAAAACTTTAACCTGAAGAAGGACAGACGAACGAATGGTCGGAATAAAAAACAGACATACATGTGAACGGATGGAAGAACTGACGAATGGACGCCCAGAACAGAAAACATAATGCCCCTCTACTATTGAAGGTGGGGGATAAAAAGTTTACATCATATACATTGTAGGTCTAAATCTGTTAAATCTCAATAACCATACCTGAATACATCTAACAGTATCTTCATGTCCAACCATGGTTACTTTACAGGCAATGCTGGACCAACTTTCTTGGGTAGATAAATCCCATACCTATCAAATAGATCATAGTACATGTATTATAAGAATTGTAAAAGACTATAAATAGAAAAGGAATTTAAGAATATGTATTTTACATTAAATTTTTTCTCACTTTATGGCATCAGTGATTATAAGTAGTATTGAAAAAAATTCATGTCCTATACCAACAAAGGGGGACTGCAAAATAGAAATATGGTCACTTAAGTCTTCTTAAGATTTGCAGTAAAACCTTTTCTCAAGTTGGGCAACTGTTTGGCTCTGCAGGATGTACAAGTTTGCATACACTTCTGTTCAGAATATTCAATGCCTCGTGTAAAGAGAGTGCCACTATTTTTGGTATATTAGGAATCAACCAATTATCATTCCTAGTACTTATTCTTGTGCATCAACAACCTTTAATCCATAGATTTTGACATGGCATTTTTATATTGCTCTTGAAACTTTAGTTATTTGTATATGACTGGTAATCATAGCCTTTAGATTTCATTCATTGATTGTATAGTCAATGCCCATTACACATTTGTACTACTGGTACTCACTTTTATAGTTTTGTCTGTAGACCCACTGACTAAACGTTTTCCCTCCAGATGTAAACACCTAACCGTACCACTGTGGCCAACCAAAGTCTGAACTGACCATGGTGCATTGGTTCTAATATTCCAAACCTGATTCAAATAATTCAAGATAAATTATCTAAAGAAAATTTGGATTAAAACAAAGATAACAATTCATTTTCACTAAGAATTCTAATTTCAAGATACTTTTCTGTCATAATCATTTAAAAATCTAGAGTTCTTTTTAATAACTAAAGCTACAGCAATTAAAAATATTTTTTCTATTTGACTACCATAAATATTTTTAAAATGAAATATGCTTAATTGTTGAAAAAAACGGAAACATGAGGTACAAATCCAGGAGACAGCAACCCAACAAGACAACAAACATCAGAAAGGTTTCAGATAACTTTTTTCAAAAATATAGAAATGCATATCATTCTTATTTGAATTACTCCAGCCGTATCATAATTCTAGGTTTTTGCTGAAGCATACAAACAAGCCTTTAGAAAATTTGTCATTCTTAAAACTTTTAATTTCATGGTTCACTTGTACCCACAAAATCCACAAAAATTGGTATCCAACGAATAATGAATAATCCACAGAAATAGCTTAGTAGGGGAGATGTATAGCTCTTTAGCCACCTGATGACCATTACAATAATAAAATATTATTCTATTCTTGTTCCTTGAATTACCTTGATTGTCTTATCAGATGAACCACTCACAATTCTAGTGTCGTCAAACTGTACACAAGATATACCTAAAATGAAAGATTGGACATATAAAAAATTATAGTTTAAATCATGCAGCATAATAATGTATTTCCCATTAAACAACCTCTATATACAACAAGAACCAACATATCAAAAAAATTATCTTTTTGTCGAGCCTTCGACTTTAGTCGAAAAAGCGAGACTAAGCGATCCAAAATTCCGTCGTCGTCGGCGTCGTCGGCGGCGTCAACAAATATTCACTCTGTGGTTAAAGTTTTTGAAATTTTAATAACT
Source organism: Mytilus edulis (assembly GCF_963676685.1). Lineage (NCBI taxonomy): Eukaryota > Metazoa > Mollusca > Bivalvia > Mytilida > Mytilidae > Mytilus > Mytilus edulis. The sequence continues at coordinate 37,272,952 of NC_092344.1, read as the reverse complement.
TTCTTAAACTATACTGGATTTCTACCAAACTTTGACAGAAGCTTGTTTATGATCATAAGATAGTATCCAGAAGTAAATTTTGTAAAAATAAAATTCCATTTTTTCCGTATTTTACTATAAATGGACTTAGTTTTTTCTGCGGGGAAACAAAACATTCACTCTGTGGTTAAAGTTTTTAGAATTTTAATAACTTTCTCAAACTATCCTGGGTTTGTACCAAACTTGGACAGAAGCTTGTTTATGATCATAAGATAATATCCAGAAGTAAATTTTGTAAAAATAAAATTCCATTTTTTCCGTATTTTACTTATAAATGGACTTAGTTTTTTCTGCGGGGAAACATTACATTCACTCTGTGGTTAAAGTTTTTAGAATTTTAATAACTTTCTTTAACTATCCTGGGTTTGTACCAAACTTGGACAGAAGCTTGTTTATGATCATAAGATAGTATCCAGAAGAAAATTTTGTAAAAATAAAATTCAATTTTTTCCGTATTTTACTTATAAATGGACTTAGTTTTTTCTGCAGGGAACCATTACATTCACTCTGTGGTTAAAGTTTTTAAAATTTAAATAACTTTCTTAAACTATCCTGGGTTTGTACCAAACTTGGAAATAACCTTATTTATGATCATAAGATTGTATCCAGAAGTAAAGTTTGTAAAAAGATTACTCTGTTTTTTTCTGTAATTTACTTTCAAATGGACTTAGATTTTCTTACAATCATAAAATAGTAACAAGAGGAATATTTTTATTGATTTTTTTCCTCATTGTTGTTGAGCATGTGATTTACAGCAAAAATAGGCGAGACACTGGGTTCCGCGGAACCCTTACAAATTTTTTATATTTTCTGGTAGGATTTTTTCCAGTAGACAAAAACAACTGTTTGATTGGATACCATTCAAACAAAAAGCACCTTGGCTCAAAATTACTATTCTGTAATATAATAACAAATAATGATTCACTTTCTGTTTTTATGTTTTTGAATTTATCTTATCTTATGAATTTTTAAAATAGACTAATATTAAAATGAAACAAATAATTAATGATTTCCAATAAAATATTAACATGTTACCTCATATAATCACCTTAATTCTCAAGTTAATTATAAAATGCTATTCAGTCATTCATTTTTCAGTTTTGTAAATAATTTAATAAATGGTTGTTCATTTTATTCAGGTGTATCAAAGTGAAATATTCCCTTGTTGTTACAAACTGTATAAATAATCAACATTCTAAAAGGAAAATGTATGCAGATTTAGCTTTTTATTACAGGAATTTCCCATGGTATCTGTGGCTAATTCAAACTTAAGGGCATACGATACAGTTACAGGGGAGGTAATGACGTTGCTAACGCAAAATGTTATTTTCGCGACGTCAAACTGTGACATATCGGGAAAAGATGCATTTTTCGACTGGTTTTTATCATTCAAACTGATTTGATTTGAAAACGAGTGCATGGACCCCTATTTTTTAAAATGACATTTTGTTTCATTTTCCAGGTAGATTATGTGGACCAAATTTTATAAAACTGTAAATAGTGCAAATTTTTTATTTTTGATAAATGTACAGCAAAAAATGATGTTTTTTTCTAACTTCATGACCATTTGATAAATATGAGTTATTTCTGAATAAAAAATGCATAAATTTTTAGAATACTTATAGAATACAGAAATTACAAATTATTTAACAAAAAACAATTTGTGTTTATCTTTTAAAACAAAAAAGTTACGTCTTTCTTTCGAAAGAAAAAAATAAGGCCACAAATCCGAATTTTGAGCAAATATACAAAATTTTGACCTCAAAAAGTAGCACAAGAAGGTATATTTTTTATTGCATATTTGATTTAATCAGGTAAAAAATAGACTATATGGAAATTTTCATCAAACTGTAAATACAGGATCAAAACTGTATTGTATGCCCTTAAATTCTCAGAAATTGACCTTGAGAGAAACTATTCCAAGAAGCAAAGTTTCATTATATGAAATAAAATATTAATACCTCAACTAAGGCAATTTTATTCATCTGTAGCTAATTAAACTTAATAAAAATACCTTGACTATGGCCTTCAAAGGTTCTAACAGTACATCTACCATTTAACCAATTCTGTCTCAATCTGTATCTCTCAGCAAACACTTTCTTCCACTGAAATAAACATTTCCTTATGTACAACAACAACAATAATACTTTATTTCAAAAGAATTACATTTAGTTATACAAGCAAACTGTCCTATAGCAAAACAACAACGGGATGCCTGATTGGTCTGAAATTTTAAGGGCAGATAGACTTTGACCTAACGAACAAATTAATCTCGTCAGATTTGCTTTAAATGCTTTGGTTTCTGAGATTTTAGTCAAAAACTGCATTTTACCTTATGTACTATTTTTAGCCATGGCGGCCATCTTGGTTCGCAGGCAGGGTCATCGGACACATTTTTGAAACAACATACCCTAATGATGATTGTGGACCAGTTTGGTTAAATTTGTCTCAGTAGTTTCAGAGGAGAAGATTTTTGTACAAGATAACAAAAAATTACGAAAAATTGACAAAAATTTACTATAAAGGGCAATAACTCCTTAAGGGGTCAACTGACCATTTTGGTCATGTTGACTTATTTGTAGATCTTACTTTGCTGAACATTATTGCTGTTTACAGTTTACCTCTATCTATAATAATATTCAAGATAACCAAAAACGGCAAAATTTCCTTAAAATTACAAATTCTGGGGCAGCAACCCAACAACGGGTTGTCCGATTCATCTGAAATTTTCAAGACAGATAGATCTTGACCTGATGAACAATTTTACCCCATGTCAGATTTGCTCTAAATGCTTTGGTTTCAGAGATATAAGCCAAAAACTGCATTTGACCCCTATGTTCTATTTTTAGCAATGGCGACCATGTTTGTTGATAGATCAAAACTTCGGATACAATTTATAAACTAGATACCCTAAGGAACATTCAATTTAAGTTTGGAAGTATTTGGCCTAGTAGTTTCAGAGGAGAAGATTCTTGAAATAGTTTACGACGACAGACGACGACAGACGACGGACGACGACGGACGCCAAGTGATGGCATAAGCTCACTTGGCCCTTCGGGCCAGGTGAGCTAATAAAATCATGTACTGAAATTAATTTCAAACAAACCTGGATACTTCCTTCTGGTGACATGTGACTGATGACTTGTTTGTGTTCTGCGGCCTTTGAAAGCCGCCATTTTTGTTGACAGCAAAATTTTCTCCATAGTGATGGTTCTTCTGTCAGCTGTCCCCAGAGACAACAAACCTGGGCAGCCTTACATAATGTTACTGTACCAAAAAAATAATAGCACTGATTACCAGAGAATAATTTTAGAAAAAAAGATGAAGAAAAACATAAAATTTTGTTGTTTGGAGCTGGATATTTTTGATATATTATTGTTTTTTGTAGAGTAAATAATTTTACTGGATGATTTTGTTTTAGAAAGACAACAGAACTTATATATCAATCTTTTGTAGAAATGATATATAACTTCATTGGAAAAACAATGCTTTCTTATAATTACATTATATGTTACATAAAAATCCACTTGGGTACTTTATTCAAAATATGCTTCGGACAATTCTTTTACACTCCAATAAAATTACAAACTTAAATTAGATTGTTTGTATTTTTCATATAAATCCATTTGGTTGCTTTATTCACAAATACACTTCAGTCAAATCTTTTTCACACCAATAAAATTACAAAATAAATTAGATTGTTTTGTATTTTTCATATAAATCCATTTGGTTGCTTTATTCACAAGTACACTTCAGTCAAATATTTTTCACACCAATAAAATTACAAAATAAATAAGATTGTTTTGTATTTTTCATATAAATCCATTTGGTAACAGTGCTTCATTCACAAATACACTTCGGTCAAATCTTTTTCACACCAATAAAATTACAAAAATAGCATTAAATTCTTAAATAAAAAGACCAAGTATTAGTCTTAACTAGAGTAATCAAGTATATACTTACTTATTACATTGACTTAAATCAATAGAAAATGAAACTATGTTTTTCGGTTTAGATTATCAAATTAAAGACCCAACAAAAAATCTTAATCAAACTTTTGCTTTATTTTTGTGCATGTTTTGTGTGGGGTTTCAACTTTTATTCAAATGGGACAACATCCCTAATGTGCCTCGAAATAAGGAACTCAAAAGTCACGTGTAAAGAAAAAATCTCTGTGTAGTGATATTGGACATGTTTCTATTTTTTACAAATGACTGAGCTTAACCGTGTGTGGTGATTAGGAAAGTAGAGGAACATAGAATAAATGTGTAACCAGATGCTCCGCAGGGCGCAGCTTTATACGACTGCAGAATTGAACCCTGAACGGTTGGGGCAAGTATGGACACAACATTCAAGCTGGATTCAGCTCTAAATTTGGATTGTGATTAAATAGTTGACACAGCATAGGTTTTTTGACACAGAATGAATGTGGTCTAATGAACTTAAAATTTTAGTTTTGCCTTTGAGCAATACACTATGCTGTTGAATATTAATCCTCTCAAATAAATGTTTGAAGAAATTTTTTTTTTATTTATGAAATCTGAAATGAGAAAAATTTAATCCCCCCCCCCCCCCCCCCCCCCAATTTTTTTTTTTCACATCCCCCTTTCTCTTATCCGAAAACTGATCTCAATTCAAATTTCTAATGAAGTTTGCAACAATAACTATTCATTTAAATACATCATAAAATATTAAAATGTAAAAAAGGTGCTTGTTATCACTGAACTTGGTAAAGATTGTTTTAATTTATCAGTTCGTGGTAAAAGTGAATATACATTGTATATTGTATAAAACAATGATTTAAGTTGATTCAACTACTATTCTGGACAAAGAAAGATAACTCCAATTTTCGAAAATTTCTTGCTATTGCACAATATTGTGCAATTAGATATTTCTTGCTATTGCGTAATACTGTGCAATTGAAAATTTCTTGCTATTGCACAATACTGTGCAATTGAAGATTTCTTGCTATTGCTGAATACTGTGCAATTGAAAATGTCTGCTATTGCACAATACTTAATATAATAATTATGGATCCTGATTTGGACCAACTTTAAAACTGGGCTCATAATCAAAAATCTAAGTACATGTTTAGATTCAGCATATCAAAGAACCCCAAGAATTCAATTTTTGTTAAAATCAAACTTAGTTTAATTTTGGACCCTTTGGACTTTAATGTAGACCAATTTGAAAACAGGACCAAAAATTAAGAATCTACATACACAGTTAGATTTGGCATATAACAGAACCCCAATTAATCAATTTTTGATGAAATCAAACAAAGTTTAATTTGGACCCCGATTTGGACCAACTTGAAAACTGGGCCAATAATAAAAAATCTAAGTACATTTTTAGATTCAGCATATCAAAGAACCCAAAGGATTCAATTTTTGTTAAAATCAAACTAAGTTTAATTTTGGACCCTTTGGACCTTAATGTAGACCAATTTGAAAACGGGAACAAAAATTAGGAATCTTCATACACAGTTAGATTCGGGATATCAAATAACCCCAATTATTCAATTTTTGATGAAATTATGAACAAAGTTTAATTTTGGACCCTTTGGGCCCCTTATTCCTAAACTGTTGGGACCAAAACTCCCAAAATCAATCCCAACCTTCCTTTTATGCTAATAAACCTTGTGTTTAAATTTCATAGATTTCTATTTACTTATTCTTAAGTTATGGTGCAAAAACCAAGAAAAATGCTTATTTGGGCCCTTTTTGGCCCCTAATTCCTAAACTGTTGGGACCAAAACTCCCAAAATCAATCTCAACCTTCCTTTTGAGGTCATAAACCTTGTGTTTAAATTTCATTGATTTCTATTAACTTATACTAAAGTTATGGTGCGAAAACCAAGAATAATGCTTATTTGGGCCCTTTTTTGGCCCCTAATTCCTAAACTGTTGGAACCAAAACTCCCAAAATCAATCCCAACCTTCCTTTTGTGGTCATAAACCTTGTGTCAAAATTTTATAGATTTCTATTTACTTAAACTAAAGTTATAGTGCGAAAACCAAGAAAATGCTTATTTGGGCCCTTTTTGGCCCCTAATTCCTAAAATTTTGGGATCAAAACTCCCAAAATCAATCCCAACCTTCCTTTTGTGGTCATAAACCTTGTGTTAAAATTTCATAGATTTCTATTCCCTTTTACTAAAGTTAAAGTGGGAAAACTAAAAGTATTCGGACGACGACGACGCAGACGACGACGCCAACGTCATACCAATATACGACCAAAAAATTTTCAATTTTTGCGGTCGTATAAAAACTATGGAGCTATTAAATGTGTTCAAAGTATTAAATTTTCAAAGAACTTAATTATTGTGTTAAAAAGGGGATATTTTAGCACAAGGAGCCACATCACGAAAGGATGTTCCGGGTATGCTAATTTATGGAAAAAGTAATCTCACTTAGTACCTCGAAAATTTAACCACATATGTGAAAATGTATTTTGAAACGAGCTATCATACATATCCAAGTTTACGATATGGACTGCGCTACAGGAAAAAACGTTACCATTACCGCCTATGTAATCAAAGAGCAGATTGCTCTGAGGGATATGATTGCCATTGTTTTCATTGACACATGTATAGCTGGATAGTATATTTTTTCAAAACTAATTCAACTGCACATGTAAAATGTAATTTACGTAATATGAATAGTTACTCAACCTTAAAAAATAGCCAATCCCGGATACAAGGGTATGAACAATGTACTTATTGTGTTTATTTTTTGTACTATCAATTCCAAGTTTACTTTCCACAGCAGTCGCTGAGAGTGAGAGAAGGTATTTCACTTTGTATCTTATCACCTATTCCCATACGTTAATTCTAGGAGGAACCCCATTCCTAACTCTTTAAATATTTAATTTCCTTTGGGTCAGTGGGCATGACTCCTTTCCATACACTCCTCTGTTAAAATTGCGATCATTTTTAATATACGGTAATACGACGTTTATCGACATATAGGGGAGACAAGCTGGAAGGGTGTTCTAGTTACACCTTAACGATATGGACTACATATATCCTAATTTAAATGATGCATATGATTTAAAATATGCAACAACAATAACCCTCAATAGCAGACAGACAGAAAGGATCCCATGAGTTTCAAATTAATCAATGGAGTGGGGAATCCAGAGCAACCATTCAATCTGATACCCCTTGAAGTCAAGAAAACTATACCCATGCGCATAATTACCTAAACAAACCCTACACTTGTGATTTGGAGCAAGAACGTACATTAAATGTTAATTAAATGACCTAGATGGTTCTCCATTTCTTTATGAGAGTACAATATCAAATATCAGTTTCATAACGGTGACATATAAGAAAAACTCCACTCCAGTTCTTATATGACAGAAATAGATTTATCGGAATTCAGAGAACTCTCACATTTTATTAAAGCTGGGGAATTCCCCCTGGCGTTTTTCTAAATTTATAAAAACACTAAATATAAATACTGCTTGATTCTGATTTTCCGTGTTGTTAAAAACACCCATATCAGTCAAGTGAAATATCAAACATGAAGATTATGAGAAGAACATTATAGGAAATTTGTTAAAGTTCAATCCTTTTGTTTGTTTTTACCTTTTAAAGAAAGACAATCATACGAATCTGAGATGTTCCTTAATGTTTAGAATAAAATGGTTGACGTGAGGGCATGGCCCTGACTCAATGGTATAAGTCTACAGATTGCTTGAAAGCAATCGTATCCCAAAAACAATTAAAGATATTGACCCAACTGCCCATGACACACACATTTGCATCGTTACCCATGTAAATGTGATATAGGCTTAATGATGAAACTAAGAACCCATGGATCCATCAACCTAGAATTGATCCTTACGACATTTGAATTTACACAATAATATGTGTTTTACAACTGATACAACTAATTAAACTTACCTGGATCAAAATAAGACATAATTTTATGAGCCAAGCTGGTTGGCAGCCATGTAAGAATATCTTGGCAGTTGCTTGGACAACCTCTGTGGAGATTTGGAGCCATTTTAACCGACAGAAGATGCATTTGGGGTAAATCACAGTACATCTGTAACAAAAATACATTTCATCAGTAATTGCATTTAGACTTGAGTATCTTTGAATTTGTAAATGCCAGAATCTAATGCATTCTTGGTAGTATTTTAAAATCATACACCCAAAACGTTGAGATTGGTACAAAATGTTTTAAACAATGGAAATTGAACCAATGATGTAACATTATTTTAATTTTGGTGTACAAACATTGAGATTACCCATAGTTCTTTTAAAAAAGATGCTGATACAGTGAATTCTAGCCTATGACTTTGCTTGTATTAATTTAGATTCCATGGGATGACACATGCCACCACGTCCTTCTCTCTTTAACCTTTACTCAGTACTAAAGGTAAAATATTTCTGCTCCAAAAACAATAAATGCAGTATTTTAATTGGTTGAATTATGAGTTTCAGTTGTAAAATGAGTGAAGGATACTCCATGAAAAGTAAGACCTCAAGAAGAAAACACTAGCAATATCTCAAGGAACCATTGCTTCACCCAACCTTAGGACTTTGGATAAACATATGCATTTGTTCTTCACCCCATCTTCAATCATCTTATTTTAAACAAGAATTTGTCCTAAGTACACAGATGCCCCATCCACACTATCATTTGCTATGTTCAGTTGACTGTGAAAATGGGGTAAAAACCCTTATTTGGCATTTAAATTAGAAAGATCATCATATCATAGGGAACATGTGTACTAAGTTTCAAGTTGATTGGACTTCAACTTCATCAAAAACTACCTCGACCAAAAACTTTAACCTGAAGCGAGACAGATGAACGAACAGACGAATGAAAGGATGGATGAACAAACAGACAAATGGATGCACAGAAAACATAATGCCCATACAATGTAAATGGGGCATAAAAATCAAAGTAGTTTATTCCTTGTGTCATAAATTAGAGTAGTATTAAATTCAAAATAAGTCATTATGTTAAATGAAGCCATCAATCAAAACAATTGGGGCCAAAATGAAGGCAAGAATTTCAGGCACCATCACAAATATCTGCATAGATAAACACAACAGTCTCAGCTTTTCACATTAAGCACAATAACAAACTTGAAGGATGCTGAACAGATATGTAAGCCATCAGCAAACAAGACAAACTTTATACAAAATCACAATTAAATTAGGTCACTTATTCAAAAGAACTATTGCACTTTAAAATAATGAGTTGAAAAATATAAATTAAAAATTGATTTCAATGAAAATTTACAATGATAACAAAAATATGCAAGGATCCATATTCTATCTCAGTCATATTAACTAAATTATTGATAACTCCATCAAACAAATTTATTTAAATGAAAACTTTTGAAAACAAAACAATAACAAAAAATCCTAAATTGTTTTCTGTGGTAACATGTATCTAAATCACATACATACACATACAGATCTGTAAGAGTACAATGAAGGTATGATGTATCAAATTCTGTTTAACTATTTAAAAAGTATTAGTGGCAACTTATTGGAATACTCCTGGGACTATCAACGGAGATACCAAATGCTAAACGTCTTTCTCACAATTGCCCTGATGAATAAAATATGAAAATAATCTATTTAGTGAAATGGGTCTGTCACATAATGTTGGTATTAGGATAGTATGACAGTAGAAATCCATACCTAAAGTGATATTTTCAATGACTAGAGAAGATCATTAAATTAACAGTGTTTTTTCTGTACATAAGAAAGTCATCAATCATTAGACGAGCTTGTGAAAGGATCCAATGTTTACTGTTTCATTTCAACACAATCAAATAACAGGTTGTAACTTCAGAATTTAATATTGTCTAAAGGCAGTAAACATTTGGTATTGACACAATCAAATAACAGGTCATAACTTCATTTGAAGAATAAAATGCTTTGCTGAGCGCAGCCTGATACGACTGCAGAGATTGAACTCTGAACAGTTGGGGAAAATTTGGACACAATATTCAAGCTTGATACTGTCTGAATTTGGATTGTGATAAAAAATTTTACATAATATAGGTTTCTGACACAAAACAAATATCAAGATCTTACAAATCTATTGCCCAATACTTTGCAATTAAGGATTTCTTCTTGAAACTTTTCAAAAAATTTGAAATTTGAAAAAAATTTGAAAAAAAAATTGCCCCTTTAAAAGGTTCCACTTAAGTCAAAATATAGGACACTTCATAAACATCTAAACTTTGCCTGTATTTTTCAAACTATAATGATAAAGTCCTAAACTATGAGAACATATATGTTCATTTAAACATACTTAACATATACATGATATACACACTGTGTAAATTGTAACTAAACTTGAAATTGTTATGGTATGGCCAAACCGGTTCTTGAGGTGAACACTAAATTTTTCCCAAAAATTTACTTAAAATTGGTATGGACGAATACTGTTACATGTAATGCAGGGCAAGCTCATGTTGAACTAGACTTGTCATATACTTATGTTTTAATGGCATATTTGTCCTATTTCTGTATTATACCTTCGATATTCATTTACCTAGATACATGAAATTGATTGAAACTCGAAAAATCAATTCATTTTCTGAAAAATCAACATGAGCTTGCCCTGCATTAGATATATAAGTATTCTTCTATACAAATTTTAAACAAATTAAGTTGTCTCGCAGGCCTCCAGATTTTTTGGAATATTTAGTGTTCTCCCCAAGAACTGGTTTGGTCACAACATAACAATTTCAATAGATATAGGAAGATGTGGTGTGAGTGCCAATGAGACAACTCTCCATCCAAATAACAATTTATAAAAGTAAACCATTATAGGTCAATGTACAGCCTTCAACATGGAGCCTTGGCTCACACCGATCAACAAGCTATAAAGGGCCCCAAAATTACTAATGTAAATCTATATAATTCTAATCTACAGAAAAAATGAGAAACGAGAAACACGTATAAATTACATTACGTAACTACTGTACAACCGATTCCTGACTTAGGACAGGTGCAATTTAAAATTTACACGTTTTCTGACAACGACATAGACGACAACTACATCAAACCCATGATACCATTATAAGATCCAAAAAAAAATTTGCGGTTGTATAAAAACAGGACAAAAATTAAGTTAGTTGTAAACTGTTAGGATTATATTGACAGAAGCAAGAATTTTAAAAATAAATTGGGAATGTGTCTATACACAGATGATGCCCCCGCTTGCATATAAAGTTATAAAGGAACATAACTTAACCAGATGCTCCGCAGGGCGCAGCTTTATACGACCGCAGAGGTTGAACCCTGAACGGTTGGGGCAAGTATGGACACAACATTCAAGCTGGATTCAGCTCTAAATTTGGATTGTGATTAAATAGTTGACACAGCATAGGTTTCTGACACAGAATGAATGTGGTCTAATGAACTTAAAATATTTTTTTTGCCTTTGAGCAATTCACTATGCTGTTGAATATTAATCCTCTCAAAAAAATGTTTGAAGAAATTTTCTTTCCCTTTTTCCAAAACTGATCTCAATTCAAATTTCTAATGGAGTTTGCAACAAGAACTACTCATTTAAATACATCATAAAATATTAAAATGTTACAAAAGGTGTTTGTTATCACTGAATGGTAAAGATTGTTTTAATTTATCAGTTGGTAGTAAAAGTGAATATACATTGTATATTGTATAAAACAATGATTTAAGTTGATTCAACTACTGGACAAAGAAAGATAACTCCAATCAATTGAAAATTTCTTGCTATTGCACAATACTGTGCAATTGAAAATATTTGCTATTGCACAATACTGTGCAATTGAAGATTTCTTGCTATTGCACAATACAGTGCAATTGAAGATTTCTTGCTATTGCTGAATACTGTGCAATTGAAAATTTCTTGCTATTGCACAATACTGTGCAATTGAAGATTTCTTGCTATTGCTGAATACTTTATCAGTTGGTAGTAAAAGTGAATATACATTGTATATTGTATTAAACAATGATTTAAGTTGATTCAACTACTATTCTGGACAAAGAAAGATAAGTCAATCAATTGAAAATTTCTTGCTATTGCACAATATTGTGTAATTAGATATTTCTTACTATTGTGCAATACTGTGCAATTGAAAATATTTGCTATTGCACAATACTGTGCAATTGAAGATTTCTTGCCATTGCGCAATACTGAGCAATTGAAAATTTCTTGCTATTGCACAATACTGTGCAATTGAAGATTTCTTGCTATTGCTGAATACTGTGCAATTGGAAATTTCTTGCTATTGCACAATACTTAATATAATAATTTTGGATCCTGATTTGAACCAACTTGAAAACTAGGCCAATAATTAAAAATCTAAGTACATGTTTAGATTCAGCATATCAAAAAAGCCCAAGAATTCAATTTTCATTAAAATCAAACTTAGTTTAATTTTGGACCCTTTGGACCTTAATGTAGATCAATTTGAAAACAGGACTAAAAATTAAGAATCTACATACACAGTTAGATTTGGCATATCAAAGAACCCCAATTATTCAATTTTTGATGAAATCAAACGAAGTTTAATTTTGGACCCCGATTTGGACCAACTTGAAAACTGGGCCAATAATCAAAAATCTAAGTACATTTTTAGATTCAGCATATCAAAGAACCCCAAGGATTCAATTTTTGTTAAAATCAAACTAAGTTTAATTTTGGACCCTTTGGACCTTAATGTAGACCAATTTGAAAACGGGACCAAAAATTAAGAATCTACATACACAGTTAGATTCGGCATATCAAAGAACCCCAATTATTCAATTTTTGATGAAATCAAACAAAGTTCAATTTTGGACCTTTTGGGCCCCTTATTCCTAAACTGTTGGGACCAAAACTCCCAAAATCAAACCCAACCTTCCTTTAGTGGTCATGAACCTTGTGTTTAAATTTCATAGATTTCTATTTACTTATACTAAAGTTATGGTGCGAAAACCAAGAATAATGCTTACTTGGGCCCCTTTTTGGCCCCTAATTCCTAAACTGTTCAGACCTCAACTCCCCAAATCAATACCAACCTTCCTTTTGTGGTCATAAACCTCGTGTTTTTAAAATTTCATAGATTTCTATTTACTTAAACTAAAGTTATTGTGCGAAAACCAAGAATAATGCTTATTTGGGCCCTTTTTTGGCCCCTAATTCCTAAAATGTTGGGATCCAAACTCCCAAAATCAATCACAACCTTCCTTTTGTGGTCATAAACCTTGTGTTAAAATTTCATAGATTTCTATTAACTTTTACTAAAGTTAGAGTGCGAAAACTAAAAGTATTCGGACGACGCAGATGACGCAGACGACGACGCCAATGTGATAGCAATATACGACGAAAAATTAAAATTTTTGCGGTCGTATAAAAACAGTTAAAGTGAAGCTACCCAAATTTGTACACAATCTGAGTTTGGTGGTAATAAGCATTATGTCAAAATTTCATATTATTTGGTAATTCAGCATTTTTTTCATTTGTTAATGGGCATAACTCTAGAATGGTAGAAGTGACGCCACCAAAATTCAAATTTGATCTGTGTTTTGTGGTTATAAGCATTGTGGATTAGTTTCATAAAAAATGGTTGAAGCAAACTAAAGTTAGAGAACTGAAACCACTTTTGGTTAAAGCAAATCAAAAGTTAGAGAACGGAAACCGATTTTGGGATGTACAGATGGACATACAGATGAATAGACGGACAAACCTATGGACGGACGTACAGACAGATAGACAAGGGTAAGACTTTATGACCTCTCTGCTATGCCAGGGCATAAAAATGTATTTCTTTGATAAAAGTTTTTTCTCTCAAATTGACAAATACAGCAAACAAAGGTAATTGAAAATGGTAATTGAGCTAAAAATCTTTGTCCTATGAAGGATTAAGAAATACAAACGAAAAGTTAAAATCATGGAAACCAAAGATCATTAAACATGAAAAATCGCTATCAGCAATAAATTACTCTAAAGCTTACCAGTAAACCTTTTAATACTGTGTTCTTCTGGTCATCACTACACTCAGTAAACCATCGTAAAATTGTCTGAAAATATACAATAAATTCCATTGAATATCATTATATCTAAAAAAAAATATGTAAACAGTTTGTACCTGGTGTTTTGACTATGATAATGCTGCTGTTATATGCATTGTAAAAGTGAAATTGTGACTGCCAAACATTAATTCAATGTTTTGGTAATAAAGTATGAAAAAAATAAAATTCAAACTTTTTCTTCAGATGCTATTTCTTGAATATAATTTAAAGAAGCTAAGAAGATGTGGTAAAGTTAAAACCATTTACATTTCATCTGTTCATAATTTTTGTCTGTGTTGTTTTTCTTATTGTTAATGGATCATATTTAATAACAGAAAGAAAACCTGACCTTTAGATCATGAAAATTTTAAGGGAAAAAATGGAATTTATACATTTGCAGCTGATGATATTAAATATTGGTTAACTTTTCTATAAATTCAAATAGCAGCCTTACATATATGTACTCATCATATAAACCACATGATTAAAGATTGGAAAAGCCATCTTCAAATAATTGCAAATAAGAGCAAAAATAACTAAAGATAATGGCTAAGACATATATTTGTCTTCTGTTTCATTTATAACAATGCAAACAATTTTTTCAGTAGCTCATTCAATATGTACTTTTGCGTTTAAATGAGTCAAGCCTGTTTTCTATGATTTTTCAATTGTTCTTATTTTGTATTAAATATTTTTTTTAAACAACTCTCTCTGAGACTCAGCTTAGGGTATGGGTAGAGCACATTGAAAAAAAAAATTAAACCCACCAATTTAAACAAACACACATATAATTTTTATGTATCCTGTCCTAAGCCATAGGTCTGAAGTCAGTGGTTGTTGTTAGTTGTTTTTGTCATATTATGTTTTCCATTTCATGTTATTGAGCTTAAAAAACTCTTACTAATAATTTCACATTTTGTTATTCCAGGTTTTACTATAAATATGTAATTTGCTGGAGATGATATTGTCATTTATCTATTATTACAACCTTGACCTGTAATTAAGTCTTTGATAAATATTGGTCTCATTGTCAATCAAATCACATTAAATCTTCTTATTTTCATAAAAATATGTTCAAATGGCAATCATCTTCTTGAATTGTGGACACAAACCTGCAATAAAAGGCCTTACAGTGACCTATATGAACTTCAATTTGGTCTCTGGCGGAGTGTTGTCTCATTTGCACTTTTACCACATCTTCTCATTTTTATAATCAAATGTATTATTGCTGCAACTTACCAAAAACTTTACCCAGACACAGAAATACATCAACTTTATCAAGACACAGAGAAACAATACTTACAGCAAACTTTTCTTTGAACACATGAGGTTTAATACCGTCTTGTGGACGAGATGTAAGGTTTTTCAGGAGGTCTGTCTTAGATGTACCTTTTACCATGTTCACAACTGTTTTTAATGGTACATCTGACAGACTATCACAAACAGGTAAATGAGATCTTGGTTTTCCACAACCATCTGAATCTGGACTAATTTGGTTAAACCTTGGGACTGATTCTTCGTCACTATCACTAGAATAGTCACTTCTACGATA
The DNA here is from genome assembly GCF_963676685.1 of Mytilus edulis. Classification (NCBI taxonomy): domain Eukaryota; kingdom Metazoa; phylum Mollusca; class Bivalvia; order Mytilida; family Mytilidae; genus Mytilus; species Mytilus edulis. The sequence goes on along the minus strand of NC_092344.1, from coordinate 37,257,338 downwards.
TTTATATAAATCTCTACGACTTTGACAAAAGTGTCCCCAAGAGTTTATGGCGCAAGGAGACTGGAATTTCCATTCCATTTGATCTGAAGGACAAGCCTTGCCATCATGTAAATACTGTGGGGTAGACTGTAAATAATAAAATTCCTCATCACTTTTCCGACTACAACCTTTGCAAACACATGGGACTTCATTAATGTTTATTTCACTATCTGATTCTGAATGATTGTCATCGCGGGAGTCCATAGACCCTATCCCTCCGTCATTGGACTCACTACTAAAGTTGTGATCTGCTGAATTTTTTTGACATAAATACTTTTCCCCTGGCATGGATGATAGTTTACGTGAACATGGACGCCTTTTTGCTGCTCTATCATCAAAACATGTGTCGTCACTTGAGGAGTCGTTTGTACATCCAGCCACAACAATCTTCAACCCCCTTTCGTCCATTTCATCTATATCTCATGTCTTAATCCATTTTATTTCCTATCCCTAAAAAAATTAAAAAATATATCATAAGTTGACTTGTTGCTATTTGATGTATTTTTCCTTTAATCTTTGTTTGTGATTATTTTTTCACATTATGCTTCTCATTTAAGAAAGGAAATTATCTCTAGAAACTAAGGGTGCATGTGCCATTGTCAATGTTAACATCAAATGTCATAGGCATCATCTTTTTCATTGTTGGAAAACTTTAGTTTCAAAACAGAAGTACAAGATCGAATATTAGATCTTGATTTGCAACTCAAGTTTATGACCTATTGAAATATCAAAGATATCCTAGATCTATTTGATATCCATTTAGGAAGATGTATAGGTATATATACATTGCAAAGTGCAGTATAAGCAAGGCAATAAGATGATATGTATTTTGTCATATAATTGTTTTGACCTACATGTACTAAACACAATAGATGTAAAATGGACAAATGGATAAATTTCTAAAAACTATATAATATCTCATAGGGTTTTGATATTGATTTTAAAGAAGGTTACAAAACGATGAGAGATGTAGCTCCCTTAGGATAAATTTATTGTTTAGCAAAGAGAATGGCAATCTAATCACAAAAAAAGGTTTTACCAGTATACAACAATATGATATAATTGGAAAAAATGTGTGCAAATATTTACACTAAACAATACCCTTGTTGAAGGCCGTACAGTGATTTATAGCTGTTAATTTCTGTGTCATTTGGTCTCTTGTGAAAAGTTGTGTCATTGGCAATCATACCACATCATCTTTTTTTATATAACATACATGGCAAACAGAACGCACTTATCATACTGTTTAACTATGTAATTGATGTTTTCAAATGGAAGCAGAAGAAAATAAATTAAAAATTGTTTGCAAAAATTCTTAAACAAAATATTATTGTGTTCATCATTTTACACTAAAAACTAGGAGCTGTTTTTCTACCTACTCTAATAAACTAATGTAATTTCTGAATTTCAACCAATTATTTTCGTATACATTTCTGATGCAAAAAGAGCTTACACCACCTGCTGTTTATCAAAATGACTGAGTGGTCAGGAAAAGCATTCATCAGCATTCAAAGAATCGTAATTTAAGCTTTATAGTCTACATTTAATACAGACATAATGGAATAAAAAATGCCTTAATCCTTTTTAATTTTCACAAAAAATATATGTCTCAAATCAATATTTTCACAAGATTCAACATGCATCAAATTGTATAAAGACAAAATTTCTGACACATAAAACATTACTACTAACTATTCTTGAATAAAAAATCAATTTTCTGTCTATAGAAATAAGAAGATGTGGTATAAGACATCTCTCCATCCAAGTCACAATGTGTAAAAGTAAACAAGTACACAGCCTTCAACACAAAGCATTGGCTCACACCCAAACAAGCTATAAAGAGACCCAAAATGACTTGTGTAAATCAATGCAAACAGGGAAAAAAAGAGTCTAATCTATATAAAAACCAGGTGCTCCTCAGGGCGCAACTTATACGACCGCAGAGATTGAACCTAGAACAGTTAGGGCAAGTATGGACACAACATTCAAGCTTGATAAAGCTCTGCATTTGGGTTGTGATAAAATTTTTGACATAATATGAGTTTCTGACACAAAACCAATGTCAAGATCTTACACATCAATTGCACAATCTTCAAACTTTGAGAAATTTGGAGAAAAAAATTGAAAACTACTACATGTACCAGCCCCTTTTTTTTTGCAATTAGTCTAAAACCTGACATTTCTTTATACATAATTTACAAGTAGCGTAAAGAAGGTAAATCTGAACATACCCAACATTGTATGTTAAATGTACTCGAGTTACCTCCCTTACACTACTTTTTTACATTGTCAAAATTGTCCATTGACCTGAAAAACCTAGTTTTTTTCCCTTTTTTTTTTGGCCCTTTTGATCATAATTCCAAAACAGTTTCAGCAATAACCCCCCAAAGTCAATACTAACCATCTCTTCATGGTATGGAAACTTGTGGTATAATTTCAGAGAGATTTATACACTTAGACACAAGTTATTGTCTGGAAAATACAAAAATGCTTATTTGGGCCCCTTTTGGGCCTCTAATTATAAAACAGCTGGGACCATAACCCACAATATCAATCCCAACCTTCCTTTAGTGGTATTGAACCTTCTTATTAAATTTCATAGAGATCCATTAACTAAACAAAAGTTATTGTCAAGACAAGTTATTGACTGGAAACTACACAAATGCTTATTTGGGCCCCTTTTTGGCCCCAACTTCCTAAACCATTGGGACCAGAACACCCAAAATCAATCAAACCTTCTACCTGTGGTATGAAACATTGTGGTACAATTTCAGAACAATTAAAATACTTATACACAAGATGATATCCTGAAAGTAGAAAAATGCTTGTTTTGGGCCCCTTTTGGGCCCCTAATTCCAAAACAGTTGGGATCATCATCCCTAAAATCAATCCCAGCCTTCCTTTTGTGGTATTGAACCTTCTTAATAAATTTCATAGAGATTGATTCACTTAAACTAAAGTGATTGTCCGGAAACCAATGTGTCTTCAGACGACGAAGACGACGACGACGCAGATGACAACGCAGACCACATCATACCATTATACAAACGCAAAAATTTTTTGCGGTCGTATAAAAATAGAAACGAGAAACACTTATGAACCACATTAACAAACAACAACCACTGAAGGAAGAACAGTCCTGACTTATGACAGGTGCATACAAATGTGCATGTATATTTGTAGGACTCGGGAGGTGCGATGGTGACGTGGAAGTGTGATGGTCACGCTGAAGTGTGATGGTCCATCCTGAGGTATGATGGTCTGTACGCTGAGGTGTGATGGTTTTGAATAACGTTTGAATACAACATGGATTCGAAAGCAGGATGATAGGGTTGAAGATGAAGGTTTCATGCGAACTGAGGAAAGGGAGGGAAAAAGAAAGTAACAAAAGTTTCAGGTCCTGGAAAGTTTTTTTGCATTACATGTGGAGGCAATTCATGGGGAGCAAAGCGCATGAAAGATAAACTTGCTCAGTAAATGAGCTAACCAGTGTTCGCGGAATTATGCCGCAAACTTTTTGCCCTAATAATAAAGTATATTTATCTTTATATGATAATTTTGATTAATCTTTAAGTAAGCGTCACATGATTTCATCACGGTGGACAACGTAATAAAACAAATGCCTGTATTAGCAATGTTTTGTTAATTCAACTTAATTCAAGTTGATATAATTTTGTTTTATTTCCGAGATAAATCTTAATTTGTAATATAACACCGTCGCTCTGGTGTTATTTTATTGTTGCTACTGTGATAATTGTCTACAACATATTAGGCATTTTAAATAAAACGACTGGTCCCTACGTGTACTTCCCAATTAATCATCCTCAACTAAGTTGAACACCATATTTTCTGAACCTATACTAATGCATGTTAATCGAAAAATTGGCATATTTGAAATTAGATTTTAAAAAAATTTAACCAGGTGCTCCGCAGGGCGCAGCTTTATACGACCGCAGAGGTCGAACCCTGAACAGTTGGGGCAAGTATGGACAAAACATTCAAGCCTGATACAGCTCTGAATTTGGATTGTGATAAAATTTTTGACATTACATGTTTTTTTTTTACACAAAACAAATGTCAAGATTTTACAAATCAATTAAAGATTTCTTCTTCAAACTTTTTAAATCTAAAATTAAATAGTTGACACAGCATAGGTTTCTGACACAGAATGAATGTGGTCTAATGAACTTAAAAGTTTTTTTTTGCCTTTGAGCAATTCACTATGCTGTTGAATATTAATCCTCTCAAAAAAATGTTTGAAGAAATTTTCTTTTTATTTATGAAATCTGAAATGAGAAAAATTTAAACCCCCCCCTTTTTTTTCACATCCCCGTTTCCCTTTTTCCAAAACTGATATCAATTCAAATTTCTAATGGAGTTTGCAACAATAACTACTCTTTTAAATACATCATAAAATATTAAAATGTAAAATAAAGTGCTTGTTATCACTGAATGGTAAAGATTGGTTGGTAGTAAAAGTGAATATACATTGTTTATTGTATAAAACAATAAAAAAAACTTCATCAGCAACATTTTATATTGGCAAATTTCCAATGAAGTTATTTACATAAAGTTATTGGCAAATAAAAATAGAAAATGACATCATAGTCATGTCTGGCAAATGTCCAACATACATTATCTAAAAACATTTTAGATAAGATAAGGAAAAAAAGCTTCATCAGCAACATTTTATATTGGCAAATTTCCAATGAAGTTATTTACATAAAGTTATTGGCAAATAAAAATAGAAAATGACATCATAGTCATGTCTGGCAAATTTCCAACATATATTATCAACTACTATTCTATACAAAGAAAGATAACTCCAATTGAAAATTAATTGCTATTGCACAATATTGTGCAATTAGATATTTCTTGCTATTGTGCAATACTGTGCAATTGAAAATTTCTTGCTATTGCACAATACTTGATATGGAATCCTGATTTGGACCAACTTGAAAACTGGGCCCATAATAAAAATCAAAGTACATATTTAGATAAAGCATATCAAATAAGCCCAAGAATTTAATTTTTGTTAAAATCAAACTTAGTTTAATTTTGGACCCTTTGGACCTTAATGTAGACCAATTTGAAAACTGGACCAAAAATTAAGAATCTACATACACAGTTAGATTTGACATATCAAAGAACCCATTTATTCAATTTTTGATGAAATCAATCAAAGTTTAATTTTGGACCCCCATTTGGACCAACTTGAAAACTAGGCCAATAATTAAAAATCTAAGTACATTTCTAAATTCAGCATATCAAAGAACCCCAAGGATTCAATTTTTGTTAAAATCAAACTAAGTTTAATTTTGGACCCTTTGGACCTTAATGTAGACCAATTTGAAAACGGGACCAAAAATTAAGAATCTACATACATAGTTAGATTCGGCATATCAAAGAACCCCAATTATTCAATTTTTGTTGAAATCACACAAAGTTCAATTTTGGACCCTTTGGGCCCCTTATCCCTAAACTGTAAGGACTAAACCTCCCAAAATCAAACCCAACCTTCCTTTTATGGTCATAAACCTTGTGTTTAAATTTCATAGATTTCTATTTACTTATACTAAAGTTATGGTGCAAAAACAAAAAATAATGCTTATTTGGGCCCCTTTTTGGCCCCTAATTCATAAACTGTTGTGACCTCAACTCCAAAAATCAATCCCAACCTTCCTTTTGTGGTCATAAACCTTGTGTTAAAATTTCAATGATTTCTATTTACTTATACTAAAGTTATTGTGCGAAAACCAAGAATAATGCTTATTTGGGCCTTTTTTGGCCCTTAATTCCTAAAATGTTGGGACCAAAACTCCCAAAATCAATCCCAACCTTCCTTTTGTGGTCATAAACCTTGTGTTAAAATTTCATTGATTTCTATTCACTTTTACTAAAGTTAGAGTGCGAAAACTAAAAGTATTCGGACGACGACGACGCCAACGTGATAGCAATATATGACCAAAAAATTCAAATTTTTGCGGTCGTATAAAAATTGATTTGACCTGAACAGATGTTAAAAGATTTACCAAATACAAGGCTAGCAAACTACGGTTGTCAAATCTAAGGGAACGACTGACAAAAAATATATTTGGAACCCAAGTTTTCCCAGTACCTTATAGTGTTATTTCTGAATTGAAAGCGTCGAGAACTTAAATAAAATGTTACCGTATTGCTTAAAAAAAATCTGACAAATACCATACCCCTCCTCTTTTAGAAGTTAAATGGTTGCTCCTTTAATGTTTCATTTAAACATCTTATGCCTATTTTGCTTGTATAGTCAATGTCACAGACACACCATCACACGTCAGCGTAACCACCATCGCACGTCACCGTAACCACCATCGCACGTCAGCGTAGCTATCAACAAAGAATGTCACAATGTTACCATCGCACTTTAGCGTAGCTTTCAACAAAGAACGCCACGATGTCACCATCGCATTTCAGCGAGTTAACCAACGCACTTCAGCGTGGACCATCACACATCAGCGTGACCATCCCGGTTCCGAGTCCTACATATTTATCTTGGAGATGAAGCTATTATCTGGCTATTGTCACTATTTCATTTTTACTCTTGAGTCTCTTCTAAAAAGTTTGGATGTCTGGCACACGGTAATATTTGAAATTCTACTTTTTTATGACCGCTGAAGTTTTTACTGTATTCACATAAGGGCATAGTTTTTTTATAATAATAAATCAAGGGGGAAAATATTTTATCTTGAGAATAAATAAAAAATTAATCCAGTTTAATATCTCAGGAATGATAATAGAATTAAATTATCAAATATAAAAAAAAAAGAAATTAAAAGAAGCATGCCTTTTTGTAGAACATGTAAAATCTACAACTTATATACATTGTAAATACCAATGTCATAAAAGTGGATTTTCATTTTTCTGCATTTTATCTTCAAGAAGGGATTATACAAGAAATTACTATTAATTCAATCTTTATTGCTGCCATGGAACACAAAATGACAACAATATTAAATTATACTTTTACAAATTTATGGAAAATCAATTTTCAACTGATGAAAGTTGATTCCAGATGGAATATTAGGCCATAGTATGACAATATGATGGTATATAAATACTGTCACATACAGCAGGTTTTGATACCTTTTTCTCCTGTCACAATTATCTATAGAGTTATAAATGATGTAGTTTTTTACTCTTAAGCAATTGCTGCAGCCAAATTTACTGATATATGAGTTTATACACATGTTAGCCTCAAATCTATGTTCAGACTCATATCTATATTGCGTCATAGATGTCACAAATGCCCTTTAATTGGCAAATATGTGTCTTTTTCAACACAGTATGCACTGTCCATGGGTTGACGTCATAGTCATCAAAAGGTCTTTGAGGAAATGTTTTTGCTGTCAAGAACATCATTAAGATTTTTATATTCCAATTAAATTGAGATTAGTCAAAGCCATTGGAAAGTTAATGTGGTTTGCACTATGTACATGGAGGGGCTCAAAATGAATAAGGAAACCTGGCAATAAAGGACAGAATCCCAAGTAAGGAAGGGAACCAAAGACACAAGGGGGTGGAGCCAGGAGAACAGAGACTTACAGGTTCTCTCATATAAAAAAGTGTAAAAAAAATACCAGTAATTAACAGTTTTATTTTTTCATTATTATTAAGTCATATTATCAATGTTACTTTAATCGTTCCTGACGAAATAATTTTTGGGTAAAAACAGTTTTCTCTCTCAATAAAGAAACATTGGTCATAACTTATTTTAAGGGTTTGTCCATGTAGAATGAGTAAAGAAGTCTTGAAGGTCAAACAAATGGTAAAATTGATTTGTGCATTTTGACTTTTTTGTGTTCTTTTTTTTTATTAAAAGAACTTATAATGAGGTCATAGGACACAGATCTGAGGATCTATGATTGGTGCTGTCTGGTTTCTGATATTTACAATGCAAACCATGCATGTGTTCACCATCAGAGATTGGACAAGTCATTTTATTTCAATGTTATCAAAGAAAACCAAAAAGATGTAAATGAATGTGAAATCAATATTTCTCATGTGAAACAGAGATATTTTTAACCTATTCTATTCTAATGGAAATTAAACGTAATTAAGTGACCACTTGTAAGAGTTCAGGTTTTCACACATCTAGTTTATACTGTTTAAAATCTTTAAATTTAAGCATTAAGACTTGATTGGTGAAACAGATACAGGGTTTAAAGGATACAGATACATGTATGTTATTTCATAATACCGTACATATTTTGCCATAAAAAATCGCAATTGAAGATATCTGATAATTTTACTACTGATACAAGATTTGAAAATGTGATATGATTGCCAATGAGACAATTTGCCACCAGACACCAAATGATTGAAGTTAACAACAATAGCTATAGGTCACTGAACAATCTTCTACAACAATAATAGTCTTTTCTCATATTGCTTCGAACCTGTGGATTTTTTCATATTGATTAAGACATTCAATACCCCTTTGATTCATTTCATTCCTACAAATATTGTTCTTTTATTTTTCCTATCTATAATTAACTAAGATTCATGTCAATGGCAAAATTAAATTTTCAAGAAATGCTTATACATAATTTATCATTTTTAGAAACTGCTTGCGAGTATTCAGAATTCATTAGTTAATTAGACCTATTCAAGCACAAACTATTATAACAATGGATCTATTTAAGTTTGTTCTTTGGTCTCCTTACATTGAATAATTTCCTGTCGTTACTATAAGAGGCAGCCGTACCTGGTATCTACTAGAACAATGCAGAAACAGTACTTCACTTTATTATAGGCTTAAAAAGTCAATATCAGTCACTAAATGCAACGAATATACCCAAAGATTTTTTTTATATTTTTAAATAAAATAATGTCAACAATTTCAAAGAATTGGAACATGCAATATTGAATGAACTTGAAACTCATTTTACATAATAAATATATTATATATTAAATATATTTAATAGAAAATGATTGTGATAATCATAGACGATTATCGGTATATGACATTTTCCATATATATATATCTACAATTGTATCATTACATAAACTCCCCCATCAATCCTAATACATGTTTTGCCAGGGTCAAGGACAAATACATAATATCAACAATTAGCAATATAACAGTTGGCTATAGCTAATGACAAGAAATATAATTAGTTTATCGCATATTTTTAACACTGTCAGCAAGAAGTTAATTATGCATAGGCTTAGCATCTAAATATATGTAAGCAAGTTAGAATTCAGCGACCAATGACCATATCATTATTTTACATCATTAACTTATGTACCTATATCATTTATATACTACATATACATCATTTAGTTTTTTAAGAAAAATTTTTGGATTTGAAATTTTAGATACTCAAGATAAAGAAGTTATGTGCCTTCTATACAAATCATTTTTAGTAAGCATTGGCAGATCCAGATTCTTTTTTTTTTTGGCCGATCAATGCATTTGAATGGGGAAATATAGTTGGAACCCCCCCTTTGTCCTGGGTTGGGAACCCCCCTTTTTAAAATGGCTGGATCCGCCCCTGGTAAGCAAGTTAGTAAGTAAGAAAGTAAGTAAATTTTATTAAGAGTCGGCATATATATATATACATAACAGACAAAACATGAGCTCTGGTGAGCTCTTTAACCGACTATCACATAAAAATTCATGCAGCATCATGCAAATACTTACAAATAAAAATGAAAAAGCATGCAAATATAATGAAAGCCAATCTATTTGATTTATTAGCCTCCAGAGTCATAGCTCATGTGGCAAGCGCCTCTATGTGCATTGAAGGGGGAATCAGCCAATCACTTGAATATCATGAAATAATAACAAACTAAAAAGCATAAAAACAATAAATTATTAAGCACTAGCATTTAATAGCAGATATATTTAATAAATGCATAAAAAACAGAGCAAAAGGCCATTACTTTAACTTTAAAGATTTTAAAAACAAGTAATATTTCAGTTCATAGCAGAAATAAACACATTACTTTTTCAATTTTCAATAATAGTTCAATAATAGTTCAGTAATAGTTCAAGGAGCCAAATTATCAACATTTACAACCAATCTTAGTCTTAAGTTTTTGTGAAACTCCTAAACTGTCAAAATATATCAAATGATGATTAAACATTCACAAAATTATTTTTCAAAGATTTTCAGTCCATTGGGCCTTACCTGAAAAGAGGAAAAACCACTAGAAAGCGAGGAATCTCAAGAGCTTTGCTGATAATTACTGAATTTTATGATGAAGGAATTTGATATCAAGGGTTGACTATATGTATCACAAACACTTATCATTATAAATGTTCTACGAAAAAATAAGTAGAGTCAATTCAAAACCTTGTGAAATGAACATGTACTCCTTTCAACCATTCAATATAGAGACCATATACAATTGACATATTACTTATAGTATCAGAGAATAACAAGTACCTTAAATTTGAGATCAAGGTGAAGTGAATCTGGTCAAATTTAAACGATCATCTTACAATTTACAAATATATTATGCACTATCAATAATACTAAGCATATATATATAATATAGTTATTAATAAATTACTTATAGGATCAATCAGATTAATTAATTGATTGGCAGGTGTTAAACACCACGTTCAGCACTATTGTACTATTTAACGGCAGTCTGTTTTTATTGGTGGAGGAAGCAGGAGTGCTAGGAGAAAACCACTGACCATCAGTTAAAAAACTGACAATCCTATATAGTCAATTAAAATAAAGAGAAACAACCTACCAAAAATACTGAACATTAACTAATAAACCTTAAAAATAAGGTCATGGTCAACTGATAAACACTGTCAGATTGACAAGTACACCTTATTATAATTCCCCAGGTAAAGTCAAGTACACCTTATTATAATTCCCCAGGTAAAGTATTCATTTTGAATAATTTCTATATTTTAATTGATTTTCTATGTATATCTTCTTATGATGCAACCCTGCTTACATGTACAAGGATTCAAATACAATCTTTTTTTAATTAAAATAGAAATGTGTTAGCAATAAATTTATGGTTAAAATATTTTGGAAGTCTATAAACATACTTACATGTACAGGAACATGTTTAACAAATATAAATATCATAGAACAGTTGAACTTTTTCATCCTTTTAACTAAATTTAGTTATTATCACATCAACTTCTTTTTTTTCATTTTTTTTTTAGATTGGTTGTTTTGTCAATATACATTGTATATTTGTTTCCCCTAAAAGAAGTTTCAATCGAAACTTTGTTATAAACATTGGCATAATATCTATACCTGTTGGAACAAATATTCTATACCATTTATTTCGTTAGGAACATATACTGTTATATTTATTCCTGTGGAAATAATATTCCAGAAGATTTTTTGCCTTTTGGAACTTATATTATGAAGGAACTTCTATTCCATGACATTTCTAATACAAAAGCAAAACAAATAATGTTCAGTCATAAATAAGTATTTCTATTCTTAAAAATAGACTTTTATATAATTTCACTTATTCTTTATAATTAAAGACTAAGAATTTCAACAAAAATAACTCATATTAGACAAATAAAATCATTAGAAAATGTTAGATCAGCAAATTAGCATTGAAATTCAATAGTGTAAAAATATATGTGTTAAAATCACACGATAATGATCAAGATTATGTTTTTTGTACTGAACAAAGATTACTGTAAGTACATGTACTGTTAAGTACTGTAAGTTCAGAAATTTTTTTGATGTTTTTATAATTGTGAAAAATAAGACAGAGTATTTAGACACCCATTTGAATCTATATGAATTAAACAGGATTTTTCTCACTATCGCAAAAATTAAAATCGCATTTTAGACAAAAATGATAAAATCACAATAATAAATGCATGTTATATTATATGTTTGAATTTCCAGTAACCATCTCTAAACATTAACAGGTAATGACATAGCCTTCAACTAAGTTCAGCACCATTACAGGGAATTAAAATTTAGTACATGTACATAAATTTTGGTTTAAACATTTTAAAAAATAATTCTGTAAATTTGGTAAAATTCACTTATCAAAAGAAATATTTTAATTTAATTTAGGTTTTGAATGTTTTTCTCTAAAATTTATTTAAAAATGCATATATTTCCAATTCTATAAAAAAAGAAAATAACACACTATCATGTCTTTCTGAAAAACATACAAATTTAAATGAATGTTTTTATTTACTATACCTGCTATGGAAATAATATCCAGTTAAACTTGTTGAAATTATCCACTATTATTGAATTATTGGAATTTTTCAGTGTTGTTGAAGATCAAATGATAGCATTAAATAAATTGTGCTTCCGAAGCCTAAGCTCTACGACAATGCTTACCTGTCTTAATACAATATTGATCAGTCGATGAAGACAGAAGTACACAGCTTCTCAGCGAAAGCAATTGTGTCCATGACATTGGTGGAAAACCAATAAAATCACAGACAATATACTACGCTAATGAACCATTTCTGCTATATTATTGTCTTTGACAATAATAAAAAGTATAAACTCTGAGGCTCTTCGTAATCTACCATTAACCAGACAAATGCTATGCCTGAAGTATTGTAATAACTGGCCAAACGGGTGTCTTTTACTTTGCTGCCACCACCTGTGTTTCAGGTACACAGGGAACCTCAATAGACTAGAACAAGCTAGTCTAAAACAGAGAATGGTTTTAACAGGGGTGTTCTTTATATTACTAGACCAACAGGGTTAAAATACTTCTGACACATTAACTTCACTTTATATTTAGAGCAAGAAACTCAAATAGCGAGAACAATAGGGGTAAAGAATATTCAAATACGTAATAGTCTGTGTATCTAAACGCACTTTCTATCGTGTAGTTTATAGAACAGCATTACACTGTAAAATAGAGGCTGCACCTCTATAAACTGGAATCGCATATAAACTAACACTCAAGAAGTGGAAACTTCCAGGACAGTACCATCAGACTATTCCACAAATGAATATAATCTATCTGACAATCGAAGAGTCTCTTGTCTCGGTCTAACAAGAAGATCTATTCTCTCATGAGACAGTGTAATGACAACAACCAGAGACCAGTTGGACAACTATGGCGTATTATGTGTTTTCAGCAAGGAAAAGTAAGATAAGTGTGAGCATAAAGATGTTTCATCAGTAAATTCATCAATTGTTCAGTCAACAATATTACACAGTTTTTATCTAAACTATTTGCTACAGTGTTCAATCAACTATTAAAAATGCTATAACATTAACATATATTATATCTATGCCTTCTAATAAATTATATATTACAAATAACCTTAACTTGTTATATTTAATACTATGACTTCAGCCTCCTGGAGTAAGCACAGGAAGACAACTTCAATCGCTGAGATTGAGATTATTTAAGAGAAATCTAATTATTCTAGCTTCTTACAATTCCTAACCTAACAAATATTCAGGATTTACAAATATTCTCTCTGAATGCTGGAAAACTCAGCAAACAGGATACTTAACAAAATGTCCTTAACACAATGGGAGTGGGAATGGGGAAGGCATGTAACTTTAATCCTTTTACCTCAATGAAACAGGTTAGCAAATGAAAGCTATCCTGAATAAATAGACCAGCTATTTACATGTATATGTACTTGTACAATTATATTAACTTCATTTTTGATTCTGATCTAAGCCTTAGAAAACAAAGACTTAAAATGAACAGAAAACGTCCAAAATGTTCTAAACTGCAGTATAAAACTGCTTAAACTACATGAAAATCATGATAGAAATATGATAAACTTCAGCTATCAACTGACCGAAAATCTGGCAACATATCCGTAGGTCTGACAAAGTAGGAAGAGCCCCTGACAAACAGGTGCAAGCTTTATATACCCGACGAAGCTATCGGGGTAACGAACTGGGAACTGTGAACGGGCCTGACAAGAACGAAAATAATCCCCGATTGCTAGAATTAAGTACATAAAAACGTTTACGGAACAGAAAAATCATCTTAGTATCATTTACAATCACAAACAATATCGTTTTAATACAATAATCCTGGAATAATCAATCTACAGCCGCTATAGTATTCATACACTGTTTTACGCTAGTGGTACATAAAGTTCACTGAGGTTACACACAGATCACCTCATTTGCATAATCAATACACAAAAATCATTGTGCCGGAAATGGCGACTGAAGTGAAAGTGAAAGTTTACTACAAAAGTTATCTCGTTTATACAACAATAAAAATGGTTTTACACTTGGAAAACGGATTACATAGAACACTGAAAACATAATGAATTGAATTAAACAGGTGAGAACCGGTGTCAAACTTTAAAATAGCCAAACATCGAATCATAGGCGATAACAGGTGCTCGACACGAAAATACACATGTTTTCCAAGGAATTTCGCTTGGCCAAGTCATTACAGTATAGCTTACATTGTTGATTTTACTTTTGAAAATAAATTCTACTATATTATAAATCAAATAACACTTCATAACAGAAGTTTTAAAAAAAAATGCTTTAAGAAATCTCAATCCAAAAAAATAAAATAGGAGCTGTATAACAACAGTATTATTTAAGGCTATTGAGAAAGTTTCACTGAAATTCAACCAGTGGCGAGGAGAAGTACAAGAACTAACAGGAATTCATTTTCCATAAAACTTTACTAGTGGAAGTGCACTGAATGCCATTAGAAAACAAAAATTCTCTTTCCAAGTCCAGCCAGTTGTGAAGATTTGCAGGTACATGATCTCTTTATACAACTGTATAACAAAATCTATGCTTTGCCTTGAAAATAAATTCACCTCAGGCTGAAACTTGATACAACTACAGAGGTCAAAACCATGATCAGTTATGGCAATTAGGACACAACATTGAAGCTTCATGCTCTGAATTTGGATTCTGATTAAATATTTGACACGTCAAATTGAAATTGGGCATTTAACTATTACGATCCTATATCCAAATCTATGATCATGATTAGATTCAGCATATCAAAGAACCTTAATAAGAGTTTAATTTTTAATGAAATCAAGCAAAGTTTAATTTTGGACCAATTGGACCAATTTGATAACAAGGTCCAAAATCTAAATTCACAGCATATCAAAACTGGGTCCAAAATATTTTTTTTTAATCTAGATTCTGAATTTTTTTTTTTTACCTTTTAAACCAATTTTAAAACAGGGCCAAAATGTAAATACATGGTTCGAATCAGCATATTAAACAACTCCAAAAACAAAGACTTTGAATTAACCCCAATTAAAATTGGTCATGAAATTTATTATATACTATAAGCAATTTATACAACATATTACAAAAGTATCATTTTTGGTCCCTTTTCTCTAAATAGTTTGGGCCATAACCCTAATCAAAGTGATGGATATCACTCATGGAAAGATTGGAAGAGTAGTTTGAATAATTTCATATCAAGGTATGGCGGGGACAAAAAAAGAGCACTAATGCTGAAAATTACATAAACAGCAGGTCTTAAGAAGGAAAAGTGCTTTTCCAGCATGAAGATAAAATGATCTCAAAGAGAATAACATGGGTCTCAAAAAATTGCAAATCTAAAATTCTCCTAGTAAATTTCACAATCAATTCTTTTAAAACATAAGACCAACAGAGCTAAGAACTTTAAAGTGTCAACAAAAATAATCTAAAAATGTTGTTTTGGGGCATTTTGTAAGTTTAAACATAGGTTATATGACATTGAAGATTAAAAGTTGTAGAGTGCCTTTTGATCAATTTATAAAGTATTTGCCAGCACAGAGCATTGATATATATGATCTTAACATTTCAAAACGACAAAAGTAGTACAAAAATGAGGAATTGCAAAAGTAAAAGTATTTAAAATTGACTCACATATATCTTACCAAAACGTAAGAAATAAAACAATAATCTACTTATCATAGAAATGACATCACTTAAAATTTGTTCACCATTATGATATTAAGGTTCTCCTCTAAAAAATAAAATCTTCTCTTAATCAATCCCAGGGGAAAATTTCTTACAATTCTAACAATAACAAAACTTATTATATGTGATACTTTACTAAGATATTCTGTTTAATAGTTCCACTGAGAATTAGTAACATTTGAAAATCTGATATAGAAGCTTAACCATCATTTATCAGTGGGCGACTAATAGAAATTACTGTTCTGATTGTAGCATATAAGCCATCTGTCACCAAATCATATAAAAAATTCTACAGTTATCGCATGTGCATATACATTGTATATATTATACTGCAATCATAAACAGTAACTTCTATTAGTTGACTAACAACTAAAGGGAGGTGATTGAAAGATTTGGCCTTTATAAAAAGAAGTAATACTAAACTTTTCATCCAATTTTTTTAAGTTTAATTTTTGCCATTTGTTTGCAAACAGCACCACATAAAATAAATGTTTAGGCTCTGTTAAAAAAGGGGAGGGGCAGATGAGGATCCGGGGCTGCTTTATTTAGTTATTGCATAAGAATTATGATCTTTTTCATGCAAATTAATTTTTTTCATTTTAGAACTGATTTTTTCGTTAAATTAAACTATTCATTTTCCGGTATTCTGATAATTCTGTTTTACCATTATTGTTAAAGTTTGTCTCAATTAAGATTCTTTCAACTTTTGTTACGTAACTAACAGTCTTGTCAACACTTGCTCTGAGGGTACAGATGAGGTGGACTAGCTTAAACTTGTTAAGTCAAAATTGTTAAGACTAAGTGCCTATTTTCAGAGAAATTTCAAATGACATTTAAGCGCAAAAATTTGAAACACATTTTAAAATATTGACTAATCAAAGATTGAATTTCCTGACAGGGCTCTCAATAAAAAACAATAATATTTAAAGAAGGGAACAACATTTCAACAGAAAACTGATAAGTTGTATATCATTTTGGCATTCAATGAGGCTACGTTCTTATGAGCGTTACTCTAATACTCTACTACTCATTTATCTCCCTTACAACCATGATAACAACAGTGTGATAATTAATCCCTGATATCGAAGGCCAAAATCACAAATTAATTTGTTAGGTTTGAAGTAGTCTGTGTAATATAATTTGATCTTGTAATATAATTAAAGGATACATAAAACTTGTTATTACACCTTGTTCTATAATGTTTAAAGTCCACGTCTGTCACTCTAGTATTAAAAAAAAAGTACTTACAATGCAACTTGAATCTTCTTTCAAAATTACACATATAAAATAATTTTTTCATAAGACTAAGGCGTCAAAGCAAAAAAGATGTTGTAATTATTTAGACTTATCTTTCTATGAGATAGAAATTTGTCAAATTCAGTCAGATTATATGTAAAATGTACAAATACGTTAATGATTATCTGACATGTTCATTAAATGCCTTCATCATACATTTTGTACATTGAACATGTACATGAATAACAAACATATTTCAATTGCATCGCTAAATATTTTTTATGAAGGGGTATTTATTCCTTTTGATGAAACAAGATAATCCTTATTTCATGCCAAGAAAACTGAAAAAGAGTTTTACATGTATGCATATATCAAGTCACAGTCTTAAGTTCAACCACAAGTCATACGGCTCAAGCTTGTAAAATTGATTTCAGACTTGTACAATTCTTTTCTACAAGCCAACAAAATCCAACTTAAGTTTTCAAAGATATAAGCTTTGGGCTTGTGGACTAGTTTTATCGTGAATGCTTTTAATCACCAATATAAGTTGTTTATTGCTCGTTCCATTGATTGATAACGTTTGATTTAGTCAGTAATTATGGACATCCAGTTTTTAAGTTTACCTTGTTGGAGTTCTGAATTTTAAACACCTGTTATATTTTTTTGCTACATATAAATGTATATATACATGTATGACTATAGTTTCTTAGTTTCCTTATCTACAATGTTACATACATGTGTATAAAATGTATATGAAAAAATTTGTTAGGGTTCCATCACTTCCGTGGAACCAAGTGTCTCGCCTACTTTTGCTGTTCATCGCAGGCTCAACAAAAATTAGGAAAAAAAATTAATAAAAATATTACTATTCCTTTCGATATTTTGATTGTAAGAAGCTTCTGTCCAGGATAGTTTATGAATCTAATAAAATCTTTAACTGCAGACTGTAAGTAATGTTAACTGGAAGAAAAACTATGTCCATTTATAAGTCAAATATGTATAAACAGGTACAAAATTTTAACAAATTTCCTTCTAGATACTAGTTTTGATCATAAGCATGATAAACAAGCTTCTGTCCAAGTATGGTACAAATCCAGGATAGTTTAAGAAAGTAAATATTTGTGGACGCCGCAGCCAACAACGACAAAATGTGGGATCACTATGTTTCGCCTTAATGACAAAAGTTGAAGGCTCAACAAAAATAATATATGATAAGAAAACATTGAAATGCTTAGTTGAAACTGGGTGTAAATTGATCACTCAATGTTTTAATAACACTTAATCTGTTTGTATATAGCATCCAACATTTTCATATCTAGATTTTTAAATGTTTTCATTATTGTAATACATTTTGTACATTTAGTTTAAATGAAACGGGATCATCCTGTTCTACTAACATGACTAAACACATTTTCAAACCATATCAAGATGATTATAAAATATTTGAATTTTCTCTAAAAATATTATTGTTCATGTATAAATTGATAAAAAAGACAATAAATTTCCAACCTTTAACTGTGGGTTATTAATTTGGCCTGTACAAATGAAGTAAACACAATTTAGAAATAAATAAATTTGATAAATTATCTTATTCTTTCACTAATTCATTACTATCTAACAATGAAACACACATTAATCTATTAATACATTCACACCTTTTGCAACTGACAAGTCCATTATTGTGTTTGGACATGTTTACTCATTCATATTGGTGGTCTGGACATATCTAATTACATATTTGACACTTTAATTTGATAATTTGATTATAAGCTGTATTTTGAATTATTGTAGTTCAAACAGAAGTTATTTCATGCATGTTAGATAATAGACCAATTTCAAGTTCATTGCGTTTCTGTCAAAATTTGTGGTTTAAGTACATGTACTAGTTAACATGACATCATTCATGCTGTTAGGGGCATTGTCACTTCCTTCCCATGTTGAGCTAGCAGTTGAAAAAATATGATGCTACATGTACATGTATTTGTAAATGTCACAGATTTTTTGGCAAATTAAATTCTCATATATGTACATTTGTATCATATTCAACAGCATTTTGTCCAAGGTCAATATTAAGTTGTCCTTTTGATTTGTTTAACATCCTACTCCAGTTTTTATTAATTTTGTATTTACATTAATATTGATGATAGATCAAATTTATTTGTTCAGTGTATGTTTAATACTTGTTTTTGTTAAGCATGTTAATATGTCTTTTGATTGATCATTGAGTTAAGACATATTTCAATTGATATTTTACTTATGTGAAGTTGTGTTGTTTCTGTCCAATGTAGATGTTACACTATTATTTCAGGTTAGGGTGTAGGTTGGCACCTGTTCAAATATTTAAACCCCTTTCATTTCAAAGCTTGCCCTGCTTTTTAAATATATGAAATTATTTTTTTTCTGTTGGGAGTGGAGAAATATGGAAATACACAAGTGATAGTACAAAAAATGTATTTATGGTATTGGAATCCTTTTCTCTAATGGTTTTTATCCCTCCTTTTCAAAAATTTGCAGAAATTTGTGTTCTTTATATGTGAAGTCATATGACATGGTAGCCTTTTTTCATGATGTCACGATAGGAAAATTCAAAAGAAACAAGAATATTTGACCAATCATTTGCCAAGAATATATTTCACAATAAGGAAAAATATTTTCTCACATTGATTAAGAAATGTGAATTCAAAACGGGCTAAAAGATTAAAAAAATATGATTACACCATACACAGTGTAAGTACATACAGAACAAACATTATTTCTAGTTTATCCTGAATAAAGATCACATAGACCCTTGATGAACTTTAAAAGTGCAGGGATACAGACAGACCCTCAATCTTGTAAATGAAGTCATAAAGGCTTGCATAGTGGATGAACTTTTACCAGTGAATGACAATACAATGTACTGGAAAGCGGTATGTCATTTGCATGATTTGTTGAAAGGACTAGAATTTTCTTATATAAATAATGCAAACGGGTGGTTTGGACTGTATTCCTATCCACACTGGGTTGTTTTGCTCTTTATAATTTAGCCCTGAAAAGTAAGAAAGAGTTGTTTTGCTTACTGTATTTGGCCCAGGATTTGCGAAATAAATATATATATATCCTACTTATTCTTTCTCTAAAAAAAAGGGAGAAAATATCATCTTCATTAAATGAAGAAAAACTGACAAATGCCATAGCAAAAACCGAAAGACAACAAAGGCAACAAGTCAGGGAGATAATAAAACACTTCATTCAAAAATTATATAACATATACCATGTATACATAAAAAAAAAATTGTACATGTTATTTAGGGCATGGTTTGTTTATTTATAGTGATAAAATAAAGAAAGTAAAAATAAAAAATTATTTAGTAAATATGTTCATGATGTAAGGGACGACATCAAAAGTTCAATGTAGGATAAAAAAACTTAATTCACATAGTTTTTTCGCTGACCCCCCCCTACCCCCCTTCTGAACTTAATTTGGGAAAAATTGATTTACCTATATGGATATATGTAAAATCGATTTTAGATTAACAAAACTTGCAGCAATGTTGACCCCCCACCCCCAAACTATTCGATTTAAGTTTTTTATCCTACATCGATCTTTTGATGTCGTCCCTAAATCATACACTTCTCTGCAAAAGAAAATGTACAACTTTTTGACACTTTTAATTTGTATTTTATTGCTGCCTGCGCTGTTGTTTCTTGCAGCTAATGAGACTGCATCATAATAAAAATTTAATGAACATTTCATCCTACAAGTAGGTATTTCAATAAATCAATAAGGTGTTAACATTAATGTTTACCAATTATTATTAGATAATAAAAAATTTGACACATTTGACCAATCCCTTTTTCATCTTATTAGTGACTTGTTTGCAGGTTCATGATTTGTTCTTACATGTACATCAAATACATGTAGGTTACAGTTGTTTTTCTTCTTGGCCAAATCAAATTATTAATAAAATTGTGTTAAAATGAACCAGCTGAATATGCCAAAGAGAATCAACCAAATTATCTAGGATATTCGGAATCACGTCACAACTAAATTCCCTAACAATATAACGGAAACCTTACAGTATTTCCGTTTCTTTTTTTTAACATATTTGAATTAATACAGACTTTGTCCCCATTTACAGGTACATTGTAATACCTGCCTCATATTAATTTTTACAGTATGATATTACAGGGTTCTCATTAAGGTGAGTCAATGAGTCCTGGACTCATCAAAATCTGTCTGGACTCGCCTTTTTCAAAACTGGTGAGTCCACAGATGCATCATGATTGAAATATTTTGTATAAACTGAACACAGTTAAACACAAATATCATTTTATAGCAAAAGTTTAAAAGTGATCTGAATTTAATGTCATTGCATTGCTTTGTTAGGAAATGGAGACTAAAATATTACATTATATTGCAATAAAATATTATCTTCTTGCTGTTGGAATTATCATGGCTAAAAATGATGAGTCCCTGGACTCGCCTTCAAAAATCCTTAACGAAAACCCTGTGATAATACTAAAATACATGTACATGTAGCATTAAAATTACGTGAATTTCATATCTTACAAATTGATGCTTAGGGGGCTGATTTAATAGTCCATATATATTGATGGTGTCTTGGAAGGCTAATTTAAATTCTTGATTTGACGCTTTCCAGCAAAATAAGGCGTTAAAGAAAAAAAATATAATAGCCTTTCAAGACATCATCATTATTTTGACTAGGGGGCTAAATGTATCACATGCAGTTCTGTAAAGATTTTATCATACAATGTATGACATTCCTGTCAAATCAAATGCATCTCAAAGTGAAAATGTACAAAGATGCTCATATGATCCCTGTTGTAAATATGTGTCCAGAGTACCACTGGCACTCTGTCTCTACTAGAAACAATGTTATGATGAAAACTATTGAATAAACAACCCCATCTTAGTTAAGAATTGAAAGTTTTGATAATAATTTCCAATTAACATAAAGAAAGTGGACCAAATTTCCTAGGAAAATTAGTCTTAGGAAATATTTTATTTTAAATCTAAATACATAACTCTTTAACAATATCAAAACAACACTTAAAAATAACAAACATGGACGTTTCTACCTAGGAATAATAAGAACATGGACATGATTTCCTAGAAATATTAGTCTGGGGAAATATTTTTTTCTTCATAATATCAATACACAATTCTAAAACATTATTAAAACAAGACAAGCCATGTTAATTAACCTTTAAACATAATTATTATGGGTGTCTTTATCGAGGAATAATAATGACATTAACATGATTTCCTAGGAAAATTAGTCTGGGGATATAACTTTAAAAAATATTAATACATAACTCTAAAACAATATTAAAACCATTTATGTAAATAAACCTTTGAAATTAAATGATATGGATGTTTTTATCTAGGAATAATTATAACATGGACATGATTTCCTAGGAAAATTTGTCTGGGTACATATTTTTTTCATATAATATTACATAACTCTTTAACAAAATCAAACATGAAAGGTACTGGAAAAAGTTAGTTTGGTTAAAAATAAGTTTTAAACCTTAATTAAAATTATAAAATCATGGACATGATTTCCTAGGAAAATTTGTCTGGGTACATATTTTTTTCATATAATATTACATAACTCTTTAACAAAATCAAACATGAAAGGTACTGGAAAAAGTTAGTTTGGTTAAAAATAAGTTTTAAACCTTAATTAAAATTATAAAAATCATGGACATGATTTCCTAGGAAAATTTGTCTGGGTACGTATTTTTTTCATATATTATTACATAACTCTTTAACAAAATCAAACATGAAAGGTACTGGAAAAAGTTAGTTTGGTTAAAATTAAGTTTTAAACCTTAATTAAAATTATAAAAATCATGAACATTTTGCCCTATTAATATTAATAACACGGACATGATTTCCTAGGAAAGTTAGTCTGGTTACTTACATTTTATCAACATGGACATTTTTACCTAGGATTATTAATGACATGGACCTATATTCCTAGGTAAATTAGTCTGGGGACAAAATTTACTAACATCAGACTATATTTACTAGTAAAATTTGTAACCATGGACATTTTATACTAGGAATTTGGGTCCGCCCGGACATATTTTACAAGGACAAATTTATCGCTTACATACACACCAAGTCCCAAATGTAAATCTTAAAACAATGTTTGTACAGTTTTCCACTAGAAATTTTTAGGGCCCTTTAAACCATTCCAGTGTAAGACAAGGCTCTGTGTTGAAGGCCGTACCTTATTCTTTATTCGTTTACCTTTATTACTTGCTACTTGGATGGAGAGTTGTCTTATTGGCACTTATACACATGTACATGTACCACATCTATAAACTGACAAAGATATAATTTGACATACGACAGGTTATTGTTAAGTGACATCCTCTTTCTGAGAAGGTTTAAATGTATACACATTAAGATATACATTACATGTATTCAACTTATATCTTGCAAAATTTATAAAGTTATTACAATTATTCACAACATGACAACGTCAACAACTGAACAAAATCAAAATAAGTTATTTACATAACCCATGGGAACAATTGTACACATATCACTGTGACTGAGTATCCACGGGTATAACTATTCTCATATTTAAATATAATGCTATTTGTTACCTGTTGGTCTCATGAAATGAAAAAGAGTTTGTAAACAACCTGTTCCGTTTGGCTATCCCACTCTTCTGTCATTATGGAAAGGGAGGTAGAAAATGTGTACTATATCCGGCGGAGAATTCTACTTCCGGTTGCAGTCCAAAGACGAAACATGGAAAAAGTCCTGGAAAAGCATTTAGACGAAACGTACGGTAGCATGTTAAAGGCTTCTCAGTGAAATTTCATACATTGATCATTACAGAGATAAGAGTCAGTCATATCACAGCCACAGGGGTCGATATACATATAGCCTTTCTACTTAAGGTTCATCATAAGGAATTGAAAAATATGGCCGTGTTTTCACCTCCAAAATTACTATGAGTACAGACAAACTGGTACATCCAGGAAAGTTTTAAGGCATGGCAGGAACTAGATATATAAAAGTTATATGAAGTCTACGTTTCAGAAAATTAAAAAGTTACCTGGATTTTGATGTTCATTTTTTTCCAGTCTGCAGAAGATAGCAAAATAAACAAACACCCGAGTTTCATTTGATACGGTCCACTCAGTTACACAGTTTAAACCTGTTAAATAACCTATTGTTTACAGGTGTCTATTGTCCATCTATTGTCCATTTAAATCAATACTACTCACAACATTGATTATATGAGGGGAGCTTCTCAATCGTTTTCACTACTTAGTTAATTTTTGCACCTTCTGCAGGAACGAAAAAAAATGGATAG
This sequence comes from Mytilus edulis, assembly GCF_963676685.1. NCBI lineage: Eukaryota > Metazoa > Mollusca > Bivalvia > Mytilida > Mytilidae > Mytilus > Mytilus edulis. Next base: position 37,232,842 of record NC_092344.1, on the reverse strand, counting down.
CAAAATCTAGAAAAGATTATAATTTTCTGAAACATAAAATGCATTTAAAATTTATATATCTAGTTCCTGCCATCCCTTAAAACTGTTGCAGGTGTATAGGTTAGTCTGTACTCAGAGTAAAATTTGGGGTGTAAATACGGCCATTTTAGCCAAAAGGTTATGATGAACCTTAATAATATGAGGCAGGCAGTACCTGTGAAATTTTTGGGGACGAAGTTTGTTTAAATTAATTTTTTTTGTAATTTAAATATTTGTTAAAAAAAAGATACGGAAATACCGTACCGTTTCCGATTTTGGTTCTGTTGTTAGGGATTTTACTTGTGACGTTATTTAAGTTATGACGTCATGTTCAATGTAAACAAAGAAACGCAATGTATCAGGTACATGTAGGCCTAACGTTTATTCATACCAAAGACAAAGAATGATTAAAAATGAAATATTGGTATTGTGTTCCTTGACTTTCTATATTTTACTAGACTAATCAAAGTCTCACGACAACAAGACTGGAAGAAGGAAGTAGAGTTATGTGTTCTGCGCAGATCCGGAAATTAAAAAACGCGACAAAAAAAAAATTGGACGATTTTGACTTCATTAGTACAATGAAAAATTCTGGTCTAAGTGTTACGCGGGATTGCTGATTTTTTGTAAGCGTGACACCTGAAAGTCAAATTATTGTGCCGTGAAAACGGGAAGTGAAGGCTAGCGGGACACAGGAAATTAGAAAAATATGAGAATTGCTAACATACATGTACATAGTGTAAGCGGTGATATGGGAATCTGATAAAACAGTACTGTAAGCGGGATCCGGGATCCAAACCCCCCAATGAGACCCCCTATGAAGTCAAAATCATTATCTTTATTTTTTAGACTTGTTTATTTTCATGCAAAGGTCATTTTTGGAATCATGTCTTTCACCGGAAAAGATCGTCAATTTCGAACGCCTTTATGACGTCATTCCAGCACTTTCATAATCGTCATTCTGTAGGGTAGTATAGAAATAATTAATGTTCCATAAGTACATAATCGTGATTGCCATATGACCGAGGGAAGGTGACCATCCTTTTAGATTTTAATTTCCAAAATATTTTGTGCAGTTTAGAATAAAACTTTTTCACCCTTTTGCTCAACATGTATTTGAAATTTCTATGCATACATTTTTGTCACCTGGTGATGGAAGTCACATGACAGATTGGTCTGTAAACCGTATCCCAGAACTGGCCTATTTGAACATAAATCTACTTCCTTCTTCAGGTCTCGTTTGTCATGAGACTTTGAGTAAAATATTTATTTATCAGTCCAGAAAAATATATATATACATTTGTAGAAACACAATACCAATTTCATTTTTAACAATTCTTTGATATAAAAAACACATTACCTGATGATAGTGTTTCTTTGTTTATGTACATTGATCAATATAAAGTCATAACTTAAATAATGTCACAGCTAAAATCTCTAACAACAGAACGAAATTGTGAAATGTTACTTGATACATTTGTACATGTATATTTGTTTCTTTTTTAAAAGGGCACTAGCTGTCAATTTCATGTTCACCAATTTTAATCAAATTCTCATATTTGATTTAAAACAATGTTAAACATTTATCTACACTATTAAATGTGTAAAATAAACAATTAACAGGGCATGGGCATGAAAATACATAGCTTTGTTTCATGTGTATTTTAGTCTAGATGCCATCTCATTAACTATTGTGTTGACCTCAAAAGTCATCTGATGACCATATAATCGATGTTAACATATATATATAGATATAAATAGATTAAGCAAATTTGTGCTGTTGGACTTTTCTAGGTCTACTTTATTTCATATTAAAGATGAAAAATAAATGTTTATCATCGTTTTTACCTGTATAACACAGATTTTTTTTGGATTGAATCAGTCAATCAAATGATTTACCTTTGTTTAACTTTTAATGTTGACATTTTTTTCCTTTAAATAACTTTACACATACAATTCATGTGTTATTAATCTCAAGCTAAGAGGTTAAATCGAAGTTCACATGAATACGGATTCAATGACAATGAGGTCAAATTTTTCACTTGCAGGTGAATAATTCATATAAATCAATATATTTAGCATATAATGACAAAATTAAACCATACTGGCTGCTAAAAGCAGATTGTTATTTCACTATTTCCATTTCATTAATGATTTAGCAAAAAAAAAATATATTAGATTTTTTTATATATATATCTAATAGCTAACTGCCCCTTTAACAGATTTTGAAGTTAAAATATGTTTGAATTAAAAAAAAATAATTCATACAGACTTGGTCCCCTTTCATAGGTAATGCCTGCTCCATATTACAAGGATATCAGACTAAGCGTAAAATTCAACCTTTGAAAAAATAAATGATTCATGAATAAGTAACTACATGACTGAGCAGTCAAACTGTGTCATTAGCATGAAAACGCTTTGATGAATATTTTTCAAATTTAGATATTTTGTTTCCTTTGACTAAATGAAGGTTATAATTAAATTTCACAATTTTAGCTGTTCTAGTTGTTAAATTGTAGACGGTAAATACCTTTCAGTACTTAGTTAAATTGGTTTTCATTATTAATACATTGTATATACATTTGAGTTATTCCCCTTGGAACAGATATTGATAACTAATTTCAAATTACAATGTCATTTGTTGGTTTGTTGATTATTTTAGGTTATTTCCTTTTGACATGTTTGAGCAGATACATGTATGGTTTAGTTAAGTATGTATAATTTCATCAAAAGTTGATTCTTGGAGTTCTTTCATAAGCTGATTCTAACAATATACATGTACCTAGATTTTGGATTCATGTTGTGTCACATACCTATGCTACATGTCAAATATTCAATCACAATCCAAAGTCAGAGTTGTTATAAGCGTAAATGTTGTATAAAAAAGAAAATGTGGTATGATTGCCAATGAGACAATTCTCCACAAGAGACCAAAATGACACAGAAATTAACAACTATAGGTCATCGTACGGCCTTCATCAATGAGCAAATGGGTTTTAAGCCCATACCGCATAGTCAGCTATAAAAGGCCCCGAAATGACAATGTAAAGCAATTCAAACGAGAAAACTAATGGCCTTATTTATTTTAAAAAATGAACGAAAAACAAATATGTAACACATAACAAAACGACAACCACTGAATTACAGGCTCCTGAGTCAATACTTGTTCATCTGTTCAGGGTTTGACAATTGTAGGAAAATCTTTTTTGCTGTCACTTTGACAGACTCTTGTTTTTATTTGTTTAACTTATTTATTACCTTTTGTGTTCATGTATAATTACAGATTCAGACTACCAGGTGTTGCAGGTGTTCTTTGTGCAGATGAAAATGGACTTTGTTTAGCAGGTTAGTGAAACCATCAATAAACATTATATTATTAATATTATTTCCTACTGGTATTGACAAATTTTCTTTAACTTTTCTAATACACTTACATTGTGAAAAGTTACTCTGACATATCATATCAGAAATCACATAACAAACAGTTACACACTAGCCAAATAAATAGAGATTTCTCTGAGGCGAAATGTTAAAATATTTCATGGGTCATTTCAGTGTACCATAAATTAATCTGTTTTTGTCAATGGATACTTTATAGTATGGTCTATTTGGTATCTGTGATGAAAGTATTTACACTAAAATAGAATGTTTACAAAAAAATGTTTACAAATAAAATGTTTTCAAAAATTAGAAAATCAGCTGCTGATACATGTAAATGTATCTTTAGGTCACCAAGTCACTTTTAAGGTGGTACCCATCTCCTTCATGTCCTTGACTAAAATTTATTTTGGCTCGTTTAATTTTTATAAAATTTGGACAAAATATTTACTTTGACCTTTTAAAAAATATATGAAAATTCCAAAAAACTTGAACCAATCACTTACTCTGAAAAAAATCATTGGATATATACAGCAGTTTGGCAAACACAAATTTTGATCTTTGAGAAGCTTAATATTTCCTTAACAATACAATGTGATTAAAATGTTAAGTTGATTTCACAGAGTTATCTCTCTGTAGTGTTAGGTACCACCTTAAGCAAACTATATAATACAATTGTAAACTGATCTAATTATTTGTTTTGAATATATTTTTATTGTCTGTTATATAATCTAGGTACAAAATGTATACACGCAGGGAGTACTGCTTGTCATATTGTCATAGTGCATTGGTTCCGATGAAGCTTTTCATGATTCTTAAGTCCAATCATTAGTGATGGACCAGAAATTGATAAAAATTAAAGATGAACTTGCTATCTGTAAGATCTTTCTTTGATTTAACATGACCTATTCAATTGTCAAGTTACCAACTTTTTGCAACTTTTTAATTTCAAAATTACTTATTAATATCCCCTGTTAACTTTGCTATGTATAGTTTAACCTTGAGCTCAGTACACCCGTATTGATAGAGTCAGATATAACATTTTTCTTCTTCTTTTTTTGTCACTTAATAAATTTTAACTTTAATTTTAAAACATGTTTATGATTACAACTTGAAGGTAAAATTTTAGATGGTCCTTGATTTAAATGTAGATGGATTTGTGAGAGAAAAAAGTAAAATCACAAAAAATACTGAAATTCAAGGAAAATACAAATCGGAAAGTCCCTAATCAAATGGCAAAATGTCAAACACATCAATGGAATGAATAAGAACTGTCATACTGCTGTACAGGGACTTTCTTATATTGAAAACATTGGATTGAACCTAGTTTTATAGTTAGCTAAATCTTTCACTTGTATGACAGTCGCAACAAATTCCATTATATTGAAAACAATGTGTAAACAAAACTATCAGACACAATAGGTAAAAATGTCACAAATAGGGGTACAGCGGTCAACATTGTGTTATAATCTTAAAACAACAAAATATATAACAAAGAAGCACAAAAAGGCATTTTCATGTAGAAAAAGCACATTTGCAAAAATGAAAGACAAGAATACAAAAATTTACCATAGCACAATAACACAATGATGGGATGTTTAAGTATAGCGACAATTTAATTGTCCACTTTATAAATATCACTAATGCAGTTACATAAGATTTGCAATGTTAAAGGATAAAAGTACTGCACATGCATGTACCTTTTTTCTTTGTTTGTTTTTAGCTAAAGGAGTAGCAGAAAAGTCTGCTGCAGGAAATATTGCCAGTATTGCCAAACAAGCGGCTCAGTTACATCCAAATTCTTCTACTCCTCCAGTTATCTGTATTGAATCAGAAACAGGGTTTGTATTCTTATTTATTGTTATACTGCTGTCTGCATTAAACCATAAATTACAACTAAAATATCTGTGCTGTCCTGCATTCCTTAAGTTTCAAGTGACAAGTATAAATAGCATTTTATCACCAATTGGTGTTCATTGTGTGTTTTTATGCCTTACTCACAATAAACTGATAGTAGGCAGGTCATTATATTTTTTTATTGTCCTTTATCACATTAATACATTTGGTTAAGGTACCCGGTACTTTACCTTAAAGTTGTGGTTAAGTCAAATTGAAACTTAGCACACATAATAATGTATTTAATGAACTATATAGATTTAGGAAGATGTGGTATGAGTGCCAACGAGACAACTCTCCATACAAATAACAATTTATAAAAGTAAACCAACATAGGTCAAGGTAGGGCCTTCAACACGGAGCCTTGGCTCACACCGAACAGCAAGCTATAAAGGGTCCCAAATATAACTAGTGTAAAACCATTCAAACGGGAAAACAAATGGTCTAATGATTAGACTCTAATCTATATAAAAAAAAAAAGAGAAACGAGAAACATGTATGAACTGCATAAACAGACAATAACTACTGTACATCAGATATACCGGTATGTCTTACTGTAAATAAATAACTGTGACTTTATTTTATTTCCTTTGTACATGTACCAATTTGTGTGGATTCGAGGAATATTTGTATTATTGTATATGATTGATTAAGTGGTTTTGCCAAAGTCTGCATACATACTTCAAATTTGTACTTCATTGAATTTTCATTTTGTGGTTCACCTTTATAGTCCAGTCATTCTAGCTCAAAATTTACCCGACCTCAAAGTAATTGCAACAGAAACTATTTTATGCTTACAAGGCAGTATCACCCCATATCTTTGACATAGAAAAAATCGGCAAGTGTCAGACCATGGGAAAATTGTAATTTTAGGGTAAATATTGGCTTTTTGATGAAAAATCGCTGAAAACCGGAAAATATTATTTTTTTTCTAATCTGGCATAATTTTTGAACACAAGTCTCGTAAAATTTGCAGAATAGAGTTTTCTATGACATAAAGAACGATAAACATCAATTTCGTTAAGAAAATTGTAATTTTGGGGTAAATTGAGACTTTTTTGGTGAAAAATCGCTGAAAACTGGATTTTTTAAAAATTCTCTTTTAATCTGACATAATTTTTTACATGTGTCTCGTACAATTTGTAGAATAGAGTCTTCTACGTTTAATAAAAATGATAACATCAAATTCGTTCAGAAATTGTAATTGTTGGGGTTTAAAATTGAACACTTTTAGTTAAAAAATAACAAGTATAACAGATGTTGAACGATCTTGTCTTTTGAGCAATATAATAATGTAATAAAAACGAACTTTGATATCAATTATAGTTTTATTCGTTTTGGTCTTCTTCAAATACTATCTTTTCTGCGTTAGTACATAAATGTCCTTTGCACTCAGAACAGGCGATTGTGCACTCTAGACCATGTTTTCGACATGTACACCTACGTGTGTCACAATTTGTTTTACACTTGCATCTTATTATGTTTAACAGTTTATCCGGAGCTGCTGGAAGGGTAGTTTTTATAGGTGTCAATCTGTCATTTGTGATTGACCAACCCCAGTCCAAAGGATTAAGATTTGTTTCTTCTGTCCACTCTATTATTTGGTAGAACACTCTCTTACAGTGTTGTTCTGCTGCAGCTGATATTGGTGGTAGCGTTTGAACTTGTAGAAATGTAACTGAGTTCGACAGTACTTTGTTTGCAAATTTTCTGTAGCGAATGATGTCTAGACTTTCGTGCGGAACGCCACCATACAAATAAGCAATTATCTGCACACCACAATTTACAATGTCTTTTACAGATGAACACCTGTTAAGAAATGGTAATGCTAATTTACGAAGTTCTTCATTTTCGGACATCTTTTTGAGTACGGGACCTTTTCCAATACCATACAGTCTTGAGGTCGTGTCACATCCTGTAACTGAGTGTATGAACGGAAGTAATTTGCTTACTTCTGGTCCCAACAACAGCTTAGTTTTTTGAATATCCCAAACTTTGTTCGAACTGAGTTTTCGATTGCTCTGATCAGATCTGTAAAAAAGTCCATGTGAACTAAGTGTACAGTGAAATATAAGAAGAACTAGAACATCTGTGTCTTCCCCGATGACCACTGTAGGGTGTGATATTGATTGATTGACACCTGTCTTTGCTATTAGAACATCAGCATCAGCATCTGCATGTTCTGTCTGAAAGTCGTTTTTTACTAAGGCATCACTTAGCATATTTATGAAACTTTGTTTATTTTCATTGTTAGTTAGAAAATTTTCTTTTTTACTTCTGAAAGGGGTCGTTTTTTTTAAAATGATTTTAGCTCCTTCCACTCCTTTTGTCCGGCGCATATGTACATGATCTTTTGTGCTAGGCCCTGATGTGTAGCCGTCAAATACGATAACTGCATGGTCATATCGTCGTTTTATGTAATCCACATATTGTTGACAGATCTCTCCGAAAGTTGACCCTTTATTCCATGGTAGGCGTTGAATAAAAGAACCTCCGTCAATGACATAATGTAGCTCAGAGTCAAGTTTTCTGTTTACAGCACAGTCTCCAATGGTCCATAAGGCATCACCTAATGTTGCCTTTTGAGCTTGTCGCATTAGTCCTGACGGTTCGAATAATGCCGCTGGAGTACTTGACAGTTCAAACTTGAAAACTTCAGAAATATCAGGAAAAATGTTGTTTGCCGCTGCAACAAGTCGTTGAAATAGCAACTGGGGGTCAACAACCACTTCTTCGCCATCAATCTTTATATTGGTTTTACTTGCTAAAGTTACCACCTGTTTGTTCTTTTTGAAAACAAAATCGTCTGCATACTGATCCTCCATAGACTTTAATATTTCTTTTCCTATATCCACTGATCTTTCTACGTTAACTTTCTCATCAGCTAGTGTACCAGTTTCAATATTCCGTAAACTAATATCAGAACTGAAAGGATTTCTTTCCCCCAAAAATGACTTAAATATTTGAACGTCTTTTTTGTCTTGATCTATCCTACTTTTCCCAAGTTCTTTGTGCTGCTCACTTGTATTATAGTTCACATCAGTAAGTTTCTGCATTGTTTCATTCATTTGTGAACATTGTGGCATTGATAACAGCCATAGAAGTCTTTGCGATTCGCTCAAACCACGCCCTCTGGTCAGACCACCTGTTGTCTTTAAACTTCTCATAAGGGCTTGCTCTATTACCAGATCAGTAGACAAACCGGCCCAAAAACGATCAGTTCGTCTAATAACATGGTGTCCTGTTTTGAATAAATTGTCTAAGGCAGGATGCGTTGCAGGCAGATTTTGCATTTGTTGTAAATAAATGTGAACTGATTTTGCATATAGGTTGTGTCCTGAAGCAGCTAAATAAGGGAGCATCTGCTGGAGACTTTTCAAGTGTAAGTTCCAGTTTCCTGTCCTTTCAGCAGTGATAAATTGACGGAGAAGTTCAACCATATCCATATACTGGAACCAAAGGGAAGCAGTGCGGCAATTTTTTAAAGATTTTCTAAATAATCTGATGTTCAGTTCCAGGTGTATATTGTGGAAAATCATATATTTCTGATGTAATGAGCAGAGTCAAAGCTGTTTGAGTAAGAAAATGACCACGAACAACACGGGAAATGGCTTTACCACTAAGCATATGACCAACAGCAGTAGAAGCATAAACAGTTTCTAATAGTTCTGAAAGACCGGAGCTATTCATAATGTGTCCTATAGATCCGAGAAAACTCATCTCAGTGTGAAATCCACCAAGTCGAACAACCATAGATTTCAAGGTACTACTTTCTGCTTCATTCAGGATAATATTTACCCCGGTACTGCTTTCCAGTATAAGGGCTGATTGAATGTAACAACAGGATCTGCATTGTGTCGTCTTGCTTCTTTAGAGATGAAATGCAGCGTTGAGTTTATGCATGTAAGGTCACTCGGGTTCATGTCAATCATTGGCAAATAAACTATGCTTGATTTTCCCGGAAATACTCCACCATATACCATTTGACACAATGCTGACCATCCAGTACTTTTTATTGGCCAAACAGTCCTAGAGAGTAGACTTAATGATTCAGAATAACTGGTTGCATTTACTTGGTTTAATTTCATGAATTTCAATGATGTGTGAGTTTCTTTATCCAGTTTATATGGTCTAATATCAATTTTTCCAATTTCTTTGAGTTCTTCTATCTTTACATCTGTTCTTGGTATACAATTTGTCCTCATAAATCCTGGTGTGACGCTGGCTATAATTCCCATGCCGTGAAAAGTACCATGACCATCGATAGTTCTTAAATTATGATCAATATTGTCTGCTATGTACTGAAGATTTCCTTCTTCTGTTACTTCCGGTAAATCAGTTCCTTGGGACATTGCAGCATTCATTTCATACCTTTGTACTTCTGAATACGATGATGAGAATCCCATATTGTACAGAGAGTCTATCAAAAATCTGGAACCGAAATGGTGATGCATTTGTACAGCAAGGCCTATTTGTAAAGGTGCTATTAATGATCTTGGTCTTGTAGCTTGAATTATTGTTTGGCCAATAGCAGAAAGTTTCAGACTGTGATTACAGGTACTTATTAAACTATTCAGAAACAACCGTAAACTGTCAGGTAGGTAGTGTTCATTGCATTCCAAAGATTCAACATCGGAAACTGATGGATACTCGGTTTTCGTGCCAATTTTTGATTTGATGTCAGATTTTAAGAGACTTGCTGCTGCTTTTATAATGTTCATTTTCTCTGATTCAGGGTCACTTGCATTTTGCTTCTGATGAAAATCATGAAGTATTGATGTTGCAGTTTTGCGGAGTGTAATAACATTTGGTTTCCCATTTATTTCTGTTATAATCACATCATCTCCAAAGTACTTTTGGATTTTTGATTTCATATGAACAGTCGAATAAGCTGCATCTCCGCAGTAATCTTTCATTTTTTCTACTAACTCAATAACCGTAAGTTGTTCATCCTCGTTTTGTAGGAGATATTCAACAGTTTTCTGGAATGCAGCTTGTGCCTGTTGATGCTGGGGTCTGCCGGTGTTATTTTTGCTCTGATTAGGTGTTCCAGATGGACTGCTTTTTCCTGTTCGAAAATTTACACTGCATCGCTGATGGTAAACTGCGTCTGCAGCATGCAAATCATGTACAAATACAATTCTGGTTAATACATGTGTAGCCCATTCATCGTTTCGCTCACGGCAGATTTTTTCTATATTGCTCTGGAAATCCTTTGTTCGGACTGGAAAAACATCAGTACCTTTCCTCTTATCCTTAACATCTGCAAACTGTCCACAGAAAAGACAGTTATCTCGATAGTTGAACTGTTCTTGTGATCTTAAAACCCGATTTTCAGTAGTCTTGTAATCTAGTTCTTTTTGTTTGACAGACTTAGCATTTGTGTAGTCCCTGCGACAATCCTGGTGTACTACGTCCCCAGATTTAGCAACTTTGGTATCATTTCGTAGCTTGCTGAACTCGTTAATATTTCGGGCTCCTTTTTCTCTTAATGTTACAGTTGCTCTTCCGTCATTTATGGATAATTTGCAAATAAAGCACCCTTCCATTGGTACCTGCAAAAAAGAAAACTACTTAAAAAATAAGCTACAACAAAAGCTATCACACTCATGACATAGTCATGAATACATACATTTAAAGAGATAGAGATAATTTGTGTGTTGGTGTGTCATATGTTATACTACATTGTGTCGAATGCAACACTTCATAATTTTTAAGCCAAACACGTATATTTTGATTTACCCCCTTTATGACTGCTTTATCACAAATATCTAAAGCCAACGTATATAAATACCCCAAAACGTGAGAAATTATATAACCAAAAAGTACCTGAAATTTTTTAATGTATCAGCAGTTTATTCAATAAAAAAGCATACAGTTGGGATGGATAACCCCTTAGTAAAGGTCTATACTTATATTTTTGCAACAATTGTTATACTGTTTTAGAAATTTAAAAAGAAATATGCATTATGGATCGGACTTGTGCTATTACGTTTACGATTTATTTTCTGTCGGTTATTGTTTTTTTTGTCATTCATTTTCCAACAATTGTTCAACAGTTCCCGTATCGTAAGTTCTTCCCTTTAAAGGAATTTTAATTTTCTTCCAAATCCAATAAGATTTTATTTTTATACGACCGCAAAATTTGAAAAATTTTTCGTCGTATATTGCTATCACGTTGGCGTCGGCGTCGTCGTCGTCGTCGTCGTCGTCGTCCGGCGTCCGAATACTTTTAGTTTTCGCACTCTAACTTTAGTAAAAGTGAATGGAAATCTATGAAATTTTAACACAAGGTTTATGACCACAAAAGGAAGGTTGGTATTGATTTTGGGAGTTTTGGTCCCAACATTTTAGGAATTAGGGGCCAAAAAGGGCCTAAATAAGCATTTTCTTGGTTTTCGCATTATAACTTTAGTTTAAGTGAATAGAAATCTATGATTTTGACATAAGGATTATGACCACAAAAGGAAGGTTGGGATTGATTTTGGGAGTTTTGGTTCCAACAGTTTAGGAATTAGGGGCAAAAAAAGGGCCCAAATAAGCATTATTCTTGGTTTTCGCACAATAACTTTAGTATAAGTAAATAGAAATCAATGAAATTTAAACACAAGGTTTATGACCACAAAAGGATGGTTGGGATTGATTTTTGGAGTTGAGGTAACAAGAGTTTATGAATTAGGGGCCAAAAAGGGGCCCAAATAAGCATTATTTTTGGTTTTTGCACCATAACTTTAGTATACCGTAAGTAATTAGAAATCTATGAAATTTAAACACAAGGTTTATGACCATAAAAGGAAGGTTGGGTTTGATTTTTGGAGTTTTGGTCCCAACAGTTTAGGAATAAGGGGCCCAAAGGGTCCAAAATTGAACTTTGTGTGATTTCATCAAAAATTGAATAATTGGGGTTCTTTGATATGCCGAATCTAACTATGTATGTAGATTCTTAATTTTTGGTCCCGTTTTCAAATTGGTCTACATTAAGGTCCAAAGGGTCCAAAATTAAACTTAGTTTGATTTTAACAAAAATTGAATCCTTGGGGTTCTTTGATATGCTGAATTTAAAAATGAACTTAGATTTTTAATTATTGGCCTAGTTTTCAAGTTGGTCCAAATGGGGGTCCAAATTTAAACTTTGTTTGATTTCATCAAAAATTGAATAAATGGGTTCTTCGATATGCCAAATCTAACTGTGTATGTAGATTCTTAATTTTTGGTCCAGTTTTCAAATTGGTCTACATTAAGGTCCAAAGGGTCCAAAATTAAACTAAGTTTGAGTTTAACAAAAATTAAATTCTTGGGCTTATTTGATATGCTTTATCTAAACATGTACTTTGCTTTTTGATTATGGGCCCAGTTTTCAAGTTGGTCCAAATTAGGATTCCATATCAAGTATTGTGCAATAGCAAGAAATTTTCAATTGCACAGTATTGCACAATAGCAAGAAATATCTAATTGCACAATATTGTGCAATAGCAATTAATTTTCAATTGGAGTTATCTTTCTTTGTATAGAATAGTAGTTGATTTTATATGTTGGAAATTTGCCAGACATGACTATGATGTCATTTTCTATTTTTATTTGCCAATAACTTTATGTAAATAACTTCATTGGAAATTTGCCAATATAAAATGTTGCTGATGAAGCTTTTTTCCCCTTATCTTATCTAAAATGTTTTTAGATAATGTATGTTGGACATTTGCCAGACATGACTATGATGTCATTTTCTATTTTTATTTGCCAATAATTTTATGTAAATAACTTCATTGGAAATTTGTCAATATAAAATGTTGCTGATGAAGTTTTTTTATTGTTTTATACAATAAACAATGTATATTCACTTTTACTACCAACCAATCTTTACCATTCAGTGATTACAAGCACTATATTTTACATTTTAATATTTTATGATATATTTAAAAGAGTAGTTATTGTTGCAAACTCCATTAGAAATTTGAATTGATATCAGTTTTGGAAAAAGGGAAACGGGGATGTGAAAAAAGGGGGGGGGGGGTTTAAATTTTTCTCATTTCAGATTTCATAAATAAAAAGAAAATTTCTTCAAACATTTTTTTGAGAGGATTAATATTCAACAGCATAGTGAATTGCTCAAAGGCAAAAAAAACTTTTAAGTTCATTAGACCACATTCGTTCTGTGTCAGAAACCTATGCTGTGTCATGATCAACTATTTAATTTTAGATTTAAAAAGTTTGAAGAAGAAATCTTTGATTGATTTGTAAAATCTTGACATTTGTTTTGTGTAAAAAAAAACCATGTAATGTCAAAAATTTGATCACAATCCAAATTCAGAGCTGTATCACGCTTGAATGTTTTGTCCATACTTGCCCCAACTGTTCAGGGTTCGACCTCTGCGGTCGTATAAAGCTGCGCCCTGCGGAGCACCTGGTTATTTCTTACCTTTACTTAGTTTAAACTAGTTGGGATCATTTGTTTGGTACACACACTGGTTTGCTTTCTACTGAAATCTGTGGACATACTCTGCAAAGAATGAAACTAGTTTATTTACCTTATAAAGCGTAATAATGAAAGTAATTGTTCAGGATGAGAGGGTCTTTTCAAGTGTTGAAAAGACAAAAGTGGAACAAAATTGTAAAAGACCATGGAAAACAATAAACGTTTATATTAAACAATGTGTACACATTTTCTGACAATATTTTATGCTATTTCGTTTCAGTTGATTACACATTCAATGATAAATATAATTGTATGCAATAAATATAAATAAAAGGAGATTTGGATAAATTTCACACTTAACGCAGTCTTTTAACACCAGCCAGCTTAAATTTCAAAGTAGAACTTTGAAAGTTATTGTAAGTACAAAACATTGTAATCGTGCTTATATGAATTAATCTACGTTTATTGCACTAACGGCGTTCCATAGATTTTTTTCTGCGACAAAGTAACGTATAAAATCATTAAAAGATATTTTTTTCTTTCTCAAGATTCTTTATATGTTAAAATATAAGTGAAAATCAATACATAATTTGTCTTTCCTTAGGTTTTTTGTTGAAAAGAGTGAACAGTCAATGTTTTAAAGGAAATATTTGAGTCTGAGCGCTGACATACGAAAAATGTGTTAAATGACATCTTTTAAAACTTTTTTTTATGTCATTTTATAATGTTTCCACCTTAATAATTATAATATACATTATTTCTTACCGTGAATTAAGATATATCCATATTATTAGTTGATATTCACATAAATTAGAATTTGTTTGACAAGTCTGTTTGACCCTGAGTGACGAGTTATCTCCCATAACACGTATGGCGCGCTGAAGCTGTGACGATTTTACAAGGTATCATGTAAAAAACAAAAGGTGAAATTATAACACTTTCCCCTTTTCCGATTTTGTCCAATTTTTTCATGGTTCTTCTTTAGTAATGTGCAAATAAAAAAATAAAAAATTAATTTCTGTTGCAATTACTTTGAGGTCATCCGTTATATTGACTGGACTATTACACATGAAATCCATAAAAAGTTGGTATCCAACAAATAATAATGAAACAACAGTGTTATGGTTTTGACCCTGATTTCTGTTGTTCATATACATGTAACATGAAAAGAAAAAGGGTCTATAATAATTATTTAAGGTGTAATCTATTGTACAAAGTACACAATACCGGGTACATAAAAGAAGGATATAAACAGAACTAAAAATGTGATATTTTAGCTTAGGCGGCATACCATTTTTATGACGTCATAACAAGAAAAGGGCATGAGATAACCATTAAATCCTTGATGTTTTGTAAGCTCCATATTATAGATATAAATTGAAAGAAATATCAATAGATTCAAAAGTGAGTCCTATTTTGCTCCTTACTGCCCCTTCTCCTTTAGTGCAAGTGATACATGTAGTCTCTTATGGAATATCTGTATGACCAGCTTTGAAATGAAATGGCATGAATCATTAAGGCTGGGCTTCTTTGAAATGGTCTTTTGACCCTACCAAATAATACAGGGATGATGATATTATTACTTTTGAGTAATGACATAGGCATTTTGGACCAAATGTTGCTAAAATCTCTGAAATGGTCATATTATTACACTGAAATATAGACACCTTAAGCATTTTGATATTTGGTTGTTTCACTTTTGGGAATCTGCTTGGTTTTAGTGAGTTCTGTTCCAGACATTAAATGTACATTGGAAACTTCTTTATATGAGGAGATGTCTATTAAATTTAAGACAGTAATCCACCAATTATCAATAAGAAATAATTGCTAAATAACTGACCGAATATTGTAGCTGTCAACAACTATAGGTTGCTGCATAGCCTTCAACAATGGTCAAAACCCATACCACAAAGCAATTTATAACAATCTACAACATATCAAAATAAGAAACAAATCAAATGAGAAAACCGTTGGCCTATTTAAATAATGTAAAAAAAAACAAATATGGTACAAATAATATATCTGAATAATGAATTACAGGCTCCTGACTTGGGATAGGCATAGGGGAACATTTTTGGGACACCAAAAATGCCCCATATCTAGGACAGGGGCCCCCAATAGCAAAACACAAGAACTAAATTATCAAATCAATACACACAATCAACTTTAATCTACAGCAACCAAACAATGATAATGTTTTAGAGGTAAAATTTGAATGCAAGACTGTACTTGTTTCATATCATTTTATATTTTAAAATCAAGCACAAATAATTAAAGATGCATTTTGTTTTTGATTAAAAAAAAATTAATAATACATAATTTTGCAATTTATTTTATTTTTCAGGAGTGTTCTTATTAAAAGTGAAGATGATATTACAATGGCAATATATAAATCATCCCCAACATGAACAAGAACCTTAACTGTGTTTTATAAATATAACTGTATGTAGATGTAGAGTTTGTTTGACAAACAAGAACTATTAGGACATTGTGCAATGTTTATGAATGTTTTAGTCTGTAAACTTTTCTTACATTATAATTTAATAAATTAATATATAAAATGTGTAGTGAGAAATACATCTTTATTGATATCTTTATGGCCCAGTCATAGATAAATGGGGGCATTAAGTGTTATCCTTCCGTCTTCTGTCCATCCCATGTATTTTTCATACTCACTTAAGCTCTCCTACTTTAAATATAATGAAACCCATACACAATGCTAAGAACCAAATCTCTTAGACAAGAGTAAAATTTTGGACATGTAAAATTTACAGTTCTAGAGGTATACCCCTTTATAAATTTGGAAAATTGCTTATCTTTTTATTTCCACACTCTAACTTATGTTTTCTTCATTCAATTTTTTTTTAAATCATACAAAATGCTAAGTTTCAAAACAAGCAAATACAGCTGGATGATATGTCACTAACTGTTTTAGCGTAATAAAGGGGCATAGAGTTATGCCCCTTTATTACTTGGAAAATTGCAAATTGTTTTATTTCTACACTTCAACTTAAGTTTTCCTCATCTAAAAAATATAACGAAACTCATACACAATGCTAACAATCAAGACAGGTAAATAGAGCTCCAATTTGGGTAGTGAGTTTCTCACTGTTTTAGAGTTATACTTCTTGGATATTTGCAAAGCTTTAGCGTTTTTGTTGAGAAAGCGAGACATAGTGATCCTACATGTCGTCGTCATTGGCGTCCACCAATATTCACTCTGTTGTTAAAGTTTTTGAAATTTCAATAACTTTCTTAAACTATCCTGGATTTCTTCAAAACTTGGCAGAAGTGTGTTTATGATCATAAGATAGTATCCAGAAATAAATTTTGTAAAAAAAAATCTATTTTTTCCAGTATTTAACTTATATGGACTTAGTTTTTCTGACAGGAAACATAACATTTACTCTGTGGTTAAAGTTTTTTTAAATTTAATAACTTTCTTAAACTATCCTGGATTTCTACCAAACTTGGACAAAAGCTTGTTTATGATCATAAGATAGTATCCAGAAATAAATTTATAAAAAAAAAATCATTATTCCTTATTTAGCTTTTAAATGGACTTAGTTTTTCTTCCAGTTAACATTACATACAGTCAGTAGTTAAAGTTTTTAAAAAATTTATAAGATTCATAAACTATCCTGGATTTTTACTAAACTTGGACAGAAGCTTCCTTCAATCAAAAGATAGTATTGAGAGGAATATTATTATTTTTCCCCCTCATTTTTGTTGAGCCTGCTATTAAGGGAGTTCGCTTCTCAGTTTCAAAGTAATAAACTTTTCAAAACACTAGTTTATATAGATAGGGGATTAATAAAGGAATCCAAAGAGCAAAAAAAATATATAGGTCACCGTGCTTGTTTTCGAGATAATATCCATTGAAATTTTTGCGGGAAAATATTCTCTCTTGACTTTTCATAGCTTTATCATTGACAAGTTGAAGTTCTCAAAAACTGTTGAAAAGTAATTAAAATTTTATAAGACTTTAACAGATGGCATATCATTATCCATATAAAAGATTTACAAAAAGAAAAATGGGGGTCACCGGGCAAATTTTGTCAAGGCATTCAAATGGATAAAACCAGAGGACTCCGAAAATCTTTCAAAAAATCTAAAATATGACAAGCCAGCTTCCTTAACAGCAAAGTAGTAGACGAGACACTGGGTTTAGTGGAACCCTTACAAATTTTTAAGCTAGAAATGAAAGTAAAATCTAAAAGCAATTTCACATTAGTCTAAGATGAGGGGGGCAAGGGGTTTAACTGTTATGCTGTTATGGAGCAATTTAATTCTTTGTTATCTGTTATTCTGAAAATATATTTGCTGTTAGCTGTTATTGTCTTATTCATTGTTAGCTGTTATTGGACTATTAGGGTTTTTTGTTATCTGTTATTGTGATAATATATTTGCTGTTAACTGTTATTGAAAATTGGAATGTTAGCATTTTTTTTTTGACAGCCCATATTCGGTAGAAATTGAAGATTATTGCACATTGGGGTCTACCACTAGTAATATGGTGGTCCTGTATTCGTTTAAGGATTTCATTAATATATACCCATCACAGATCATAACATAAACATATTAATATCAGTGAGATCCAGGACAATTCCAGTATTGGAAGATCGACCTCGAAATTTTCTGGTACTAAGTGGCAAGTTTTGGAGTATTACACAAAATCTTGTATTAATTTTGTACTTATCGGCCTAATAATTTAAAGAATTATATATCAGAAAATCATTTCTTAAGCTGCACCCTCATCAAATGAGTGGAAATGCTTTAAATTGAATGAATTCTTAACTTGTTTACTTTTTTTTCTATTTCTCTCCGCTTCGTTAGTACCCAATTTCCAGTGGCGATGATACACAGTGTTAATTGCTCTATAATATTTCGTAGGGCTTATATTTGGTATATACAAACTCTGTCTTTTTCTAAAGCCTGCTTGTTCTCTTAATTTGTTGTCAATTGCCAAGATATCAATGCTGCCTAATGTGATCTACGAAAGACTTCTGGATAGAGACTACAGATAGAAGGGTTGTCCATCTTAAATTGTAACAGATCTTTATATGTTGCCTTTCTTTGTGAGTATTACAGTTGATCCTTTCTGCCAGTCCAAAGGAATAGTCTCTGATTACGAGAAATTTAGAGGTTGTTAATAACTTTTATTGGTGGATTTATATTTGATTTTAACATTTCAGTATGTTTATATTCAATGCAAGAGGTCTTCTTATTTTTAGCTCACCTGGCCCAAAGGGCCAAGTGGGCTTTTCTCATCACTTGGCGTCCGTCGTCCATTGTCTGTCGTCGTCGTCCGTCGTTAGCTTTTACAAAAATCTTCTCATCTGAAACTACTGGGCAAAATTTTACCAAACTTGGCCACAATCATCATTGGGGTATCTAGTTGAAAAAATGTGTCCGGTGACCTGGTCAACCATTCAAGATGGCCACCAGGGCTAAAAATAGAATATAGGGGTAAAATGCGGTTTTTGGCTTTTAACTCAAAAACCAAAGCATTAAGAGCAAATCTGACATGGGGGTTAAATCGTTCATCAGGTCAAAATCTATCTGCCCTGAAATTTTCAGATGAATCGGACAACCCGTTGTTGGGTTGCTGCCCCTGAATTGGTAATTTTATGGAAATTTTACTGTTTTTGGTTATTATCTTGAATATTATTATAGATAGAGATAAACTGTAAACAGCAATAATGTTCAGCAAAGTAAGATTTACAAATAAGTCATCATGACAGATATGGTCAGTTGACCCCTTTAGGAGTTATTGCCCTTTATAGTCAATTTTAACCATTTTTCTAAAATCTTAGTAATGTTTTACACAAATCTTCTCCTCTGAAACTACTGGGCCAAATTAATCCAAACTTGTTCACAATCATCATTGGGGTATATAGTTTGAAAAATGTGTCCGATGACCCGGCCATTTAACCAAGATGGCCGCCACAGCTAAAAATAGAACATAGAGGTAAAATGCAGTTTTTGGCTTATAACTCAAAAACCAAAACATTTAGAGCAAATCTGACAGAGGGTAAAATTGTTTTTTAGGTCAAGTACTATCTGGCCTTAAATTTTCAGATGAATCAGACAATCTTTGTTGGGTTGCTGCCCCTAAATTGGTAATTTTAAGGAAATTTTGCTGTTTTTGGTTATTATCTTGAATACTATTATAGATAGAGAGAACCTGTAAAAAGCAATAATGTTCAGCAAAGTAAGATTTACAATTTAGTCAACATGACTGAAATGGTCAATTGCCCCCCTAAGGAGTTAATGTCCTTTATAGTCAATTTTTAACAATTTTCATTGGGCCAAGTTCATTATAGATAGAGATAATTGTAAGCAGCAAGAATGTTCAGTAAAGTAAGATGTACAAACATATCACCATCACCAAAACACAATTTTGCATGAATCCATCTGTTTCTTTTGTTTAATATTCACATATACCAAGGTGAGCGACGCAGGCTCTTTAGAGCCTCTAGTTGTCTAGCCTGTGACTATTCTTGCAGAAAGCTCAACATAGGGATAGTGATCTGGCGGCGTTGTTAGCTAACTTTTTTAAAGCTTTATAATTTAGAAGGTGTAAGACCTTGATGCTTCATTCTTTGTTATAGATGCCCAGTTTACGTCTGTCACATGTTCATTGTCCTTGACCTCATTATCATGGTTGAGTGACTACTTGAAAAAAAAGTTAAGATTTTTTTAATGTTAATTTCTTTCTTTTTATGAGTTATAGGATAAATATTAGTTTGTGATTAGGTCTAGTTTATGGCGAAACCACTAGTACTAGTAAGTCAATGATATTTGACATGCAGTTGTATTAGTAGTGGCACATCTCATAATGACATGAAGATTATTTGGCCCCTGCCCCCTCAGTTATGTTCTTTTGACTTTGAAACTTTTGCTTCGTTTTCATGCATTAGTTTGTGATTAAGTAGTTTATGGTTGAACTACAAGTGGTAGGTCAATAATATTTTGTATGCAGTTGTATTAGCATCGGCACATCTCAATACCATGGAGATTATTTGACACTCCCCCCTCTGTTGTGGTTTATTCACTTTGAAACTGTGCTTAGTTTACATGTATTAGTTTGCGTTTAGGTAAAGGGAATTTCTGATGATAAGTCGATAGTATTTGGTATGCAGCATTGGTTTAAGCATTTGCACATCTCATCTTCATGGAGATTGTTGAGCCATGTACCTTCAGTCATTGTTCATTGACTTTGAATAATTGCAAAACTTACATGTTAAACTGTTGCTATTTTAATTCCAACACTTATTATTGAAATATCAAAAATGCGAGACATATCTCTGTGATCACAGTTTTTTATACGACCGCAAATTTTGAAAAAATTTTCGTCGTATATTGCTATCACGTTGGCGTCGGCGTCGTCGTCGTCGTCGTCGTCCGGCGTCCGAATACTTTTAGTTTTCGCACTCTAACTTTAGTAAAAGTGAATGGAAATCTATGAAATTTTAACACAAGGTTTATGACCACAAAAGGAAGGTTGGTATTGATTTTGGGAGTTTTGGTCCCAACATTTTAGGAATTAGGGGCCAAAAAGGGCCCAAATAAGCATTTTCTTGGTTTTCGCACTATAACTTTAGTTTAAGTTAATAGAAATCTATGAAATTTTGACACAAGGTTTATGACCACAAAAGAACGGTTGGGATTGATTTTGGGAGTTTTGGTCTCAACAGTTTAGGAATTAGGGGCCAAAAAAGGGCCCAAATAAGCATTATTCTTGGTTTTCGCACAATAACATTAGTTTAAGTAAATAGAAATCAAGGAAATTTAAACACAATGTTAATGACTACAAAAGGAAGGTTGGTATTGATTTTGGGAGTTTAGGTCCCAACAGTTTAGGAATTAGGGGCCAAAAAGGGACCCAAATAAGCATTTTTCTTGGTTTTCGCACCATAACGTTAGTATAAGTAAATAGAAATCTATGAAATTTAAACACAAGGTTTATGACCATAAAAGAAAGGTTGGGTTTGATTTTGGGAGTTTTGGTCCCAACATAATAAGGGGCCCAAAGGGTCCAAAATTAAACTTTTGTTTGATTTCATCAAAATTGAATAATTGGGGTTCTTTGATATGCTGAATCTAACTGTCATGACTGTGTATGTAGATTCTTAACTTTTGGTCCCGTTTTCAAATTGGTCTACATTAAGGTCCAAAGGGTCCAAAATTAAACTTAGTTTGATTTTGACAAAAAATGAATCAGTTAGGTTCTTTGATATGCTGAATCTAAAAATGTACTTAGATTCTTGATTATTGGCCCAGTTTTCAAGTTGGTCCAAATCGGGGTCCAAAATTAAACTTTGTTTGATTTCATCAAAAATTGAATAAATGGGGTTCTTTGATATTCCAAATCTAACTGTGTATGTAGATTCTTCATTTTTGGTCCTGTTTTCAAATTGGTCTACACTAAAGTCCAAAGGGTCCAAAATTAAACTTAGTCTGATTTTAACAAAAATTGAAATCTTGAAGTTCTTTGATATGCTGAATCCAAAAATGTACTTAGATTTTTTATTATGGGCCCAGTTTTCAAGTTGGTCCAAATCAGGATCTAAAATTATTATATTAAGTATTGTGTAATAGCAAGTCTTTTCAATTGCACAGTATTGCACAATGGCAAGAAATATCTAATTGCACAATATTGTGAAATATCAAATTTTTTTTTTAATTAGAGTTATCTTTCTTTGTCCAGAATAGTAAGCAAGAAATATCTAATTGCAAAATATTGTGCAATAGCAAGCTTTTTTTTTAATTGGAGTTATCTTTCTTTGTCCAGAATCAACTTAAATCTTTGTTATATACAATATACAATGTATATTCATTTTTTACTACCAACTGATAAATTAAAATAATCTTTACCATTCAGTGATAACAAGCAGTTTTTTTACATCTTAATATTTTATGATGTATTTAAATGAGTAGTTATTGTTGCAAACTCCATTAGAAATTTTAATTGAGATTAGTTTTGGAATAAGGGAAAGGGGGATGTGATTAAAAAAATTGGGTTCAATTTTTCTCATTTGAAATTTCATAAATAAAAAAGAAAATTTCTTCAAACATTTTTTTTGAGAGGATTAATATTCAACAGCATAGTGAATTGCTCTAAGAGAAACAAAAATTTTAAGTTCATTAGAACACATTCATTCTGTGTCAGAAACCTATGCTGTGTCAACTATTTAATCACAATCCAAATTTAGAGCTGAATCCAGCTTGAATGTTGTGTCCATACTTGCCCTAACCGTTCAGGGTTCAACCTCTGCGGTCGTATAAAGCTACGCCCTGCGGAGCATCTGGTTGTGTTTTGATCTGTATTTTCTTATACTGTATGATGTAGGTCTACTATATTTAGTGTATGGAAATATTGTAAGGTGTACATGTCTAGCTGGCTGGTGTCATCTGACCTTGACCTCATTTTCATGGTTCAGTGTTCAACATTAAGTTTGTGAGTTTTTTTCAAATACCATATGCAATAAGTCAACTATATTTGGTGTATGGAAATATTTTATGATGTCAGTCCCGCAGGTTTTATTTGACATTGACCTCAAATTCCGGTTCATTGCTCAGTGTTAAGTTTTCTTGTTTTGGTCTGTTTTTCTTAGACCTTTAGCACTAGGTCTGACAACTATTTATGGTGATTAGAAGGATTGTTCATGTCTGACTGGCATGGTTCATCTGACCTCGATCTCATTTTCATGGTTCGTTGGTCAATGTGTAATTTTCTGGGTTAAATCGGTTTCTAAGAAACTATAAGCAATAGGTCAACTTTATTTAGTGTATTGAATGATTGTAAGGTGTGCATGTATTTCTGGTTTGAATATATGATTTTGACCTCATTTTCTTGGATCATGTTAAGTTTATGTGATAGTTGTGGTAAAGCTTTATATTTAGGGCTATCTACGTAATATTAATGGTAAATAAAGAAGGCGAGACATTTCAGCGTGTACACTCTTGTTTAAAAAAAACGAAGGGGAACACTGGCAAAATATGTGCAATTTGGGTACCATCACGTAAAATGAAAAAAAAAAACAGGTAAGAGAAAACAAAACAGCAATCTAGATAAAGTAAAGATCTCTGATTACGTTATCCTTATATATAAGAGCAGGCGTTGCAGAGATGAAATTGAAATTTAATCCGATTTAAAAAACAGCACCAAGACAAAAATAAATTAAAAACAAAAACACACAAGATACGAAGATGGTTTCAAAAGAGGGACGAAAGATACCAAAGGGACAGTCAAACTCATAAATCTAAAACAAACTGACAACGCCATGGCTAAAAATGAAAAAGACAAACAGAAAAACAATAGTACACATGACACAACATAGAAAACTAAAGAATAAACAACACGAACCCCACCAAAAACTAGGGGTGATTTCAGGTGCTCCGGAAGGGTAAGCAGATCCTGCTCCACATGTGTCACCCGTCGTGTTGCTTATGTGATTACAAATCCGGTAAATAGTTTAATTCGGTAGGTCACATTCATGAAAGGGAAGGGGATTGTAGTTACGACGTAAGGAACATATCCAATATCATTTGTGAAACGGTTATTCCATAACGGTCAACCAACTCGTGATGGCGTCCGTAAAATTTACGAAGGGATGATTTCAACTTTACCATTTGGAACTCTTGGTTTAATAGCTTCCTTGTGAGCAGTAACCCTCTATCAAGAAAATCAAGATAGGAAATGCAAGCACGGGAATATCGTATCAATTGGGAGATATATACCCCGTATGCAGGTGCTGCTGGAATGTTGCTACTTAGAAATGGAAAGTTCACAATTGGAAAGCTGAAATCATCTCTTTTGTCGTAAATTTTTGTTTGCAACCGACCCTCATTGTCAATTTCTAGATGTAAGTCAAGATATGAAGCCGACTTAACTGTATCTGTAGTATCCTTTATCTCCAATTCGATGGGATAGATGCGTTCCACATAGTCACCAAATTTTGAATTGTTTAGTGAAAGAACGTCATCTATATAGCGGAAAGTAGAGTTAAAGGATATTGCTAACTTCTTATCTTTCTTCCTAAGAAGTTCCTGCATGAAGTCAGCCTCATAATAATAAAGAAACAAGTCGGCAAGTAGAGGGGCACAGTTTGTTCCCATTGGGATGCCGACAGTCTGTTGAAAAACACGTCCTCCGAACGTTACAAATATGTTGTCAATCAAGAAATCAAGCATCTTGATAATATCGGTTTCAGAGAATTTTTTGTTTGAATCAGAGTGATTCTTTACAAAGTATGATTTATTCCTCCCTAAGACAAGATACCTGTATCTACATTGACCTTTTTTTTTTTATGAAGCAAAGTAATACCAACTCTTTCAATTTGTCTTTTAGTTTGGAATGTGGAATACTTGTGTAAAGAGTAGAAAAGTCAAATGTTTTAATACTGTTACAAGATGAAAGAGAGTTAAATTGTATGTACTCTAAAAGATCTTTGGAATTTTTAAGTATCCACATCTGATTCACGCCACCTCTAGAATAGCCAGTTTCACAATAACTTTGAGGCTGTCTTTGATTGCTGATAAAATAGATGTTAATAATTTTAGAAAGAGGTTTCGTGGAGCACTTGGAAGACCCAGTTTGTAAGGACTCTTTGGTAAGTGTCGTGAGGGTATATGTTGAGTTTCCAAGTGTACAGGAATTGACCACCAGTTCCTTCTAAAACTACTAGACCTCGTACCTTCCCATATCTCGTTTTAAAATAATTGGTGACCATATATCTGTAACACCTGTCCACCCTTGGGTAAACCATGTATAGCTTGAATCATGATTTAAACATATCAATTCATGTGTTGTTTCTGTTTCTTTGTTCGGCGAGTGTCTATCTCTTTCTGAATTTATCTTTACCAGAAAAGCTCACAACAAAACATCGGAAAAACAAGGATGTAAAAATTCTTGAATACGTGTGGAGCTTTTTGACCAAAAAGAAATAAAAAATGAAATGCAAAATTAATTTGAGGTGAACTTTGCCTGACGGTGAGTTGAAGCCTCACTTTTTAAATAATTTCTTAAAAAAACACCATAAAATTTATTTCCATACACCAAAGATAGAAGACCGATTGTATATAGTATTAGAAAAAGAAAAGAAAACTTACAAACTTAATTTTGACCACTGAACCATAAAAATGAGGTCAAGTTTAGATGATACCTGCCAGTTGGACATGGACACCTTGCCATCATTCCGTACAGTAGACCTATTGCATTCAGTATAAGAAAAACAGACCAAAACACAAAAACGTAACTATAACTATGAGGTCAAGGTCAGATGACACCTGCGAAATGGCCATGTACACCGTGCAATCCTTCCATACACCAAATATACTAGACCTATTGGTTATAATATTTGAGATATGGACTTGACCACCAAAACTTAACCTTGTTCACTGATCCATGAAATGAGGTCGGGGTCAAGTGAAAACTGTCTGACAGACATGAGGACCTTGCAAGGTACGCACATACCGAATATAGTTATCCTATTACTCATAATAAGAGAGAAATTAACATTACTAAAAATCTTAATTTTTTTTCTCCAAGTAGTCACTGAACCATGAAAATGAGGTCAAGGACAATGGCCATGTGACAGACAGAAAATAATTCATCTATATACAAAGTATGCAAGTTCCAGGTCTTTAACGTTTTAAATTATAAAGCTTTTAAAAAGTTAGCTAACGCTGCTGTCGCCGCCGAATCACTATCCCTATGTCCAGCGTTCTGCAAAAGTCACAGGCTCGACAAAACTGGTCATACGTCCCATTTGAGTTTATATTGTTCATATATTCTTATTTACTGCAGCTGTACATATTTCATTTTTTAAAAGGTAAAATCACAAAAATACTGAACTCCGAGGAAAATTTAAAAAGGAAAGTCCCTAGTCAAACGGTAAAACCTAAAGCTTATACACATCAAACGAATGGAGTACAACTGTCATATTCCTGACTTGGTACAAGCATTTTCTTATATTGAAAATAGTGGATTAAACCTGGTTTTAAAGATGGCTAAACCTCTCACTTGTATGACAGTTGCTTCAAATTTCTTTACATTGACAAAGATGTGTGAACAAAACAAACAGACATAATAGATAAAAACGTTAAAAAATGGGGAACAGCAGTCAAAATCTGTTATAATCTAAATCACTATAATAACAAACTAATATGTAACAAATCAAGAACCATATAAAGGCATATAGACATAGCACATTAACAAAAATGAAAGACAAGAATACAAACATGTATTACAATAGCACACTAACGGTAGACATAAGTACAGATCAACGTCATATGTATCAAAGAAACACCAAAAAGGCATAAAGACAAAGACCCATTAGCAAAAATGAAAGAGAAGAGTACGAAAATAATCATAGAACAATAATACAATGACGGAGTGTACAAGTACCGAGCCATGTCAAATGTTTATATCAATAAAAAAAGACTTAACAAAACATAACACGTTATTAACATGATAAATAAAGGCAACAGTAGTGGATCAGTAGTATACCGCTGTTGGAAAGTCATAAATCGATTGAGACAAAAAAAAATATTAGGGTTACAAACTAAAACAGTGGAAAACACTTCAACTATAAGATGAAAACAACGAAACAGCAGAAACACTGAAGTGAACAAAAAATAAACGACAATGCTACACACAACGAACTATGCGATAACAACTGCCATTTTTCTTAAGTGGTACAGAATATTGTAAAAAAAAATTGGTGGGTTGAACCTGGTTTTGTGGCTAGCCAAACCTCGCACTTTTATGGCAATGTTAAATATAACACTTAAATGACACCATTATATGGCAGGAATACACTTCAAATAAATGCAAGAACATTCAGGACAGATAAGTACACAAATAAACAATACAATAGTACTTTTCGACATGCTAAGTACAGAATAAAACAAACACGTAAAACAACATAGGCTAGCACACAAAACAGCACAACAGAATCACGAGCTGTCTTTCACACGCCTGGGTCGACGCCAGAAAAGTGACGTTAAAGGTAAATTTCTAAAAAAAAAAAATTTATACTGTTCAAGATTAGGATTGTAACAATGTCATTTGATGTATTTTATAACAATTACAAGAATATTAATATTGAATTGTGTTAGTAATTAGATAATTCATTGAAATCATAGAAATGAACTGGGTGATTAATTATTTTTACTTTTACATACCAATAGAAAATAGGGTAGAATTACAACTACAAACGATAAAACATTTAACACTATCCGTTCAGAATTACAAATACAACATCATGACTAAATACTAAGTAAATGAATGTTGGATAACAAGTACCGTGACACGTCTTAATTATAGCAATGCGAATTCGCACTCAGCAAAAAAGTCATAATCAGGAATAGGTCATGTTCAAAATGTTGATAAACAACGTCAGTACCCAGAATCTATACTTCAAGACCATCGTGTATTATTTGTGAAGTTGATAAGGATTATTTATCAACAAGGTTTGGTACCTTCCGATGAGATTTTTTTTAGAAAAATGACGAGACGTTCTTTGACATACCCCTGGTTTATCAACATTTTCATTTAGCAAAATCAGCCTTTTGAGACTAAACAATTTGTATTTGTATGATTTGACCTTATGCACGTCTTTCAACATAGATAAGTATATGTCGCTATGCACAAAACTTTTACAGTGTATATCAACAGATAAAATATTCACTGGATACCGTAAAATATGTGAAAACGTCACCATGCGACGTCCACAAAAAGTCATCTTTTAAAAATGTGTTAATAAAATATGTCACTAGCATTCATTTCTTAAAAAATGAATAGTATACATGGACTAATGTCAAATTGTTCTTAATATTTGAATTAAAAAATTAAAACATCTATTATACGATTTTTAAGGATGTTATTTATGTATGGATCGAATTTTGGCACTCCTCATTACAGAATCATGGATTGTTTGTAGGTGAGTTTAAACCCATTTTTTCTATATATGATTCAATGTGGATTAAAAAAATTAAATTAACGGAACTTTACGATAAATAATGATACATCTATAAGATAAACCTAGAATGTAAACTATTGTCTGGATCACTTTTGTGTGTTTGTGCTGTATTTCTGTCAAGAAGTGATATTATTTAACATTGCCATATAAGCAGGAGGTTTGGCTAGCTATAAAACCAGATTCAACCCACCAGTTTGTTCTTAAAATGTCCTAGACCAAGTCGGGAATTCTGCAGTTGTTATCCAAATAGTTCGTTTCTATTCTATGTATGTTGGCATTTGTTTTTGTTGCACTTCATTGTTTCTGTTGTTCCTTTGTTTTTCTCTTATATATAGTTGATGTGTTTCCCTCGGTTTTAGTTTGTTACCCTAGATTTGGTTTTCTCCCTAGATTTAGTTTTCTCTCAATCGATTTATGACATTTCAACACCGGTATAATACTGTTGCCTTTATCTATTTATAAGCAATAGTAAGTGAGAAAACTATCAAAATAGGTACAATCGTGAACTCTCACGTCGTATATTTCACAAATGCTTAACATCAAAGCCGTAAAACTCGATAAGTGTTGTTTTGTTTTATTTCTTATTATGCATTTTGTAAGAAATATGGTTGTCTATAATCTTATTGCACATATTTCTTCTACTTCATATCTCTTTCTAACCACAGAATCAAGTGACTTTGCTAAAGTTAGATTAAGTTTAATATGTGATAGATACCAGTTTGAATAAGCGTTAGCTCCCTTTAAAATCGTTTGGCAACTGAGATATGTAAACTTCCGGTAAAATAGTACTCTACGAAACAAACTACAATAATACAGGTACGAATGATTTTCATAGCTATCTCTCATATATTTCAAAACTAAAATGACATAACGTAAACAACAAAAGAAAGTACTTATATTTTCTTATGTGTAATTGATGTCAGTAAACAGATTAATTCAGTTGATATATTTAATAGTATGTTTATAATTTGTATCTGTTTATTTGTATTGTATGTGTCGAGTTAAACACCAATGTCATTACAATTTATAGATGATTATCTCCGTGTTAAATTAATAGTACATGTTATTTGTATTCTTTTGTATATAGTCTAAATTAAAATTTCGTTCTTTCTATAACTATGTATATTATCGAAAGCAAATAATTATTGTTATCAAGTATATATGTTAAATACGCATTAGATATAATGATTACCATCCGGATATTTCACATTGTTTTATGGATGAATAGGCGTAGGATGATAATCCAATACACAGGTCTCTCTATTATATTTTTGTGTTTTTTGTTCTTCTTCTTCCAGGTAAGAAACATGATTCAAAGCTGAATGTTATTGTTTCCGCGCTAAAACTTTACGCAGTGTCGGGCAACACAGAAAGTCTTCTCTTGCCTATTTACAAATAACATTTAAAACGTTCGCAAAAATATACAATTAAAATTATTTACAACTGGTAAATTTTTGTTTTGTTTTTTTATACATTGCAATATTTTTGATAATTGTTTTCATTATTGCCGTTTCTGTTGTTTTCATATATTAACTTGTTTATACCTTATTTAAACAAATTCAATCATTTCAATTATCATTGGATTGACATTAACATTTTAAATGATATTGGCTAGCTCAGACTGGTTACTCAACATTATATAATACAATATTTTAAATATTCAACACCGTGACTTATACTGTATGTGTTTGTCCTTTTGAGGACGGAATTTAACAGCTTTGTATTGAAACCATTGTTTAATAAACATATATGTCAATTAAAGATAAACCACTGAAATAAAACAGTTGGCCCTCTTTTATATAGGTTGGCATGATTCATAATACCTTTACTACTGACATTCTAAATAATTCATATTTCTTTATATTAGAATTGTTCTATTAAATTAAAATACCGTAAAAAATACACTGTGGGATTTCTGTATATTACAAATACATGAATTAACGCCGAGATAATTATAATCAAATTGCTGATTATTATCAAATCGACGTATCATGTCAATAGATCGGTATTGATAATCAAAAAAGATCAGTACATCACTTAAGATTAAATCAGATTTGAAATCTTCAGAATACGTAGTCCAGATATTCATATTTTCTATATTTTATATTTAGACGCAAATGGCATGGTAACAAGATATTAACTAATGTCGGTCTCTGTTGACCTTGGTGACACCAAAATGGAAACAGAACCAGTGACAGAAGACGATGTACCAAGATTCAAAGAGGGCAGGAAAAGTATGTAGTTACTCGTAATATAAATTAAAAATATACACATAAATCAGATAAGAATTTGACTTTGAAAGCAGATACTTTTGAAAACAACGATATGACAGTTGTAAAGATTCTTGCCCTCTTTTGTAGCGTAAAACATCTATATGTGCGAAGATTAAAACACTGGGCCTTGTATTGTGACGTCATTTCGAATGGCAACGTTTACAAAGTTTTCAATAACGATATAAAACCAATAGATTCATATATTATACCCAAACAAAGATATATAATTAAGACCGAGCATGTATTCAGAATATTTTTTATCAATAGCTGCATACAATCATTGTGTTGTTTTAGGACATCCCAAGGAGGCGGCAAGGGAGGCTACATCGATTAACTTTGATGTGAATCTTACCGAAGCTGCATTTGGACACCTAGAATTACTGGAAATAGTCAATGAATATCCATGCTTGTATTGTGGACCTTTTAAAAGGCGAGGCATCAAACGATATGAAGAGTTTTGGCTTCCACTTGTAGCATCACAGAATGACTTGTTGGCAGCCCCGTTGGATATAGAATGGATATGGCACTGTCATATGTTAGCACCAAAGGCATATATTGCCGACTGTGAACGAATGTTTGGAAAAATAATTGATCATAAGGTATTTAGAATGGACGAACGAGAAATGCGAATGCACAAGTCACAAGAGCTTTGGGAAAAGAGGTATCCAAAGGAACCATTTTTGGTAGATATACCTGACGCAGATGCATATGCTGAAAACTATGGACCCGATATAGATCAGAGCTTATGCACACATTCTTCGCGACTAGGATACAACATTGAATCTGCAACCTGTCGACAGGGTAAATTCTTTCACAACGTGAGCCTGCCACACTATCGTGACAAAAAATATATGCGACTTGCATTTGAAAGGTACCAGAAGTTTCTATATCTAAAACAATGTACAGAAAAGACGTTCTTAGTGCCTTGCTATGACATTGATTTGATATGGCATACACATCAACTGCATCCTATCAAATACAAAGAAGACACACAAAGAGTTCTTGGTAAACTACTGCCTCATGATGACAATACCACAGATAGATCAGATGGATCAAAACTGTCTATTTCATATAAAATAACCGGGAAACTATGGCATGAATTGTATGGTGAAAATTATCAGTATCCTGGTGCGATGTACAGAGGTGAGACATCACGTGGCAGATATAAGCAAGCATCGGTTGCAGTACCTTCCGAAGTTCAACAAAAACCAGTCATAGTAACTTTTGATTTTATGGCACTAGAAAAAGGAAAAGATGGGACCCCAGTGAAACAGTACCAGGTAGATGTCTTTATGGATTTCAAGGATGACCAAAAAAGAGCATATGACAATGGACGTAAACTTTTGATGTCGCTACAGGGACCGAATTTAGAATGTATCGCTGGTGAGGCAAGACCCTTTGAATATGACCCAGTTACGCAACACAACCCGTTAGTTATTCGACTAGCCAAATTTAGAAAGGAAGACTTTGAAACAGCCTCAGAAAGTGGATACAGTACAAGATCTGACATGGCTGTTATGAACACTATTGCCGAAAAGGATGAACTGATCATGAACGATCCAGAGGGAAGTATACGTTCCCAAATGATGGCAAGTGCAAGGTCAAAGAAATCGGATAAATCAGATGAAAGTATATCTGGTTCGTCAGGTTTTAGCAGTTGCGATGACTTTATGAGTGAAAAATCGCAGGAATCTTTCCTTG
Organism: Mytilus edulis; assembly: GCF_963676685.1. Classification (NCBI taxonomy): domain Eukaryota; kingdom Metazoa; phylum Mollusca; class Bivalvia; order Mytilida; family Mytilidae; genus Mytilus; species Mytilus edulis. Next base: position 37,200,173 of record NC_092344.1, on the reverse strand, counting down.
AAGCTCAACTAGAATTAAATGGGATTGGAGACTGGGTTAGTTCGACTCAAAAAATGTTCCAAGAAACAATTAGTTACGAGGATTCATCTGGAGGACACTACATGTTGTATCTTAGTGGAAGAATAGAGGATAGAAGTGACTTGTGCCATTTTGTTTTGGTTTCAGAGGAATTCGAGACAATGATTTATCCAAAAGATTTATCACAAATAAAAATTCCTGAATATACGATATATGACCCACAGGAAAACTGCCGTGTTTGCTACTTTGCTGATCAAAAGTAAGTTGGCCAAAAGTTTCACTCAGAAGCTTACTCTGTTTTTTTTAATTTGTGCTGGCTTGAATTTGGAAAATAATTCAATGATTTTGAAAATAGAAATTTAATGGAGGATGCCTTCAAGGCTGAAAAGGTATAATGTACCGACACACCTGTTGTTCTTTCTTTAAATATGTCATGATGTTTCTGTTAATTTTTGTCTCATCCATCTTATGTACAAAGTAAAATGGTTTGTAGGGTTGGAAGAATTTCTAGTTCATTGTAGTAAGCCAACGTATTATTCTTGCAAGTTTTCTTCCAAACAAGCATACACCATCAACCCCTGTATCATTAAGCTCAGCCACGAAATACTGGCAGTTTTTCATTAAGACATATATATGGGGCGATTTGGGGCGATTTTCGATCTTTACTACTACGAATATCTCCTTTTTTGTTAAAGTACTTCAAATATTATTGATACATCTTTAATGTAACCGTAAGTAACGGTACGGATACCCTGATAGGCAATACAGAAATGAAAATAAGTTTTCAGATTTCAAACATTTATTAATATGTTTTATTAAAATACATAAATATGTTTGTGTTTCTTGTAGAATGAGGGACGACAAGAATGGTCTTAGTTTTACATGTCGAGTAATGCATTCGCCATTGCATACTGTATCAGCTGTTCAGATCTATCATGGTGAAGAGATTCTCCAAGATGAAATAGTCAAACCAATTGTTACTATCAGACTTGTAGATTCTCAACAACTGCCCTTGCCATCTATGGTATGTCCAATTCCTTATATATCTTTCTCCTTCGCTATTTCTTTGTGGGTGTCATTATAATGAATGTCTTTGTGTGATTTCATTTGGTGACACTCAATAAACAACGCCTGTTTTAATACTGCATATTCGCATGATTCTAACGAATCCATAGCTAGGGTCTTCCATTCTGTACAAACTAAATGTATTCCCATTGGAACCAAATACAGCCTTCGTATGGCCGGCTTGTGCCTTTATTGAAAAAGAGTGATTCCTACTACGAGATTCTTAAGAAGAATAGAAAAAAATATATCATTTTCCGTTAACTACACGTTCTGCTATAAAGATTCCATTCGTTCGGTGTATTCGAGCTTTTAATTAAGGACTTTCCGATTAAAAATTTCCTTGGAGTTCGGTATTTTAACTTTTTGCACAAACTCAAAATATATATAAGGTGTGTTAAATTCTACAAAACATAGTACCTATTGTTGATTTTTGTACGCATACAATTTACATATGTTTATATGCGAGTAAACTCATCATTTTTATTTTCATTTCATTTACTAGTATACTAATATATTATTTATTTATATTTATTTTGCATAAGAATTTATCATTAAGGTTTTTTCTAGGTGTTTAATGGTGCAAAGCCTTGTCTAACACTTGATCCAAGGTACAAAGAAAGAGGCGTGCTCATTCAGGACAATGACGGGGATTGGGCAATAGTTGTTGGTTCTTGGTTTGTTACAGATGACCAACCAGGTATTTAGCATTTTGAAAGTAGCCCTTTTGAAAATTTTAAAATATGGCCTATTGAATCATGTATGATTTTAAAGGCGTTCAGGTCTTTTACTAACATATGATAATATATCGAGTGAGTTTATTTAAAACGCCATTTTGATGAACTTTTGTAAATTAGAAACAAAGGACCATTATGATAATATACTGAGTAAATGACACGATGTTTTGTTCACGTAAATTACAGGGGAAAGCTTTTCATTGTTAATAAGAATAAAATATAAGATGCAGTGCATTGATAACTTTCAATCTATAATTGAAAGTTCTCTGATTTCACCTATTTTAAAAAGATTGTGATCATTTTAAAACTTAAATTTTTTGGTCTTGTTCGGTAAGCAAGATTTTATTTCTGTTTGTCTTTTCAGGAACTCTTCGCTTTAAGTTATATAAATGCAGTAGTGGGATTATCAAAACATTGATGCTACGATACGAGGAGCATCAATGCAAAATAACAATTGAATCCTGTACAATTGACTTTCAAAATGGCCGACTCGAGATTGATGCCAAGTCAGACGAGTTGGTACAGAATATCGGACTTGCTTTTGCGATTGCCATCTTGCATGTACTCTGTGTACCTCGTCCTGACACCTGGAAACCTGGTGAACCTGTCGTTACACCAAAAACAAAACACGTCTTTACAGACTCAATGTTGTTTGCTCATGGTGTTGGGTTAGATGTTGTTACTCCATCAAATCATTTTAGAGAAAAACGCAGACAGAAGAAATAAATTAGTCGTATTACTAACAACTCGCTGTTAGTATGTGTATGCAACTTCAAAACAAATGAATGCCAATCCTGTTTGAGGGATACTGGAGTTCAATTTAGGTTTACTGTGATTGAAAAGGAGTTTATGTTCATAATTTCTTTCAAATACATTCGTGGTTTTTAGGTTAGATTTATTTCATAACAAAATTATATCCATATATATTTTTGGAAATGAATCTGATATACAACAACCTTAAAGGATATTTTTTCATTGATAATTGTCATATTCTCAAAGACGATTAGAACTAGTTCATTTAATTCTTTGTATTTCCCAAAGGTTGCTACAACGAAGATAGCAGTTTTAAGAATCATCAAGGAAAATCAAAGCAGTTTCGTTATGAATCATCAAGTAAAATCAAAGCTTTTCATAGAAATTTAAGTGTGTCGGTATAGGAGTTACTTAGTTTTGTTTGTCTTTTATTTACTTCTTGGTGTGAATCATTTTTGGAAAAGATAAAGCTTACCATCCAAACACGAATAAGCAACATAGTAATACCAGACTTTGGTAAATCATTGATATTATGAATCAACAAAGTTGAGGGGACAAATGAAGTACATGTGATGAAGGTGTGTAAACAAACAGTTTTATATTATGATTTGACATAATGAACCATAAATATAAAGCAACATTATCTCTCTCTTATACTAAAGTCAAATCATAAAAATACTGAACTCAAAGGAAAATCAAATCGGAAAGTCCCTAATCACATGGCAAAATCAGATGACGAAACACATCAAAAACGAATGGACAACAAATGTAATACTCCTGACTTAGTACAGCATTTTCAAATGTAGAAAATGGTAAACCTGGTTTTATAACGCTAAACCTCTCACTTTGTACGACAGTCTCATCAAATTCTCATCAAAACGGTTGTCAAATTGAGTTTTTTTTTTGCGATGCATTAATCCTTACACCAAGCTATATGATTTAAGCTAGATGAGTATATATACGAGGTAAAAAGAATTCTTCTAGTATAAGTATATAATGACCTAGCTTTCTTCCTTCACTGGATTTCAGATTATGCTTAGTTAACGGACTTTCCATTTTAAATTTCCCTTGAAGTTCGGTGTATTTGTTATTTTACTTTTTATACGACCGCAAATTTTGAAAAAATTTTCGTCGTATATTGCTATCACGTTGGCGTCGGCGTCGTCGTCGTCGTCGGCGTCGTCGTCGTCGTCGTCGTCGTCGTCCGGCGTCCGAATACTTTTAGTTTTCGCACTCTAACTTTAGTAAAAGTGAATAGAAATCTATGAAATTTTAACACAAGGTTTATGACCATAAAAGGAAGGTTGGTATTGATTTTGGGAGTTTTGGTCCCAACATTTTAGGAATAAGGGGCCAAAAAGGGCCCAAATAAGCATTTTCTTGGTTTTCGCACCATAACTTTAGTTTAAGTTAATAGAAATCTATGAAATTTTGAATCAAGGTTTATGACCACAAAAGAAAGATTGGGATTGATTTTGGGAGTTTTGGTTTCAATAGTTTAGGAATAAGGGGCCAATAAAGGGCCCAAATAAGCATTTTTCTTGGTTTTTGCACAATAACCTTAGGTTAAGTAAATAGAAATCTATGAAATTTAAACACAATGTTTATGACCACAAAAGGAAGGTTGGTATTGATTTTGGGAGTTTAGGACCCAACAGTTTAGGAATTAGGGGCCAAAAAGGGACCCAAATAAGCATTTTTCTTGGTTTTCGCACTATAATGTTAGTATAAGTAAATACAAATCTATGAAATTTAAACACAAGGCTTATGACCATAAAAGGAAGGTTGGTATTGATTTTGGGAGTTTTGGTCCCAACAGTTTAGGAAAAAGGGGCCCAAAGGGTCCAAAATTAAACTTTGTTTGATTTCATCAAAATTGAATAATTGGGGTTCTTTGATATGCCGAATCTAACTGTATATGTAGATTCTCAACTTTTGTTCCCGTTTTCAAATTGGTCTACATTAAGGTCCAAAGGGTCCAAAATTAAACTTAGTTTGATTTCATCAAAAATTGAATCCTTGGGGTTCTTTGATATGCCAAATCTAACTGTGTATGTAGATTCTTCATTTTTGGTCCTGTTTTCAAATTTCAAATTCTACATTAAAGTCCAAAGGGTCCAAAATTAAACTAAGTTTGATTTTAACAAAAATTGAATTCTTGGGCCTCTTTGATATGCTGAATCTAAACATGTACTTAGATTTTTGATTATGGGCCCAGTTTTCAAGTTGGTCCAAATCAGGATCTAAAATTATTAAGTATTGTGCAATAGCAAGTCTTTTCAATTGCACAGTATTGTGCAATGGCAAGAAATATCTAATTGCACAATATTGTGAAATAGCAATTTTTTTTTTAATTAGAGTTATCTTTCTTTGTCCAGAATAGTAAGCAAGAAATATCCTATTGCACAATATTGTGCAATAGCAAGAATTTTTTTTAATTGGAGTTATCTTTCTTTGTCCAGAATCAACTTAAATCTTTGTTATATACAATATACAATGTATATACACTTTTTACTACCAACTGATAAATTTAAATAATCTTTACCATTCAGTGATAACAAGCAGTTTTTTTACATCTTAATATTTTATGATGTATTTAAATGAGTAGTTATTGTTGCAAACTCCATTAGAAATTTGAATTGATATCAGTTTTGAAAAAGGGAAACGGGGATGTGAAAAAAAAAGGGGGGGGGTTAAATTTTTCTCATTTCAGATTTCATAAATAAAAAGAAAATTTCTTCAAACATTTTTTTGAGAGGATTAATATTCAACAGCATAGTGATTTGCTCAAAGGCAAAAAAAACCTTTTAAGTTCATTAGACCACATTCATTCTGTGTCAGAAACCTATGCTGTGTCAACTATTTAATTTTAGATTTAAAAAGTTTGAAGAAGAAATCTTTAATTGATTTGTAAAATCTTGGCATTTGTTTTGTGTGAAAAAAAACCATGTAATGTCAAAAATTTGATCACAATCCAAATTCAGAGCTGTATCATGCTTGAATGTTTTGTCCATACTTGCCCCAACTGTTCAGGGTTCGACCTCTGCGGTCGTATAAAGCTGCGCCTTGCGGAGCACCTGGTTATACATGGTAAAGAAATCATCGTACAAATGTTTCATATTGAAAAACTGGTGAAGTTGAAACGTGAATGTGTTTTTGTTGACTGCTAACCAGATTTTATTTTAATTTGTGATAATAACCACTATTGAAGTGTTTTTATATTGTTATTGTTATCAAATTTGCATTTATTTATTATATAATAAAACAAAGACTTCAAACATTGACGACGTAACGTTATATTATTTTCAAACAGTTGTAGTATTCCCAAAATCACCAACTTCGTGTTCGTTAAAGATATATTGACTTTTGTAAACAAAACATGAATGAATAAGAACTTTTTTTTTTATTGTATGTCTATATGTCACAGCGCCAGCGATTATTTTGTCTGTTGCTAATTGGGTTTTTCTGCGATGCGCTATCACGTCTTCAAGTATTTTAAAAGAAACATCACTATTATCGCTATTCTTATGCAATTTCTAAATGTTGCAAGTGATTTTTGTCGAGCCTTCGATTTTTGTCGAGCCTTCGACTTTAGTCGAAAAAGCGAGACATAGCGATCCTTGATTCCGTCGGCGTCTGCGTCGTCGTCGTCGGTGTCGTCGGCGGCGTCCACAAATATTCACTCTGTGGTTAAAGTTTTTGAAATTTTAATAACTTTCTTGAACTATCCTGGATTTCTACCAAACCTGGACAGAAGCTTGTTTATGAGCATAAGATAGTCTCCAGAAGTAAATTTTGTAAAAATAAAATTCCAATTTTTCTGTATTTTACTTATAAATGGACTTAGTTTTTCTTCCAGTTAACATTACATACAGTCTGCATTTAAAGTTTTAAAAAAAAATTTAAGATTTTTAAACTATCCTGGATTTTCACCAAACTTGGTAGAAGCTTCTAACAATTAAAAGATAGTATCGAGAGGAATATTTTTAGTGTTTTTTTTTCATCATTTTTGTTGAGTGTGTGATTATCAGCAAAAGTAGGCGAGACACTGGGTTCCGCGGAACCCTTACTAATTTGTTTGTTAAATAAAGGCAACAGTAGTATACTGTAGTTCAAAAGTCATAATCAATTGAGAAAATACAAATCCAAGTTACAAACCAAAACAAGGGAAACACATTTAAAACTATAAGAGGAAAACTAAGGAACAACAGGAACAACGAAGTGCAGCAAAGACAAAAAATCAACACACATATTAAACGAAATATTTGATAAAAAGTGCCATATTCTTGACTTGGTACAGGATATGTTAAGAAACAATGGTTGGTTGATCCTGGTTTAATGCCATGCCAAACCTCCCGCTTTATGACAATGTTAAAAAACATATCGCTAAAATACTACGTGACAGAAATACAAACACACGCATGAACATTCAGAACAAAAAAACGCATGCACAATTCATAATATAACAGTCGTTTGTATTTGCGTAGAGCATTACGGTATGTTAACCATGGATTTTACAACATCTACGCGTGTCTGGGCTATATATTCAACATTTTGTCCTGGTATCTATGATGAGTTTATCTACAACAAACAATAATACTTGTAATGGACAATTGCTTTTAACTTTTATCCATTTCTTAAAATTTAGACAACAGTATTTTAACGATGTACAAATATAATAAATCGATTAGAAGACGAACAGAAACTGAAGGAATCGCATAAACTCCTAAAGAAACGAGACATAACATACGTTTTACGGTCATCATCACGAATTGGTTGGCATTTTCGATTGTGACGTGGATATAGCAGACAGACGCCTAGATATAAAGATATCCTAACACAAAAAGAACAAATATATACAACAACAACAACAAATGCCTTGTGCAAAATGTATTTAGAAAGACAACAGCAACGTTAGTATGCTAAAGAGGATGGTAATGACATCATATAGGCGTAAGAACAAATCAGAATTTTCAAATAACGATTTTAACCAAATCATAGGTACAAGATGCATTCATGTATACGATACACAGATATAGAATTTATATTACCAAAAGTATCTGTATCAACTGTAAAAAGTACGAAGCACACACTTTCATAATACCAGGAATTACCAAACAAGCTTGAACTTCCAAACAAAGCCCGATCTGATGATGCCATGCATAGTTCTGACAGACGCAGCAAAACATAATAAAACATACTTAGACACAGTATACAACAAAATACACATCCATAAATAAAGGATCCGGACCATCAGACTGGGTCGTTGGATATGAACACAGCTTCTATTCGAGACTGGAACCAACATCTAGGAAATTCGTAACGGACACCAACTCGACATCTTCCAGGAATATGTTTTGTCGGACTTCCATCATGTGACCAGGGATAGGATAACATGATATTGCTGTAGAATATCATCAAATTTTTTTTCTCATTCGAACTAAAACATAGAATTTTCCTTTTCCCCGTTTACCACACTTTGTACAGCACCTGAACTTGATGAAACACTTCAGCATCCGCGTGACTGATGTTTTCTTCTTAATGAAATAAGAAGATTGAGGTTTGGGCACCACTGCCATGAGTAAGATAGTCATATATATAGTGTGTATCGCTTCTTTTCGCGACATTGGTAACGTGTGGCTTCATTTGTGATCGGGGCTTTTTGAAATTGTAGACCGTATAAACCGATAATTGGGATGTTTGAATTTGTGTGTGGATTGCTTCTTACTAAATAAAAGTATATCATATTCTTTGTCGTGTTTTTTTTTCTTTCTTTTTCTTCTTTTAAATGATACCCTGATCATGACAGAGCAATTGAATTATAATATGTTGTTTGAGATTAGACAATGTGGACCTTTGTACGACGATTTTGAGATGATTAATATAAATAAGTTTCGTGATAAAATAATGCACATGACTGTAATTGGACGACTACTAGTAATAGACTAGTAAGATGAGCAACACTTTAATTTGTTTAACATGGCTTATCTCCAACTTGAAACATGTGATTTTGTTATGAACATGGAATATTTTTATGATATGACTATGTATACATATCTGATGTTCATATGATGAAATCATAATCTTTCAGTCAATTTAATTGAAGTCTGGAGCTGGCATGTCAGTTAACTGCTAGTAGTCTGTTGTTATTTATGTATTATATGTCATTTTGTTTATTTTTTTTGGTTACATCTTCTGACATCAGACTCGGACTTCTCTTGAACTGAATTTTAATGTGCGTATTGTTATGCGTTTACTTTTCTACATTGGCTAGAGGTATAGGGGGAGGGTTGAGATCTCACAAACATGTTTAACCCCGCCGCATTTTTGCGCCTGTCCAAAGTCAGGAGCCTCTGGCCTTTATTAGTCTTGTATTATTTTAATTTTAGTTTCTTGTGTACAATTTGGAAATTAGTATGGCGTTCATTATCACTGAACTAGTATATATTTGTTTAGGGGCCAGCCGAAGGACGCCTCCGGGTGCGGGAATTTCTCGCTACATTGAAGACCTGTTGGTGACCTTCTGCTGTTGTTTTTTTTTTTCTATGGTCGGGTTGTTGTCCCTTTGGCACATTCCCCATTTCCATTCTCAATTTTATATCTGAATTTGTTTTGGTACCGTCTGACAAAAATATAATTGATGGTTAGTTAAACTCCGATTCAGCGTCTGGGGGAATTAAGCCCATATTTAAAACAAGTCATTTGAATCATGATCTTTCTTTCACGATAAGGTGTATCTTGATTGTACATGTACCAGATGCATGACTGTGTATTGTATGAAAAGTAACCGTTCACCTCCCTTTTTCCTCCGGGTGAACATGTCAATAAATAATTTACTGTTGGTACTTTTAACATCGGGTCAGTTAAAGATCTTTAATAGATCATATATATCTTGATTATGTCTGTACAGGAAATTATATCTTTTTTTATATATATTTATGTGTGATTATGTAGCATTTTTCCTTTAGATTTATAAAAAAATCATTTACAACTTCAATTTCTGGTGACATAGTTCAAACGTACTAGTTTTGAATTGTCATACGAATAGTTTATTCTATATAGATGCTATGTTCACATATAAGTAACCCGATTTTTGTAAATGGAAATTGTTTGCAATATCATGTTCAAATTTCGACCTTTTTATCGTGAGAAATAAATAAATGGACCAATATGAAGCCCATAGGTTACGAACTCATTCGTTTGAATGTATATAATTTTAAATGTTTTTAAATCTTATACTAGTATAAATTTTCCACAGCATATAAAAAGTTGTTTGTTCTGGACTTAGAGAGCAGCATTTATATGTGTTAAGCCTGCGACATACTTGAAGTCCAGCTTCGTCAGCAATGCCAACCTTGAGGTTCTGTCTGTGATTAAGTTTTTTTTTCTGCCTGCGACAAATTTCACAGAATCAGAATCCAGTAGCGTCGGCGGCGGCGACAAAAACTATTTATATAAAAAATATATTTCAGAAGGACGAAGACCTGGATGCTTCGTACCTTGCATTCAGATGCCTTATGTTACGACGTTTCTGTCTTTCATATATCCATTGGCATTGACTTCATTTTCATGATTTATCGTCTGCTTTAAAAAAAAAAATGAATTTCACACTTATGTGTGGTATGATAACTATATTTGGTATATAGCTTTGTCGCAAGGTATGCATGTCAATCAGACATGGTTGACATGACCTCGACCTCATTATTAGTAATCGAGGTTAGAGTTACGTGATTATGTCCATTTCTCAGACCTCAGTCACACACTGTACGCAGCAGGTCATGGTCGAATCCCTCTGTTATTAAAAGTGTTCCAACCCAGAAAAAAAGGATAGGGGTTCCAAATATATGTCAGCATTCAAATGCCTTAATCATCAAGAAAAGGGGAGGTTTGAACTTTATTTTAACCCCTGGACCCCATTGGATCACTGCAGTTCACTGAAATATAGTGTGATGTATAAAATAATTGTTAGGTGTACATGTCAGTCTTCGAAATCTTTTGTCTCTTTGACATCATGTTTATGGTTCATTAATCAACGTTATGATATTTTTTTTTGTGTTTTGGTCTGTTTATTCAAATACTAGGTAAACTATATTTAGTTTATGGAATTATTATAAGGTATACTTATCTGTCTGGCAGGTATCATACATATATCCTTGACCTCATTTTATGGTCAATAGACCAACGTTTTTTTCTGGTTTCGTCTGTTTCTAAGATATAATAGCAATAGCTATATTTGGTGCATACATGGAATGATTAATCACTAGCCTTGTATTTTAAATACAATACCAACCCACAAATCGTTTTCCTAGAAATTGTATAATCTCTTTATGACAGTATATTGAGACAGAATAACACTTCCTTTGATTGTCTATAAAGTCAGTTATTGAAAACAAGGTAAAATAAGGGATTTAAAAGCTATATGTATATATGCTATCCAATTCTGCTTAGTTATGTGTCATGCTTAAAAATAAATAGTTACTTAAGCTCTGAAATATTTCTTTTTTAAATACAATCCTTTTTTCTATTATCACCGGGGCTTATTCTAACTTTATTTTCAATGAACTTACTTTCCCTTAACCTTAATTTGAGGTTGCTTTGTACATACGTTTCTGTCATGAGTTATATACATGTAGATATCCTGACCGTTAAGAGGATGGAAGGAAAAATGTCGTCTACATTTCAAATTTATACCTCAAACTCGTTCCTGTAACTTGATAATCGGGACATTATTATTTGGTAACTTCCTTATAGGCCGAAATAGTATATTTATCGCTTGTACGATTATAAACAGCAGATGTGTCCTTATGGGGGAAATACATATCTATAATACACCTTTCGGTATACAATAACGTGGGTTTATGATCATGTTTTGACTATGGTACATATTTGACATGGACATTAATTGTGTTTATATTTGACCAATAACATGAAAGTGGATAAAAAAGACAGAGAGAGGGAGAGAGAAATCGATCATGAATTTGAATTAAACTGCAAAGGTAAGAAAGTCTTTACATTTTCTTTGGAGATATCAAATTGTCATTGTGCTGTTCTATATTCATGCTATTGATCTACGGAATTCGAATTTATTTGTATGTAGGTTAGACAGTCTATATATAATTCGGTTAGCATTACTATTGCCCTGTTCTGTTGGTGTATGAACTGTCGATTACACAGTTGCGGATACGAGATTTTGAGAAAAAGAAAAATACATTATGCATTGCTTATACTAGTAAACCTTAAATATGTATAACATATATATGTGAATGTAAAAATGTCTATGAATTGAGCTTATGATCCTCCCTTAAATCAACTGGATTTATTCTATGGTCATCTTCAATCGATATGACTCAGAGTTCATTTTTTTCAACCGAAATTGACCCGTGATAGATTTCCGTTTCATTTATTCATACTTGCATCTAATCGATGGAAAGTGTTTGACCGTTCAAGCAGCAAGAGAGACTGACTAAAACAGGAATAAAGTGCATAGGCCAGATGAAACGAAGACAATAGAAAATCCATGTAATTAAATCGACATTAAACTGTTTTAGTCGAATTAATGCTGAAATTGTTTCATTTGAATAAAAATATTTGCATGGAAAATATGTTATTAATATTAATCTTCAATCTGTGAAAAAACGTGTGAGTCTGTGTCTGTTGTTTGCCAGTTACACGACATTGCAATATGTTGTTTTTTTTAAATCTTAAAACATGTAATTTATCTGTTACAAGAAAAAGACTTACCAAAAGAATACATTTCTTGTATTACATATTAAAACTAGTTTAAGAACGAGTCACCTATGCTTTAGATATGAACTGCATCTATAGTTGTTATATTTTAGTTATCTTAGCCAAATATTTTTCGTTTTCGAATCGTCCGAGATACGTATAGGGCCTATCGCGTCTTTTCTGTATGTTCAAGTTATCATTCATGGCGAATAAACAAAAACCCCGTAATATGATGGTACAAAGGACACTCTCCAACATTTTAGACGAGAATAGAATTAATGATTATAATCTGTGTTTTGTTGATCTTGGATGGCAATAATTTATTCTGTTAAATTCTCTCTATCTTCTTTAGTTTTTTGCTTAAAAAGAGGGTAAATATATCCTTGTTTAAGGCCAATCATCATATAAAGAGTTATTGGCGTGACCTATTAGTCTTTCTTGTCTTGCTGATACATAATTTTTGAGATTTAAAGTGTCTATTGATCTATTTTAATTTTAACATTTAGGCAAAACATGGTAACAACCTTCATTAAATGACAATAGTGAGCTCCAATAAGAAGTCGTCGGACGATTTCCTGCATCCATCCTAATGGTAGATTTTGTCTTGTTGATTAAATTTGCTTATTTAAGTTTCTATCTACTAGTATCTGTTATAACTGTTAAGGTTGGGCATTTTTTTAAAGCAAAAAAATGTAAAATCGTCATCAAAGGACAATTACTCTAATAAAGAGTCGACCATGTAAGACATTCACGCCTCCGGGGCGGGAGTTTCTCGCTGCATTGATGACCCATTGGTGGCCTACGGCTGTTGTCTGCTCTCTGGTCGGGTTGTTGTCTCTTTGACACTTTCTCCATTTCCATTTTCCATCTTATTATGTGTAGAACTTATTTTGCTGACCACTACTGCAGGTTAAAGTTTCTCCTTATCCATTATTGGTTTCAAGATAATAGGCAAAAATGACAAAAAAAAAGAAAGGGTAAAAATTGTCATTTAATTAAAGGCAGCAACTCCCGTATAAGAAGTCGTCTGACAGTTTTGACGTATGTGAATAATTGTTATAGAGCTCAAATGCGAGACTGACTATGATTTTTCTATTCATATAGGTTTTTAAAAAAATGGACAAAACTTGGATTTTACCCCTATGTTCTATTTCTCGACATGTCTGTCGTCTTGGTTGGCAGGCGCTTGAAATCATCTTTTCAAACTATATGAGTGATTGTGGCCAAGTTTTGATAAATTTGGTCATGTAGTTTCAGCGGAGAAGATTTTTTGTAAAGTTTACGGCGACGGCCGCCAAGTGATGAGAAACTCACTTCGGGTATTAAGGGCCTGGTGAGCTAAATAGGACTGAAGATATGGATGATAATACCAATATTCGATCTAATGTTTTAGTGAAATTACACTTGATATGTACACCATGAAAAAAACCGACAAATCATAGAGTAATTTGTATATCTCAGTGTGAAGACCTGTTTGTTGGTATTTCTATTAATTTATTCTATCATATTCGTAGATAGTCCCACAAAAGTACAAGTATACCCATTGCTTATTATTCGCATATACTATACTAATAGGCCATTTCATTATGTTTGTCATTCCGTTTCGGGTTATTGAGTAGGCCTACTGTGTCTTTTGGTCTCTTTACTGCCAAAAAATTACACATAGAATCCATTGAAAGTCATTTTGACGATGACATATCCCATATCTTACTTAATCAGCGGACTAATCTCCCTTGTAATCATAAACATGACGGAGTCGCAGAATATTGAATGTTATGGTAGTCTCAACCATTAAACTATAGATGACAAAGGACTGAAGCAAGATTTTAAACTGCGGAATGCCAAAAGGGTCAATTAAACCTACAACTGTGCACTAACTGCAAAGTTCACTATACCTGAGACTACTATAACTATCTAAATGTCCCATATAAGCCATATACATTATGTGAGGGATATTAGTCTCATAATATACCAGAGGCGGATTTAGGGGGGGGGGCAGGGCCCCGGGCCCCCTTTTTGGGATAAAATTTGGTTGCTTATATAGGGAATCATTGAAGCATGACTGGAGCGGCCCCCCTCTTAGGTCAGTCAGTGGGCCCCCATGCACTTATCACGGTAAATTTATGGCTCCGCCACTGTATACATATATTATAGACACATGTCTCTTATATATATTATGATCTATTATGAAGCCCAGGTGCACAATGCGTTAGCACATTACAGTCGAATGAGGAAGAAGGAGCAAATTTTCGGTAAGAGGGCAGATAAACCATCATAAGTCGAAAAAAAACCAGACAACATGCAACACGGTGAAGACATGGTCTGGAAAAGGAAAAGAAACCCCATTAAAAGACAAGCTAGACCTCAAAACACTGTAGACAGTCTTAATTATAAGCCCTGGTAATATTATACTATCGATATAATTATATGAAAATGTCTCATTTTAAGCCAAGCACAATGAAGTTAGCTGACTTTAAATTTTTAGCTCTTTTTCTCCCTTTTCATCGACTTTAAATACTTATAATTCAAAAACTTTTTTTTATTTACATACATTCAATGATTCAATCAACACATGTGTGTATATTAACTGATTCAGAAAATTGACATTGTTTTTCTCTGTAAACCTATTAAAGTTTTTCTAGTATGTGGTGTTTTTAATAGAAGAAATACGGTAAAAACAGTATGCAAAGTGCTTCTCGTTTTGTTCTCGATTGCATCACGAGACTTCCTGTTACCCTACTTTGACCCTAAGACGATTCTTCGGATGGGCTAAATATTTTGACTAAGTGATCAATATGTGATTTGTTTACCTTAAAAACTAATTTGTGAATTGAAGAATACGATTTAAAAATGTCAGAGAAGAAGAGAGAAAGAGAAATTTCAAATGAATTCGATAACCAAATGCGAGGTAAGTCATTGTTTACATTTTAGATGCTCGTCTGTCAAAACAATGATTTCGTCTGTCAGAATCATTAAATCCGATAACGGTTTTCCGATCATTTGTTCAAACGGTCTGATATACACTTAAGATGAATTGATTTACGATGTAGATGATACACAATCCTCTTAGAACTGACACTTCTAACATCCTGATCTATTTCCTTAGTTAGGTAGAGTTTGACCTCGCTTAACCCCTTAGGACTAAAATATTGTCCACTTTATAGCCAGTGATTTCCTAATCTCCTAGGATTGTATTCCCTAAAGTGTATTCAAAGCAGTCAACTTAATACAAGATAAATGTTTTTTTGAGTATGTATGTATTTCTTAAGTTACTGCATTGTACATTATATTTTAAAATGTTTTTTTTTTTCAATTTTACATTTAAGAGGGGGGATAGGAGGGGTCCTGATCCCGAAATCCCGGACTTAAAAAAACGAATTCCCGAGGTCCCGAATTTAAATAAAGTAAATCCCGACGTCCCGAAATCCGAGAAAAATGATTCCCGGATCCCGAAAGGGTCAATCCCGAAATCCCGAGCTTAAAAACGCCCGATCCCGAAGTCCCGATAAAGGTCCTATCCCCCCTCATTTAATTCAGAGATATTTTTGACTAATTAGAAGACCAATGGCAGATCCAGGGGGAGGGTTCTGGTGGTTGGAACCCCCTTTTTTGGATGATCAATGCATTTGAATGGGGACATTCCAACCCCAGGAATACTGCCACCCCCCTTTTTTTTTGGACGATCAATGCATTTGAATGGGGACATTTCAACCCCAGGAATACTGCCACTGTAATCATATTATCTGCATCTGCCAAAGATTGTGTTTGAATTTTTAAAATATCGCTATCTGTGATAATGTACATGTAGCATCTGCTATTATTTCAGTACATAGTAATGTATATATAAGTTTGTCCATATTAAAAAGATCAGATTTACATTTGGTTTGATAGTCTCTAAACATGGTATTAAATTTGCCAAACATGGTGAGCATATTGGAGTACAGATTGTCATCCTCAATTGAGTCTGTCCTGCTTGTTTTGCATTAGCATCTATTTACATTGTACATGAACTGCTGAAAGTGCCCAATTTCAATTTTTAGTTGGAAATCCAAAGTTGATTTCACAGATCCTTAATTTTATTTTTTGTATAAGTACTGCTTTACAGCGTAGAAGGAATTAAGGTGTTTATAAGTTTGAAGTATGGGCAATGCCACTAAAATAAAAGTCTGACCATTTAGACTGTAGTGTAGGAAACAAGTATATGATATATGAATACTACATTTGTAACTTCATGAAGGGGGTCTCATTAAGGATTTTTTTAAGCGTCACACATGTTAGTTGAATATTAAGTGTGAAACAGGAAACGAAGGCTGGCAGGACACAGGAAATTACATGCACTATTATGGCAACAAGAAGCGGAATACCGGATTCTCACTAAACAAGAAGCAGGATCTGAATTGATGAAGTACATGTACATGTACAAATGTGATTAAATAACTCACATCTGTACCAAAAATAAAGACAAAACTGCTTAGAGTAGAAATGGTGTTTAACTACAATGATATATTAAACAAGCATCACAAAATTAAATTAGCTTACAATTTGAATTATAAAAAAAGGTGCAAAATGAACTAAACACCATTATAAGGAGGAAAATTATATGAGATATAGAATGAAGACTTGAAACTTTTAATTTGAAATTAAAGTTTTACAAATCTCTGAGATTTAACCGTAGTCATGCATTATATTAGCTGACAGAATTTGTATGTGATCGTATGTGTACTGCTAAGTTCTACTCGTTGATGATATGGTGATTTTAGTCAAGATTATAAAACATTATACTGTTGGATTAACTTTGATGTTTTGGAATTAGGGGGAAATATTTGAAAACTGTAAATTTACAAATTATTGCATGTACAATGTAATTAATGCCATGTAATATTGCAACTTTTGAAGGATGGAAAAAATTGCAAGATCAATTATTGCTTTTTCTAGTAAAGCTGACTCACTAAGACTTAATTAGTATATCAATGTACAAATGTATCCATTTAGATCAAAATGCATATTCTATTGAATCATTGACTTTTGGTCACCAAGTGGCATTATTCTATTCGCATAATAAGGCATTAGTGAAAATCTTTCAATAATATCTTGCTTTACAGTAGTTAATACATCGAAACAATGGTTTTGATGTACAAAGTATGTAGATGTCTGTTCTAGAAGGTTAATTGTTTTCTTTGGAAGATTAATTGTTATGAATCAGAAAAGGTTAATATATATTTTCAAAATTGCAAAGAAAGGTATTTGGAATTAAAAAAAATTCAGCTGATTGGAATTTTATTAACTTATATTAATGATACTTTTACAATTTTAAGAATTTAAAAAGTGTAAAAGTTTAAAGATATGATTTATTATATCATTATTATTCATGCATAGAACGAACGTCATCAATTGATAGACTACAATGTAATTGGCCCTGAGTCAACATGTATACTGCACATGTAGATGTACAAATGTACATGTACAACCTACAAAACAAAAGCTTATTCTTAGAAATGAGAAATAAATTGACATACTCAAAAAGTTGCATACCCATATTTCACTACATGTAATTTGTTTAAAATAATTTCTATACTTGGGGAAATATTCATTTAATCTGGTTTATATTATACAATGTATTATATCATGGTCACCAATTCAAAGAAATAGTTATGTTGTTGTGTGGTCAATTTGTTCCAACAATTTATTTCCAATTACAGTTGTATTATCAATGATTATAATGTAAGTATTCTATTCAGCATTTATAATGAAGTTACTCATGAAACAAAAGAAATTGATGTATTACTGTAATAAAACAACATTTTAACAGTTGTTAGACAAATTATGTCTACTTAGATTTGGCAACATTTCAGTATTTTGTGAATCATTTTTGTGGTAACATTTCGGATGCATTGATGCAGAAAGTTTAAGGAACCAATTGCTTTTATCATTTTTAGTATAATATAATTATAATAATTAGTGTACAATCTATTTGATGTGTATGGATTACATAACCTGTCAGGGTTTCCATTTGCAATAAAGTTATATTATACACACATCAATTTTGCCCTATATTGATTTGTGATGATCTACTTAACTGTAGTACAGTCTTTACGCTTAATCACAAGGCCTATAGATGGCACTGGGTTGTAAAATTGCTTTCATGCTTGTAAAATTTTCTAAACAAGCCAACAGCATCCACCTAAAATTTTCAAAAAACTGAGCTTCAGGCTCTTGGGCTCAAAAGCTGAGTACATGTGCAACTATAAATGCTATAGCAGCATGTACATTGTCCATTACTTACATGTACAAAAATGTATATTTGTACAACTACAACTGCAAAATAAGATGATATAGGTATGTAATGTGATTTATACATGTAGTATGTCAGATATAGTCCATCTGTTCGTTTGTCCATCTGTCCTGCTTCAGATTAAAGTTTTTGGTCAAGGTAGTTTTTGATCAAGTTGAAGTCCAATCAACTTAAAACTTATTTCACATGTTTCCTATGATATGATCTTTCTATTTTTAATGCCAAAGTAGAGGTTTCACCCCAATTTCACGGTCCACTGAACATAGAAAATGATAGTGGAGTGGGGCATCTGTGTATTATGGACACATTCTTGTTTTCCAAAGTTATGACTCACAGAATGCAACTGACTCTGAGCACAAACACAATTGTGGTTAGTAGTGTTAGTAGTTCTGTAGAATATAATATTCTTCCAAAGCACCTAAACACATGATGGGAGAGATAAGTCATCAGTTATCAAGTTTCTGCATGTGTATTGTTTGAACTTTCTTTGATTGTTCTTGTTTTCTTTTTCTTGGATATGACTCTTTATTGCCCCTTTGGGAACTTTGCTTTACACTTTTATTAAACTCTTATATCAAACTAATTATACATATTAAAAAAACTACAGTCGTATGTAGAAATTTGAAATGAAACTTATTTATTATGTAGTCATTAGTAGTGTTGTATGGAGTTTTATATTATATACAATTTTTAAAATGAAAAATCTCTCTGATAAATCTGATATCGCTAATGTTTGCCTAGTGTAAGTTTTCTATAATATAAATGATATGAATGAAGATGGGAGATACAAATATGAACAAACTAAAGTAGTTGGTATTGTATATATCCACATCAATCTATTACCTGTAATGTCAATAAACATTTAACATTTCTGCAAGTCTTTTTATTAAGTGGAAATTACTCTGTTGGCATTGAAAGGTGGAGATTTTAATTATAGTTACTGCACATTTTTTAGATACAACAGAAGGAATAAGAGATTTTAATGACAATCTGACACTTTCCAATTGTAACTATATACAGGTAAAAGTGCTTTTTTTCTGGTACCTTGTTCAGTAGAATGGATTTTGGATAGAGTTTGCAATTAAGTTGATGAATTCTATTAAAACGTTGATGAATTCTATTAAAACAGCTGAGCTAAAGTCATTGATTTTGGATTTTCCTAATTTTTTATTCATTCTTTTTTAGTTGTGTTCTATTTAGATTTATTAGGAAGGACATGGTGCAAACAATTACAATTTAATGGTGTCATGGGAAACCTTCTTGAGTCTTGCCCAAGACCTGTTATCAATGAAAATAACACTTCTTTCTTTACTAATAATTACATTGTACTATCTATGATCATCTATAATTAAGATTTTTCTCTCTGATTAGTTTATGGAGTTTAGCTCTAGATCTGTACACTGACAAACTACATGTACTAAAACTATGCACTTACTATTACATGTATGCATATTTTGATTTTCCTGTTGTTAAGGAGCCTAATTATGTTAAATAAAGTGCTTTACTACAGTAACTTATTAATTTATGTTCATGTACATGTAGATAAGGGAAAAAATATGAAAAACTTCCATGACACACACACATATACTGTGTCACAGCATAACATTAACCCAACAATACAGGTTTACTGGAACTTGACTTCCTGATTGAGAGGTCACCCAACAATGTATCAGTGGCAGTGCTACAGCTAGAAACTAATAGAGGCAGGATGCCAGTGGAGGGCAGGGCACTTTATTAGGTTAGAAAAAGGCAATGCTCAATTTTTTTGGTCTATGTTTCTGTGTGTACCATTTTGGTTTATACCATTGTGGTAGAGAAAAGGGAAAGAAATGACCTATTATATTCATGTATGTGCAACATAACATATTTGAAGGTACTTGAATTATAAAGGTTAAGAATGTAAAACCTATTTAATCTTTAAGTATTTACACTTATATTTCATAACTACATCCTTTGTACATTTGATAACATTACAGTACATTTCCTATTTGATGTTTGTTGTAAAAATGTGCAGGTTAAACATAAGGTGATGAAAATTACTAATTTTATGTCATCCCCCCCTTTTTAGAGTGTAAAAAAAATGGCTTAGTTTGGGAAACTTTTTTTGATAAATGAATTTAATACAATGTATATCTTTTGAATTCTTCTATGGTGCTGGTCTTTTATTACTTACTATTTGTATGGTATCTTTCACATGGTTGAATGTATAAAAACACTGTTTAAAAATGTGAAGGTCTTGATATCACAAATATCTTAACTTAAAATTTTAATTACAAAGTCTACAGTAACTCTTATTCATATATAAAACCACTTCAGAATCATTTATCCGTCAATCACAAATATTGTTCCTGGTTGCCCACTTTGACAGTTTTAAATGAGTTGCATGCTCATTTAATATGCACAAAATGTAGTAGCACAGTCCCATGATATCCATTCTGACCAAAACGTCCCATAGTATTGCCAGCATTCTGTTCAAACTTCCCATAGTTATGATTCTGACCAAAACGGTTATTATTTAATGTCTGTCATTTTTCTTAGGGAGCTGCAAGCTATAATAGGTTAAGATATTTTATTAACAGAAAATTCATTACCAAAAATGTATTTATACCCTTAGCACTTATGTATACCCCTAGATATTGAAAGTTTTGTGTTATTAAAACTGACATAAATCATATTCAGGTGAGGTATTTGTTAAAATATTTTGACAAAGATGTAATTGTTAGATTGGAATTTACAAGGCTTCCAGCTGTCTTATTGTTTTAAAAAGTTATACTAAAGAGACTAGAGCACCTGTTTTATATACATATCATCATTTATTTATGTACAGTGTGAATAGAAGTAGATAATAGATAAAAAAAAAAACACAACACAGCAAAAAAAAAATGTCAGCATAGTCTTCAACAACTTCAAAGGCAAGGATCTAGACCATAATGCGAAGCTCTAATCAAGACTTTTTAGTATTAGTGAAGAATACATGTATCTTATTAGTAGTGAAGAACAAAATCTTAATGGTAGATTTCTTGAAAAGTGGTGTTTGGATGTTTTGAATACCAAAATGTTGCATATTTGTGCTGATGGCAGATTAGTATTTTGCAATGAAAATGAAAGTGAAAACCAGCAGATTTTCTTCCAGAATTTTGACATCTACTGATGATGGACATGGAGTTGGAAACTTATCCCTGATTAGATTTATGATGCAAAGATGGACATGTTTAATAGCTTTGTCAATTAACCCTTCCCTTACTTAAGTTTGGAGTTCATTGGATTCCCTGATAATGCTCATTCTGGTGTTTTTGTTTATCCAGTAGAGTACCAGGAATAATAAAATTCTTAATGACTCCTGTACATTGCAATCACATTCCATTTAAACCCAACCAGGCTTGACAATTAGATTTTTCTTGTTCTAAACATGTTAAGGTGTAATGTAATTTAACTTGTACATGTACATTGTAAATGAATTAAAGATGTGATATAATTATGACTGCCAACGAGATATTGGTACATGTATCCCAAAGACACAATTAACAAACATATATATGGCTATTGGTACTTTACGGAACGGAACGGAACGGAACGGAACGGAAAAGAATTTCATTTAAGGTATCCAAAGGGGGCATTTATCAAAATTTCGAAAAATCTTTAAAACAAAACAAACTTTAAAATTTCTGTGTTTTACGGGTTTTCCATATACAAATAACACAAATGTATACTAAATCTCATCTTCACAGGTGAAATTTGTAATAATGTATAACATCGGGAAATACTCTGTAGATGAATATGTCGGATTGTCCTGATAAATTATCATGAAATTAACGCATTTGCAAGTCATGCATTATGATATCTAGACTGACCTCACGTCGTCCTTGATTAGAGACAGTGATCAAGTTGAATCTGATTTAAACTTATTAATTTATTTTTCCGTTCCGTTCCGTTCCGCAAAGTACCAATTGCTCTGAGGAATTGGTATTTAACGGAAAAAACGGAAACAGACATCTTTAATGTAATTAAAGCTGTATGATAACAAAAATTGTCTGACACCTCTTTTTGCATGAGTGGTATGTGTTTTAGATAGCATTTTCGACTTGATCAATAATACAAAATTTAACACAAAGGCAGGTTACACAAAAAGTCTTTCTCCTTCCATCGGTAATTATATTTTAAAAAAGAGGCCTTCAACAGCCCGTTCCGACGATGATTAGAGACAGTGATCAAGTTGAATCTGATTTAAACTTTTTAATTTATTTTTCCGTTCCGTTCCGTTCCGCAAAGTACCAATTGCTCTGAGGAATTGGTATTTAACGGAAAAAACGGAAACAGACATCTTTAATGTAATAAAAGCAGTATGATAACAAAAATTGTCTGACACTCTTTTTGCATGAGTGGTATGTGTTTTAGATAGCATTTTCGACTTGATCAATAATAAAAAATTTAACACAGAGGCAGGTTACACAAAAAGTCTTTCTCCTTCCATCGGTAATTATATTTTAAAAAAGAGGCCTTCAACAGCCCGTTCCGACGATGATTAGAGACAGTGATCAAGTTGAATCTGATTTAAACTTTTTAATTTATTTTTCCGTTCCGTTCCGTTCCGCAAAGTACCAATTGCTCTGAGGAATTGGTATTTAACGGAAAAAACGGAAACAGACATCTTTAATGTAATTAAAGCAGTATGATAACAAAAATTGTCTGACACCTCTTTTTGCATGAGTGGTATGTGTTTTAGATAGCATTTTCGACTTGATCAATAATACAAAATTTAACACAAAGGCAGGTTACACAAAAAGTCTTTCTCCTTCCATCGGTAATTATATTTTAAAAAGAGGCCTTCAACAGCCCGTTCCGACGATGATTAGAGACAGTGATCAAGTTGAATCTGATTTAAACTTTTTAATTTATTTTTCCGTTCCGTTCCGTTCCGCAAAGTACCAATTGCTCTGAGGAATTGGTATTTAACGGAAAAAACGGAAACAGACATCTTTAATGTAATAAAAGCAGTATGATAACAAAAATTGTCTGACACCTCTTTTTGCATGAGTGGTATGTGTTTTAGATAGCATTTTCGACTTGATCAATAATACAAAATTTAACACAAAGGCAGGTTACACAAAAAGTCTTTCTCCTTCCATCGGTAATTATATTTTAAAAAAGAGGCCTTCAACAGCCCGTTCCGACGATGATTAGAGACAGTGATCAAGTTGAATCTGATTTAAACTTTTTAATTTATTTTTCCGTTCCGTTCCGTTCCGCAAAGTACCAATTGCTCTGAGGAATTGGTATTTAACGGAAAAAACGGAAACAGACATCTTTAATGTAATTAAAGCAGTATGATAACAAAAATTGTCTGACACCTCTTTTTGCATGAGTGGTATGTGTTTTAGATAGCATTTTCGACTTGATCAATAATACAAAATTTAACACAAAGGCAGGTTACACAAAAAGTCTTTCTCCTTCCATCGGTAATTATATTTTAAAAAAGAGGCCTTCAACAGCCCGTTCCGACGATGATTAGAGACAGTGATCAAGTTGAATCTGATTTAAACTTTTTAATTTATTTTTCCGTTCCGTTCCGTTCCGCAAAGTACCAATTGCTCTGAGGAATTGGTATTTAACGGAATCAACGGAAACAGACATCTATAATGTAATAAAAGCAGTATGATAAAAACAAGTCAGACCCTTCTTTTTTGAATGAGTGGTAAGTGTTTTAGATAGCATTTCGACTGGATCAATATTTAAATAAACAGCTGCGCCATGAGCGCATGATACGCCCGTCGTCTTGTGAAAAAAACATTTTAATGTAAGTGTGGTTCTACCCACACATCAACCTATCTTAGAATGAAAATGACCTTTATCTTACACATGAGGAATGTCAGGGAATGAAACTGTACGTGTATTGCTTGGCCGCTCAAGTCCTCTTGATTTATAACGGATTAAGAAACAAATTGAAAACATGTAAGATTATTTGCAAAAGTAATTGCATACATTTAATTCACTGTCCGTGTCACTGCTAGTCATGATAGCCCTACGATACAAACATTTCACTTGATTTTTTCGGGACAAACTAACATGTAAATCAAAGAATTTCAAAGAAAACGTTGTCGGATAAGTCCGAAAATTAATAAGTGCGCTTAGACTAAGAATGTTTTAAGGGTTTTATCAAACGAAGTTATGGGAAAGAAAAGAACGAAAATAGAATGCTTTTTGATACACTCTTAAAAGGACCCTTAATGCATTCTTTGTGTAATCGTAAACTATGACTTACGAAGACTTTAAGAGAAGTTTCTTGTTACCGCGGGCCCCTGTATCATGAAAACCTATCTTAAGTTTCATTTAAGAGAAAACGCTTTACAAGAAGATTACGATGGTGATAAGAGAGTATCTGCAATCCCCTCGTGGGTTATCTTAACAATTTAACGGCTATCTTAGTATACACTTACGATAACTAGTTAAGATAGCCCTATTATCGACTTCGAAGTAACCGTCTTTGATTTCTAAGAGAATATTAGTATTTGCGGCAAAATCGGTATTAAAACTAAAGTCGTCTACTGTATGTGTTTAAAAGAATGCTAAAAATATACTATGATTCGTTTTTTGTTGCAGACTCTACATCCACTGTCAAGTAAAGCCCTGTTTAATGCTCCTTTCTGGCATAGATAATAAACGAATATTCAAGTTAATAAATTCTATTCTTCAAAAACACATCTACATGGAATGGTAACAATAAATCAAGAGAACAAATCAACTAACATATCATACAAATACGGAATGCAATCCGCAATACGAAAAACCCCATAACTGGTTAAGGCGAGATAACTCTCTTAAAAGGATGTTATCTTTACCAAACGTCTTGACCATACCAAACTGACATATAACACCTGTTCATTGATAATTTGTATTATTCTATGTATTTTTTGTGATTTTGTCCCATGTACATTTTACTTCATAACTCTTTATTAACATACTGTTTGTAGATTTTTTTTACTGATATGTAATAATACGTATCAGTATTACCACCGTAGGTATAGTGTCCGGTTGAGATCGGGTTTTTTCGAGAGCGTCCAGTTTTTTTCGAGAGATTATGACTAAAAATGTAAACAAACAGACATGTTTTCCTGTAACACGTAAAATAAATGCTTAAACTAAATTTACAAGATCAAACAAGTTAAGTAAGTATTTGTGATGAAAGGATGTTGCCAACCATACATACTTTGCAGTTAAAAAAGTTTGATTTGGCCTAATAATGCTTTTATGCCAAAATATAGAAAAAAGCAATTTCTATACACATACCAATGCAAATTTCAAAGAGCATGCACACATGATGTCTTTATATCCTTACATTTACATATGCTATAACAAAAGTTTTAGTTATTGTAATTAAAAGGCAATTTTAAGGGTATATTCATTTCCATCTGTTCAAGTTTTTTCGAGAGCAGTTCGGGTTTTTTCGAGAACAGTTCAGGTTTTTTCGAGAGATAAACCAATTTCTTACGGTTTAAAATGTGCTATTTAAGTACATTTGAGTTTAAAAACGAATGAAAAGTAATCGGTTCTTTCAAAGTTTATAACTAATGCATTACAGCAGTTTGATAATGTTGCATAAGCACATACATTTCATAAAAAAAACATAATTTATTTCTATATATTGTTGTATTGCATTATGAATTGCATGGACACCGGTATGCTTTATACCTATATTATTTGGATTAATCAAATCTACCTATGTCTATAGAAAAAAATGTTCACATCATGCATGATCACTGTATTCAAAGGACACTGGTTAACGTATGGTTAGATCAATCAAACATATTGCCATCCATGTTATTGAAATGACGGAACTAAGCTAGTGTACTGACTCGTCCGTAATTATTTCATGATGTTTCCGAAAGTTGACTTACATTTACTATCTTCTTTGTTACTTTCCCCTCTTTTGTAATTTCCCCTTATTTACATGCTCACGTTGATGATTCAGCATCATTTATTGATATATCTGCCAGATTCCGGCACAGTGTACGTTTATAGCATATTGACAATTTAAAGAACTGTTTATTGTAAACATATATAACATGTATTGTGTTTTGATGACGTATAAAACGTTGGATAAATGACAATGATGACAAATATGCCACTTCACCAGATTATTTGTTTTATTGTTTCACAACCGTTTGTTATTACTTGTAAACACACAGATACAACATTTACACTATAAAAATGTTCTATAAACATTCAAATACCCTTTTTGGTAATTTTTGTATGATTCATAGCACCCCCCTCATTTCGTTATTTTTAAAGTATGGAAAGCAATTCGTGTCATAATTTGCATACATAATGTTTGATACTTGTCGAGTTTTCAACACATTAAAAGCTGAACACACCAGTTTTGACTCACAGTTATGTTACAAACTTGATATATTGTTAATACTTGTATTTTTTATGTGAATGTATGGAACACAATTAGTGTCATAGCCAACTTTGTATTTTTGTATGTTTTGGCAAATCTTTTTGATTGATAGGTTTTATATTGAGTTTTTATTTGTTCTTTCAGCTTTTTACCGTTTGATGTTCACGTTTAGTTTGGAGTTATACTTACCTGTCATCATTTGTAATCATTCATTGAACACCAGCATACCTTTGTTATTCATGCTACATTGTGTTAATAGAGTGGATTATATGACAATAAATAAAACGGTTATCTTTAATGAAGTCCATTATTTAATGCCCGCAAAGAATAGATGGGAGTCATTACAGCTAGCATGCTGATGTCCAGATAAACATATTGCATAGATCCAAATATACGTATATCGATATGGAATTTATGTGATTTAAAAAATCTACATTTTAGAGTGCCATGGATTTTAAGCTGAAACTATTCGTAATTTGAACAATCGTTTTGTGGGCACGGTCAAATTTGATTGATATTTAAGTACGCATTGCTTTTGCGCCAATTCTTAAAAGTTGTAGTTTTTCATTTGCGCCAAAAAATAAATATTGCTTCTGCGCCATTGTGCAGGTAAACTAATTAAAAAGTGAAAATATAGAAAATTTAAACAATATCTACGGACACACCAGCTGTCATCAGGAGATAGGAGAAAAAAAACAGATTCAGTGGCGGATCCAGGGGGGGGGGGGTTCCGGGGGTGCGCACCCCCCCTTTATTTTTGCCGATCAATGCATTTGTATCGGGACATATGTTTTGCACCCCCCCCCCCCTTTGCCCTGGGTTACCTGGGTTAGCACCCCCTCTTTCGAAAATTCCTGCATCCGCCCCTGCAGATTAAATACGGAATGCACCTCTAGAACCGAAATTTCCCGCTGATATTATAGTAAGACCTTTGCCTATAGGTTTTGTAACAGAACAGACTTTTAGTTTTTATAAATACTTTGATTAACAGCAGTTATTATTGTGGTTTTATGACTTTTAAGGAGTTACCATTTTTTATAGTGCTTTGATAAATCCGAAAATGTTTTAACAATTTGCAAACATTTTTTTATTATAGTGTAAACCAGTGTTTAGTGCTCATATTTTTATGAAGATATATTTTAAACATATGTTTTAATATTTATGAGACCTTGTTTCTAATAAAAAATGGAGAATGGAAATGGGGATCACTGTTTCTTATCATCTTCGGAAGGCCCCTTTTTTAATTTATAATTACCAATGGAAGTAGAAAGACCTTTTGTCTAACCTGTCTTTGTGTTATTTTTTATACGTCCGTCAATTTTGACGGGACGTATTATGGTATACAAATGTCCAGTGTCCGTCCGTCCGTCCGTCCGTCCGTCTGTCCGTCTGTCTGGTGTAAACATGTCGCACCGTAACTTGAGAACGACTTATCCAAATTTTTTGAAACTTAACATAGTTGTTTCTTATGATGGTCAAATGATCTGTATACTTTTTTGTGAAAATAAGATTACAACTTTTTGAGTTATGGCACTTTGTAACTAAAACAGGGGTGTGTTTTTTTCACATGTCGCACCGCATCTCAAAAACGATTCTTGATTATGGCTTAAAACTTCAAAGGCTTCTTAGTTATATTAATCTTAATATATCTGTATACTTTTTGGTGATGATTCAAAATGTCATTTTTGAGTTATTGAGTATTTTGTAAAAAAAAAGGGGGGGTTTACATGTCGCACCATATCTCAAAAACGATTTATGATTATTGCTTAAAACTTTACACACTTCTTTGTTATATTAATCTAAAGATCTGTATACTTTTTGGTGATGATTCATTTTTATATTTTCGAGTTATTGAGATTTTGTAAAAAAAGAGGTTTTTTTTCACATGTTGCGCTGTATCTCTATTGCTTAAAACTTAACAGGCTAATGTTGCGTCGGGTTTCCAAATACATCTTGTACAATCTTCCTATTGAGCGGGAATAAGGAATGAGTCAGGATATACTAAGCATGACATCCTGTACAACCCTGTGTTATTCAAAAAAGATTTATGTTTTTTCACAAGACGACGGGCGTATCATGCGCTCATGGCGCAGCTGTTTATTTAAATATTGATCCAGTCGAAATGCTATATCATACTGCTTTTTATTAAATTATAGATGTCTGTTTCCGTTGATTCCGTTAAATACCAATTCCTCAGAGCAATTGGTACTTTGCGGAACGGAACGGAACGGAAAAATAAATTAAAAAGTTTAAATCAGATTCAACTTGATCACTGTCTCTAATCATCGTCGGAACGGGCTGTTAAAGGCCTCTTTTTTAAAATATAATTACCGATGGAAGGAGAAAGACTTTTTGTGTAACCTGCCTTTGTGTTAAATTTTGTATTATTGATCAAGTCGAAAATGCTATCTAAAACACATACCACTCATGCAAAAAGAGGTGTCAGACAATTTTTGTTATCATACTGCTTTAATTACATTAAAGATGTCTGTTTCCGTTTTTTCCGTTAAATACCAATTCCTCAGAGCAATTGGTACTTTGCGGAACGGAACGGAACGGAAAAAAAAATTAAAAAGTTTAAATCAGATTCAACTTGATCACTGTCTCTAATCATCGTCGGAACGGGCTGTTGAAGGCCTCTTTTTTAAAATATAATTACCGATGGAAGGAGAAAGACTTTTTGTGTAACCTGCCTTTGTGTTAAATTTTGTATTATTGATCAAGTCGAAAATGCTATCTAAAACACATACCACTCATGCAAAAAGAGGTGTCAGACAATTTTTGTTATCATACTGCTTTAATTACATTAAAGATGTCTGTTTCCGTTTTTTCCGTTAAATACCAATTCCTCAGAGCAATTGGTACTTTGCGGAACGGAACGGAACGGAAAAATAAATTAAAAAGTTTAAATCAGATTCAACTTGATCACTGTCTCTAATCATCGTCGGAACGGGCTGTTGAAGGCCTCTTTTTTAAAATATAATTACCGATGGAAGGAGAAAGACTTTTTGTGTAACCTGCCTTTGTGTTAAATTTTGTATTATTGATCAAGTCGAAAATGCTATCTAAAACACATACCACTCATGCAAAAAGAGGTGTCAGACAATTTTTGTTATCATACTGCTTTTATTACATTAAAGATGTCTGTTTCCGTTTTTTCCGTTAAATACCAATTCCTCAGAGCAATTGGTACTTTGCGGAACGGAACGGAACGGAAAAATAAATTAAAAAGTTTAAATCAGATTCAACTTGATCACTGTCTCTAATCATCGTCGGAACGGGCTGTTGAAGGCCTCTTTTTAAAATATAATTACCGATGGAAGGAGAAAGACTTTTTGTGTAACCTGCCTTTGTGTTAAATTTTGTATTATTGATCAAGTCGAAAATGCTATCTAAAACACATACCACTCATGCAAAAAGAGGTGTCAGACAATTTTTGTTATCATACTGCTTTAATTACATTAAAGATGTCTGTTTCCGTTTTTTCCGTTAAATACCAATTCCTCAGAGCAATTGGTACTTTGCGGAACGGAACGGAACGGAAAAATAAATTAAAAAGTTTAAATCAGATTCAACTTGATCACTGTCTCTAATCATCGTCGGAACGGGCTGTTGAAGGCCTCTTTTTTAAAATATAATTACCGATGGAAGGAGAAAGACTTTTTGTGTAACCTGCCTCTGTGTTAAATTTTTTATTATTGATCAAGTCGAAAATGCTATCTAAAACACATACCACTCATGCAAAAAGAGTGTCAGACAATTTTTGTTATCATACTGCTTTTATTACATTAAAGATGTCTGTTTCCGTTTTTTCCGTTAAATACCAATTCCTCAGAGCAATTGGTACTTTGCGGAACGGAACGGAACGGAAAAATAAATTAAAAAGTTTAAATCAGATTCAACTTGATCACTGTCTCTAATCATCGTCGGAACGGGCTGTTGAAGGCCTCTTTTTTAAAATATAATTACCGATGGAAGGAGAAAGACTTTTTGTGTAACCTGCCTTTGTGTTAAATTTTGTATTATTGATCAAGTCGAAAATGCTATCTAAAACACATACCACTCATGCAAAAAGAGGTGTCAGACAATTTTTGTTATCATACTGCTTTAATTACATTAAAGATGTCTGTTTCCGTTTTTTCCGTTAAATACCAATTCCTCAGAGCAATTGGTACTTTGCGGAACGGAACGGAACGGAAAAATAAATTAAAAAGTTTAAATCAGATTCAACTTGATCACTGTCTCTAATCATCGTCGGAACGGGCTGTTGAAGGCCTCTTTTTTAAAATATAATTACCGATGGAAGGAGAAAGACTTTTTGTGTAACCTGCCTTTGTGTTAAATTTTGTATTATTGATCAAGTCGAAAATGCTATCTAAAACACATACCACTCATGCAAAAAGAGGTGTCAGACAATTTTTGTTATCATACTGCTTTAATTACATTAAAGATGTCTGTTTCCGTTTTTTCCGTTAAATACCAATTCCTCAGAGCAATTGGTACTTTGCGGAACGGAACGGAACGGAAAAATAAATTAAAAAGTTTAAATCAGATTCAACTTGATCACTGTCTCTAATCATCGTCGGAACGGGCTGTTGAAGGCCTCTTTTTTAAAATATAATTACCGATGGAAGGAGAAAGACTTTTTGTGTAACCTGCCTCTGTGTTAAATTTTTTATTATTGATCAAGTCGAAAATGCTATCTAAAACACATACCACTCATGCAAAAAGAGTGTCAGACAATTTTTGTTATCATACTGCTTTTATTACATTAAAGATGTCTGTTTCCGTTTTTTCCGTTAAATACCAATTCCTCAGAGCAATTGGTACTTTGCGGAACGGAACGGAACGGAAAAATAAATTAAAAAGTTTAAATCAGATTCAACTTGATCACTGTCTCTAATCATCGTCGGAACGGGCTGTTGAAGGCCTCTTTTTTAAAATATAATTACCGATGGAAGGAGAAAGACTTTTTGTGTAACCTGCCTTTGTGTTAAATTTTGTATTATTGATCAAGTCGAAAATGCTATCTAAAACACATACCACTCATGCAAAAAGAGGTGTCAGACAATTTTTGTTATCATACTGCTTTAATTACATTAAAGATGTCTGTTTCCGTTTTTTTCCGTTAAATACCAATTCCTCAGAGCAATTGGTACTTTGCGGAACGGAACGGAACGGAAAAATAAATTAAAAAGTTTAAATCAGATTCAACTTGATCACTGTCTCTAATCATCGTCGGAACGGGCTGTTGAAGGCCTCTTTTTAAAATATAATTACCGATGGAAGGAGAAAGACTTTTTGTGTAACCTGCCTTTGTGTTAAATTTTGTATTATTGATCAAGTCGAAAATGCTATCTAAAACACATACCACTCATGCAAAAAGAGGTGTCAGACAATTTTTGTTATCATACTGCTTTAATTACATTAAAGATGTCTGTTTCCGTTTTTTCCGTTAAATACCAATTCCTCAGAGCAATTGGTACTTTGCGGAACGGAACGGAACGGAAAAATAAATTAAAAAGTTTAAATCAGATTCAACTTGATCACTGTCTCTAATCATCGTCGGAACGGGCTGTTGAAGGCCTCTTTTTTAAAATATAATTACCGATGGAAGGAGAAAGACTTTTTGTGTAACCTGCCTCTGTGTTAAATTTTTTATTATTGATCAAGTCGAAAATGCTATCTAAAACACATACCACTCATGCAAAAAGAGTGTCAGACAATTTTTGTTATCATACTGCTTTTATTACATTAAAGATGTCTGTTTCCGTTTTTTCCGTTAAATACCAATTCCTCAGAGCAATTGGTACTTTGCGGAACGGAACGGAACGGAAAAATAAATTAAAAAGTTTAAATCAGATTCAACTTGATCACTGTCTCTAATCATCGTCGGAACGGGCTGTTGAAGGCCTCTTTTTTAAAATATAATTACCGATGGAAGGAGAAAGACTTTTTGTGTAACCTGCCTTTGTGTTAAATTTTGTATTATTGATCAAGTCGAAAATGCTATCTAAAACACATACCACTCATGCAAAAAGAGGTGTCAGACAATTTTTGTTATCATACAGCTTTAATTACATTAAAGATGTCTGTTTCCGTTTTTTCCGTTAAATACCAATTCCTCAGAGCAATTGGTACTTTGCGGAACGGAACGGAACGGAAAAATAAATTAATAAGTTTAAATCAGATTCAACTTGATCACTGTCTCTAATCATCGTCGGAACGGGCTGTTGAAGGCCTCTTTTTTTAAAATATAATTACCGATGGAAGGCGAAAGACTTTTTGTGTAACCTGCCTTTGTGTTAAATTTATTATTATTGATCAAGTCGAAAATGCTATCTAAAACACATACCACTCATGCAAAAAGAGGTGTCAGACAATTTTTGTTATCATACAGCTTTAATTACATTAAAGATGTCTGTTTCCGTTTTTTCCGTTAAATACCAATTCCTCAGAGCAATTGGTACTTTGCGGAACGGAACGGAACGGAAAAATAAATTAATAAGTTTAAATCAGATTCAACTTGATCACTGTCTCTAATCAAGGACGACGTGAGGTCAGTCTAGATATCATAATGCATGACTTGCAAATGCGTTAATTTCATGATAATTTATCAGGACAATCCGACATATTCATCTACAGAGTATTTCCCGATGTTATACATTATTACACATTTCACCTGTGAAGATGAGATTTAGTATACATTTGTGTTATTTGTATATGGAAAACCCGTAAAACACAGAAATTTTAAAGTTTGTTTTGTTTTAAAGATTTTTCGAAATTTTGATAAATGCCCCCTTTGGATACCTTAAATGAAATTCTTTTCCGTTCCGTTCCGTTCCGTTCCGTTCCGTAAAGTACCAATAGCCCATATATATAGAGGAAAACTTTCATGTACAGTATTCAACCATAGGGAGACAGTCTTGGAGACACATATTATTATATAATATATCAAGCTCTAAAAACTTATGATTCAATGTATAACAGAAGCTATCTGAAATCTGCCATCACAACCAACATTATGTACATGTATCTCACTTGAGGGAAGTACCCCTTCATATTTTATAAATTATATAACACTTGAAGTTTGACACTACATATGTTGTAACAGTGCAACGACATACTATACAATAAAGTTCAAGGTTTGTTTCCAGTGATTCTTAAAAACAAATCTTAAGTAGGGAAAACTAAGAAATATTTATTTCTTGATAAAAATATTGGACTAGACACAAGGACATAGTCTATAGACAAAAATGTGGAACATAAAAAATGTTCTTAAATGCTGCTCTTGAAAAGAAATAGGATATGTTTTAAAAAATTAAAAAGTTGTTGGTGAAATGTATTTTTTTTAAAGATTTTTAAATATTTATACAAAACCAATTTATTGAAGAAGATTTAACAATAAGCTTTAACTCGTTTTTCCATTGATAGAAGCATTATTGACACAAAGCTTAGGCTTTAGGTTAAAATAATTAAAAACAATTTTGTAAGTTAGGGTTTCAAACTAAATGCAATAGACCAGCTAAGGTTGGTAGCTGGTGTCCTGTTTAATCAATGGAAGGCCTACAGTAATATGCCTGCCTGTCCGATATTATATTTGTCCATCACAAATCCTTTCCGCTTTCTAACTTAAACCCTTGGCCTTAGGTAATAAAACTTGGCATGATTATTCACTACTACTTGAAAGTGTGCCAGGTACAAGGAAGAAATCGAATGACATTTTAAATTCATTGAAAGTCACGGTCAATGTAGTAAACTTTGTTCAACTTGGCCATCCCTGTTCAAATGTACCATTGTTTTAGCTCTTTAGTTTTAAACCTTTTGGAGTTTTTAGATGAGTTATTGGTGCGTCAGAGAATTTCTGCTTTCTGTGGGTTTAAATTAAGCTATATTTAAATCTAATGTTCCATCAGTGTTAACTTGTATAATCAAGCAGGCACCTCTGGACTCTGTCACTACTAACCTATAGTTAATTATTATGATTTGAAATTATTTATTCAGGCAACAGTGGTGATCTTTGTCTTTTTTCAATTTTGAAAATTTCACTGAAACAAACTAATACTCCCTTCCGTTAACCTATGAATATCCTTTTTAGTTTACTACTAATATCAATTAAGTTAAGTTTAATATGTATTTTAAGTTGTTTACATAATCATGTTTAAAATCTATAATTGAAGTATCCTGAGTATTTAGAGAAATAATTAAAAGCTCACTTTTAACAGATTTTATGGGTTGTATTTGATTTAACAAATTAATGTAATTTTTATATACAAGTTTATACTTCATACAATGAAGTTATGAAAAATAACACTGAAGCAAGTTTAATTAGCTTTTACAGAAAGTTTGTCTTGGCTTTTTGTTTAAATATGTTCAATATGACCAAAGAAACATGCTTTGTAACTTTTGTGTAACCAAAGTCTTAAGAAAATAAAAATGAAATATACCTGTACATATAAGAATAAGACGGTGAGGTTCATTTCTTATTAGAATGTCTATATCATCATAGTTCTTTGTTCTATGTGCATTTTTTGCATGAAATATTAAACCTGATTACTATTGTGTATTTACATGTATATACAAGTACGGTACCATGCTCATCTTTTACCCACCTTGCCATGTAGTACTGATCCTTGTTGCGTTTTGCAGTTAGGTTACAAATGCCAACAAATTATCAAATTATTAACAAATCTTAATTTATTTGATAAATCTAAACATGTATATAAATTATTATAATTGCGATACCCACCCTGTCTCATTATTTGCAATAATACAAACCTCACAATAATTTCTGAATTTACAGTCTAGTACAAACTAAATCAGCCTAGCAAAATGTAAATTAAATATTATCAAGCAAAAAATGAACAGCCAGAAATAATGTAATAAAAAGGGAAATAATCCATGCCTATTTCGTTCAAATTGTTTGTACTTTGGACTTTATTATTGTTGTTTAATGTTTAAAACAATGTTTGATATTACATGATGCTCCTCATGTGAGCCAATTAAGTGGAAAAATTTACATTATCTTCTTCTGCCTTTGCAAATTAAAATTTTATCAATTTTACACTGCTCTAATCAGGTAACTTAGTTATTCAACTAAATAGCATGCGTTTATAATTATGTATTTAGTTTGTCTGTAAATAAAATTACAAAAGTCTGAAAATTTAAGAGTTTGATTAAACACTCCTATGCTGACATGAGCCATATATATTTTGGCAAATAAGATGACAGTTTTTTTCCTTGAAATATTTATTAGAATATTTAAGGTAATTCTATATAATCTAAAAGTACTCAAAGAGAGACAACTCATGTGGATTAAGTCTGAATTCAATATGTATTTCCCCCCATTTGTAAGGAGTGCAAAACCCATTTAAAAACTATTTTTTTCATCAAATTTTCATGTCGTTGCAGTTAAAAAAAAATTAGTTATGTTTTTATCGTCTACTTATATTCCTCTAGACTTTAGACAACCAACAATTAATCTACATATCAGTGGCGGATCCAGAACTTTTCCTAAGGGGGGCCCGCTGACTGACCTAAGGGGGGCCCGCTCTAGTCATGCTTCAATGATACCCTATATAATCAACCAAATTTTTCCCACGAAAGGGGGGAACGGGCCCCCCCAGGTCCCCCCCTGGATCCGCCTATGCATATATTGTGCTGATTTTGAGTTAAGGTGCATCCAGTTGTCATATAATTGTTATCAAAAGTACATATAAACAACTTGAAATTAATTATTGATGAATTCATAAGTTTTTGTGATATGAAATTTTTAAGTGAGTTTTTGTCAGTATTCGTTTCTGCTGAATTTATATAAAAAAACTTGTATTTGACCCACAAGTTCCAGACCTGTTTACCCCTCATGATGTCTCTCAGTAGAATTGTCAGTAGTTTTGCAATGTTGTCAGTAATACTCTCGTTGAGTGCCGCGAAGCGGCACGAACCATCTAGGGGGGTTTGGGGGCATGCCCCCCCAAGAAATTTTTGAAAAATTAGATGCAATTTCCTGCATTCTGACAGTATCTGCAGTCTTATTCAGATATTTTTTGCAACAGTTTATAACCTAAAATTTGCATGATTTGAAAAAAAGTTGAGCTTAAGTTTTGAATAAGTCAATACATGCAAATCTGGTATTCACTGTGTACTGCGAAACAAGATATGTACATTTAAAATCTCATTTTAAGTGTTTTATTTCAGTTTTAACAGAGAAAAGACAATTTGAATTAAGAAACATCCTTTAATTGAATAAAACAAAAAGTAATGTGATATCTTCACAAGTAGCATATACATTTGTAAAATCATAAACAATGAAACACAACCAAATAAAATATGTGATATACCAATGGATTTTGATTTCTCTATTCAACATACATGTATGTAAAAATTTGACTTTGATACATTACCATGAATGATAAGCAAAAAAGAAGTATTACTAAATAAAAACAAGATACTGTACACCTTCTTAATCTATAGATTTTATCATTTATGGGGCATAAGTTGACTTCCTACCAACCTTTTATAAAATCTTACTTGTGTTGGGAGGACACATACATGTATCAACTATACTTTAGTTTAATGAGTTTGGTTTTACATAAATGTGGATACATGATACAATTGATAATAGCATGTTATGAGTTTATAAAACATTTAAAAAATATTCATACTATTGGTCATATTTAACATTTACTAACACAATAAAATTAAATTAAAAAAGTAATTCAAGTTCAACATGTAAATGTATGTACTGAAGTTAACTTTCAATTATCACAGTAAAATAAAATGTAAAATAAATGATAAAAAAAACAAAATAAAAAACAAAAACTGGGACAACTACATTTGTACATATACATTTTATCACAGAACAGAGCATCAATGAAAAAAATAAAATTAAAAAAAACCATCAAACACATTGGGACTAGTAGTACTAAGTACATGTGCATTTTATCACAGAAAAAATTATAACCATTATAAATGTGACTAGATGAAATCTGTTACTCAATTGAAATGAATAAAACATAAAAACATAAAAAAAAAAACCAATGACAATGCAGCAAACATGTCAAAATGGAATTGTGTATTTTACATTTTTCATATGAGTATGAAAGTATAACAATATTGTATTCCCATTTTGCCCATACAGCAGATTTATATCCTATCAGACATTTGCAGTATATGTATCTACATGTACATGTGATTTAAAGTGTAACTGTACACATACAAGGAAAATCTAGGCATAGGTGAATGTATAGCAGTTAAGAATTTAGGTGATTGTAGTAGGCACTTTTGAGTCTATCCAGGGTTGCATTACTATGTTTCCTTGCATTATCACATGGATTTCCTGGTTTTGATTTGTTAACTAGCAATGCCTCCAAAGTTTGGTCCCCTAAAGATGCTCTTTGGTCAGTTCTGTTTTTCCTCACAACAGAAAATACCCTTTCACAATGTGCACTGCTGTGTGGAATGCACAAAATCCCAAGACAAAAT
The DNA here is from genome assembly GCF_963676685.1 of Mytilus edulis. Lineage (NCBI taxonomy): Eukaryota > Metazoa > Mollusca > Bivalvia > Mytilida > Mytilidae > Mytilus > Mytilus edulis. The sequence goes on along the minus strand of NC_092344.1, from coordinate 37,161,706 downwards.
TGGGCTAAATGGTTGAACATCAGGTTTCCACCTGTATCTTTTATTTGTCCAATGGCATTCCATTTTTCATCCACTCTGTCAAATGCTTCCAGTTCTGTTGCTAGATCTTGTGTTTGATACAAGACAAATTGTTCAGTTAATGTATCCATTGTAGCCCCATCTGGTATGAGCACAGGGAACCTTTTAGCAAAGAATTCAATGGATGACTGTTTAGCAGTAGATTGCTTGTCTGTATCTGCTATTTCTGCATGTATAAGCACAGGATCATTCAAGGGAAGTTTTGTCATAATGTAATTACAAGCATTGATGAAGTACTGTCGTGCAGCTTTGTAGAATTCTACAATGCGGTGGTCCCGAAGATGGTTCTTTTCCTTGTCCCTTATGAAATCCTTTGCAGCATTACCAATAACCAACTCACTGTCAACCTTTTGGTTGTATCCAAGTGTATATTGAACTTCGTCTACAGACTTGCCAACCATAGCTGCAGGTTTAACAAAACGTGACAAGAGATTACGCATTACAGAATGTAAGGCACCTCTGACCTTATGAATCTGAGGATCTTCAGCTTGAAGATTTTTTAAGACTTCATCATACAACTTAACTGTATAGCTTAGAAATATAGCATATAGTTTGTTTGTTGGTGACTTTATAAATGTAAATATAGTCTCCACTTTAACTTCTGCATAAGATGGCTCAGCTTTCTGAGGGATCCCTTCTTTGTTTTGTTCTTTACTTCCGACTGATTTTGTGTTTGTACCTGCAAAAGGTTAAAATGAAATTTATTTTATAAGGAGTCAATATCAACAAATCAAGTACAAATAAAAAAATAATAACTAATGTAAAAAAAAACTATCATAAGACCAGATTGATTCCACAAAACAAAATGTATCCCCTCTGTTTGGTTTACAGAGTTATCTCCCATATGCAAGAGTTGTCTTTTATTATAGTAGGTGTCTTGTATTGATGAGTTTTATTTTTTTTAGTAAATTTGGAAGATCCTGTAGTCTCTTTATTAAAGATATGTGTAAAGTTACTATTTCAATATAACAAATTTTCTCTTGACTCTACTATGGGCGATGAAACAATATTTGTAGTAAAATAACTTTTACTGCAATGAAGTTTTTTTTACCTTTTTTACTACTTGTGGTTGTACTTTTATTTTTAGACTGATCTTTTGTGTCCTTTGTTTTCTTTGCTTCTTTCTTCTTTTCAAGTGAATCATGTTCCTTCTTGAAGTAGTCCTTCAGAGCATCCCAATTTACAAGCATTCTATCAAGGCACCTTCCAATACTGAGCCATCTTACTGATACATGTTTGAGCATTCTTTTTTGTTCCAAATTGAAGAGGTCCTGAGAGCCTTTGAAATTCATCTTCCGAGTATCACTTTTGTTAAAAAAGTAGTATATATCAATCAATACATCGTCTATAGCTGGTAAAGCACCTGCAGCCTTCTTGGCTGCTATGTGTATTAAATGTAGCACACACCCAGACATGAAAACACTGGGTTGCTTGTCTTTAACAAATTTGAAGACGCCTTTGTTACACCCTGTCATGACACTGGCATTGTCAGAACCTAATGCTAAGCAGTTATCCCAACTAATGTTTCTGTCAGAAAGGTCCTTATTCATTATGTTGAAAATGTTTTCACCTGATGCTGACTCAGTGCACACAGGTATAGACAAAAGTTCTGAGTTCACCAATCCTGTCCCAGGATCTCTTGTACGAACTACCAAGGGGTATTGTTTACTTGTTATATCATTGGACCCATCGGTACTTATGCTGAAGGGGGCTGACTGTAGTCTGTCACTCAATGTTTTTTGATTTATTTTTGACAGATCAAGAAGAATTGCTGTTGCTTTATTCCTTGCACACTTCATATCTGAAAGTAAAAGTAAAAATCCTTAAATAAAATTCACACAATATTCAAACAATGTCCATATATGTCCTAGGAAAAAAGATTCAAGTTGTGTTATAGTTCACATGATTAGTGTGACTTTACAAGGCTGACTGAAACTGTATATTTTTAATATATAGTATTTATTCGAGTTAAGATTGTGTGATTGAATCTGCACACCCTGGTCAAAATTCCCCATGGCGACAGAGATTTTGAACTATGAGCCACTGGCATGACATTTTCCTATTCGACATGTAAATTGCTTGATTTTGTGGAGGATCTCATCAAATTCTGCCAGACAAATAGGCACACAGGCACATAGGCAGGTCTGGAATATTTCATTTCAAAACACTACAGTACAGAATCTCCTTCTACCTCCCTCCCCCACTAAAACCCAAGTCCAACCCTAAAAAAAATTTCGGCATCACCCCTCCTAGGATTTTAACATTTCATTACCCCCTCCCTAAATGCCCAGGCCAATAAAGTTGGGTTTCGTAAGAAAGAAAATAAGAGACATGTGGGACAGATCCATTTATAAGATATGGATCATTCACATCTCCTGCCTACACATAGAAAATAGAATAAAAACTTACCTCCTGCGATTTTGGAATCGGGAAACATCAGTTTAAATGCTTTGTTGAATGTATCGGCAGATGACAGGGGTAGGTTTAGTTCTGCTATCAACTCGCACATCATAACCTCTGCTTTAGTGGTGGCACGTTGCCGGTTCAGTTCAACATCATTAAATTTCATAAAGCTGGTCATAGTCGAGTATGACTCTTTCAGCTGAGACAGATCCTTGTGTTGTTTGCCTTTCACATGTCGTAGACAGTCATTTTTTCCTGCATGTCCGCAGCTAAAATCAGAATTGCATACTGTGCAATAGACCATACACTCTCCTTTCTTGGATGGCCGGAGGCAAGGCCAGAGAGTTGTATACGAGTCTTTGTACTTTTGAAGGCATTTCCTTTTCTTAGGCGCTTGGTCTTGTTCAGAACTTTCATTGCCTTTTTTGCGTTTTTGAGGCTGATCCATGCCGACCATGAAATAAACTTGATCGCTATCATTTTGCGCTTGAAAGAGCGGAGATTCCCAGTCAGAAAAGCGCCTTTTAGATACCGATTGCCGTAAACGGAAGCAATTATGATTTTTTTCCGGGTTGGTAGAAAATCCGTACTTTTTCATGACAAATCCGTATTGAGTAATTTTATTAAAAAATCCGTGTAAAATACGGACAATCCGTACAAGTAAACACCTCTGAAGTTTATGAAAATGCATCTGAGGGTCCTTGAAAATTACTTATTTTTATTCAGTGTTTCATACACTTTATTTTCTGCACCTCGAGCTACTGCTCAAACACTCACTTAAAAAAGGAAAGCTATTTTTTTTTAGGAGATTGTGTTTTTTTTTTCAAAACTGTTTCAGATTTTGTCAGGGGTTATTAATAGCCTACTATAATGTGGTAGGTGTTTGTGTTCATTGTTGAGGATTGTTATGTGACCTAAAGTTGTTAACATCCTCAACCTTTTGTCTTTAGTGGATAGTTGTCTTTTTTTTTTATCATAATGCATCTCCTTATTTGTATATTGATTATTCTTGTGTCTTCACTCTTCAATTATGATAAGTTTGAATGCTCAAATATTTAATAATATTTTTTAAACCATCAAACTATCTTTTATTGTCAGAAAATTTAATTAAGTAGTTATTTCCTAATGATTGTTCAATCAATTACAACTGATAATTGAAAGTACATGATGTTTTCCTGTATGGTTTGAAGCTTACAATCTATTATATGTAAATAATTACTCTTGAGGCTGCAAGGCCAAATGTTTTGAAACAAATATGATGTAACCACTTTTATGTAACCACTTTTAGAAACTACAGGCCAAATGTTTTGAAACTTTATATCAGATTTGATGATGGGATATTATCTATAAAGTATAAACATATCATCTTTTAACGATAAACAGCTGATGACAAGCAAGGTGCATATAATGAACATGTTCATCATTATATCTGAAACAACATGGTCAATTTTAAATAAATTTGCAGGAAAGATGTATTATGTATTAAATGTTGTGTTTTTGTTGTGTCATAGTTCTTCTCTTATATTTGATGTGTTTCCCTCAGTTGTAGTTTGTAACCCGAATTTGTTTGAACAGCGGTATACTACTGTTGCCTTTATTTAAATGGTCCTCTATAAAAGATTCTCTTTTGGTTTTTGGTTGTGTTTTGTTTTCTTTCTAAATCTTCTGAAACTACCAGGATAAATTTTTTAAGCTTTACCAGATTGATGATTTGGAAGCTCTCTAAAACAATAATCATTTAATAATGATTGGTTGTCAAACATGGCACCATTGTTGGCTCAAAATTTCATTGAAATCCTTTGGGAAATCATATGTACATAATTTTCTCTAAAACAACATGGTCATATCTTAATCAAACTTGGAAGACATGATTTATGAAATTCTCGTTATTAATTTATTCTGATGGAATCAGTTGGCCAATTTAAAAAACCTTTTTCAGAAAGTAGCAGGCAAAATGATTTGAAAGTTTTGATAATTTGGAGACCCTCTACAAACAATTCAGTTATCATGTAATGCTGTAAAAGCCTAGTATCCTGTCCAAACCATCTCTGTATCTGTCCAAACCATCTCTGTATCTGTCCAAACCATCTCTGTATCTGTGTACTGTAGAGTAGAGAGCCAGGATCCCAGGAGTAATGCTGTTAGCCTGGTATCATGTCCAAACCATCTCTGTATCTGTGTACTGTGGAGTAGAGAGCCAGGATCCCAGGAGTAATGCTGTTAGCCTGGTATCCTGTCCAAACCATCTCTGTATCTGTGTACTGTGGAGTAGAGAGCCAGGATCCCAGGAGTAATGCTGTTAGCCTGGTATCATGTCCAAACCATCTCTTTGTATCTGTCTACTGTGGAGTAGAGAGCCAGGATCCCAGGAGTAATGCTGTTAGCCTGGTATCCTGTCCAAACCATCTCTGTATCTGTGTACTGTGGAGTAGAGAGTCAGGATCACAGGAGTAATGCTGTTAGCCTGGTATCCTGTCCAAACCATCTCTGTATCTGTGTACTGTGGAGTAGAGAGTCAGGATCCCAGGAGTAATGCTGTTAGCCTGGTATCCTGTCCAAACCATCTCTTTGTATCTGTGTACTGTGGAGTAGAGAGCCAGGATCGCAGGAGTAATGCTGTTAGCCTGGTATCCTGTCCAAACCATCTTTGTATCTGTGTACTGTGGAGTAGAGAGCCAGGATCCCAGGAGTAATGCTGTTAGCCTGGTATCCTGTCCAAACCATCTCTCTGTATCTGTGTACTGTGGAGTAGAGAGCCAGGATCCCAGGAGTAATGCTGTTAGCCTGGTATCCTGTCCAAACCATCTCTGTATCTGTGTACTGTGGAGTAGAGAGTCAGGATCCCAGGAGTAATGCTGTTAGCCTGGTATCCTGTCCAAACCATCTCTGTATCTGTGTACTGTGGAGTAGAGAGTCAGGATCCCAGGAGTAATGCTGTTAGCCTGGTATCCTGTCCAAACCATCTCTGTATCTGTCTACTGTGGAGTAGAGAGCCAGGATCGCAGGAGTAATGCTGTTAGCCTGGTATCCTGTCCAAACCATCTCTGTATCTGTGTACTGTGGAGTAGAGAGTCAGGATCCCAGGAGTAATGCTGTTAGCCTGGTATCCTGTCCAAACCATCTCTGTATCTGTCTACTGTGGAGTAGAGAGCCAGGATCGCAGGAGTAATGCTGTTAGCCTGGTATCCTGTCCAAACCATCTCTGTATCTGTGTACTGTGGAGTAGAGAGTCAGGATCCCAGGAGTAATGCTGTTAGCCTGGTATCCTGTCCAAACCATCTCTGTATCTGTGTACTGTGGAGTAGAGAGTCAGGATCCCAGGAGTAATGCTGTTAGCCTGGTATCCTGTCCAAACCATCTCTGTATCTGTCTACTGTGGAGTAGAGAGCCAGGATCCCAGGAGTAATGCTGTTAGCCTGGTATCCTGTCCAAACCATCTCTGTATCTGTCTACTGTGGAGTAGAGAGCCAGGATCGCAGGAGTAATGCTGTTAGCCTGGTATCCTGTCCAAACCATCTCTGTATCTGTGTACTGTGGAGTAGAGAGTCAGGATCCCAGGAGTAATGCTGTTAGCCTGGTATCCTGTCCAAACCATCTCTGTATCTGTCTACTGTGGAGTAGAGAGCCAGGATCGCAGGAGTAATGCTGTTAGCCTGGTATCCTGTCCAAACCATCTCTGTATCTGTGTACTGTGGAGTAGAGAGTCAGGATCCCAGGAGTAATGCTGTTAGCCTGGTATCCTGTCCAAACCATCTCTGTATCTGTCCAAACCATCTCTGTATCTGTCTACTGTGGAGTAGAGAGCCAGGATCCCAGGAGTAATGCTGTTAGCCTGGTATCCTGTCCAAACCATCTCTGTATCTGTCTACTGTGGAGTAGAGAGCCAGGATCGCAGGAGTAATGATGTTAGCCTGGTATCCTGTCCAAACCATCTCTGTATCTGTGTACTGTGGAGTAGAGAGCCAGGATCGCAGGAGTAATGCTGTTAGCCTGGTATCCTGTCCAAACCATCTCTGTATCTGTGTACTGTGGAGTAGAGAGCCAGAATCCCAGGAGTAATGCTGTTAGCCTGGTATCCTGTCCAAACCATCTCTGTATCTGTCTACTGTGGAGTAGAGAGCCAGGATCGCAGGAGTAATGATGTTAGCCTGGTATCCTGTCCAAACCATCTCTGTATCTGTGTACTGTGGAGTAGAGAGCCAGAATCCCAGGAGTATTGCTGTTAGCCTGGTATCCCGTCCAAACCATCTCTGTATCTGTGTACTGTGGAGTAGAGAGCCAGGATCCCAGGAGTAATGCTGATCCAGACTTGCACATAGATTACATTGAAACACAATGTTCAACATTTCATTTTCTCTGAAACCACTTGACCAATGTTTAACCTTCCTTGGCAGGAATGATAATATAGAATTAGAGGCAGATTTAGGGGGTGAGCTCAGCCCTTCTTTTGTGGAAAAATTTGGTTGATTATATAGGGAACCACTGAAGCATGACTGGAACAGGCCCTCTTAGGCAGTCACTGGCCCCCTGCTTATGAATAATTCAGGAACCCGCCACTGAGAAGGTCTTCTATAAATGGTCCTCAATTGGTTTTTATTAGGCAAGAGATATTTTATTCAAGGCATATAAATCAAGATGTCTAGGTAACACTGGTGTCTTATTCATCTTTCAAATTTAAAATAGCCACGCTTTCCATAGTATTCAATAAGTCTTATATCAAGGGTTTCTGCTTATTAAAGGAGAAGAAAGACAGGAACAAATCCAAGTTTTATACACAAAAGTTTGACATTCATCTCAAAAATAAGTTATCTCTAAACATGGAAAACAGTGGCGGATCCAGAACATTTCATAACTTGGGGCCCACTAACTGACCTAAGGAGGAGGGGGCTTAGGCCATACTTCAGCGATTCCCTATATAATCAAAACCAAAATTTTCCCACAAAAGGGGGGGCACAAAAGGGGGGAGGCTGTTGTCCTGAATCCGCCTAGTATGGAAAACTTTAAAGCTTAAAATTTGTGCTACCTCCATAGGTGGATCCAGGGGGGGGGGGGGCCTTCGTGGGAAAATTTGGTTGATTACATAGGGAATCATTGAAGCATGACTGGAGAGGGCCCCCTCTTAGGTCAGTCAGCGGGCCCCCCTTAGGAAAAGTTCTGGATCTGCCACTGTACCTCTGTCTACCTTTCCTCAAGGTTTTCTGGGGTTGATAACACTTTATTTTTAATTTGTTTTATTACATAAGTATCTTCCATAACACAGACCATTTACCTAATGAGCACATTTACACATCCTAACATCTGTTTATCAGATAATGGTGCCCCATTAGCACATAAGCTGTTTACTAAATCCTCATTTTAATATTTTTATTGAAAGATAAATACCATGTATACAAACATGTAATTATTTTCTCAAATATAGATTACCATGTGTACATATAACTTGTCATTGTTCTTTTTGGTAACAATGTCAAGTTCAGTTCAGGTCACGGTTCGGTGACCTTTGTTTACCCATATGACCAATGGACTGTTCCAACAGAAAGCGATGACCCAATTCTTTATTTACGCTAAGGTTACAAATTTTGTCAAGAAGAGAATGAGTCCTGATTTCCGGAATTAATGATTGAATTTGTAATACCATGTGATTATACTCCTGTGTATTGACTATTGACTTTGTCATTGTTTGTGTATTGGTGATTGTCAACTAAATTTTACAATTGCATTCATCTGCGAGTGTGACACCAAGCAATACTATATTTTACCAATGATGAGTTGCAGAACTTGATTAAGGCTTAATATGACTTCACCTGGGGATCCTAAAAATTTCTATTTAACGAGATCAACATCCCTAAGAAGATCCAAACGAAAATCTACTGGATTTTATGGACGTAAGTACAACATTTTCAAATTTTCATGGTTGACAAAATTCACAGTTAAAAGATTTTTTATGAATGAAAGGATTGCCGCCTTGTGTTTAAAATATGTTATCTTCGAGTGATCGACAAATTAGCCTATGATAATTACAATTGGTTAATCTGATTAGAAGGTAATACACATCATTCAGATAATAAAATGTTTAAAACAGGATTTTCAGTAAAATAATGAAGAAGGGTGTGGATAATAAAATTTATATTAAAAGAACTGCTTGTAAGTTTTTTGCATGTACATGTATTTTTATGGGGTATACCATCCACTTTACATTTTTGTATATACATGTATCTATCAGAGTGTTGTCTACACCATGGTCAGCGAGTGTTGTTCGAATCATTCATGGCATACTAGAAATAAGTAAATAACATCAAGGATTTGTATAGTATACAAATCCTTGATAACATCAAATATAAAGTCAAGTACTTTAAACATGTTAAACATTTTTGAAATAAGAAATTATGAAATTAAAGAAGATGTGTTTTTCCTTTTTTATAAGCTTTTTATTTTTGAAGAGACAGTGGAAGAAAGAGTACATAACATGTACATGTAGACTCTTTCAACGCAATTTTAATTACAGTAGATATTTGAGAGATTCCTCCTCTCTAAATATATATTTGTCCATTTCTGTTTTATACAAAATTATTCCATTATAATACTTGGAATGTACATGTATAATACATTGTTTTGTAATTGTCTTTATAAAACTTTATGATTTTGCTAAATTGTGATTTAGATTATATTATGGTTAACAATCAAACTGGGCATGGAGGGACTTCAAATTTGTTATAAAAAATAAATGATGTTAGCATTTTAACTTCCCCTGTATCAAGGTACAAATGTACATGTATAATGTATTATATAATTTGTAATATGCATTCATTCATAAAGTTTAAAAAATGTAAACTATAGCCCAGACATAATTGTAAATCAGAAATCAATACGAAAGTAACAGCATTGTATGTACAGTTAAAAGGATTGGGCATTGTCAGTTGTGAAAATTGGAAACAAACCAGATAAAAGGGACAATAGAAATGAACTAATGACTATAGTATAGAAATTAAATAAATATTATGCAATTGGACGGTGTTGACATTTTGTATTTTAGAAGGTTATGGGAAGAAGTATGATTTTCCTATGTACAGAAATGTATATGTATTCTACATGTAGTTCTGATCATTTATGTGGTCTTTAGATGTTTTTTTAATACTTCAAATACAGCGTACAATATCTACTCTCTTTAGATTTTTATTTTTCCTTGATCATCTTTCTGAAGAGGGCTGCTCATTTTTTGTCCACTTATATGTTTCTATCTTACTTTGTAAAAAGATATACATGGATATTTATTAAAAGGATATATGAATAAGAGAAGTTAATGAGATTATTATATTTCAAATTTCTCAAGTAAAATATCGGGTAATGTAGAAATATATAAGTTACTGTACGGTGACCTTTGCAAATGTAGATTATATACATGTACAAATGTATATATCCATAGAATTTATGGACTACATAAAAGAACTTATTATACTTTGACTCCTCATTTCTATGCTTTTGACCTGTTACATATACTGCAAAATTCAAGAACAAAAAACTCCCAACATGTCCATATTCCAAAGGGGTTTGAATGAGCCTGTTCTCATAAAAAAGGAATTCATCGTCCTAGGCCTGAACATGGTGCTATATCTCATACTAATTGTGAGGGTTTGTTTTTTTGTTCCTTAATGAAACTCACTTGAAAAAACAAACTGATGTAAGAACTTTCATATTTTTTAACAGAGTGTAATTGTCTGACAAACTCAGCAAGATATTATATGTTTCTCTTACTCTGAAATGTTGTATGTAACAAAAGTACAAAGTAACAAGCCCTACAGGGTATATACCCATGTGTTTTATGTAGGACAAGGCATATAAGGTAAAACTTCACATCACCATTTATTTTGTCTTTATATCAAATATTTATGCAAGTTGATATGTAATGTATTTACTTTGATAGTTTTGATGTATATTTTACATTATGTCAGCGTTAATTGATCCTTGATATTATGCTGGGTCACGGCTTGGTTGTCAAAAAGGTTACACCTAGAAAAAATAATGAAGATATTATTTAAGAATGCCTGGAGCTCATATATGATCAGGTGAATTTATTACACTGACAAACTCCTTTTGAAATATTAAAAACCTACAGTTAGATTTATAAGAAGATTAAGTTGGTCAATTATGATTGCCTGGTCATACATTTATACAAGTATAATCTTTTAAACTGTTACTTGACCTTTAAACTTTGTCAGTATTAGCACTTATACTGATTTCCTGCCTTTATTTTAAGAAGTACTTGTATATATTTAAGCATTGGTCCTTTAAAATTTGGTAAATAATATAAGACCGCTGTGTTCTATAGTAAGATCTAACTTAAATGATGAGTTCACAGGTATTCAACTCATAGAATTCTGCTGAGTGCTTGAAACTCTAAATCCAGTATTTTGATTGGTTGATTTCTGCAACTGAGTATGATAAGCTTACTCAAACGTTTTTGTGGCTGCAAGGACAGACGCTTAAGACGTTAAGTCATAAAATATAAATTTGTTCTCTCAGGTCTTTGGAATTGCAATGATACTTGATTCTATGTACAGAATGACACTGATGGATAAATATTTGAACTTTTGAATTGAAATAGAAACTATTGTACATGTATTTCATACTGCATGATGCATTTGAACGTTCCACATCGTACCATATATGTTGAGAATTTAAAAAAATAGGTTGGACTCTGGTATACATACAATTGCAAAGAGACTTTAATTTATTAAAATAAGAAACTTCAATTAATACTGTACAGAGATTTTAGTCAATTTGAATATCAAATATAACCATGATGATGATTGCAAGAACCTTAATATGTCCATATATTAACCAAATAGAAGAGAAAAGTTTTATTATAAAATAAAATCCTTTTTATAGCCCTTACTTCTATATGGGTGACAGAACCATCGTTATCAATTCAATCCCTTTTTCTAGCCCCTTAATTCTGTGGGTGACAGAAGCATCGTTATCAATTCAATCCCTTTTTCTAGCCCCTTAATTCTGTGGGTGACAGAAGCATCGTTATCAATTCAATCCCTTTTCTAGCCCCTTACCTCTGTAGTTGACAGAAGCGTCATATCTATTTACCAAGTGGTGAGAATGTAATAACTGTTGGTCTTGATCTGTCAGAGTCAATACAATCTATATTGATGATATATAAATAAACACTTATTTCATCAATAATCCGCCACTCAGAACTGATCATAATGTTTACTCATAAGCCTGTATCTATCTGCTAATGATTAATATCAGAAAGTGATTAGGGTTGGTCTCACAGACACTTCTACTGGCATGTGTTATGCTACATTTACTTTTTGTTATGAATTTCATTGGCCTTCATGAAAGTTTAAGTAAAAAATCAGGCTTCAGACAGTTAATCAGTTGTATTGACAGATAGTATTTGGCACAGCCTCACTAAAAATTCTAAACTTTCAATATATTTTTAGAAGCAAAATAATGAACATACACATGTATATTTTGAATATATTTTGAATTCACAGTACAGTAATGTAATACTTCACAAGGTATTAGATCAGGGAAGTATGGACACATCCAGCCATTTTTAATAGGGATAATGAGATACATGTTATCAGAGGCAGATTTTTTTTTTTTTGGGGGGGAGGAAGGGGTTTGTGGAGTTCCATAGACTTTGTACATGTACACTTATAAATCGCTCCAAACAATGGCTGGTCAGCGCTCTTCCCACCACCCTTTTTTCAAAATCCTGGGTCTGCAACTGGTTAAATAAAAATACTGTACAAATTGGATGCAGACTTCAGGAGTGACAACATATAGAGGTAACAGCATATCTTCAACTAGAAGAAGCTTATGAAAATAAGCATGTGCACACATGTTAATCTGTTAAATAGGTGTGAATATCATCTCCTGAATCATGACTAAAGTAATCTTTACACACATAAATATAGGTTGTAATCAAAGTTTCTTTAAAATTTGAGGGCATCAAGTTAAATCAAAACAGTTTCTTATCTGATCCACAGGAAATGCACAGACAAGATACACCAAAATTAAAGATTATCAGGTGCAGGAAGAAATAAAGTGACAGCTGGACTATGCTACCATTCTAGAATTTCCTATTATCTGACTATGCTTTTTTCTGGGGATTAAATTTGGCTTTTGAAAAAACCCAGGTCATGCTCTTTAGAGATATCAGTTGAGTTGGAATGTCACACTCCAAGGTACTATTTTAAAGCCCATATGTTCCTTGGATTACATTTTTGCATTAGCTCAAACAAAAGAATAATTTGAGGGACCAAAAAATTGACAATGGAATTGGGGAATGTGTCAAAGAGACAAAAACTTGACCAAAGAGCAATGTTGGAAACAGTTGTAGACTAAAGATTCATACAGATTTTGTAAAAAAAAGTCCCCTAAACAGAGAAATTTCTGAGGTTACAACAGTAGTTCATCAATTTTATATTTATAACGAGTATATCTTCCTTCCTGAACTTGTAACTAGTACATTTGTATTTATAATTTTTATTCTTTTATATATTTAATGTACAAATGTATAGTTGTAACCGATGTGTCTGTGTTGATAACATTTTTAACAGTACATTAAGCCTCCACAGAAAAGATAAATCTAATTTATCCACATAGGGATTCTGTGTTAAATGCCCATGTATGACCCAATAGACATTAACCTTACAAGAGTAGTTCCCACTGTTGATTATACAAACTGACATATCATGCACTCGTTGCACAGCTTTATCTTTATTCTCAAACTAATGTCTCACCAAAGCCCTGGAAATACAGAGGCGGATTTAGAGGTTTTCCAGGGGGGGCCAGACCCTATCCCCCCTTTTTTCTAGTGAGAAAAATTTGGTTGATTACATTTGTATATTGGGAATCACTGAAGCATGACTGGACCCGGCCCCTCTTATTCTGGATCTGCCACACAAATTTTATTATAAAATATGAAGGGACAACAACGGCTAGATAGGTTATTTGAATAACAAACAGGTCTACATATATATACATGTAGTGTGCTGAGTGATATTTTATGGGTAAGAGGACAATTACTGTCACTCATAAATCTGTCTCATAAATGATAGAAATTTCCACTTAATCTGGACACTATTTTCATACTTTGCTTTTGTATTAAGTATAATTAGAAGAAAAGAGGATGTGTTAAATGTCTTCCTTCTCGTAATCGGAACTTATATACAATATAAGCTTATGTATCACTTGAAATCAACAACATAATGTCTTAAAAAGGGCACGCTTAGTTTAAAAGTTTACTATATATACAAAAATGTATATTATAGCTATTTTAACATAATTTGTATATGACTTCAAAATTATTTGCATCCATATTAATAATTATATATGTAAATATTACCGGCCCATATTACCCTGACTTAAGAAGCTATATGTATGATAAGAAAGTAGAATGCACCAGGAATGACTGGTACCTTGAAAGCTTGTTGAATATCAATAGTTCCAGTCTAGAGATCAATTATTGTTGTTGATGACAGATGGAATATAATTATGTATTTTTACAAGTTCAGGTGTTGTGATGAGTGACAGCTGCTGTTCCTTGTAGCTTTTTAAATCAGAAATATGTAGATTTCTCCTTTGTTCATTGTGAATGATTGATTTTAAATATGCAAAATATTTTATATTTGGGTCCATTTTACAGTTGTTTATTTGACATACCATATTGTCACTTACACGTAGATTTACACTTATCTATGTCCTGCAGACTTTTAACCACCAAGTTTTGGGGGATTGTGGTTGCTTTTGAGGTTGACCAATCACCACATGTTTAATTTGTTTAAGCAAAGCTCACGAAAAATATGATTTAATGTTGTATATTTGTTGTCTTTGTTATTTTTGCAAAACTTTTTAATTTTAAGATGTGAAAATCATGCATAATGTTTATAAACAATTAATTTCTGTCATAATTCCAAAGGTTTCAGGAAACAAATAAATGTAAGTGGTATTGTTTCAAGTGTTCTAGTTTTATTTAGCCTTATTTTATTTAGTACTTAAGGGAAGGAAATTCATAGATTGCTTTAAAATGAAGTGTGTATAATGAATTGGTTTTAGTGTTGTTGTCGTGTGTGTAATGGCTTCAGTCAAGAGAAGATTAAGTAAGTTTTTGCAAGTATTCAAGCTTATCGTTACTAAATTTAAAACTTTTTATTGTTTTTTTTCCACAGAAGTTATCTATTTCTGACATGATGACTTTTTTCATTTGTATATAAATATATTTTTGACATAGAAGGAAGTATTAATCTAAGTTGCTGTGAAAAATGTTAACCTACATTGGATTCATTAATAGTTGTCTCAAACCAATTTTTGTGGGTGCAGAGGTAACACAAATTTTAAATGTTCAAGAAGTAACAAATCTTGTATAGGCATGATTGTGCATTTGTTTTATGAAATGAAATTACATGTAGATACCCATGAATATACATAATTTGGTTGACTGGGATGGAATATCTGTTTACATGTGCCATGAGCAAAACCAATGGTGCTACAAGAGTAACGTGAACTAATTCTTCTGATGGTCTGGAGTTGGAATAGAGTTGCTCAACCTTTACGGGTAGTCTTTTGTGTGGTGTCTTGTAACAAGCGTTAAAAAAGAGTGTACGCTGCACTCAATATCAGTTGGCATTACTGTGGTCTTGTGGACTTTTGTTATCCCCTTGTCCCCCTCCTTGGAATCTTGACATCTTTGCCCTTTGCCCTCCTTTTTTGTCTTACTGTTTTTGTATCAATTAAGAAAACAGCTTCAGAGAGACTTAATGTTAAAAGAATATAATTGAAATATCAAACCTAATGTTCAAATCAAAAACTGAACTTTTGTATCAGAACCAACTTGTTTTTTTAGTAATTGAGTTTGTCTAAACCAGACATGTCCTATGATTGTGAGGGAATTTTCTAGTTGTAGACATGTACAGGTTCCACTGTGGTTTGCATTTAGTGAATCTTTGTTTAGATTTAGAGTTATAGCCCTTTTGTTTTGACAACAATTTGTATTTTCATGCCAAATACTTAAATTTCTATGCCAGTACACAAAAAAAGTGAGACTGACTGAAAGTTTAAAATTTGATGGCAAAGTGCCACAAGGAATTAATTTTTTTGAAAACTTACAAAATTTGACTGCAGGGAGGTGCTGACTATAATGGCAGATTACATTTAGTCTCATCCTCGTTCATTTACATTGTAAACAATTTGGTCACCTCTTAAAATTGACATTAATAAAAGTATACAAACGTGACATTAGCAATTTTAGATGTTGTTGACGTTTTCTTTGTATTACACATGAAGACTGTCTCTGTTTTGTGTAATATGTTCCATATGCTTGATGTCCAACTTCCATGTGATTATCTTGGGATGCTATTTTTAGAGAAATTTGAACGATAATATTAAAGATTTTTGTATAAATCTGCACAGTAAATCCTTTCATCATTAATACAAGGCTGCCTGTTTGATGTAATGACTCACATTTAACAAAATTTAAAGGATTTGAAGTTTGCAGGAAATCTACACTACAAAAGTTTGCTTCACAAAAGCAAAAGGACCGGTTAACTGACTTGAAACAGTTTTGGAAAAGTGTGACGTCAAGTTGATACAGTTAGTACTTGAAATGGAATTGTTATTGAGGAGTTTCCATATTGGTTTGGAATGAATGACAGTCTGAAACTGATCTTGTTATTTGTTTTTGTCATTTATTGAGAGATTTCCCAATAACAAAAGATTTTGGATAATATGTGAATGAAGTTTAAATTAAAACAAAGGG
The DNA here is from genome assembly GCF_963676685.1 of Mytilus edulis. Classification (NCBI taxonomy): domain Eukaryota; kingdom Metazoa; phylum Mollusca; class Bivalvia; order Mytilida; family Mytilidae; genus Mytilus; species Mytilus edulis. The sequence goes on along the minus strand of NC_092344.1, from coordinate 37,145,448 downwards.
GAGTGCTCAATTTGCTGTAAACTTAGATTACATCAGCTGATTGATAAAAATATAGATACATTTCATTGTTACCTCTGGCCAGTTGTAAATTAAAAAGACTCGTAAAAAAATCAAACAGATACAGGGAGTTTTCAAAATAGCCTGAGGTTGTGTTTTTATTTCATGTTGGATAACTGCCCTCGTTTTTACTAAAGAAGATTTAAAGGTGAAAATAAGTCAATTGAAATAAAAGTGTATGTGGACACCTTGAAAGGATGTAGAGATTTTCATTATTACCTTCAGAAATGTCGTGGGTAAACAAAGCATGTATAATTGGCCTATGAATATTAACCTATTCAGTCAGTTGGACAGTATCGTATTTGTATATCTAGATAGGACATGGATCATTCATGATAGAAATCGACTTCATTTCTGGAATATAGAAATTGTTGCTATGGATATTTATAATGTTTCTCTAACTTAATCACATTGAAAGGATACTACTGGGAATTGAAGCACATTTTTTTGTTGTATTTGCATTGTCATAGCATTGGAATATTATATACTTCAAAAGAGTTGTGCTTTCAGTGAAATTGCAAAGCCAATCAACTTTAATTTCACATAGATATTCATGACTTTAGATTTTGAAGCTTAAATGGAACAAATATAAGTTAAAAAATAAATGCAATAATATCTAATGGATTAGTTGTAATCTAAGGATTAGCAGTGCCTTTGTACATGTTCAAGGTGGGTTTGTATTATAATGGTTACCTTGCCATCGTTGTAGTAGAATTATTGAAAATAGGTGTTGCCGCACACAATAAGTACTGATACTGTCCAGACATAGCGCTTATGTGAAAGTATTGACCATTTATAATAAAACCAATACACATTATACAATACTGGTGTTGATTGCCTCATCTTAGGCTTATTTCTTATGGATTCAAGTGACGCTGTCTTCTTTTTATTGATCGGGAGAAATTTCCTTACTTGTAACAACTGTGTATGTACACAGTTAAACTGACAATTGTGTGAAAAACTGTAGTGTGATAATACAAATAAATTGTTATGGAAAATACCATATGGATTTTGTACCATTGAATTGGATACAGGTATATATGGAACATAAAAAAGTCAATATCTAGGATAGAAACCTGAATATAGTGCTGTGATTTGGATAGTTTGTTTATTTGGAATTTTCAAAATGAGAACACGCCAAAGGGTTTCGTTATTTGCCTGTTATTTGCCTGCTGAAGATGTGGTACCAGTGGGGCCAAGACTTTTGGGTATGGTTTACTTTATATCCTTATATGGTTATTTTAATGGAATTCAGCACCAATACATATTTGGTTGTCTTTTATTAATGTCAACATCTATTTGGTTCTATATTTGTACATGTTTCATTCAAGGTGGAAATATTTTAACCAATATTGTTGAATTTTATTTCAAAAACATGTGGAATAACAGAAAAACAAGTTATGGCATAGATATGTTGACTTGTAAGTAACAGGATATTGAATTTTAGAGAACTGAGACTTATGGGAAGAACTTCTTATAGTTTATTGGACATACTATATAATATTTATCTCTAAGAATAAATCTTGATATAATTCACAGCACGACCTGCTTTTGTTTTATCACAACATGACAAAACTAATTGTAATGTATGCTCTCTTATATCAACATGACAAAACTAATTGTAATGTATGCTCTCTTATATTAACTTGATAGTAAAAACATTTGCTTTTATTCATAAACATGATAAATAATGAAAATAATTCTTTTATCCATTGGGGAAGTGTCTTACATCTGTGATTCTGCAGTATCTGTGAAATTGATTCAAGAGTCTCAAAATGCTACAATTTTTATATATCTATATGTGTCATAAGATTTCATGATAAAATGTGTTAATTGAAACTCCTCTTACATTATCATGTCTGAAGGATTTCTCACAAGTTGATATATTTTTGTCAACCTTTCCCCCCTGAAACGGTCATGTATTCGGAAATATTTGAGTCAACAAAATCACTAAGCTTTTGATGAAAGTGTTAAATATTTTTAGTATTAAATATTTTTATATTTTTTCATTGAAAAAGCCTTAATCTTCCACTATAATTTCAGAAAGTGTGTAAAGTTAATAAGATATATACACCTTTTACCTGCAGGCTTGTATAAATAAACAGATATAAATTGGATTTGTTATATGTTTACATAGTAAACATCAAATTATTTACCAATAATAAGAGAGGACCCCTTTGTTGTATATAAATAGTATCATTACTTGATCAATAGCCATTTTCCATTGTAAATACCAAATCTTTTATTGATTGGTCAATTTACCCCCCTTTAAGATTTAATTTTATAGGTTAAATGCTAATTTGGAACTACTTTTCACTTTATCTAGCCTTTAATCAAATTGGCCAATTAGGTTGGTCAGTTATCAAATTTGTGATAAATTGAAAACTGACCATTTACCTTCCACTTGACCAACACCTGATGGACATGATGAGTTTCTCTAGTACATAAATCTTTTTAATTTATAAGCATTTGACCTTTGGTCATCTGCCATAGTTTGATCATGTTGATTTGTTGTCTAGTTGTCATCTGATATAGATGGTTATTTACTATGACTAGATGTCTGGCTTTCATCAACTGACCACAGCTCTGGCACATGGCTTATAAATGTGTGTGTTCTGGCCATGGATACTATGTCTGTTGATAAATGTTAAATCTATCAATGTATCAAATAAATGGTTGTACAAATATTTACTTATTCTTGTAGCTTGATTTGTTTCAATTATGTTAGCTTAATCAGGGGTAGACTTAAGCTCACTAAGTATACTCCACAAATTTTTATAAAAAAATTAGTTTTCATTAATTGTTTTCTAAGAACTATTGGGTAACTAAGGTTCTGCTGCAAGGGAACCTCTGGTAAAGACACTAAAATGAAGTTTTTTGCATTCTTTTCTTGATTTAAGCACAATAGATTTGTTTGATGTGAAGTTGCACACTGATAAAAGAGAAATTAAACAACACTGCAAAAATAATTTATGTCTTGATCAAACTTACATTCCTTCCTAAACTTGATATACTAGCAATTTGCAAATTTAATTAATGCAAGTATTTGATAAATCAATGTTGGTCTGTTATGTACATGGACAATTTACATAATTATTGAAGCAAAGGTAATTCCCTAAGTTATGTTGATGAAAAAACATCTGTTTACATGCATATTTAAAGTGTGTACAAAACCAGATGTGTAATCACCAGGACTTCAAAATCAACATGGCATCTTCTTATATTCTCATATTGTGATAACATTTCAAATCTTATCACCATCATTATTTATAGGGAACTTCTCAAAGGTGTTTGTCTTCTGCTATGATGATGAGGTTTCCTCTTTCCTAAATATATCCTTTATAAAACCCAATGATAGCATGGTTTCCTGGCCATGTGAATGATCATTTAAAGTTTCATGGCGCTATGGAAGTGTTGTCCTGAATATGCATGAAATATTTAACACTGGAGACTGGACAACACCAAAATATTTATTGATAACATTAGGTAGCCAGAAGAAAAGTTACAATTATTCAGTTCTTTTCAATCATCATGACACTAGCTAATATAAGGGGTTGGTCTAGAAAAAAAATTAAAACTATTTGACGATATTCTAATTTCATACAAAAGTTGGGATTATCATGCATAAATTCATTGCAACTTTTGGAAAAAATATTGTTAAAATGCAAACAATTTGGTTCTGTAATTGAAATTAGAAAACATGTTATCTACTGCTAAATGGATGTTTATTCTTGACATGTACTCAATAAAAACTAATTTTAACCTTTAACTTGCACATGTTTTTGCAACATTTATACCACACTGACATAAACCTGTTTTAACTTTGAACTCTCCCCCTCATGTGTACACACAGCATGCTGTTTCTTTAGTACAATGGAGTTTGTTGTGTTGTAAACAGTCTGGATGATAATTAGACATGAGACCTCTCAAATCGTCAGGTAATTAGTAGATTTGTTAATTAATTCATCTCATTAATTAGTACCAATGATGTCTGACACATTGTCGTGTATGTCAGGCAGACATTCAACTGTCAGATGTTCGCAGCATATTTGAAGTGGAGAAAGATGTCATAAATGGCTTCTGAAAAATGTTTTCCACACTTCTCAAATGTTTTCGTTTCACATTTCTGCAGTGAAAGTGAAATCATACATTTGTTATTATACAAGGAAATAAGACTATTATTTTTTTTCAATTTATCTTCATAAAGTCGTATAATAAAATAGTGTGGGATTTTTTGTACATTTGAATTAAGGTTTATGTACCCTTCTGTAGCCATTTTTGTACGAATTTTTCAAACCTCAATTGTATCAAAACTAAAGATATAATAAATAATAGAGATAGGTCATTTAGTAAATGTTCCAAGGGGAAACGTGATGCAAAGCTTTATTTTTTACTGTTTCATTGCATTTGATAGAAAAAGAGGACTTTGTGGCAAATAAATCAAGATTTTTATAGAAAATCCACAGCCTTTAATACAGAGATTTTTGTTATAAAATTTGAAACATAAATTACTCACTTGATTTTCTATGATGTGCTAGTGTTTATTTTTTACAAAAAGTTCTAAGTAACCTGTAAATTCCAAAACACCTCGTGCTGAGTCACTAAAGTCGAGCGCACCCTAAAAGGTGTACTTGATTTTGGCAATATTTATACTTGTCTTAACCAATAACTACATTTATAAACTTGTTTTAAGGAAATCAATGCTAGCACTGCATGCAATAATCCTATATCATTGCCAAATATGAGAGTACAAGGATAAAGGCTGTGGATTTTCTATAAAAATCTTGATTTATTTGCCACAAAGTCCTCTTTTTCTATTAAATGCAATGGAACAGTAAAAAATAATGCTTTGCATCAAGTTTCCCTTGGAATATGTACAAAATGGCCTATCTCTATTATTTATAATATCTGTAGTTTTGATACAATTGAAGTTTGAAAAGTTCGTACAAAAATGGCTACAGAAGGGTACATAAACCTTAATTGACAGTGAGAATATATACATTTTTTAGTGCAATATCTCTATGACATGCTATATGTATCAAGGAAGTAGTTCATATAGCAGGGCTGACATTACCTTGAGATATAGAAGTCTGGGGGGCAGGAGAACAAATCTTTTAAAGTATGAAATTGGACAATAGAGTTACACATGTACATGATTGAAGTATTAAAGATGATAGGGATAAATAAATCATTGCAGAGAAAGGGGTCAGGGGAGTGTACAGCAATGATATTAATGCATCTTTTTCCTCTCTATCTTCACTAAGTATTTGATTATGTCATCAAGTTTGAAAGAAGTTTTCAGAAAATTTAAAGTACCTAATGGCATTTTAGATCAAGGAATAGACTCCTTCTTAATCTTTGACTGAATTTTTAGTTAAGCCTTGATACTCTGCTGGCTGCATGGTGGACTGTTCCCATAGAAAATTTACTACCCTATTACCAAATATTTTTGGATTGGACTGATAGTAATTTGTTATTGATACACTGACCTTGCTGGTGCACTGTTCCCATAGGAAATTTACTACCCTATTACCAAATGTTTTGGGATTGGACCTGATAGTAATTTGTTTTTGATACTGACACTGGGTTGGAATGTTCCCTGGGGATATTAATACCCAAGTTCCAAGTGGTTTTTGTATTGTCCAGATCTAGATATATCTTTGATATTGACTACTGTGAAATTTTCATTTGCCAAAAAGATTCTAAGATAAACATCCCAATGTTCAATTGCATCTTAAAGAGTTGATTTTTTGGCATTCAAATTAGAGTTCTTTTAGCTTAATTGCTTTTAAATTGATTTAAGTTTTCAGATTTCAGACATTCAGTATACATGTATTTATTATTTGATTTTGGAAATGCACATACAACATATACAATTGATAATGAAGGCAATTTCGTTATTTTAACATGTGTACTGTAGAATACCTTGTGTATATGACATCATACGTTACTACTTTTAATTTACAATTTAAAAGACTTGTAACAAAAAATTCAGTATTGTGATAACACATGCATTGTAGGGATATCAAGTAGATTGATACCCCTTGCCTTCATGACAATGTTATTTTCTAGGGTAACAATCTGCTTTATCACCCTCTCAGCTATGTGTTATTAATATTAAAGCCTTAGTAAACATCAGCAATTATTGATTGAACCACTGCTTTTCACATGTTTCTGAGAAAGGTCAATTCTCGTTGGTCACATCTGGGAAAGGGGAAACATAATGGAAAAACTTATTAAGGTTTTAGTTGTTCATTATCACTGCAAATCTCATTCAGGGGACAATGGTTGACAGAAAGTTCAATTAGTGAGCTTTGATTGATTTTGACAAGATGGTGTCTTTTGATTGTTCATGTGTTCTACAGAAAATGTTAAACATCCTCCTCTTAATTGGAAAGATAGCTGGCCAAACATTGCATGGACGGCCATATTAAGCATATAATTGCTGAAGATGTAAAACTGAATAATTAGAAAAGCTGTCACCTTTCTCTATATAATACAAATATGTAAAGTCACTTCATTAAAAGATTGACTCATTTATTATGAATTCATTAGATCATGATCTATGAAGGTCACATGAAGATAATGGTTCGTTTGCCTTGACAAGTAAACATGTTTAACAATGAAAGTAAATATGATGGAAAATAGGAAAATAACATTACAGAACAGAAAAACCTGAATACATGTCCAAGAATTACATGTGCCTTCCATTTCATTGAATTATATATAGAAATACTTTAACATTGTTTTGAGTTATTAAGAATAATAGGTAAGGATAAGTGCTGATGTCTGACCTACAGGTATTTGTTTGGTTTTCATATTGTGAAGGTGTCAGACCACCAATTAAAAATCCCTATCTGTTCAACCAAATTTTGCAATTTTCACAGCTTTCTAAATATTTTACCTTAAGTTTAACTTCAAGGAAACCAGGTATATCCTGAATTGTACATGTATCATCTTCCTACATGCCAATTTTCAACCAATGTTTAAAGTCTTGTAACAAATTTCTGATTTTAAAAAGGCAGGTACTACCAAAATAACTCCCGGTTTTCTGGAAATCTTAAATTAGTGTACTATGTAGCGCATTAATCCTGAATTTTTAATGCAAACTCATAGACAAGTGAATTTTGGCTCAAAATGGTCTAAATATATTTCCCTTTCACCAAAAGTTTCATTTCTGCAAATTTGTTGGTAAGTTTAAGTAAACAATGGCATCAAAAGCACTATTTTGTGTCAAAGTAGGACTACTTTTACATACGTTCTAAATTGGAGGGAGTAATTGGTGGTCTGACACCTAAAGAGCCAAAAAAGTTGCTCAGAAATCTTTGCTTTGCTTTATTCTTAATCCTTAGTTAATTTGAAGTCAGAAACATCCTATCTGAGCATAATGTGACTTATATTACAAATTTCACAGCTCAATTTAAACTGACTGTAATGTATGACTTTGATAGAAAATACTTGAAAATTTCATTTTGGACTACAGGAACATAAACTTTCAATATCAAGATCAGTTTTGTTGATTTTTTTCATGTTTGTTCTACTTCTTAAAAGACTTTCCACAATTTTTACAATGGGTTAAGTAAAAAATTCAAGGTATTGAAGAGTCAAGGAATATTGACCCCCCTTTTTTACACCTGGTGTAAGTAATGGGACTATTAAATGATCAAAAGTGCAGTCATGGTCATTTAACTGTTTTTATTTTCTATCAGTTGATACAACTTAAGGCATAAAACTTTCATTTGAGATAATAAATGGGATTTTTGTGAGTTTTTGCAATGTTTACATCAGGCTATGTTATCTGCCAAAGACATGCTATGACGCAATGATATAAGGGATAAGAATCAAATAATTTCATTAAATCTTGATGACAAGAACTTTTTTTGGTGGTAAAATAACCATGTTTTAATGTTAATACCACAGAAACATCTTGCTGTGCATTTATAACAATTTGGGACATTTTTTTTATGTGAAAGCATATTGTCAGGGTGGGAAAAGCTAAAAATAGCACAAATTCAGGTCTAAGGCTCTAAATTTGCAATATGTGACTTTTTGCCCCCAAAAAGATTGAAATGTGACTACTATCACTTCATATGATCAGTTAAGTAAAAAAAATCAATTGTTTTCTGAATTTGGGGTTTCACCGCATTTCCCTTAAAGGTGTCAGACCACCAATTAAAAATCCCTATCTGTTCAACCAAATTTTGCAATTTTCACAGCTTTCTAAATATTTTACCTTAAGTTTAACTTCAAGGAAACCAGGTATATCCTGAATTGTACATGTATCATCTTCCTACATGCCAATTTTCAACCAATGTTTAAAGTCTTGTAACAAATTTCTGATTTTAAAAAGGCAGGTACTACCAAAATAACTCCCGGTTTTCTGGAAATCTTAAATTAGTGTACTATGTAGCGCATTAATCCTGAATTTTTAATGCAAACTCATAGACAAGTGAATTTTGGCTCAAAATGGTCTAAATATATTTCCCTTTCACCAAAAGTTTCATTTCTGCAAATTTGTTGGTAAGTTTAAGTAAACAATGGCATCAAAAGCACTATTTTGTGTCAAAGTAGGACTACTTTTACATACGTTCTAAATTGGAGGGAGTAATTGGTGGTCTGACACCTGAAAGACAAAAGAGGCAAAACCACAAGTTACAAAGCATTATCTTTGCCAAATTCTTACAATAATCAATATGCATTTGGGTTTTAATCTGTTTTCCTTAGAATTTTTGAAGGTGTAACTGTTTGCAAAATACAATGTAATTAGAAAAGAATGAAGTATGGAAAAAGGATAATGAATTGATCATGCAGAAAACAATTTATTCAATATAATACAACACATGTCAAAGACCAACTCCAGTGGAACTGGTAGTAAGAAAATCATTCTGAATAAACTAACATTCAGTGACCAAAATGATATGCATATTATAATATGAAAAAAAATGATTTGTAGGTCCTTAGTGTAGGTGTACTTAAGATATATAGAAAACTGCTTACATTCCTTGGGAAACACAAATATTCGGAGGATCATATCTGTGTTCACCTAACTTCACCACAACAGCCAACACATTTGAATTAAATAGTTATTGGTGTGTTTGTTGTGGCTTGAAACCTTGACTTATCTTTGTTCCCCACAACAGTCCACACATCTGACTCGAAGAGTTGTTGGTTTGGTTGTTGTAGCTTGGGGAGCCTTGCCATGTCTTTGTTCGCCACAACAGTCCACAAAACTGACCCTAAGAATTGATGGTTTGTGTGTTGTGACTAAGAGCCTTGACATGTCTTTGTTCCCAACAACGGTCCACACATCTAGCTTTAATAGTTGTTTGTTTGGTTGTAGTAGCTTGGACTGGAGTCCTAACATATTTTTGTTCTCCACAACAGTCCACACATCTGACTGTAACAAGTTGTTGGTTTGGTTGTTATGATAAAACATCTTAGTTGCCCACCAGACCCATGTCACATATGACAGTTTGGTTGTTATGGCTTACTATTGAATCCTCAAATGCATTTAACATTATTGTAAGGAGGAAATTAATTGGGAAATGGACTGTCAGATCATTTATCAGTAGTTTGGAGCCATATTCCTCAGTAAACTTGTCAATGAAACCAAAACCTCTTTAAATATGCTAATAACATTGCTAATAATATTACATTATGATTATAATGATGTTACTAAGTGCAGTCTGAGAGTAACTTTAGAAGTTATGAAATTGATTTTATAAAGAATTAAGTATGTCAGTCTGTTTATCCTTGAGTGAAATATGTTTTATGCAAATTGATTGACTTTGAACTAAAGAAATGGATACTTTCAATATAGACCTTCAGGGAATATTTCATATTCATAGCTGATATTCTTCCTCATAAATATCAATTTATGATAAGATAACAAGGTTATACCATACACCATTCTTTTTTCTTCTTTCTTAAAAATTGTTTCGCTGTCTAGGTTTCATGATAGAAGTCCATATTCAAGTTTTGTCAAAAATATTGTGAGCTATGCATGTTTATAGTACGATAATGTTGTAAATGTTTAACTCCTTTAAGGATATTAACCTTCAGAAAGTTATGATTCGTTATGAAAACATATTGCAGTTAAACTTAGTTTTATTTGAATAAACTCAATGATCTTTGATGTTAAGTCAGTCAGAGGGGTGTTGCTAGTATAAAATTGAACACCTACTTTGTGTATATAAATAATTATTATGGCTGAGTAAAGATTGCATAGCATGAAATTTTATTGAATTCCATCTAGTTCTCTTTGTACTTGGGCTATATAGTTATATTTTATAGTAGCAGTAAAGTTTGAAGCAGTGAGGCATAGGAAGTGTTTCTTTTCAATAACTTGTATAAAGTATTTTTACAGCCTCAAATGTGTTGGTCACCTTGACGATTACCTTTTATCTTTACTATACAGGAGAAGTAAGCAGTATAAAAAAAGTTTTTGATGACGATACTATTTTGTTTGCATTTGAAACAATATTGCAAAAATAAAAACTACATGTATTTACTTTTTTCTTCTTTAGATATACGCAATCAACTCAACGAACAATTAAGATGTCTGGAAAATCGTCTAGAAATTCAGGTGGCCATGGTACAGGAAATTCAGGAATTTTTCCGACGGAAGGCAGAAGTAGAATTGGAATATTCAAGAAATTTAGAAAAATTAGTGAAAAGTACAAAGTTACGGCACCGACAAGAAAAACAAAAGTAAGACAGCTTGCAAACATATAAACTATCTTCTACATATACAACTTAAATGTAGCAAACACAGGACTCTATGTATTGTTGTTACCATAACATTCTCACATTTTCAAATATTTTGACTATTTCTAGGGTAGGTAATGAGAGCTATTATTTGTCTCATTTAAAAGAAGGAAAACATTCAGGATGGCTAATTTCATAGACCAAAGTGGTGACAGACACCTTTCCTAGCTACTTACAGTAAAAAACTATCTTATTTCAAAATCTTTCTTAAGCTTTTGAAAATTAATGATCATAATAAATCCTACGATTAAAAATTGACAATGGAAAGATGGGTAACATTTGATACGAGCCATTTAATTTTTTATATTACTTTCTTTTAAGTCGTCATTATACACATTATAAAGACACCATTTGATATAAGTTTGTTCTTTTCAGACGTGAACATTGGTCTCTGTTCTCCACATTATAAAGACACCATTTGATATAAGTTTGTTCTTTTCAGACGTGAACATTGGTCTCTGTTCTCCACATTATAAAGACACCATTTGATATAAGTTTGTTCTTTTCAGACGTGAACATTGGTCTCTGTTCTCCACGTTTACATGCTGGCAGCAACTGTTAGATATTACCAAGAAAGAAAGCCGAGATCATGGTTCCTATGGAGATGTTTGCAATAACCAGTTAGCTCATAGGCTTGGTGACATCATAGACAATTCCAGGAGAATATTTAATAGAGTAAGGCATTAGTCAAGTGAATCAGTAACTGGTGATTGACAAAATGTCACATTACACACATATGATAGTCTCTTACATTGAAGGTGACATGTATTAAACATGCAAAATTTTCAGATAATGGTCAAAACTGATGTTGCTGAATTCTATTATGTAACACAAATTGCACAATAGATATGATTAGCTGATAATAATGTTGGTTGTCTGTTAAACATTCAACAACAAATTACATGCATTTTCAAAATGAGAACATGATATTATGTGTATCCCTGCTATGTACTAGATTGACATACTGAGCCTGATTTGTTACTTGGTAGTTTACATGGTCTGCAGAATGACATGTCACTGTACCTAGACACATTATTCTAACTCTCAGCCTTTATTCCTTTAATGATTTGTAACTTGGTAGTTTACATTGTCTGCAGAATGACATGTCACTGTATCTAGACACATTATTCTAACTCTGAGTCTTTACTCCTTTAATGATTTGTAACTTGGTAGTTTACATGGTCTACAGAATGACATGTCACTGTACCTAGACACATTATTCTAATTCTGAGCCTTTACTCCTTTAATGATTTGTAACTTAGTAGTTTACATGGTCTACAGAATGACATGTCACTGTACCTAGACACATTATTCTAACTCTGAGCCTTTACTCCTTTAATGATTTGTACTTAGTGGAGAAGCAGCAAATACAATTTTAAAGTCTTTGTTGGACCTAACCTGTATTGGAACCCATGACCTCCTGTACTCGAGGGGTGCATGAGACCACAGAAGGTGGTCATAATTAGATGGCTGGTTGTCTTTTTTGCCTTATATGGACCTAATCAAGTATAGATTATAATGATTCTTTAGTTGTACATTTTCCATTGTGGTCTTCTACACTAGTGCTAATCATTTAATAAAAAATCTAAGTGTTTCATAAAAAAAATAGATTTTTTTTGGTAGATAATAATATTTTGATATAATCTGGTAGGAGGTTATTAGGTTGATAAAAAACTGATTGTGACCTCTTTAGACCATAATGGTGTGTGAAGCAAAATATTCACAACAAACATAGGCAGATCCTCTGTCAGATTTGATCATGATAAACGTAATTACTCTTTCCTATCAGTAATTTCCTTTTTATTTACCTCTTGTTGGTATATTATACAAAATGTGTAAATTAATGATGTCATTTCCCTCTTGTTTTTATGAAAATAACTAAATTTTAACCAATTATGAAACATTTTGTCGATAAGTAATTTATTTTAAAGTATAATGATAGAAAACATGTTAAAGTAGGATGTCATTTATTGAATTTTGAAGATCATAAAACTCATAATTTTGATGTGTCATGTTATTATATTTAATAGAAATTGATCCACCACCATTAAATATGTTTAGTTCTCTTATATTAACCAAAAGCCGGTTTTAAGATCAATGACAGAACAACAACTGCAACTGTAGTCAGTCATCCATGACAAAACTGCAATAACTTTAATATGTAAAATTAGTACAAGAAAGATCAAAAGGGTAGAATTAAAAAGTAGGTATGAACAGGTTTAGTTAAACATCTTAGTATTTTATTACTTCATTTGGTTTTTTTCTAGGTATATTTTCTGTAACATTGTCTTAAATTCACTAGGCCTATATGTAATTTCATAAGAGGGAATGTATATTATCTAAATGACCCAGAAATATAAAAGATATTTAATCCATATTTATTTAAATTCATTCTTAAGTGGGTTGTGGACTAGACAATAAATGATTGATATCATTTTTACCTGAGATATGGACCGTAATGAATGTTTTTAACACCTGTCTAAGATTTATAAGGAAGGGGGATTGTGAGACTTAATTTTTCACTAAATGACCGTGCAAGTTTTAATTTACAGCCAAAATATTCAATTTAATATAAATATTTAAGGAAGAGTGTTCTCTTTGGGAAATTGCATCCATATCATAAAATTTTCGTACAATGTATATTATATTAAATGTAATTGATAGATAATACACGTAGGTGAATATAAACTTTGTGGTCGCATAACACTTGATTACTGAACCCAATGTTTCTTCATGGATAACTCTTCTTAAGTTCTGTTACTACACCCAAGCCTAACAAATAAATGTGTGGGATAGTAAAAAGCATTTATAAGTGTAAAAATATGTATAACTGGTTTTTTTTGTTCGCTTTCATGATTTAAGTTTACACAGCATCAAATCTTATTAAAACACCTACCGGTAATTTTGTAATGAAAATATAACTTGTATGTAGCCCTCTGATATTGAATATCATATAGGCAAAACAAAAATAAAAAATAAATAAAACAATATTTGTAAATCTTTATATTTCAAGTTATAAAAAACAAAATTGGGAATAGAAAATGGGAATGTGTCAAAAAGACGACAACCTGACCAAAGAGCAAAAACAACAAAGGCCAGCAATGGGTCTCCTACACAGCATTTTTTTTCTTTTAATAAATTTTATAAAGATTTGGGTGGAATTCGTTTAGAAGGAAGTAGTTTTGATAAGGAGGATCCCTTTTCATGCATGTTTTATTATATGAAATAGACATCTGCAACAGAAGCTGAGAAAGTAGTTATAATTAATGATGCAAGGTCACTTAAATCAACATGTGTTATACAATGTTTACATGTTTTTAGTAATCTGTTCCTGGGTAACTTGCTGTGTTACACAATGTTTACATGTTTAAGTGATCTATTGGTTGGTAACTTGCTGTGTAACAGTATTCTTTTGTCTAATTTTAGTGTAAAAATGTTGGTGATGAAAGCCATGAAGAAATAATGAAGGCATTAACAGAGTTACAAAGTGTAAGTAAATACCTGTTAAAAACAGCTGATAAGATTGACCTTTGACCTGATTATGTAAGCAGGTGAGAACATTGACATGACACTACTGTCTATTGGTATTGATTTATTGGAGAAGAAATTAATAAGATTGGAGACATACATGATTCATTTAAAATAAGGAAATATTAGTGAATCAGCATTTATTTATCTTTACTAAGCACCTTTATTTATTAAATCTATGAATGACAGTTCAGTGACTGTTGATAATTAGAAAAGTAAGGGTGGAGTTCCAGTGAGCAAATAAATAATGTCATGACTTGAGTGAACAAATAAGTTGGTCATAATGACATAATTTCTAAATGAAAATCTGAAGACAATTGAATTGAAGTAATATGACACTTGATTCAAGTGTAGATTGTGTCCTTGTTTCCTAGAAGAAATAGGTCAATCTTGATTTGATTTCCATTGTTTTGGTTTCAAGTCTTAATATCTTTCTGAAAATAAATATGGAAGAATATAAATAAATATTATTGTAGAGGACGTTCCGTCATAAAAATGGGAAGGTTGGAACTGATAACCAAATCAAATAAATAAAATTGTCCTATATTTGTTTAAGGAAATAGTTATGTAATATACTGATACATAATATACGACTTGCTGTTCTTAGAAAGTAAATATCTATTAGTTCTGAGCTACTTCCTTGTGATAAAAGGAAATAAATGTCTTAACCTTATAATCTGTGCATCAGTAAATAATCTAGGTATAATTTGATATCGGAACACAACCTTTTCTGATTTGTTAGAATTTCCAAATTCCCTCAGATCATGATATCTGCTCCAAATTTCCCTCATATCATGATATCTGCTCCAAATTTCCCTCAAATCATGATATCTGCTCCAAATTTCCCTCAGATCATGATATCTGCTCCAAAGTTCCCTCAGATCATGATATCTGCTCCAAATTTCCATCAGATCATGATATCTGCTCCAAATTTCCATCAGATCATGATATCTGCTCAAAATTTCCATCAGATCATGATATCTGCTCCAAATTTCCATCAGATCATGATATCTGCTCAAAATTTCCATCAGATCATGATATCTGCTCAAAATTTCCCTCATATCATGATATCTGCTCCAAATTTCCCTCAAATCATGATATCTGCTCCAAATTTCCCTCAGATCATGATATCTGCTCCAAAGTTCCCTCAGATCATGATATCTGCTCCAAATTTCCATCAGATCATGATATCTGCTCCAAATTTCCATCAGATCATGATATCTGCTCCAAATTTCAATCTGATAATGATATCCGCTCTTGTGATTTAAAGGCCTAGGCCAATTGATAGTGTTTTCCAGAAAGTTGATACATCTAACTCTGTCCAGCCTATCATTTTAATGTAACATATGCAGCAACCAAACAGTACAGGATAACTTATGATATTTATCTAGAGGTCACAATACTGAATTTATTAATGAGCAGGCATTCTTGCACCTGTTAAAAAACTCTAAATCACCTGCAGTCTTAATATATTCAAAATTCAACAGGGATAACAAGGAAATTATAAAATCTGTGCACTGATATTATACAAAAGAAATTATAAGAAACTGACAAGGTTAATGAATATTGGCCAAGCACATACATGAATCATGACAGACTAAGGTTGAGGTTGAGGAGAACAAAAATGAAGAAAATAACTGATGTTCCATGACTAACCCTGATAGCAGTATAACTCTACTTGACAGGTTTATACACTTATCAAAACAAAAATATGTGTTCCAGTATTTTGATTAAGAAATAGTACACTTATAAATTTGTAATACAATACAAAATATTGTTCTATGATCTGCTCCAAGGTCATCTTATAATTACTGGTATTTTTATTTTCGCAATGTAATGAAAAACAAACAAATCTGTTACCAGTCTTAATCAAGATATCTCAATTAGAAGAGCACTTGACTATCTTGGGGAAAACAATTAAAAAAAATAGTGTATTGGGTAGTGAAAGAGTGAATTAATATTGGGACATCTGCACTTAAGCATCATAAATACAAAATAGTATATCTTTAAAAATGTATTCTTTGCAGCTGTAAAAATACTTTGAACATCACATAGATTTACTGAATCAAAGTATGTTTTTACAGCTGACTACTTTGAGTCTGTTACATAGGTACAATTAATAAAAGTTTACTTATGTGTCATCTGAACCTTGAATTTGTTTATTAATGGTATTTGTAGAATAACTGGCCCTTCAGACATAGACATTGTATTACCAATTCAATGTTTAGATAGTCTTACAATAAGAATTGTTGCTCTAAAACTGGTACTGTAGTTAACAAGTTAATTAATTTCATAAATTTCTTGTACTATACATACTCCAATCGTAAAGCTATAATGAAAAAAAGAATGAATATTTCTGAATTCTTTATCATTGTTTATACTGTACCATCTTGTATAAACTCTCAGAACATAAATTAAACTTCTAAATTGTTTTGGATTTTGTTATACATTTGAATTCAGGTTTCACCTTTATCCATGAAATCAGTGAAAATTGGTATATTACAAATAATAATGAATTGACAGTATTTTTCAAATATTTGTATGTGATATTGTTATAATGCAGATTATTTATTTTAGGCTATGAAAACATATCATGCCTACCAATCAGACAGTAAGTCAGCAGAAGCCAAACTTAAAACTGTAGAAACACAGAAGGCAAAGTTAGAACAACAATTAGCTGGCAAGAATGCTACCAGTAATAGGAAACTTAAGTCATTTAACAGACAGACAGAAAAGGTAAGGGTTAAGTATGTTAATCTTTGCAAAAGAAGATTGTATGACTTGTAGTTAGATTCTTCATGTTTTTCATTTTTATGATTTTAATATGTTTAAAGTGTAAAATAAAACAAAAGGACTTGTGCCAAATTAAACAGGAAATAAGATTTTCTGCAGAAGAATCCTGTTGAATTTACCATCATTCCTTTTAATATGAAATGAAAGCATCAATTTTGGGTTCTAACATTACTTATATGGAAACCTTTTCATAAGAACAATCCGACCAAAAAAAATAATGAGGTTTTTTTTCCCAGACTTATTTATAAAAAAATATATACTAATTTGTTTGTGAATATTTATTTCATATTTAGCTCTAGCTTATTTTTGTTAAAAAAAACCATAGACAAATAAGGATGATATGTGTTATTTTAAAATATAGTTAGGAATATTTATAAAACAGTTAGGGCTATAGGTCAATGAGACTAAAACCAAACACAGAAAAGAAAGCTATAGATTAACATAGTGTCAAATA
Organism: Mytilus edulis; assembly: GCF_963676685.1. Taxonomy (NCBI): domain Eukaryota; kingdom Metazoa; phylum Mollusca; class Bivalvia; order Mytilida; family Mytilidae; genus Mytilus; species Mytilus edulis. Next base: position 37,127,849 of record NC_092344.1, on the reverse strand, counting down.
TGTATTATGTTAGTGTTTTCATGCATGGTTTTACTATAATGAAATGATGTACAAATTTAATATTCATTCATTTCTTTTCAGAGAGAAACCAAATATATGGATAATAAGAAAAAAGCTTTAAAGGCTAGAAACGACTATTTGTTAGGTATTGAAAGTGCTAATGCCTCCATCAACAGATATTTTGCTGATGACTGCTCTGACCTTATGGATGTAAGTCTAATCATGTCTGTTCAATTTTGTAAATTTGCCAATGTTAATTAATATGCTTACTGTTTTAGATGTAAACATCTACTGTGATAGGGGAGTTTTATGTTTCCTTTAAGATTTGAGACTTAAACTGATTTATCTTTGATTAACAGATGTTGTAATGTTGTGATAACATTTAGGTATATGATGACAGATAGGAGTGAGGTGAATCAGGTTATTCCCTTGCTATAAATAGATTTCCTTAAGATAAGGTTGATGATAATACTTTGATGTATTCTTTGATGTAATTTAAGCATGAGCTGCAGTTATATTTTGACGGTTTAATTGGAATAAAAAATGAGTCAAAATGTTTTCATTAAATTTATAAAGATAACCAGCTATTTACATTCAATTGAATAAAATGATTTTATTTTTGCTTGTCTGTTCAATTTTGCAAGTCTAGAAAATCATTCATAAATCAATTTGTACACCAATTTTATGTAAATAAACATTCTAATCAAATTATTGAATATTTCTGATTAAACATGGATGAGGAAATTTTTTTTGACCAATTTGATTTAGATGTCTAATACAGTCATTCCCAAGGTGCTTCAGTTATGTGGGTATATCCAGAAATAAATGGTTTGGTCTATTAAAATTTCTTCAATTACTTAACCAAATAACCAGCTCAGATGTAAGAATTTTATATACCGGTACTCATGATGTAAATGAATACCAAAACACTGACTGGAGGAAAATCAATTCGGAAAGTCTATAATCACATGGCAAAATCAAATAACAAAACGCAACATAAAAGAATGGACAAGAACTGTCATATTCCTGACTTGGTACAGGCATTTTGAAATGTAGAAAATGGTGGATTGAACCTGGTTTTATAGCTAGCTAAACCTCTTACTTGTATGACAGTCACATCAAATTCCATTATTATATTCCATTACATTTTCTTTTTCAGTGTATGGACTTTGGATATCATAATTCTGTACGATGTTCAATGTTGGTATATCAGTCATGTCATAAAAACTTAGCCAAGGGACATAACAATGCTTGTGAGGTGGTCAATAAATGTGTTGGTGACTTAGACGCACAATCTGATAAACAAAGATTTATAGAACTTTACAACTCTGCTTTCATGCTTCCAAAAAAGTTTGAATTTCAACCATATCGTGGGGACGAGGTTAGTATAGCAAGTTTTGTTTAAATTGTTTAAATTAAGGTAGATCATAAGTAAATATTTTTTGAGACAGAATTTTCTTATACTTAGCCAGAATGAAGATTTTACTATGCTCTTTTCAAAAATATAATAAAAAGTATGGGTCACCATGCTATTTTTCAAGCTATATGTCGTTGAAAATTGCCTAAATTTGGTTAGATTGTTCATGGAAAAACACATTTGTGTGCATAAAAAAAATTCTATGAGATAGAATTTTGAAATAAATTGGGAAAAGATAGTTTTTGTAATATATTTTAAGAAAATAAAAAGAAAAAATGGTGTCACCGAACTTGTTTTCTTGCTAAAAGTAAAAAGAAAAAATTTCCCTATCAGTCCAGTATAAATTTTCTACTAAAAGAGTTATCTTCCCTTAAATGGCCCATTTGAAAAAAATGATTCTAAAAACAAAAAAAATGATATTTGTTTAAATATTTTTAATTATACAAAAAATTACTAAGTTTTCTTTAAATCATTAAACAGTCTAACCTTTAAATTGCAAATCTGTCTCCAAATTTGCAGATTTAGGCAAATAACTAGACCGACTTTTTACTGTGATTGTACATTCCAAGATGGCGGTATACCATGTATCTACCTTAAATATTGAGATGTGATATGATAAATATGAACATTATAGACCATTCAAATAAGAAGAAATATACAGTAGTGTTACTTTAAATTTTCATTACAATTGAGAAAACAAATGGCCTAATTTATAATAAAACAACTTACGAAAAACAAATATTTCAGACACTAACCAATGACATCCACTGATACTTCAGGCTCTTGACTATGGACAGGCACATGAAGAGTGTTTAGGGGTTAAACATGTTTGTGAGTGTTTAACCCTCCTCTTACCTGGGACAGTGGTGAAATAGCACAACATAAGAACAAACTATAAAAACTATTTATTTTTACCATTTTTTTTAGTACCAAGGAACATTTTAGTAACTTAAAAAATAAAAGGCCAAGGATGGATTAACATAAGGGAACAATGATGTCATTACAATATGATGGCATATAGAGGAGACTATAGGGCCAAAACTATGGGATTGTGTTACATTTTACATGTGAAAAATGTAAATAAGAATTGCAGGCACACAAAGACTTCATATAATAATTTACCAAAAAGCAATGAAGCCAATGGCCATTCTTGATCCAATAACTGATACCTGTATAAAATTTGTATTGAATTATGTGTATAATTGCAGGTTCAACAAGTTAGTGCTCAGAAATCAGTTCAGGATGATATATTACAACGATACCATGCAATTGGTGATAGGTTACGAGATTTACGTCTGGAAAATGATGAGGTGAGCTTCTTAGAAAATTATTGATGGTATAATATGATAGATGAAAAAATTTTAATTTATGAATATGGTTTCTAAAACAACATGCAGGGTAATAAAAAAATAGAGTGGCAATTGGAAAGAATTAATAGTTTGAAATGTCGTCAGGTTTTGAAAGTCTGAATTGAATAGAGAAGACAAATAAACCAACAAATGATTGATTTTCATGAATATTTTTACACCTTTTAACACCGTAAACCCTTCACATCAATAGTGTCTTTATATAGATGAAGGTATGTTTTGTTTTTAGTCGCATGTGATTTTACTTTTCAAAGCTTTCTATAAAAATTTATTGACAACAAAGGCAAAAATTTCAAAAGTATAGCATTTGTAATTCATTCTATTTTACTTTTAAAACATAGAGCACCATGGTTAAACATGTCACATTGGTACCATGATGGTTAGTTAATACTCTGGGGAGATTGAGGATGGTGGTAATGACTTTAGAAGGATGGAGGATTAAAGATAGTATTAGGAAGTTTAAAGAATAGGAACCTTATTTATATCACAGGATCCCCACATGAACAATAAAGAAAAACATTGCTATTATTGCTATTAGAATTTGTATTTAACCATTTGTTGTTTGTAGGTTTGGAAAACTTTGGAAGAGACTGAGAAGTCATTGAATGATAAAATCAACATTAAAGACTATGATGTCTCAACTTTCTTCCTGGAGGAAAACCATCCTCCAAAGTCTCCACATGAAGCTGCCAAAAGAAGGGGGGATAGAATAGAATTAGAGGGGTTTTATTTAGAAGTAAGTATAACATAATATTCTGTTGAAAAAAAAGTATATCAGGAAAATAATTGTTGAAAATTTTATAAATTTATTACTTTTTAACAGTTTTGTTAAAAGAATACATGAAGCTTTATGAGAGTCATTATTTGAATCAAACTGTAGTAAAAAAGAAAGGTTTGCTCAATAGGAAACTTCATTAACTGTCTTGAAATTTGTTATCCCTCAACATCAGCTGACATGATATAATTGACCATGGAATGGATGACCACTGGTTATTTGCACATTTAAAAAGTATAACAATAGCTATAATTCAAACTGGGTTGATAATGTTTCTATCTGGAGATTGAGTTTTTGTAGATTCAATTAATTGAATCCAATTTTCATGGATTGAGAAAAATTTGGAACATTGGACATTTGATTTCATGACCTTGTTAAATATTCAAATTTGCACCCACGTGATCCTGTTTTTTTGAAATTTCAAGTTTTAATGTATTTTTAAAGGAACAAAAAGTAATACATGCTTTTATTTTAAATGAATTTTTCTTTTTCAGAAATTTCATAGATATACATTAAGTTGCAATCAAATTGCTAGATTACAGGCCAAGTACAGTGCAATACAGAAAGCTCTCGGTGATAACTTATCTACTAGCTCTGGGTAAGTGTCCAATGCAGAAAGCTCTCAGTGATAACTTATCTATTACCTCTGGGTAAGTGTTCAATACAGATAGCTCTTGGTGATAACTTATCTACTAACTCTGGGTAAGTGTCCAATGCAGAAAGCTCTCGGTGATAATTTATCTACTAACTCTGGGTAAGTGTCCAATACAGACAGCTCTCGGTAATAACTTATCTACTAACTCTGGGTAAGTGTCCAATACAGAAAGCTCTTGGTGATAAATTATCCACCAACTCTGGATAAGAATCATAGATTATATCAGTTTCATTTTAAATTTAATTAAAAACCCTGAAAATTTGGTTGACAAAGAAACTGGGTATTGATATTGTACATGGTTCTAGATTTTTAGAAATACATACAAAAAAGCTTACATAGTCAACTTTCTATTGTATACTAAAAATCATTTTGATCATACATGGCTAAAATGCTTTATTTTCCAAATAAGATTAATAATAATAGAACTATACCTTCTATCTTGCAGTAGTCGACCACCTTCACTACCACCTAAGCCAAAAAAGAGAAGAATTGGTCGATCACAGATGGTAGGACAGCCAAAACTATTTGGTGGTAGTCTGGAAGAATATATAGAGGTAAAATTATCAGATGTGTCAATATCTTAGGTTCTGCATGATTTGAGAGAAAATATTCACCAGTTTGAATGATGATGTCCTTAGAAGTATTATTAAAACCCTTTGTTCATTTTATCCATAAAGCTATATTGATTGCATTGACCTCTATTAAAATTCCAAATAATGAGCCTTAAAATGCTTTCAATTTTTAAAATGAATAGCTGAATAACATTTCGTTGCACATGTTATATGGAATGTTCAGGACAGAAACATGTTAATGTTGTGTATATATAAAATTCTGTTAAAAGTTCATGCAGACAACACTTATTTACGTTCATGACGTTTAAGAACTTTGTTGACAATCATGTTATGCGTAGAGTGATGATGGATGGTGTTCATAGCATAATTTATTTATCCCTGCAATGCCAGATACAGCTTTGTATTTTTATCACATCTATATTGAAATAATTTAATTTTGGATGTAACGCGTCTTCTGATTGGCTGACGTTATTTTGTTTTCAGCCCATAGACATAATTTAGTCATGTGACCATGACTTCATCAATGTTTTTTCATGGTTTTCTATGGTTTAAAATGGAATTTAGAATTAAATTATAAGAAATGACTGTAACATTTTTTCTGTCTATTCGAAATAACATAAAAAATGTGGTGCACACTGTTAAATAACCCGCTTCGCGCGTTATTCAGTGTGTACCAAATTTTTTATGTTATTTCTTCATAGACAGAAAAAATATTACAGTCATTCCTTAAACAAGTATACAAAAGTCTATAAAGTTTGGATAAACTTGTTAATGTTTTTTTCTTCTCTTCCAGGCTACCAGCATGGATATTCCTCTTGTCATTAGAAGTTGTGTTCGGGCAATTAATCTTTATGGTAAGTTATATGTCATTTAAAAATAATTTTACAAATTGAACTACCATTATGAACAACAATATGCAAACGAATGTCATTGAGTTACTAGATAACATATGTAACACAAAATGAACATCAGTCAGGACTTTTACAGCAGCTGTACAGTATGGGTTTTTCTCATTGTTGAAGACCATATGTTTGGCTGAAATTACTCACATCTTCCTCTTTTGAACTATTGTGAATAGTTGTATCATTAGCAATCATACCACATCTCCTTAAGTTAAGACATCATTAATTACATATTTTAACAAAAAAATCCAGTGATAGATAATCATCATAAATGAAGAAACACATGATTTTAGCTAAGTAAACTTTTTTCTTCTTTTAAAAATGCACAGAATTTTGATCCAAAAGCCTGTATAAATGACTTTTTGAAGACACTATTTTATTTTGCAGGGATGCATCATCAAGGCATTTTCCGTATATCTGGTGCTCAAGTAGAAATTAATGAATTTAAAGCGGAATTTGAAAAAGGTAATATATTTTGATCATTTAAATGATGTTTGTACATGTATTATTTGAATATGTTTGTTTGGTTTTGGTATTTGATATGTAATAACTTCAGTAGATAACACGACAACTCTACCAGTCTATCCACAGGCCAGCCCACTAGGCTTGTAAAGATACTTTCAGGCCTTTCACAAGCCAATCGATTCTAACATTTTTTTCCCAAAAAATTGAGCTCCCGGCCTTTAGATTCAGAAGTTTTTGTTGTAAACTTTTTTTTTTTTTTTTTTTAAAGTTTACCAACGTGGTCAAAAAAGTTTAGAAGGTCAGTTTCCAATTCAATCAATAATATAAAATTATTAAAGCTCTGTCATCTCTGTTTATGTCTTCAATTAGTCTACACCAAGTCTAAATCAAATGTTCCGAAAAAAGAATGATCTACAAATTTGACAAACATCAATGATTTAATGAATTCATTGATTAAGAATTCATAAAAATTGTCATAAAAAAGTTTGAAGACAAATTTGACAAGAATCATGATGCAATTATACCAAAGTGAGTCAGAATATAGTTTAGAGATAACCAAACTCATATTGAAGTTGAAAGCAAACTGACAAGGACATGGCGAAATAAACAACAAAACAACAATTGACTAAATACAACATTGAAAATTGAGCGTTGAACATGTACCTCATCCAAACCAAGGGTGATTTCTGGTAATCCAGTTAGCAGTTCCTGCTCCACATGTTACACCTGTCCTGCTACTCCTATAAAATGCATTCATTTTGAAATGCAGAAATACAATAACATTTTACTGTTGTAAAAAAACCATTAATATTGTGTAAATATATTTGTGTATTTGAATTGTAGGAGATGATCCCTTGGTAGATGTAGACCCCAGTGACATTAACTCTGTGGCTGGTGTACTCAAATTATACTTCCGAGAATTACGAGAGCCTTTATTTCCCTTACGTCTCTTTGAGGAACTCATATGTTGTAGTCGTAAGTTAAAACTTCATTACTGTAAATTCAGAAATTATTGCGAGGTTTTTATTATTGCTAAAAATGCGACAGAGTTGTAAACGCAATAATTTAGACTCGCATTTTGAAATATTTTATATGATTTAAACAGGATTTTTCTCAAAATCGTAAAAATAAAAATTGCATTTAAGTCTAAAATGTCAAAATCGCAATAATAAATGCACACAATAATTTCTGAATTTACAGTACTTTCATATTTACAGAAGATCTGCTTTTTTTAAAGAAATGGGTTTAATATGTGGTAAACACACATTCCATTACACATAAACATCTTGCATTTTACATGAAAATTAGTGCAGAGAAACAAAAAACAGCAAATCTTTATTAAAACACGAAATAGCAAACTGGGAACAAGACATTTTAAGGATCATAAAGCATTCGGTCATTTTTATTTCTTAACATTTTAAAAGATTTCATTGACACAATAAATACATGTGGTGTTATATGGTTTGTAAAAGCAGGCGGTAGCCAATGGGAGACAACTCTATCTTTTTATTAAAAAAAACCCTAATCTCTACAAGTACTCAATTTCATCAACTATTGAATTCCTTGTGGAGAAAAGGTAAGAATATTGTTGATGAAGTTTTATCACTAATAAAATAGCTATATATACAAGAAATTCAATTTTTCTTTTCACATGTGCCTTGCAAAAATTGACCATTACTCCTGGCAGTTCGGCAATATTTGTTCTATTTTAGTTCTTCCAAATACACAACATAGAAACTAAATACTAAGCAACGCAAATCCACACCAAAACTGGAGGTATAAATATCATATTTGATTATCCCTAGGATGAAACAAAGGGCTACTTTCTGTAGAGAAAGCGTTGGTTCCTGTATTTGAATATCATGGCAGTAAATTTTCATTACTGCCTTTATTTTTCTTTTAAAAAAATTTGCCAATACTGATTTCTTGTTTGACATAGAGGCCTACTTTTGCTATTTACATTCATATACTATTTACAGAATTAGGAGAACAACAAAGGATAGAAAAGATAAAGGAATTACTAGCTACACTACCTAGATGTATTATAATTGTTATGAGATATTTGTTTTCATTCCTCAATCAGTAAGTACAAATATTGATCTCTCAATCAGTGGATGCAATTATTGATGTAACCTGAATAAGTGTTTTCTGTGGAATGAAGAGGGAAGAGAGCATGGCTTCCTTAACAGTCATAGTTTCCAGTCATGACTTATAAAATTAATATTTTTATGCCTCATTTATAAGCATTTTGTTTTCTGGTCTCCACATCCGTTTGTTTGTTTGTTTGTTTGTCTGTCCCTCTTCAGGTTAAAGTTTTTGGTTGAGGTAGTTTTTGATGAAATTGAAGTGAAATCAACTTGAAATTTAGTATAAATGTTCCTTATGATATGTTCTTTCAAATTTTAATGCCAAATTAGAGTTCTTATCCTATTTTCTTGGTCCATTGCACATAAAAAATTATAATGGGGATGGCGCATCCATGTATTAGGGACACATTCTTGTTTTGACTGGTTTATGACACAAGCAGACATCAAATGTAGGTTTGCCACTTTTACATAATTCAGTAAGGACATATCTATTATGTATTACTGAAAATTACATTATTGACAATTTAATAAAAAATTATGAAAAAATAAAAGTTAAAATATAAGATAGTTTGTAAAAGCATCAGATGATTTCAGAACATTTTCTCAAAAATTTAAGCAATATGAACTAGATAAAATAAAATGCATTATCCTCTTAATAAAACTATGTTAATATCTTACAGTTTATCAGAATACTCAGATGAAAACATGATGGATGCCTATAACTTAGCTATATGTTTTGGACCAACACTGTTACCCATCCCACCAGACAGGGACCAGGTGTCATTTCAAAGTAATGTCCATGAAGTTGTAAAGACTATGATAGTTCACCAAGAAGATCTGTTCTCTGGTGATGATGGGGGAATGATGTATGAGAAATGTATTTTGGAAGACAGGTAACAGACTTGTGTTAATTGGATGAGAAGTTTGAATGAGGTTTACAGAATAGAGAATGATGGCAAAAATATATGATAAGGGCCAAAAAAAATAAAGACTTAGCAAACAATGGGTAAATCAATAAATCCAGAAAATTACAGAAATATTAAGGAATGCAGAATTGTAAAAAAAAAATATAATGTATATTTTTAAAAACTTATTAAAACCTTAACACTTCTTTACCATGTTAATATTAAAAATTTTTTTTTACTGCTGTAAGACATACAACTTGGAAAATCTTTTCACAGGAGAATTTTCTATGGGGAACAGAAACTGTCCTGCCTTTGTGTATGACATACAGAAGGATCAACGGATGCAAAGACCTGATTTTTAGTCATATTCGATTTTTGATGTCACTTTCCAATTTAAAGACAATGAAATATTATAACATATGTAATTATTTGTAGGGATGTAGCTGATGATACAGAAGGAGAACAGTCATCAATACACAGTGATGAGGAAGAAGAAGATGATGGTAAGTTGTCTCGTCAAAACCTCTTTGAAATTTCACATTATGTACATTGTACTCATACTCTATATGATTACATGGCAGTTGTACAGGAACAGAACATTTCTCAAATACAGCATTCTTGTTTCAAACAAAAGAACAATATTTTTTATTTTCATTCCAATTTGGTTCTAATTTTGATTAATTGTAAGAAGAAATTGTCTTTGGGAAAAATTTTTTAACTGCATCATTTCATACAGCAAGGAAGGACAATGAGATGATATGAATGTTGCAGTATACGTAAGAAATATCTTGAATTATCTTTTACAAGATTACAGAATCGGTGAATGTGACTCTATCAAACTTTATATTAACACAGTTTTCTTGTTGTAAACTAGCAATTCTAGCAATTTCTTATATATCCAATTGTGTCCTTTTAACAGAAAAGTATTGAGAAATCAAATTTTACTTTGGATTGCATTAACTGGATATTAGAATTGGTATCTATAAAGGTAGGGTTAACAACTGACTTTGAGGTATTTAAATTCCTGTTGATAAATGAGGACTTTGTTGTGTTTAGGTATGTTCTGTAAGTAATATCTATTTAATCAGTGTCGACATAGTTTTCATTAAGACTTGTGTTCTCTAGTCCCATTGTTATCACTTAGCCTCTGTCATCATTCTGTAGCAGGTGCTTGTTTTGTCAGGGAAATTTGATACAGCTTTTTTAATTGGTTAAAAGAGAATGTCTACAGACAAATGAAATGTCATGTTACAGATGATAAAATAATAATTTGAATGACATACTATTTTATTTTTTTCATAAAGTGTACTGACTTATTTTTGATTTATTTTTATTGATAAAGTTTAAGAAAAATAATAATTATTATTAAATTTAAGTAAATAAAAATATATCGATCAGTGATACAGATTCTTATCAATAAATATCTTGCAGTGTTTCTTTATTATTAATCTTTGCAGCTGGATTTATTCTACTTTTATTTTCAAGTACTATTCTTTTCAAATTTTATTGGAGTTATTAGCCCAATCAAATAGAAATCTGTATTTGTTTAAGTCCAGCTGTTGAAGAACGTATGTCTAGTATTCTGCTTCCATGCTCTTCTTACTTTTCCAGCCTCCACTCTTGGTAAGAGGTCTATTCCCATGTGTTCACTTGGCAATGTTTTTATTTTTTATTTTGAAAGTCTCTGAACATGGCTAAAGAACTGGTATAAAACAAAGCAGCTTTTTTTCATACTTTTCTGATGTAAAACATTTCATCTAAATGTTCAGAGACTGTTTGTAAATTTAGACTACTGATGTTTGTGATTTCAGAAATGTCTTTAAAAAAAAGATTGATGTATTTAGTTTGTTTCTTTTTCAAATGCATAATTCCTTTTTTATTTCAGTTTTTTAATTGATTATAATTTCAGTCTGCTAGTCCTTGCTATTGAATTGAAAAAAAGAAAAACAATCACTTGAATGGCTTACTACCCATTAAAACTTAGTGTAGATAAATGTGAATTTTCATACTAACAAGTTAGTTGTAAATCCAGGCATGATATTTTCAGAAACATACATTATAAACTTGACTGATCACTGCAAACCCATGTATTAAAGCTTCTACCACAATTCCTTATTCCCAAATATAAGTTTGCTAGATTTGATACACTTCATATACAATATGTGTTTATTCTCCAAATATAAAAAGAAGTATATTTATTTGACCTTTTGACCTTTAGTACCATATCATTGATGCATATTTTCTATTATAAATATTTTTACCAAGAAAATGTACTGTGAATTTCAGATTATTGTAATCTTATATCTTTTCAAAAGTTTCATTTAAATACATGTCAGTAGTAATCAAACATACCTAGCCTATAATTTGATACGCCAGACGAGCATTTCATCTACATAAGACTCATCAGTGACACTCAGATCAAAATACCAAGAAAGCCAAACAAGTATAAAGTTGAAGAGCATCAGACAATACTCTTGTTAAGTTTTGAAATTTACAGTACATTGTGAAATACAGGTTCTAGAGGTAGAATTAGTTCATAACATTGGTATCTTTATCTTGTATAAACAAACTGGTAGATTAGTACTTCTTCTCTGCTTTGATTTAACTGAACTTGAGCCTGAATTTACCATCATATAAGGACAACTGGTATGACAATATTTTTCTTTTTATGATAGTTAATCAAACCAAAACTCTAAACCCATTTCAGAACCTGTATGTTTTTGATTGTAGATTCAGAGATCTTTGAAGCCATATCATTATATGATTTTGATGGAAGAACAGATAGAGAATTGTCATTTAAGAAAGGACGATCTTTACTTTTATATAATAAAGTGTCTCAAGATTGGTGGGAAGGTGTATGCGAGGGGAAAGAAGGTCTCATTCCTGATAAATATATACATATAAAACATTTGTAAGTATCAACATTCCTGATAAATATATACATATAAAACATTTGTAAGTATCAACATTCCTGATAAATATATACATATAAAACATTTGTAAGTATCAACATTCCTGATAAATATATACATATAAAACATCTGTAAGTATCAACAAATAGGAGTGATAGAACTCTAATGTTACATACTCACCAGTTATCATATGCTTTTCTGGTGAGAAAAAATTATATGAAATCTGTGGAATTAAGTACTAGGATTTGTTTTAAATGATTGGTATACTGGACTGAAGAGAACCACGATATTCAGTTCATTAGTAAAATATAAAATTAAACTTTAGTCTTTTGGAGTTTTCAGTAAAGTAATTTATCTTTAAGCCCTTCAAGTAAAATAAGAAAAAAATTAAAATAGATTGTGTTAAACAGAGAATAAAAGTCTTTAGCATTTGAAAAAGATAAAAGAAAAGTTACATAGAAATGACATTTAGAAATTATTTACAGATATGGATCATCATCTCCATGTTTAATAAGGTAGTTCATCTAAATAAACAGTATTTAACAATCAGCTTTTACTCACAAATCATATTATATTAGGTTGCCAGTCCTAATCTTCACAATGCATACATCATTTTTGTGTGTGGACTATTTGCTGTACAAAAAGAAAAAAAATCAAAATAATTTATTGCAATCTGTATATATTTTTGTTCAGATGGGGTCAGCTTAATGATGTTGTGAATTATGCTTTTAATTTTTGATATTGCATATTTAGAAAACAACATCCTAGATTAAATTGACCTTGAAAAGTGTGAATGACAAGTTAGTCTTGTAACGTGAATAGAATCTGCAGTGAGCATTTACTAATACTACATACCACTGGCTTTTAACCATGGAATTTGATTGTCTTTGCATTTGAGTATTTTAAAGATGTGGCATTTAGTTTTAATTCTGCGTATTACATGATTTTGTTTAACAACACTTATTTGTTTAGTTTCCAGTTGTGTACATACATGTATTACACAAGCTTTACGTTTTGATTGTTATTAAAGAATGGGAACTGTTTGAAATTTTTCCTATTGCTTCAAAATTTAACACTTCTTATAATAATTTGAAAACAATCATCTTTAAAAAGAATTATCTTGGAGATTTATAAAATTAACAACATGGTAATAAAATACAGAAGGTATTACTTGACTTATTATTATTCTCGATATCTAACTTGATACTAATTTTTCTTCTATATTAGATTTATATTTTCTGTTTTCAGACCAGAAGACAAAAGATCCTTATTAGATGAAGATAAAATGAGCATGTCCTCTAGTACAATAAGAAGTACTAAATCTGAGGACTCCAAATCAATGGAGAGATCAATTTCACAAAGTGTTCCTACACCTAAAGAAAGTAGTCCTTCAATAGCTTCTGTTTCTTCAAGTTCTTCATCACAAACTTCTAAGTCTGTAGAATCAAAAGATACTTCATCATCAAATGATTCAGTGTCATTTTCTGTTGATGTCCCTTCTCCAGCTCCAGCTCCAGCTACGACTCCTGATGACAAGATTGAATCAAGTGTAGAAACCACAGAGACTGTCACAACAGTTTCATTATGTAATAGTGACACAACTGTGCTGGAAGATAAAAAAGCAACAGAAAAAACTATTGCGGTAGAAAAAATAACAGAAGAATTGACAGCTGATATAGACAATGCTTTGGCGGAAGTCGTTTCTGGATTACATATGCTGGAGATGCAACAGATAAATGATAAAAGATTGAGTCTACCGAACGTTAAAGTTAAACAATCGGCAAAACATACACCTGACTTAGTGCTAGATCTCCCCGAGGGATCCAACTCCTCACCATCTGGTGACGGAAGTGAACCAGACAGTCCTACGAGTACTGCTGATACTTTTGCAAAATCAAATCAAGGAACTCTAAAGAAGGCTAATTCAATGCCAAGGACATTAACTGGAGACAGGTTTTATACACCGTCAGGACAAGATGTGTTGCTAGAAACAAGTTTTATGTCTCAACAACCATTGTTATCCACGTTCCATGTCAAATCTCAACAGGGACGTAAAAGTGCTCCAGAATCGCCAAGACCTACTACTGAATCAATCATGTCAATGAGTGTTTCATCGATATCATCGATATCATCTTCAGCAGTACCAGTTCCCCCTGTATCCCTTCCTACATCTTACTCACCATCTACTGCTCATACCACTCATCAGGCAACACCACCTCCAGTGGCTGAAAAGCCTAAACTACCACCGAAAGTCAAACCACCAGTCATGAAGAAACCAAATCCAGCAGATCCACATAGAAAATTTTCACTTCCCACATCAATGACACCTGATGATTCTCAACCTCATTCATAGTTTAGTACTTTTTGCAATTTTATCGTCTTCAATATTTTAGATAATCTGGAAAAACATATTTTATTATTGTTTGAATTTTTTATATGATAATACAAAAATGTTTGGTCATTTGTCTGATAATAGTATTTGAATATAAACGCAGAAAATATAATGGGAAAAAAATAATTCATAAACTGTATACAATTGGCGATATCATTAGGTATTGATAAAATGAAAATATAATGTAGCAGTTCAAATGTCTGCATAACTTTCATATTTCATACTTTAAACAGTGGTGTGTGCCTTTACAAATAAACTGCTTGATAAACTTTTATTCAATCTTCAGCCAAAATAACAGCATTAAACATGTGAATATAATTAGATGTATTAATTTTGTTATGTTTTTTAATGCCTGTCAACAGCTTATGGATGCTCTCCAGATGTTTTATACCTCTCCTTCATACACTTTTTTTAATAGCACAAGAAAACGCAATTTCTAAAATTATAATTATTATCAAGGTAAATGGTTGACATCGACTTAATCATTATTTTCATTGAAAGGCAATATGCGACAAGTTTTTCTCTTATTTTTCTGTTGTTATATAAATTTCATTTTGGCAATATATTATTTCAAAGTCAATGTATACATACTGGTAATATTCTTGATGACATATGAAATTAAGAATCTTAGATTAACATCTTTTATTGTGAGGTTGTCATAACTGTATTAAAAGTTGTGTTCAAAATAGTAACTAAAGCAGAATGGTGCTATTATATCTCTACAGTTTCACAGTGCTGATCATTAAAAAACAGTCCTGTTCATTTATGTAGGGGGACAACCTTAGGCTCTTACGAAATATTTTATGTTTGAAATTAATCGTTGGTTACACTGAATATTTCTGACTTTTGTTTATTTTATTCGTAAAGTATTTTGTGAAAAGAGTCTGTATTTTGTGGGAAATACAAACCCAAACAATATTGTTTTGTCTCATAATTCAAGTGGACCTTAATCCACCATACCATAATTCAAGTGGACCTTAATCCATCAAACAAATGTCATTTATTTACAATCTTTATTTATGATATTTATTTTTATTTCTTGCAATGTCTCATTTAACGTATATAGAATCCTTATTTGTCTTTTTTCAGTGTTTGCATAATAAAAAAAGCATTGATAAAGCTTTCTGATAATCTGTTTTTTATTTAATGTTTGTTTCAATTTTATGAAGCAATTAAATTCCATTTTACTTGAAGCTGCATAAAACATTCAGTCCTAAATTTTTGTAATTTATTATTGACTTCACTGTTATATGTGATATATTTATACCCAGCATTTATATTTTTGGTCAGCTGCCCTTGCAGAATCTCTTATCAAAACTTTCAAACTGGTTTCTTGATAATATTTGAAGTTTTTTAAATTTCATATCCACATACTTACACAGAATCTCTTAATTTTTTTGACATCAATATTTATTATGAATTATATCAAAAGTAAAGATACCTAGATAGAATTGTGTATATAATGGGAGAATTATAAGTTTTAAAAATCCTATAGTGTGTATTTAAGAGTTTTCTCCCCTTGTGCCATGTCAGCAATACAACAAAGTGCCAAACTGTTCAGGCTACAGAGTTATTGTTAAATCTAGCAAGGTTAAGTATTTATAGCTAGTTTGTTACGCTTTTAACTTTGACCAAATGTACAGCTGTACATTCCAAATGGTTTGATAAATACATTTATAGATGTGTGTTTGAACCCTTTTATCGCTTTGTTTAAGTATTTTTTCTATTTACTCGTATGAATGAACTAAATAAAATCATGCCTACATACAGGTCCATTCAAGAATAAACAGCTGTGTTTTTAAAATCCAATTTAGCACATGTATATGTTTTAAACTATTGTAAAAGGTATTCTTCAATAAATTGTAACTTGCATTGGCAATAGAGAATTGTATTGAATGATCTTTATATGGATGACAAGATTTAAATATCTAAACAGAAATTTTAAGAAAGAGCATTAAAATTAGTCTGAGCTGGATATAGGCAATTTTGGGGACCAGTTGTGATTTTGTGTAATTTCTATTGCTGATGTGCCTTCACTCATTACAGTATTTACATTGCATGCAGTAGCCCTACCTATGTTAAATGGATATGTAATTGGAAAAAGAGAGATTACATTCAAATAATGGCAAGATTTATTATTTGGAATATTATATAACAATATATAAAAGAAAGTTCATAATTATGTTATTTGTTTTTTAAGCTTTCCCTTTTTCATCTTGTTATGTTTTGCCATATATGTAGGTTGCCTAACGCATAATGGCAAGAGTTTCCATTTTTCTAGCACGTTTGAAAAAAAAATTGGAAATTTTTCCAGTTTTTGCAAATTGATTTATTGTGAATACCTTTACTGTATCCCATCACTTTTGATTAGGAAACAAACTACTAAGTTAAAATGTTTGACATAATTACTTATAAAAATACAAAGAGTTATTCAATATGTCAATTTACTGGTAATTTATTAAAGAATCAGAGAGAATAGTAGTGTAAATTTTTCATTGTGACTGTATTTAGTTTAGCTATTTATTAGAAAATCCTGTTTGTATTTTATAAATATTTAGTACAAAGAATCAGCAATTGTTTAAATACCTCAAGATCATTTGTAGAAATTTAAATAAATTCATAGATATATCACTTCAGGCATGTTGCATTATTTTAAGAATTGAATTAGATATTCATTTCATATTTTGTGCTTATAAATCTTCATCAAGCAGATGTTTTATGTTCTCAATTCATGTGCAATTTGATGTTTTTAAAACATGTACAAAAGAGAATTAATAAAATACAAAAAGAAATGTACTGTTAATGCCTGTTATTTACTATGTACTAAAAAAAATTATATAAATACAGAAATGATCAAAATGAAAAAGAACAAAGCAGTCTGTATATGTATATTGATCCTCTTTTAAAAAGTTGAAATAGTTGAAATACCATTTTTTTCCTTCCCATTTTAAAATTGATATTCTTGAAGCATTATTTCTTAAAAATGGGAGATCTGCATATTTGATTTTGTTCATGTCTGAAATGGTTCAGTGTTCTTCATCAGTCAAAGCTGTATTTTGTTCACTTCAAATGGTGCTTTTTGACAGATTAATTGTTACATTAAACTGTGTGGTATTTGAAAGTGCTTTGTCAGTGTGTTTTCACAGAGAGAGTTGAATTATGGGCAGTTCTGTATAGGGATTAGGAACATTGAATTATATCTCGATGCAATAATATGAAATGTGATTGTAAAAGGCCAATTTAAGATTGCTATCACTGTGGATAAAAGTTAACATGAGACACTATGAGAGAGAAATTTTATGGAAAGTGAAAACATCATTAATAATTTTAAGATATATTTGGAACTGAAAAGTGGTAATTATATATCTCATCTGGATAACTATTTGGGGATAGCCTTCACTTTTCAACCTGTAGAATCATTCACTAATTTTACACATAAAATATATGTTTTTTCTCTCTAATTGCATGCCCACTTGTATTATTTCTGGAACAGATCAGGAGTGACGTCTATACTTCCAACAAACATTTTAAATAACTGAAATGGAAAATTTAAACCACATGCAAAAACAATTTAAAACAATGCAATCTTTAAAGCTTGCCATATTTTATGGCCACACTCATTGTTGAAGACCAAAATAAGATCTTTAGAGTCTCTTTTTTTTATATTTTGGGTTGCTGTCTCATTGATGTTTACCCTTTATCTTCTTTATTCATAATTTAATGCTGTGAAATCCAAGATTGCCTCTAGAATGTTATCCTATAAAGACTGAATTGAAATATTTTTTTCTGAGAAACTGTTTTTACCAGTTACTAATCAGTTAAAGATAAATATCTATCTGATGTGTGATTGAGTGACATTCCCTACAGAATATGCTCTGAATAACCCATATAAGGACATAAAGTAATTTTCATTGCTATAAGGGGGACTGATACAGGTTCATCGGAAGACATCTTGAACAGCTTCAGCAAAGTCCCGAAGTGGAAAGGTTATACCAAATGTTTTGTTGACAACGTTTCTGTTACCATAAATCAAAATCATATGAGGAATTGTTAAGCTTTCACATAGTCCATTTATCTGTTATTGAAAATTTTATGTCAAATTCAATCAAATACAAGACCTGAAAGTCTATTTGAAAAAAAATAGAATTAAGCATATATTCATAAATAATGTCATAGAGAATATAAAAATAAACTATACAAAATTGTGATACACAGATATCTGTAGCCATGAAGGTCTTTAATAAGTTAATATTGTTTACATATTGCATAATGTTTAAATATATGTCATTCTTGTCTAGCATTGAAATATGATCATCTTAAAATTAGCCATTTATACAAGAATGATTTTTTTTATTGTGAATATGATTGGATAATCTAGAATGTAGTTAGACCAATGAAAATAGAAGTTAGTAGACATAGACATACATTGGTTCATTTAATGCTCATAATATAGGTACAAATGTATATGCATGCTTTTTACCGTGAATAAAAGATACGAAATCTTCACAGTTGACTTTTATCTAAACTTTGTTTCAGGCTTCTAGAGATTTGCACAGAATACCATTTGCATGAAATTAAACAAAAAAGTGAATCCAAAACAAAGATATTTGTTGGACATAAAGATATGATCATAAAGCACATATCAGTAGTTCAGTAAAAAAAGATGTGAATATAAAACACATTGGTAGTTCAGTATTATGTAGATGGAACACATGGCTGGCATATGAAATTATAATCCTTGTACCTATCAGTACATTTAGGTGTGAACAGAAAACACATATCAGTAGTTAAGTACATTAAAATATGAAATTAAACATGTCAGTAGTTAAGTACATTAAGAGGTGAACAGAAAACACATATCAGTTGTTAAGTACATTGAAATATGAAAATTAAACATCTCGGTAGTTAAGTACATAAAGATGTGAACATCAACTTATCCGTAGTTAAGTATATTAAAATATGAAATTAAACATGTCAGTAGTTAAGTACATTAAGAGGTGAACATCAAACACATATCAGTAGTTAAGTACATTAAGATGTGAACATAAAACACATATCAGTAATGAAGTACATTAAGATGTGAACATAAAACACATAACAATAGTTCAGTACAAAATAATATGAACATAAAACACATCAGTGTTTCAGTGTAGTAAGGAGTGACATAAAAACATCGGTAATTCAGTACAAAAAATGTAAATAGTTAGTAGTTAAGTACATTAAGATGTGAACATCAAACACATATCAA
Source organism: Mytilus edulis (assembly GCF_963676685.1). NCBI lineage: Eukaryota > Metazoa > Mollusca > Bivalvia > Mytilida > Mytilidae > Mytilus > Mytilus edulis. The sequence goes on along the minus strand of NC_092344.1, from coordinate 37,108,152 downwards.
TAGTTAATTACATTAATATGTGAACATAAAAAACACATATCAGTAGTTAAGTACATTAAGATGTGAACATCAAACGCATATCAGTAGTTAAGTACATTAATATGTGAACATAAAAAACATATATCAGTAGTTAAGTACATTAAGATGTGAACATCAAACGCATATCAGTAGTTAAGTACATTAATATGTGAACATAAAAAACATATATCAGTAGTTAAGTACATTAAGATGTGAACATAAAACACAGAGTAAAAGTTAAGTACATTAAGATGTGAACATAAAACACATATCAGTAGTTAAGTACATTAAGATGTGAACATCAACATATCAGTAGTTAAGTACATTAAGATGTGAACATCAATATATCAGTAGTTAAGTACATTAAGATGTGAACATAAAACACATAACAATAGTTAAGTACAAAATAATATGAACATAAAACACATCAGTGTTTCAGTGTAATAAGGAGTGAACATAAAACATATCGGTAATTCAGTACAAAAAAATGTAAATAGTTAGTAGTTAAGTACATTAAGATGTGAACATATAACACATAACAGTAGTTAAGTACATTAAAACACATATCAGTAGTTCAGTACATTAAAAGAGGGACGAAAGATACCAAAGGGACAGTCAAACTTATAAATCCAAAACAAACTGACAACGCCATGGCTAAAAATGAAAAAGGCAAACAGAAAAACAATAGTACACACGACACAACATAGAAAACTAAATAATAAACAACACGAACCCCACCAAAAACTAGGGGTGATCGCAGGTGCTCCGAAAGGGTAAGCAGATCCTGCTCCACATGTGGCACCCGTCGTGTTGCTTATGTGATTACAAATCCGGTAAATAGTCTAATTCGGTAGGTCATATTCATGAAAGGGAAGGGGATTGTAGTTACGACGTAAGGAACATATCCGATATCATTTGTGAAACGGTTATTTCATAACGGTCAACCATCTCGTGATGGCGTCCGTAAAATTTACGAAGGGATGATTTCAACTTCACCATTTGGAACTCTTGGTTTAATAGCTTCCTTGTGAGCAGCAAACCTCTATCAAGAAAATCATGATAGGAAATGCAAGCACGGGAATATCGTATCAATTGGGAGATATATACCCCGTATGAACATCAAACACATATCAGTAGTTAAGTACATTAAGATGTGAACATAAAACACAGATTAAAAGTTAAGTACATTAATATGTGACCATAAAACACATATCAGTAGTTAAGTACATTAAGATGTGAACATCAACATATCAGTAGTTAAGTACATTAATATGTGAACATCAACATATCAGTAGTTAAGTACATTCAGATGTGAACATCAACATATCAGTAGTTAAGTACATTAAGATGTGAACATAAAACACATAACAATAGTTAAGTACAAAATAATATGAACATAAAACACATCAGTGTTTCAGTGTAGTAAGGAGTGAACATAAAAACATATCGGTAATTCAGTACAAAAAATGTAAATAGTTAGTAGTTAAGTACATTAAGATGTGAACATCAAACACATATCAATAGTTAAGTACATTAAGATGTGAACATAACACACATATCAGTAGTTAAGTACATTAATATGTGAATATGTGAATATTCCAAAAAGTTGTGCCAAATACGGCTTAAACACATATCAGCAGTTCTATACGCAAAAAACTGAACATAAAATATAAGTATCCGTATTTCAGGACATAAAGATATCAACATAAAACACATATTAGTAGTTCAGTGAGTAATGATTTGAACATAAAACACAAATATCAGTATTTCAGAACTTAAGATGTGAACATAAAACAGATATCAGTAGTTCAATTCGTACAGATGTGTTAATAACACACAGGGACTTAAAGATTTGAACATGAAACACATATACCAGTAGTTTAATCATAACATAAAGATGTAAACATAATGAAGTTAGCATTTTACTGGTTTGGCTTTATAAATATTATGATATGAGCGTCACTGATGAGTCTTATGTAGACGAAACGCGCGTCTGGCGTACTAAATTATAATCCTGGTACCTTTGATAACTATTTACACCAATGGGTCGATGCCACTGCTGGTGAACGTTTCGTTCCCGAGGGTATCACCAGCCCAGTAGTCAATAACTTCGCAGTTGATATGAATATCAATAATGTGGTCATTTTATAAATTTCCTGATTACAAAAGTTTGAATTTTTCGAAAAACTAAGGATTTTCTTATCACAAGCATAGATTACCTTAGCCGTATTTGGCACCACATTTTGGAATTTTGGATCCTCAATGCTCTTCAACTTTGTACTTGTTTGGCTTTATAAATATTGTGATATGAGCGTCACTGATGAGTCTTATGTAGACAAAACGCGCGTCTGGTGTACTAAATTATAATCCTGGTACCTTTGATAACTATTATCTTATTTCCACTTCGTAAAGTCTGGTCAGAACATATAAGTAAAGTAATCCGTACAAATTTGAACAAAAAGGACATACAATGTTAAATTCTTCTCGCATGTAGGCACAGACAATGAAGCATAATACGTGAACACAAATATGAACAAATAACTAAAACAAGAAAATACATGTATGGACATATATCTGATCGATGGACAGAAGTCAGAAAAGCTAAGAGAAAGTCCAAAAAGAGGAGTGTGTTTTTCTAAAGTAGTTGATTACTATTTATGACAAGTTGGACAGTTTTTTTAAGATGAAAAAAAAATGGAATACTGTCAGAATTGTTAATAATTTGCAATAGGTAAAGAGCAACACTAACAATCAAAATAATTACATCCTTCTTAGAAAGTTAACTTATATCAAATGTGTCATTGTGTAGCAAATTGACCTTTTTAGCTATGGCTTGATATTTTTCAATATTTTCGAAAGGAAAATCGTTTTGAAGCCTTGAGGCTAATATGTAACACAAATTTTACAAAATACGAATTTTTATTTTGGACTGTAAAAAAAATATCTTGAATTATTCGTAACACTAATATAAGGATACTACCGCCCGAGAAACATTGCCTCAGCCGTATTTGTCACAACCTTTTGGAACTTTCGTTTTCAACATTGTTAATCAGTGTGAAAAATGGTGGACTTAACATACTTGTTCGTTTTTATAATCGAAGTCTTATGTGGACGAAACGCACGATTGGTGTACCAATCTGGCAGACAAAGGAAAGCAACTCGTGAGTCCTCCTTTAGTTTATCCTCTTTGGTCCTTTATCCATTTCCCACCTAAAATCAAAAGCTTGATTCACAAGTTTGAATGAGACCAATAAATACATTTAGCTATAAACCAAACATAGTACATGCTGACGTCCGAGTCCCTGGTAGTGTTTTTTTCCTACTTGGGCAGTTAACATATAGTATTCATTCCAAATACTAGTAATATACATTTTTCAGATTCTGTTCATTTTTCAGATCAGTTCCTTTTCAGAATAAATGAAAATCAACATACATGTAATAGCCAAATTTTTAAAGCCAAAAATAAAGTGAAACCAGTATAAATAAGAACTTCATCGGAAAAAGCAAATACATTTAGAATACGCCTAAAGGAATCTTTAAAATGTATAATTTTGCAATTATTTAAACATGCTTTTTAAGCTCCAACCAATTATAAAAATATTTTCTTTTGTCCGTACACAGTTATCGATCCTGAACAAACATGATAGATATATAGCCACAGTATATTATAACGCAATGGGATCAGATAGCATTTTAAAACATCCCTACTTTCCTAGAGACTTATCTATTCCACATTACAAACCGAACAAGGTCAGTATCCAGGAATTACTGGGTATATTTTTCTCTTTAGTTTTGATCGTGTTTATTATTACATGGATTTATTCAACAAAGAAGAAGTTCAGTGTTGGATACAGACTGTTGCTATGCTGGTTCACAATTTGTGGATTCATCCACACAATTCTGGAGGGATACTTTGCTTTTAACCATTCAACGTTAGCAGGTGGATCCTCGTATTTGGCAGAAATGTGTAAGTATGATCTACATCATTATATAAGGAAAGTTCTATATTATGAACTGTTTAAAAACATCTGATACAATAGTTATCAAAGCGGGATATTTAAATGATCTTCTACGCGGTTCATTGAAACAAAATTTGAAAATAGTGAGAATAATTTTAAAAAAATTCAAGAATATTACAGAAATACTATTTGTTTATGAAGACATTTATAATTACAATAGATATTTTGTTTGTTCATGGGAGATGTGAAAATAATTAAGTGTCTCTTGAATGGTGTATATCAGGAAACTCGCCTTGTACTTCCTCATGACCATTTTTTTTTGTCTCTGTTTTAGGGAAAGAATATGGTAAAGGTGATAGTCGTTATATAACGTGAGTATACTTTTTGTCGATTGTTTATTTGTTGTAGAATTATTCACCGTTTAATTTTTCTTTCTATTTGATATCCTTGGGAAAATCTGTTATGGATTATTTACGCTTGTGTATTTCACTCTTGAAACTGTTCAAATGTATAAAATGTTTCTGAATTCTCACTTTGCTACTGTATTTCACTACTGATAAAATTGTGGTGAAAGGTTAATTGTTGGAAAGAAAAAATATCATTGAACTATACATTTATATTTAGCCCCCTCATGATAATCTAACATGGTAAACATTCCGTTAATAAACAAAAACAAAAACTCAATGTGTTAACATTTTTTCCATATTATTTGTGCACGCAAACATTTAAAATATATTTAACCAAGCTTGAAACACGAATCATTTGATAATTAATTATGTCAACTAATCGATCGAATTGACCAACTCCTGTATTTTAAACAATAAATTGCCAACTGTCTCTTTTGTATTTTCCAGTTCTGACACGTTCACTGTATGCATGGAAGGAATAACCGCAGTTATTGATGGTCCTTTGTGCTTCCTGACCGTTGCAGCTTATTTAACCAACAGTCCTTACCGATATGTTTTACAACTGATTGTTTCCCTTTGCCAGCTATACGGAGATACCTTGTATTTATTAACAGAAGTCAAAGATAATTTCATCCACAGTGAACTGTATCATCCTCTACATTTTTGGTTTTATTTTCTATTTTTGAATTCATTTTGGATTATAGTACCACTGATTATGATTTGTCACGCCATGTCAAAGATCGTAAACTCACAAAATATATCAGATTCTAGAGTTAATAATAGAAATCAAAAGAAAAACAGATAGTTTAATAGTTTTGTTTCCAAATTTAACACTACATGATATTGCTCAAAGAGATTGGTATCTTATTGCAACGATGAATACATAGATTGAAAGAACTTCTTATTTGTAAACCTTACTTCACTGCATAATATATGTTTTTACCATAAAAAATAAAGCACCATAAAAAGAAACAAGTAGTTGTTGTTAGTCATCAGTATCACTTGTCATAGAAATGCATAGTATAAGTACATTCAAATATAATTAAAGTTGAGTATCAGAAGAAAGGAAAAAAAGTTTAAAATATTCTATTCACTGCTACAGAGAAAATCAGTTTTAGTTATTTTTCTAGCTACTAAATTCGATTGGCAGGCTAAAAGAAATAATTTCAATGCCACTAGAAAATCAGGATGTTTTTTAAATTTTTACCTTGCAATGTCGTTTGGTTTTTTTTTTTTGTACTTCATTGTTCTGTTGTTTTGTTGGTTTCCTCTTATAGTTGATTTGTTTTCATCGGTTTTAGTTTGTAACCCAGATTTGTTTTCTCTCAATCGATTTATGACTTTTGAACAGCGACATACTACTGTTGCCTTTATTTATAGAAGACCATACACAGACCACTATAAAAAAAAGTTGTAAAAGTATAGCTTAATGGCTTTCTTCCGATACAGATATGTGTAATGTCCCCTACAGACCCCTTTTTGGTTGTGTTTCTCTAGCACAGCAAATCATACTTAGAGGTATCCGTTTTATCTACCATCAGTTGTGCCAAGTTTAATTTCTGAATTGTAATGTAAAAATATCGAGGCTATGGTATTCCTATCCTTCATGGCACGTACATCAAAACTGGACATTATTGAAACACATGATTACAACTCGCTCAACCCTCTACTTAGCTTGGAAAATGGTGGAACAACATTACGTTACAAAAACAGTCAAATTAGTTGGAATGGTTTAAATCATCAGATTGCACATAACAGTAAGAAATAGAAAAAAGTCAAACAAAAAAGGTTTAAAGAACCGATCTAAGAAAAATCGCAGGTACTGAAATATATTTGATATACTAAATTGTTGATATGTCAAAAGGGACGTTTCTGTTGAGTGTCTGCCTGCTTCTATTTGTGGTTTATATCACTGCCTTATCTTTTTGTTTTAATAGTATGAAATTATTGGTAAATATATATTGGCACCTGCTTTCATGTTCCACTGAGCCACCGAAAGTCAATGACATAGGCAAAATAAATACAACTCTGACCTTTACGTAGATAGAACCTTGGAAACTTCCAATAAGATCATTTAAACGTATAGGAAAACGTTAAAACATGATTGCTTAGTCCAGAACCTGATTTTAAGAAGAGGATAGGTAGGTAGAAAAAAATATGGTTAACAACGTTTCATAACTGGAAAATAGAGAATCAAAAATGTTCTTACTGATTTCCTGGATGGAAAAAACTATGATTTCAACAAAACCAGTGACATTCCTGGATGGAAAAAACTATGATTTCAACAAAACCAGTGACACTTTAAGTATGATTAGACAGTAATGTCTACGGTGTGTAGAGGCATAAGAGCATATCTTTTACTTGCAACAATAGTAGATTAATAAAATTATTCGAAGTCGTAGACTGAAAAAGTGTCTGAAGCTATTTAGAGATCTGTAATTACCAATTTTGAGCAACAAGTTGTACGCTTCAGGTCACTTTCGTTTAGTCTGAACACTAATCACCTGGAACTAGTAAGCAAAATGAAAGAGTATATTCAAAAATATAACAAGAGCATCACCCCCTAATGTAATCTTATTGTATACTGGTGAAGTATTGTAACCAAAATATCTTTTCAATTTGTCAGAGAAAAAACCCACAGGCGTGTTAAAACCAAAAAAAAAAAAAATTATACCTCAGCCAAAGTTATACTTCCATTATAACATACAAAAAGTTGAAATGCTTTTACACTAACAAAACTCAATAGACAACTTTCGAGTTCTATGCATTTCCATAAAAAACTCTGCTTTTGGTGAACATCATTCGTGCGTTTAGGGGAATCGTCGCTTCCGTTCCAATGTTGAGCGAGTGGTTGGAAAACTACATTGCAATATAGCACATATTATTCAACAAATTAAATTCTCATAGTTGACAATCAGCACTGCTGCCATTAGGGGATTGTGATAAAGTACTTACAGAACAAACTTTATATCTAGTTAATCCTGCATAATGACGATCACTAAGACGCTTGATGAACGGTAAAGGTGCAGGGATACAGGCGATCCCCTCTATCTGGTAAATTACGTAATAAAGGCGTGCATAATTGAGTTTTTCCCGGTGACTCGAAAGTGGTCTATTGATTAGATGCTGAAGTCATATCAACTTTTTTAAAAGTTCCAACTTGTAAACAATTTTTGAAATTCCTTGTTTCCTTGTTTGGTTTTGTTGTCAAGCTATAGCGATTCAACATGGCGCATGGACACTATTCTGATATTGAATCAAAATGTGGGATTTGTTTGTCTCCGTACACAGAACCAATGCTTTTAGACTGTTTCCATACATTTTGCACACCATGGCTCGAAAAACTGGATGTTCAAGATAATTATCTGACTTGTCTGTTATGTTGGACAAATATTTCTGTACCAGACAAAGGGGTAAGCGGTTTAAAATCTTATCCTTTCAAATTTGAACAATCTCAAAGCGCCAATAACGCTACAGACATTTGCGAATTCTGTTCTGAAGGATATGCCGCAGTGGCTAAATGTCTTGACTGTAAGATAAACTTATGCTTGACCTGTCCAAGAAGGATACAAAGTCCCGTTTGAAGATGGGTTGGTTGTATGTTTCCTTCGAAGTGGAAATTTACTTGTGTTTAATATGGACGAAGACATATTTCATGAAGTAACAGAACACGATGGTGTTCGAAACCAAATAAAAATCGAAGATCCGACAAAGAAACTGCCAAACAGAGACAATTTCAACGGCGAAAACATTTTAATGGCGGAAACTTCGAACTCAAATCTTGTTTTTAAATTAAGCAATGACATATTGCTTTTATCGCTGATAAACATGGTATAATTCTTGAGATGTTTGAACGACGAGGTGCACAATTCGAAGGTATAACTGTATATAATTACGGACAAATTCTTGTAGCGGACTGTCAGAAGGATTTTATTGATGTTTTATCTGAGGACGGTGTTCTTCAGCGAAACTTGCTGAATAATAGAAAGGGTTATAAAATTATATATTGTACAAATCATATCACTCTTGTTGAATACGGCTTTTTGTGGGTGTCCGGTTATGAAAAGATCACAATTTTTTCTTACCAATGAATAATTTATTATTTTTTGTATGTCATTTACTTTACCAGAATATGAAATATTTTCTTGATTCAAACATGCAACCATCGTTGGTCAGTGCTTATCAATTATAAAAATTATACATTGAAATTGAATTTCCTCGTTAGTCTATACTATTTGAAAATTTGAACGGGGTCGAAAGAAGACAGCATTAATAACATTTGAAGTATCAGAACATATTTAAGTAAATATTGATTACACAGAAAACAACGAGATAATGCTTGCAAATTAAACAACGGTTAAAACAACATGCATATTTCTAACGTCAGAGAAATATAGCATTTTCTACGATTTGGAGATATTAGTTTTCAAACATGTGTACATGTACAAAATGCAATTGTTAATTAACGCTAAAGTGTTAAAAAGTTTTATGTTTGTAAACACAAATTCCAAGAAACAGTTTAGCACATAAAAGTATGCAATAAAAATCAGATTGTTTTTTTTTTCAAACGAATTAACTCTATTATAGGCACTCTAGCTATATCATGGTTCGACGTTTAAGCAACACGAGTCTTCTGCAGAGAGATTCGGACAAATTCGAAACAATGTATTTAAATATATACATTTTGTAACTATAAGTTATCAATAACTTTACAGTTATCTTAGTATTGTATGTGTTCAAACGAATGAGCTCAAGCGAATCATTTGTAATAGAAATTTTCAACTCGGTATTTTCATTTAAACTATGCAGTGGCAACAAAAATATAAGAAGACTAAACATTTTTTTTTTCAAATCTTAAAATTTTTATTTTGTAACTGTGGAGTGCTACGAACCACATCAAAATCCGGGGATGATGTCATTCGCTCAGGAAGCATAATAAGTTCCTGCTCCACATGTGTCACCCATCATGTTGCTTCTTAAAAGTACAAACCCGATTAGAAGTCTTATTCGGAAGGTCAAATTCGAGGAAAACGGTACGTCGATTGGAACATATCCGTCGTCATCTGTGAAACAGATATTCTATAACGGTCAACCAACTCGTGATCACATCCCTAACATTTTTGAAGGGATGATATCAACTTCACTACTTGGTTTGATAGCTTCCTTGTGAGCAGCATTAATCTATAATGTTGGAAAGGGAGGAGTATAAAAAATAAATTGTAGAAACTATTGCCCACATCTATTTTTACTGTTAACCTAGGCTATGTGCGATTTAATCATGGACTAAAATGGTTTAGAAGTATGATTGAAGGAGTGCTCAAGGGTACTAACTGACTAGTTTAGAAATTTGTTGTGATAGCTTGTTATTGATGAGGAGGGAATATACATAAAGGAAACTCAATTGTGGAAACTATTGCCCAAAAATTTTAACTTTACTACTGTTATATTTAAATAAATTGATATGGAGTAAAATTTGCGACGGATAAAGTGACCTATTGAGGAGGGGGAGGACAGGGGTAAGGGAGACAGGGAGAAAGGGGGTAGGAGAAAGGAGAAAGGGGATGGGAGAAAGGAGAAAGGGGGTAGGAGAAAGGAGAGGAAGGCTGGGAGAAAGGAGAAAAAGTTGGAGAAAGGAGAAAAAATAAAATATCTTTCCTTTTAAAAAATGATTTAATATTTCAAGAAAAAATATCTCAAAAGGAGATGTTTTATTCTAATGGGAGAAAGGAGAAAAGGGGTAGGAGAAAGGAGAAGAGGGGTGGGAGAAGGGAGAAGGGTACCCCCTGTCCTCCCCCTCATTGAGCGTTCAATTTTAAAAACGCATTTATTTAATTTAGAAAGATACAAATCAAGGTTACATACAAAATATGAGGAAATCGCATGAGCGAGACTGATGTCGCTGGCAATGGACATAATACTATGTGTCTTTCCAAATTCAGGAGTCTGTGTTATTACATCAGATAAAATAAAACCTAGACAATTGTTTATAGCATCAAGCAGCTCAGACATTGGATAACCCTGAAAAAAACCATATATTATACATAGTGAGTATCTATGATCTAGAAAATACTTATTTTCATGATAAACCTAACCAGGAAAAGTCATTGTAGAATTATTTTTCAAATACCAGATTTTTTTGGATACAATTCTGTAAAAGAGGGACGAAAGATACCAAAGGGACAGTCAAACTCATAAATCGAAAATAACCTGACAACGCCATGGCTAAAAATGAAAAAGACAAACAGACAAACAATAGTACACATGACACAACATAGAAAACTAAAGAATAAACAACACGAAACCCACAAAAAATAGGGGTCATCTCATGTGCTCCGGAAGGGTAAGCAGATCCTGGTCCACATGTAGCACCCGTCGTGTTGCTTATGTGATAACAAATCCGATAAATAGTCTAATTCGGTAGGTCACATTCATGAAAGGGAAGGGGATTGTAGTTACGACGTAAGGAACATATAATATCCGATATCATTCGTGAAACGGTTGTTCAATAACGGTCAACCAACTCGTGATGGCGTTCGTAAAATTTACGAAGGGATTTAAGTGTTATGAATGTTAATGGATTCTAGATATAGGTTCTATATGAAAAAATATGTTGGATTTCCAATCTAAATTTGAATGTTGATAAAATTCAGCGAAATCATGTTTATAAATGGGTAAGAAATCGATCTTAACTTTGTCATATTAAACCAGGTGTATTCAGATTTTTTCTTTACAGTCAGTTAATAATTCATTCTTTCCAAGTTAGTTTGCCTTTTCTTCCGTCACATGTTTTCCTTCCAGACTTGAGCTTTGCGATGGGCGACTTTCTATCGAGGTGTTATGTTTAATGTCACTGCATACGGACAAGCTGTCAGCAAACCTGAGTACAGGAAGGTAATAATTTAAAAGTAACACTTTCTGAGGATAATGATTAATAAAGGATTTTCTTTTACAAGAAAGTAATAACATTACATATAAGTTTCAAGAGAATCCGTTAGTTTGAATGTTTATCAATAATATTGCGTCATTCAAAAGTTAACCTTCATATCAAAATTAAGTTTTAGATCGTGATGACTTGTGCTTTCACAAGAAACTGCACAGTTAAATAACGAAAACTTGATAAAACGTTTATAATGGTCTCCTCAGTATAAAAATGCAATTATAACTTTGAATGGTTCTTTTTTTTTTGTCTTTTTGGGGGGTAAAAGTGTTGATCGTATACACAATTACAGTTTATCAAATTTTGTACTTATAGATTATCGTTGATCATCTCAACGAGATTGATTTTCTGGCTTGAGCCGGTACGGCCAGTAGCATTTTTAAAATAATATGGATAGTTAATCCCGTTGCTATAGCTAGTTATACCTCCCGAATGTATGACTGTTGTTAATAGTTCTGTTATATAAATCCAAACAGACATGATTGGTTAATGTGACAATAATATGGATCCAGCAGCCAACAATTGTGTGAACATACATCACAGACATACAACACTGACTTATATGTTTTAAACAAGCATACGTTTTGAATGGTTTTTACACTAGTAATTTTTGGGGCCATCTATAGCTTGCTGTTCGGTGGAAGCAAAATAATTAACATACGAAGGAAAGTTTGTATGAAATGAATGAAAATATCAAAACCAGAGATCACTTTTCAAAGGCATTAAACATGATATAATTTTTGGTAAAAGATTTTTGCAAGTTACTGATTTCAAATTTGCCAACAGTTTATGAGTAAAGTCATTTTGGCATTTCAACATACACACTTAATGTAAATAGGTTCAAAACACATATCATCAGTTTATTAGCTAGCATATGTCGCACCTTTATTACCCCTTCATTCATCCTGATACCGACAACAATCGGTGTATTATCTTATCTTGGAAAAATATAATGAACCCTTTTTACAGACGGCCGGTTGTTTTTTTTACAAATGTAAACGCTTTAGTAGACGGCTATTTCCAGTGCAATGTACATCGATTTCAATTTCAAATTTCAACAATATCGTTCATTACAAAATTGGATCAAATCATCTTAAAATTTTAATTTTCATTTTGTCATTTAATAAGGGACTCCGTTTTGAATTTTCCTAGGAGTTCGGTATTTGAGTTGTTTTACTTTTTGGACGTGGGAAAAATCATTATCTGTACTTATGATTGGTCATTTAAAAAAAGAAGGCTATCTTAAACTTTCATATAAAGATAATAAAGAACTGAAAAAAAAATGTCAAATTAAAACTTGATTAGAAGGCTGACGATTTATAACAAAGAAGATGTGGTATGATTGCCAATGAGACAACTGTCCACAAGATACCAAAATGACACAGACATTAACTACTATAGGTCACCGTACGGCCTTCAACAATGAGCAAAGCCCACACCGCATAGACAGCTATAAAAGGCCCCGATAAGACAATGTAAAACAATTCAAACGAGAAAACTAACGGCCTTATTTATATAAAAAAAAGGACGGAAAACAAATATGTACGACATAAACAGACGACAACCACTGAATTACAGGCTCCTGACTTGAGACAGGCACATACATAAATAATGTGGAGGGGTTAAACATGTTAGCGGGATCCCAACCCTCCCCCTTACATGGGACAGTGGTATAACAGTACAACATAAGAACGAAGTATAAAAATCAGTTGAAAAAGGCTTAACTCATCAGATGAACAAAAATACAAGTGGACGTGGCCGGGTACTTATACATCCCGACACAAAAAGACACAAAAACAGATCTGAGAGTACTCGCAGTTATCTGACAGCTAGTTCAAACTTTTAGATTTAAACAAACAAAGATTTAGACTAGTTGTTGGTTTTGTGATTGAATGATTTACTGCAATGAAGCCCCCTAAGGCTACTGCGTAAAATGATAAGAATCACCAGAACAAGAGGATTAAATGATTAGTTCCACCAACACAGGATGACATCATAAACAAATATTTCCGAAAACCATCTGACGTCAAATATAGTTGATCTATTAGTGAAGAAAACTAGTATGCAAAATGACAGAGAGTATATCTAAAAATATAACAAAATCACTCAGGGTGCTCATTTTGTTATTTTAGATGGTGAAATACGTATTCAGTAATGCAGATACTGATTGCAGAAATAAAATCAGAGAATATTTTCATTTTCTTGATATATTGAAAAACTAGAGCCACAAATATTTGGAAAGTCGGCGGGTGAGGTATTGTTTCTAAAATAACTTGTCAATTTGTAACAAAAATACAAGCATGTTGAAACCAAAAAAGATCAATCAACCTCAGCCAAAGTTATACTTTTATTACAACATACTAAACGTCATCATTTTTAACAGATTTTATTTTTTTGATCATATTAAACAATATATATTTGTCGGTGAAATGCTGTTACACTAACAATCCTTTTTCAATTGATTAAAATAATGCTGAAGTCATATCAGCTTTTTGAAACGTTTCAACTTGTATATAATTATTGAACTTCCTTGTTTGGTGTTGTTGCCAAGCTTCAAAGATCAAGCTAATATGGCGCATGGAAACTATTCTGAAATCGAATCAAAATGTGGAATCTGCTTGTCTCCGTACGCAGAACCAAGGCTTTTGGACTGTTACCATACATTTTGCACACCATGTCTCGAAAAACTGGACGTTCATGATAATTATCTGACATGTCCGTTATGTAGGACACACATTTCTGTACCAGACAAAGGGGTAAGCGGTTTGAAATCTTATCCTTTCAAATTTGAACAATCTCAAAGCGTCAATAACTCTACAGATATTTGCGAATTCTGTTCTAAAGAAAATTCTGCAGTTGCTAAATGTCTCGAATGCAAGATAATTTTATGTTTGAACTGTCGCGACTACCATAGGATACTAAAAACGTCACAGAACCACTCTCTCGAGAATTTCAAAGGAGATCAATTGGACAAAATCAACGAGAAGTCAATAAAAGAATGCGAGGAACATAGAAAAGAGTTAACTTTATTTTGTAAACCTTGTAATATATTCTTATGTAGTGAATGTGCAGAAAAATCACATCGGATACACGATAATCAGAACCTGTCACTATTAATTCAGACTAGGAAGAAAACTTTACTGACCAGAACAGCAAGCTTGAAATCGAGAATATCAGTTCTCAAAAACACTGAAGAATTGGTTCAACAAGAGGAAAATGTGTACCATAAACACAGTAATATAACGAAGAAAGATATAATAGCACACGCTAAAAGTGTTAAAGATGTATTTTGTAATACCATCGATATACTGACAAACAAAAGTCTGGCTACAATTGACAAGATTAAAAAGAAAGATGTTAAAGTAATTGATACTTACTTGAATGAGATAGAAACAGAACAATTGTCACTCGCTGGTCTGATCAGGACAACGGAGGATTTCATAAAAAGTTCTTCAGATCAGCAGTTTATGGATGACTTTTTCACCATTGGTAGCCATCTTGACAAAGTTCTGACCAAGACGGGAAAAACTTTACCTCCTTTAAATAACTTGAAATTCAAAAGTGGTGAATTCAATGAAGCGATAATTGAACAATTATTTGGAGAACTTGATAATAGTACAAGAGAAAATGTTATTACTCCTTTATATCAAAAGTTGCCAACGCCTGCAATATTCCCTAAAGCAAAAGTAGAACATACGTTTACACTTTCAGACAAAATTATAAATATTGTTGCAGCCAATGACGACAATATGTGGATATTCACGAATAATTTAGTCAGTCTCTATAATCGCAGCGGGGTTTTGAGTTCTACGTTTACACCACCAGTATATAGCAAACAAATGCTTAGAAAATCTGCAGATGAATTATGGTTCTGGACTGGACAGTCTGCAGTGAAGAGAGTAAATACACAATTTCAGGATGGGTACAAAGTCCCATTTGAAGGTGGGTTGGTTGGGTGTTTCATTCAAAATGGAAATTTACTTGTTTATAATATGGACGAAGAAGTGTTTTATGAGGTGACAGAACAAGAAGGTGTTCGAAACAAAATAAAAATCGAAGATCCGACTGAGGAACTGGCAAACAATGACATTTTCACTCGTACAAATATTTTGATGGCGGAAACTTCGAACTCGAATCTGGTTTTTTCATCACAAAGCAACATTGTTGTTGTCGCCGATAAGCATGGAACAATTATTAAGACATTTGAACGTGAACCAGGTGCAAGCTTCCGAGGTATAACTTTAGATAATTACGGGCAAATTCTAGTAGTGGATTATCAGATGGATACAATCGATATTTTATCTGAGGATGGTGTTTTTCATCGAAACTTGATGAATAATGATAATGGTGATAAAATCATATATAGAGCAAATCATATCACTTTAGATAAATGTGGCTTTCTATGGGTGTTTGATAATGTTAAGAAGATGACAATATTTTCATGGCAATAAATAATTTAGGTTTGTTGTACGGCAAATAAATTTACCATTACTAGTATATGAAATATTTTCTTGATATAAACATGCAACCATAGTTGGTCAATTATATGGATTTACTACGGTTTACAATGACGAATGAACTGTTAATAAGAACGTATCTTAAAGGGGCACTAGCTACGATATATATAAAAAAAATAAAGTATGATTTTTTTTAGATCAATCATTAATCAAATTGGAATAATGAAATAATAATTGGCTTTTAGGAATCAATTTCCTTTAATTTTGTTGAAATAAGCGATTAAACATAATTTTTGACTGATTCACTTGCAAGTGAAAACGTCATCATCATTCTAACCGGTATTCATGTGAACTTCAAGTTAACCCCTAGCTAGAGATTGACAACGCATGCATTGTACGTGTACTGGTTATTTAAAGAAAAATAATGTAAACAATGAAAGTGAAACTACGGTAAATCATTTGATTACTAATTCGATGCACATAAAATCATTCTTATATGGTTAAAAACAATGAGAAACATCTATTTTTAATCTATAAAATAAAATCAAACAGACCTATAAACAATTGCACGTGTTGGTTTAATCTATTCGTATCTTTATTTTTGTTTACATCGCTTATATGGTCATCTGAGGTCAAATCGATAGTTAATTAGATGGCGTCTGGACTAAAATACACACGAAACGAACCTATATATTATCTAACCCATGCTCTGTAAACTGTTTATTTTAGACTTTTGATAGTTTGGATAAATGTTTTACATTGTTATAAACCAAATATGAGAATTTGAGTCAAATCGGTTACTATGAATTTGACAGCTAGTGCCCCTTTAAAGACTTTTATAAATAAAGGAAATAGTAGTATACTGCTGTTCAATAGTCATAAATCGATTTAACTTAAACAAATCGGGGTTACACACAAAAACTGAGGAAAACACATCAAATATAAGAGTAAAACAGAAATACTTAACTGCCAAAAAAAAAAAAACAAACAAACGTCAACATACACAAAAATAGACTATTTGATAACAACTGACATATTCCTGATTTGGTACAGGACATTTTAAGAAAACATAGTGGGTTAAACCATACTTCACCTTTTAGCATTAGAGCACTGCATAATGTTTATTTTTATTATAAACATAAAGCATTATAAATGAAACAAGTAGTTGTTGTAATCATTGGTATTTTGTGCCATGGAAATGTATGATACTACTATACAAGTAGATATTAAAAAAAGATGGATTTAAGGAGAAAAAAACACAATTTGCATAAAATTCCATATTCTCTTTTCCAGATAACAAAAAAGTTATAGACAATGCTCTAGCTATAAAAATGGGGAAACGGGGACTTTTTAAATTTTCAACTTGTGATACTTGTGAAAAAAATCTTCAAAGACACCAGACTTATAATTTGTTAAAAGGCTTTCTCCTGACTAGGATTAATATAGGATGTGCCTATCACGACCGGATGCACTGTTTTTCTCTACACATAGCACGGCCAAACACAAACTCACTACCGAGCAGTAGGTTTTTTTTTTCACTCATCAGTTAAGCCAAATTAGATGAGAAACTTGCATTATAGTGTGAAAATATTCAAGTTATGTTAATTCTATTTTAATGGCACCTAAATAAAAACTGGAAGCTCACCAATGACAAAATGAAATGATAATGGCCGAACGACCGTCAACTATGAGGGAAACCAAAATGTTTGCGCGCGCTTAAAACTCCATTCACTGTAACCTTGGGCAGTGGTATTACAGTTTAACGTTAGAACACACTATACAGACATATAAACATAGAAGCGATGTAAGAGCAATTTGTGCTACTGAAATATATTTGGTTTACTAGATCATAGGTAAGTTAAAAGAGGATAATCTGTTGAGGATCTGCCTGCTTCTATTTATATGGCACATTGATGAGCATTATGTTTTTCGGTCTGTGCGTCGTTAGTTCGTCCGTGCGTCCGTTCGACCGTCTGTCCTGCTTTAGGTTAAAGTTTTTGTTCAAAGTAGTTTTGGGTGAAGTGGAAGCAATGAACTTGAAACTTAGTACACATGTTCCCTATGGTATCAGTGGCGGATCCAGAACTTTTCCTAAGGGGGGGGGGGCTGACTGACATAAAAAGGGGGGGCCGCTCCAGTCATGCTTCAATGACTCCCTATATAATCAAGCAACTGGATCCACCTATTGGTATGACATTTCTAATTTTAATTCAAAATTATAGTTTTGATTCCAATTTTACGACGGTCAACTGAACATAGAAAAAGATAGTGCGAGTGGTGCAAACCGTGTACTATGGACACATTATTATCAGTATATAAGTGAACTGACTTGGTGCAACTAGTATGAAATTGGTTCCCCCTCCCTGTTCAACTCTATCACTGAAAACCATTTACTTGTAACATAATTACAATAACTCAGAATTTTACAGATATCTGCAATACGTACCAGTTCTAACCATGATGGATATATGTTAACATATGGGTATTCCAGAAAATAAAAATAATAATACTTGATTTAACTTCGGCGTTCTAAGCGCTTTTCCAGATTGATCTTCTTTAGTTTGAAACACTGAAACCGAAAATTTCAAACGCCAAGAAATAAAAATACTTAAAAACACAATGAGCTCTATGACCAAAATGAACATAAAAAGGAATAGTCAAATCCTTGTTAGATCATCTTAACCTTGGTCAGTTAGGAGTCTTAGGACCTTAAAACATGTCAAAAAGATCATTCCAACTTAAAGGACAACGTTAGAAATGTGTTGTTTTGTTATCCCGGCTATGTTTTCAACTGAGGAAAGAAAAAAATAGTCAACATAATTTCTGAACTTAAAAAGAGACAATCAAAAGTGTCGTTCTCAATGATTTCCTGGATAGAGAAAACTTTTATTTCAATAAAAAAAAAACCCACTAATTACAGTAATTTCGATTGTGTGTAGAGATACGTGGGTATCATTAATTCATATTTGCACCATATGTGGAGCTCGTGTGGAGCAGGATCTTCTTACCCTTCCGGAGCACCTGAGATCGCCCCTAGTTTTTGGTAGGGTTCGTGTTGTCAATTCTTTAGTTTTCTATGTTGTGTCATGTGTACTATTGTTTGTTTTTTTGCCTTTTTTTATTTTTAGCCATGGCGTTGTCATTTTCGATTTACGAGTTTGACTGTCCCTCTGGTATCTATCGTCCCTCTTTTGTATCAATAGTAGATTAATCAAACAATTTTAAATCTTTGATTAAAAGGTTGACAATGATTTAATGTTTGTAATTAATATATGATTGAACTCATAAAAGCAAGAAGTTAGAACCAGGTAATTTATTTTACAGTTTGCAACAATATCTCTTTTAATAATCTGTGGACTGCTTTTCAATGATTATCAATTTGGACTGAAATTAGGTATACCAGGTTTTATATAATTGTTTGTTTTTTTAAATGATCTTCTTTTGTTTTTGGTAAATGTTTATTAATTAGCACCTCGGAAAAACATGCCTCAAATGCTATAAAATATCTTAACTGCACTTGCTTTAGACTATTGGTACACGAAACGCACACAGCAAAAGTTTGAAGCAAAGTAAAAGAAAATACTCATTAAATGGAAGCTTATGTAGTTCCGTTGCTCAACATTACCAACAGGTAGCGTCGAATAAAAGAAAAGCATGTCAATAATTCGCAAATGAACATTGTATTAACAATAATCGGGAAAACGGAAACAGTTTTTCATCGTCAAACACAGTTTGTAATTGCAAATTCAATTCCGTCTGTTGTGGAAGCCAACAACTTTCTTTGCTCTGAGAATTTTTTTCAATATATCACACGTATAAACTTTGCTTTTGCTTCCGTTTTCAATATGATGTCTTTTGTCATCTCTTATTGATTGAGATTTGATTGTCCCCTTTGTATCTTCCGCCTGTTTTTTAAAAGTTTTTTTAATATAAAGACGACACAAATTAGGAACTCATACAATTAGCTTCATGTACATTCTGTTAAAGTTGGCATCCTCAGGCACACTATATAGTGATTTGATTGTGTTGTTTACTTTTAGTAACGTGTGCTATAACATACGCAAATTACCGTGGTATTTTTAAGCGCAAAATACAGATAGTAATCAATAAAATTTGAACGTAAAATAGGATGCAAATCCTGCAAATCTTTACAGCTATTTTTTTGACGGTATATAAACTCTTCATAGATACCAGGACTAGATTTTGTATATACGCCAGACGCGCGTTTCGTCTACAAAAGACTCATCAGTGACGCTCGAATCCAAAAAAGTTAAAAAGGCAAAAAAAAATTAAAAAAATACGAAGTTGAAGAGCATTGAGGACCAAAATTTCCTAAAAGTTTTGCCAAATACAGCTAAGGTAATCTATGCCTGAGGTAGAAAAGCCTTAGTATTTCAAAAAATTCTAAATTTTTGTAAACAGTTAATTTATAAATATGACCATACCAATGACAATTCGTGTCAGCACAATAAGTCAGATAATGCTTATTTTAAGTTTTTCCTGGTCGTCGAACACACCTTGGGATGTTAGGATTGTCCAAAGAAAGACCTCACTAATTTGACCAATCCTGACACCCCTCGATGTGTTTTACGACAAGACAAAAATATGCATTATATATAATCTCATTATAGGAAATATAGGAAAATATATAATAATACTATATTAGACTTTCTGATATAGAAATTATAGAACTGCAATATAAACGAGATTTGTTTTTACCTTACGCGATGACATATTTACAACGCCCGCTATTCGACCCGACTTGGTAAATGTTTATATATAATATCGCGCTTGCTATTTATAAACACTTCAACAAAATGAAAGAAATTTTTTAGGACTAGTTTAAAGCGCACATAACAAGAACCGTGGGCGTCAAGATCATCTCAGAAAACAAATATACTTAAGAGAATGGGAAAACAAAACGTGATTGAAAGCCAGAAGATTCAGACTATTAGTAGTTGTTGGTTTTATTATTAGATAATTTTCTGTAATAAGACTATAGCGATAAAACGATTAGTAGTCTTACATCACCATAGTCAGATCACACCATTGACACTTACTTCCGATAAGAATCCTACATTAAATATGATAAATTAAATAGTCAAGAGAGCTGGTATGAAAAATGACAGAGTAAATAAAAAAAATATAACAATGGCCCTTACCCCTAATGTAAGTTTATGGTATGGAAATTTAACAAGTAAGACTTCTACAGGGTGTTCATTTAGTTATTTTAGGTTGTAAAATGCGTATTCAGCAATGCATACTCTGATTATCTTTTCGCTTTGTCAGAAAAAAGCAAAGGCATTCTCAAACCAAATCAAATCAAGATCAATTAAACATCACCCACAAATATCTTTTCATTATTTCATAATGAACGTGTGCATCGAAAACCATTTCTATTTTCGAGCATATTTATAGTTATATAATTGGTTTATCTTTGTCATTAAAATACCGTTAGACTTTAACAATTTCTGTTTCATATTGATTAAAATGCAGAAGTCATGCTAGCTTTTTTGAAAAGCTTTAACTTGTATATAATTATTGAACTTCCTTGTTTGGCTTCTAAGATCGAGTTAATATGGCGCATGGGACCTTTTCTGAAATCGAATCAAAATGTAGAATCTGCTTGTCTCCATACACAGAACCAAGGCTTTTGGACTGTTACCATGCATTTTGCACACCTTGTCTCGAAAAACTGGATGTTCATGATCATAATTATCTGACTTGTCCGTTATGTAGGACACACATTTCTCTACCAGACGAAGGGGTAAGCGGTTTAAAAAATTATCCTTTCAAATTGGAACAATCTCACAGAACCAATGACTCCACAGATGTTTGCGAATTTTGTTCTGAAGAAAATGCTGCAGTAGCTAAATGTCTTGACTGTAAGATAAACTTATGCTTGACTTGTCGCGACTTCCATAGGAAAATAAAAACGTCACAGAACCACTCGCTTGAGAACTTCAAATTAGATCAGTTGGACATACGTAACGTGAAGTCAATACAAGAATGTGAGGAACATAGAAAAGAGTTGACTTTATTTTGCAAGATTTGTAATATCTTGTTATGTAGTGAATGTGTAGACAAATCCCACCGTAAACACGATTACCAAAACCTGACATTATTAATTCAGACTAGGAAGAAAACTTTACTGACCAGAACAGCAAGCTTGAAATCGAGAATATCAGTTCTCAAAAACACTGAAGAATTGGTTCAACAAGAGGAAAATGTTTATCACAAACAGTGTGACATAGCGAAGAAAGATATAATAGCACACGCGACAAGTGTTAAAGACGTATTTTGTAATACCATCGATATACTGACAAACAAAAGTCTGGCTACAATTGACAAGATTAAAAAGAAAGATGTTAAAGTAATTGATACTTACTTGAGTGAGATAGAAACCGAACAATTGTCACTTGCTGGTCTGATCAGGACAACGGAGGATTTCATAAACAGGTCTTCAGATAAACAGTTTATGGATGATTTTTTCACCATTGGTAGTCACCTTGACAAAGTTCTGACCAATACGGGGAGGTCTTTAGCTTCTTTAAATAACTTGAAATTCAAAAGTGGTGAATTCAATGAAGCGATAATTGAACAATTATTTGGAGAACTTGATAATAGTACAAGAGAAAATGTTATTACTCCTTTATACCAAAAATTGCCAATGCCTGCAATATTCCCTAAAGCACAAGTAGAACATACGTTTACACTTTCAGACAATATTATAGATATCGTTGCAGCCAAAAACGACAATACGTGGATATTCACGAAGAATTTAGTCAGTCTCTATAATCGCAGCGGGGTTGTGAGTTCTACGTTTACACCACCAGTCAATAGCAAACGAATGCTGAGAAAATCTGCAGATGAATTATGGTTCTGGACTGGACAGTCTGCAGCAAAGAAAGTACATACACAATTTCAGGATGGGTACAAAGTTCCATTTGAAGGTGGATTGGTTGGGTGTTTCATTCAAAGTGGATATTTACTTGTGTATAATAAGAACGAAAAAGTGTTTTATGAGGTAACAGAACAAGAAGGTGTTCGAAATAAAATAAAAATTGAAGATCCAACAAAGAAACTGCCGAACAATGACGTTTTTACCAGCGGAAATATTTTGATGGCGGAAACTTCAAATTCAAATCTTGTCTTTGTATCACACAACAAAACTATTGCTATCGCTAACAAGTATGGCAAAATTATCGAGACATTTGAACGACTAAATGCAAAATTCAAAGGTATCACTGTGGATGAGTACGGACAAATTCTTGTAGCAGACTATGAGAAGGATTTTATCGATATTTTATCTGAAGACGGTGTCTATCAGCGAAACTTACTGAATAATGAAAATGGTGATAAAATCATATATGGTACAAATTTTATCACTTTAGATGAATGTGGCTTTTTGTGGGTGTTCGATTGTAATTATGAGATGAAAATTTTTTCTTGCCAATAAATTATTAAGTGTTGTTGTTTGCCAAATGAAGTTACCAATATATGAAATATTTTCTTGATTCAAATATGCAACCATCTTTGGACAGTTCTTACCATTTAAATTGAATTTCCACTTTAGCCTTTACTATTTTTAAGTACCTGTTACGGTCCCAAAGGAAGACAGCACTAATAACATATGAGGGTCGGTTGAAAACAAAACTTTACGACAAAAGATATGATTTCAGCTTCCCAATTGTGAACTTTCCATTTCTATGTGGCAACATTCAAGCAGCGCCTGCATACACTCTAATTAAAATATGGATCTCTGATTTCGTTATACTACACATGTAGTATAACAAAATCAGAGATCTATATTTTACTTAAATTACGCCTGCATACGGAGTATATATCTCCCAATTGATAGGATATTCCTGGGCTTGTATTTCCTATCATGATTTCCTTGATAGAGAATTGCTACTCACAAGGAAGCTATTAAACCAAGAGTTCCAAATGGTGAAGTTGAAATCATCCCTAAAGTAAATTTTACAGACGCCATCACGAGTTGGATGAACGTTATGGAATAACCGTTTCACAGATGATATCGGATATGTTCCTTGTGTCGTAACAACAATACCCTTCCCTTTTCACGAATGTGGCCTACCGAATTAGACTATCTTCCGGATTTGTAATAACATAAACAACACGACGGGTGCCACATGTGGAGCAGGATCTGTTTACCCTTCCGAAGCACCTGAGATCAACCCCAGTTTTGGTGGGGATCGTGTTGCTGAGTCTTTATTTTTTCTGTGTTGTGTTTTCTGTGTTATTTTTGTCTATTTGTCTTTTTTTTTTTTTTTTTTTAGCCATGGCATTGTCAATTTATTTTCGATCTATGGGTTTGACTCTTACTCTGGTATCTTTCGTCCCTCTTTTTGAAGCGTATCAGGAAAAGTCCGAATTTAAATAAGTAAATATTGATTACACAGAATACAACGATGCATGGGTGGATGCACCTTGCAAAGTAAACACTTGAGCTATGCGATGGCCGAATTTCTCACGAGGTGCCATGTTTAATGTCACTTGCATACGCAAAAGTTGTCGGCCAATTACTGTACAGCAAAAGAATAATTCAAGAGTAATACTTTCGAAGATTTTGATAAATTAATATAAAGGATTTTCTTTTAAAAGATACCTTAGTATATTTACTCGTGTTTTATAGTAGCATTTGGCATATCAAGTATATAACATTTTATCTTTTTTTGTTCAATGGGAAGTAGCAAATGACTTTAAGAATAAAAATCTATGTGTATGTCAATCCAATCTGTTAGAGTATTTGAGACACGTATTCTCGACGTTTAACATATTTAACATTGAATACGATATCATTATGCCTACAAGTATTATACCTATTCATATGTCAAATTTATAACTTGTGTATTAACTTTTTCGTTTACAAATCACATGATATCTTCACTATCAACACAACTATAACCCCAAAATCCTTTGACTGTTGACCAAGTCAAATTAATAATAATATATTAGAATGATTAGGCCTATCAAATTTTGTCTGCTTTTATGTGTAAAACCAACTTGTTAAGTTTCCACTTTTCAAAAAATTTGCAGAATTTATCTTTGTCTGATCAAATAAAGAAATATTTGGCATGAGTTAAGTTTTATCAAGTCCTGCACTATATAAAACATTTCACATAACCTTTCATTTCATATATAAGAAAATAACCATCATTGGAATTTTACCAATCAAATTTCCCCCCTGTGTACAAGCTTTATTAGCCATGTAACCTTAAGTTTCCAAAATATTCTATAGAAACCCCGAATAAAAAAAATGATGCTTTGAAATACCCAAGATACATGTCTATGACCCAGAAATGTTTTACTGCAATAAAATGTAGGTTTAATTACCTACAACTATCAAATTCAAGGGAGTTTCTTTTTTTTTCTATTTTCGTATGCAACGGGATGTGATGTACCATGATTTGGTGGTATTACACTAAAACAAAGTTTTCATTCTTATTTTTTTTTATATATAATAGTCTACAAGGTAAGCAGATAAGTGCTAAAATCAGTAACTTTACAGCTGGATGCTAATGCTAGAACTATTTAAATTTCAAACCAAAACATATGCACATTACTGTTTTTACGAAGACAATTATCAAACTTTTCACTTTCATGTTGATTTTCAGTGGACGAGTGTATCAGGAATGTGGGCACTAATAAACATTTAGCATTGAATGCTTTCAATACGTCCGGGTGTTAGATTTTCCCTGCATTGAAGACCCATTGGTGGCCTTGGTCTGTTTTCTATATTTTGGTCGAATTGTTGTCTCTTTGACACATTCCCAGATTCCATTTCTTTTCCAGACAATAACAAGGAAAACAAAGATCAGCGAAACTTTATAACAAAAATATAAGCTGACAAACACAACAAAGACATCAATTTAAAACATACCAACAATCCAGTAGAACAACATTTTTCAATAACTGCAATTACTTAGATCAATATTTGTCAAGATACTGTACTTATTTAGTAAGTGGTTTTCATTTGTTGCTGTTTGTCATGTTTGTTTTTTTTCGTTTATTGTTTTAGCATAAAGTAAGTCAATAGTTGCCTCAGTTGAATTGTTTTACATTTAATCATATTGGTATCTTAACAGCTGACATTACAGGATGGATTTTCCTCATTATTGAAGGCCAATACCATTTACAGAAAAGATTGGGGCAACATGAGGTGAACTCATTTACTCTGGGTAATTATTGTGTTTTGTCTTGACAAGTAAAAATGATCAAATAGTATTTAAGAGGAGATTAAACCAGATATCTAAATCATCATTCTAAAATAAAAAAATATATCCCTTAAAAAACTGTACAAGACATATTAGAAAGAGGTATGTTAAGTTTGAGCAATCAGCAAAGAACACTGTGAAACAAACTGACTAAAACAACTATCAAATCTTGTACACAAAAATCCGGCAACATATAATACCACCTATGAAAATAAAAGTACCAATCAACTCATTTCTCAATAGGGACAATACAAAACATATTACAACACCCACATGACAGACTTCTACCACCGTTTAACGTATTTAAAAACTAAGCAAATGCTAGAAACTCGCCCTGTATCTAGCAGAAAACAACATTGAAGGAACGGTGTAAGTATTGAATGAATTGTAGACAAATTTTGCAAATACTTAAATCAATACCATTTGAAAATCAATTTATTTCATTGAATGCAAGTCATGAAATTTAACAAATGCACAACAAAATGGAATAAACAATGATATAATGTGATTAAACAATTAACATATAAAAACATGTGGGTAACATTTCCCAAATAAATACATGATATGAGGTGAATAACAATGATACAAAGCATATTATAGTATACATAGTGCTCTCTCACAATATTTCATAGTTAAAGAGAATTCGTTTAAGCATTTAAGTCATAAGTGAGCAAATTTAACAATTTTTACAGTATGTACAATTATATACCACACTGATCATCCTCAATTTTGTATGCAGTTTTATTTAATATTTTCTCAGGACATCATAATACTACTGTGGATTCATTATTATTCGTTGGATACCAATTTTCGTGGTTTTCGTGGGTACAGGTGAACCACGAATTCAAATGTTCAACGATTACACTTATTAAATAGGTTTTGTATACAGAGATTGGCAAAACCACGAAATTAAATAGCCACGAATATGCAAAATTTCAGCAATCCACGAAAATTGATACCCACGAAAATAAATGAATCCACAGTACTCCAATTGTCCTCTTAATTTTCTTCAGTTTTATAAGGATATGGTAGTCATTATAAAGATAATGTAAAGAAAAAAACACCAAACAAACCAATTTGTCTCTGCTGCTATAACCAATTTGGCAACAACACCACAATGTGTTGTAATTTGATTCTGAATGGTCAACTTGAATGTGCAAGATATGATATCAATTTTAGTGTGCACTATATGTTTGGGGGATAACCTTTAACATGTGACTTCAGATGCACAACATTGACATATGATGAACACAAACATTTTTTTTCTTTTCTGAACACGTAAACAAACATTTTAAAAATCTTCATCTTAACTATAATTAAGTATGCATCATTAATGTATATAAATAGCTCCACATACACATCCTTAAAATAATAAAGGCATGTAGTATTGATAAGTAATAACCTAAATAGCAAGAAAGTATATCACATTGTTTTTTTATGTAGCTAAACATTTAGAAAAAAATATGCAATTATAAAATGCATCAATACACTCATTTTTGTATTTTTCCATATTCTTTTGAATTATGTAGTTCTCTTTATACCTTTCATATACATGCTCCATAACATAATCTATCACTAGTCCTTGTTACAACCAGAGTAAAACAAGAGCAAGTCAAACTCTTTTAAATTAAAATAAACCAGAACAGGAAAGCAATCCATAGTTTTGATCATCTAAAAAGTCCCTAATCTTAAATAAAACAAGTCATGTTTAACAATATTAACAATTTTAGATGATCTAGTTATTGCAGAAAAAACTATTTGACTGCAAATGCCAAATTCAAATTTCAAAATGACAGTGACCTGTATTGTATGTTTCATAAAAGTGTGTAAATTTTGTCAAACAGCACTTTCATTGTCAACCGGAATCCAATAACATCCAAATTTCCAAATAACTAAGGGAAACAACTTTTGAACAGTAAATTTCAAAACAATCCAATACAAACATATATGTATTTTTTTATCCATTACAATATGCTAAAATTTCTGAAAGATGAAGTCAGGTGGTACTCTAATTTCAGTCTAGTAAGCCACAGTTTAACCTGAATAACCCAATACAATTGTAAACATCATAAATCAGGAATCTTCTGCTTAGTCTAAAACATATAAGTTACTACTAAAACTTGAGTTTTAACTGGTTGATTTGAAGTGAAACAAGAATGTGTCCATAGTACATAGATGCCCAACTCACAGTATAATTTTCTATGTTCAAAAACTACCTGGACAAAAAACTTAAACTTGAAGGGGACACTATCATCTGTGAGATAGGGGTCAAAACTCTAATTTGACATTAACAATTAGAAAGATCATATCACAGGGAACATGTGTACTAAGTTTCAACTTCATTAAAAACTACCTTGACCAAAAACTTGAACAAGAAGTTGGACAGACAGACGAACAAATGAAAAAGGGACACACAGATAGGAAAACATAATGCCTCTAGGTGGGGGCATAAAAAATCAAGGTACAAAAACAATTCATGCAGAAAATTAATTTTACCGGTAATATCATTTGATTGTATATTTGAGTAACAGATAAAAAACCAAACAACTATATACATATTAATGTACCAACTATTGCTGATATCTAATCGACAAAAATCAAACAATATTCATGGGATTTCCTCTATCTATATAATGAAAAATGAATACCAATGACTGTGTAAAGTCAGAGGAATTCCTATTAAGTCTGACTTAAATACTACTCTGATCAATCTATAGGCTTATTGTAATATGATCCGACTAAAAATATCTATTGTTAACACACAACAAATTGGAAAGGAAAAGGAAATATAAATTCCTTGATAATGTCTTTTAACAGTCATGTTTGCCATACAGATTCATAATTTTTGTTTCATGGCTTTTAAAACATCAATATGGAGGATCTCATGAAAAACGAAATCCAATGAGCTTCCAGGTACATGTACACCATATTTTTTTGTTAATCATCATCATAGTAATAGGACTTCAGAACATGGCAAAAATACCATTGTCTTATAAGGAATTAATTTGGTTAAAGCTTACAAAATCAACACAACATGAAAGAAAGGTGGGTTTGAGTCTCTGAAGTAATATCTCTGTAAGTTTGACTTCAATATATTTACTAATTTTAATTTTATGAGCTTGGCGTGAACTGAGTAAATGGAATGATACATACAAAATATTCTTTTAGTCACCTAAAATTAAAATTATATACACAATTTGAATTTGGTATAAAGTAAAAACTCTTTTTGTGACAGATTATCTAGACCTTTCAATTTTCATTGATGTCAAGTGTCCTTTCCAGGGCTTTAAAGCACATTGATACCCTGAAGCTGAATTTTCTACCATGGTGCTATCTTGAAGAATTTTACAATAGAATGTATAGGCACCATGCTGCTATATGTTTTGGGAAAACCAGTGCTATGTTAATTTCCATGGTGCTATTTGAAAATTCTTGGGAGAACACTGGATGTTATAAAATCAATCCTGTATTATGCTAATGTTTAAAATATATTCTAGAATTTTAAAACATGCTTCTAAACAATTGGAAATCAGGCATATTTCAGAATATTCACTCTTTTTGTGTGCGAATTTCATGGCAATTCAAGGGCTGGAATGATTTGAATGAAGGGTAGTGTATAAATAACTTTACTGAAATTACTATGAACCATCTCAAATGTTTTTTATTGGCTTCTTGAATGACAGTCATAACAAAACATAAATATTTAAAATAAAGCATTCTATACAGATTGTCCATTTGCAAAACAAATATCTCCTATATATGATGAACTATTCAAATGAATACCAATTCTGATTTAATAGATTTAACAATGACTCTCAATAATGTATCAAATGGAGAAATTAAATTAATCTTCAAAACTGTTAAATGTATATCAGTTGATAAAAGTGCACTACAAAGAATTTAAATGTTAAAGTTTACTTAATAAAACCAAAAGCATCAAGTAATAAAAACAGTACACAAATCTTTTGCTTGTTATAAAAAGCATTGTTTTTATATTTAGCCTAAAAAGTTTAACAAAACTACTGGCTTCGGACTAGAAACAATGCAACCTGATTAGCTCAAAAAGATTATCTCTCTTGAATGTAAAATAATAATTCCCGTGAAATTTGAAAATATTAGATCAATATGAGGTAAAACAATCAAGAATTACATCTAACATCCAAAATTTGAAATTTGATATGTAACTGAAACAATGTGAAGAACACTTATGAATGACTTATACTTTTAGTATAATCAATAATAAACAAAAAACAAACTGAATGCAATTTATCATGAATACCCTTCAATATTGGTATTTTTAAAAAATACAAAATTTGGCATACATCTACTAAAATGTTTCCTTTGCTGCAATATCATATTTTTTTAAGGGCAGGTGAACATATACTTCTAATAGTAAATCATCATACAAAATATTGTTGACTTGTCATGCCTTAAAATGGAGCAGAAAATGAAATAAAAAAACTATACTTGACCACTGGACTATGAAAATAAGGTTAAGGTAAAGTGATAGTCACTAGTTATGTCTGGTTGCTGACCTATTGTCCAAGATTCATTCATGCAATGGTTAATGTATGATAATATTAAGATTAATTAACAAGAAAAGGAACTTGGTCATACAATTTCACTAAAGTTAAAGATAGATAGATCCGATAGATGAGTGTTTCACATGTAACGACAAATATCGCATACTTCTGGACAATAAAATGTTAATGAAATAAGAAAATACCCTGCTTAGTGATATATTGGCACACTCCAGTCTAACTTTCAAACATACTAACTCACTCTAATGAACATCTTCTTCTAAGTTTTGTCTGATTTAAACAGCACAAAAATAAGAATGCATAAAAAATGAACAACAAAATGAAGAAAAAAAAACTTTGATAAAAAAATTAGAATGAAATAGTAATTAACTAAATGCTAAGCACTTGATTTACTGGTAAAAAAGGACTAATGCATATAAACTGACTGCACACCTCTACGTCACTGAAAATTATTTCCTCTATATAATCTGTACAGTTTGATATCTTAATTGAGCAAATTACAAACAAAACCATATTAAGTCTTAATCAAACAGGCACTTTCAAAATAAGTTCATCACAAATGGTTTCTAAGGCAGCAGTTAATATCATACTGACTTTTGATTGGCTGTCAAACATAACACAAAAGTCAAAGCTAAAATAACATATGAAAAAGAATTTCTTGCTTGTCCACTTTCTAACTCAGGTTCCTGAAAAAAAAGAATATTAAAATTAGCATCTTGTTTTAACATGAATTGTTCTAGTTTACTAATTTTTATCATTAAAAATATTACTTTAATGCATGATCTTATTATATTTCTTTTGTCTGAAACTGGATTGAGCTTAGATCCCATAACTCAAAATATTTGTCATTTGAATTTCAAAGGAGAAGGTTCAATAAGACCCCTTTTTGGCCCCAAAATATAGCAGTTTTAGAAAATTGTGAAAATGTAATCTTTAAGCTATATTTTGGAAAGCAAAATGCTTCTGCTACATAAATATGAGCTGTTTTTGACAATACAATGCACAAATATCGCGTTCTAGCATCATTTAGTCATGCTAAATTACTGAAATCTTAAAAATTTTAGCATTTTGGTTAATTTTTAGACAGTTTCCGTCTAAAATGAAAGTGGCCGCATTCGTGTTCATTCATAATATTGAAATATAAGTTGTATTTGATGATAATACAAAACATATATAAAGGTTGAGGATGAACACGGATGCGGCCACTTTCATTTGTGACAAAAAACACCTGAAAAGTGACGTTTTTTGGCATATTTGATAGATTTTTCATATTTAAGCTTGAATCAAAGAGTTTTTAATGACTAAATCAGTTAAAATCTTTCACATTAACTAATCGAATCAATTGAAATAGACACTCAAGTGTTAAAAAAGTGTCCAAAAACTTTCGTTAGATGAACCTGAAATTTGAGGCCAAAATCGGCTCTTACCGGACCTACTCCTTTGATGTCAAATTCAATATTGACGATTCTTAATGCTAGAGTTATGAGGAAAAAGGCACTTTATGTTCTTCTTGTCTTGAAAACTCAATGATTATGCTTTTCTAACTGTAATATGCTTTTTAATAATAACAAATTTGAAGGTAAACTCAGAAATGAGGATTTTTCTGTTGCTATTCAGGATTTATAGTCCTTTATTGATTCAAAACTGTTCAATTGATGCTTTTGAATCTCTAGTGACAAAGATGAGTTCAAGTTTACAATTGAATACAGACTCCTTTGTATATATCCTACTATGTAATAATACTTACAGATTCATGACTATCTATACATTCATCTCTAGTTTTAATTAATACTGATTTATTCAATAATGTATCACATGTTTCTTCTTCAGTATCTGACCAACTGTTAAAGATCACTTTATATGTATATGTATATTGGGCACTACAAGACTAGGTTAAAAAAGGTTAAAAAATGTCTATTCAAACAAAGCAGAAAATTAACATGGCTACTTTTCCTTTTTTTAATTTGATGATGGTGATGGATGACTGATGTATGCCCAGTGGCAAATTAAATGAATATTCAGGACAAGAACATGTTAATGAGATATGAATATGCTCTTTTTTTAACAACATGCTCAGTCAAAATTTACATTTATCAGGAAAATATGTCACCATATCAGGAAATATTGTTCTAAGTCAAAGCCTTTGATCGAACTTATTAACACAGTGTTCTAAGCAGAATAGCAGGAAATACTAATTTGAAAGTCTTTGGTGAAAAAAAACATTATTTTGAATATATTCTAAGTTTCACTTCTTCTTACTACATTTGTATAAACTTCAAGATTTTTTTTCTAAAGTGAATATTTTCGAAGGGTTAAATATTTCACAGTGGTGACTTGCCCTGGCTTTGTTTGGACTTGTTTGTTTGCTTTTTGGCCTTGAATGTTTGTCCCTAATATTTTATTAACTATGCATTTGCATTCAGATATCGCAGATCAAATTTATTCGTTTACAGTGTATTAATGTACCTTTTTTGATTGAGTTAAGCCTGCCAATTGATATTTTACCATGTGTTTTTCTATGTTGTGAAGTTATGCTATTGTTTCAGAAAAAGGGAGAAGGTTTGGATCCATTAAAACATTTAATCCTACTGCAAATTTTTGCACCTGTCCTAAGTCAGGAATCTGATGTACAGTAGTTTTTGTTTGTTTATGTAATTTATACATGTTCTCGTTTCTTGTTTTTTTAATTTTATATAGATTAGACTGTTGGTTTTCCCGTTTGAATGGTTTTACACTAGTAATTTTGGGGCCCTTTGCAGCTTGTTGTTCGGTGTGAGCCAAGGCTCTGTGTTAAAGGCTATAATGGTTTACTTTTTTTTTAAATTGTTATTTGAATGGAGAGTTGTCTCATTGGCACTCACACCACATCTTCCTATATCTATGGCTCCAAGGAGACTGTACCACTTTACAGGCTTCTAAGTATTATATTGCCTCAAATTTCTCCACAATGGCTTTGTAATTTTCAAATATACATATCCCTCACTGATTCAGTAAGGCCTAAATAAAATAAAGTATCTTTCCAAGATGTCATAGTGTATGTTGTTGACAAATACTGGCAAGTATTTCCATCAATCATTTCATAAGTATTAACAATGATGTGCCATGTTTATCTTTTTAAATAAGCACTTCTCATGCAATTGGATTAAACTTTCATGTTATTTTTTATGTATACTATATAGCTCCATTATCAAGGGACCACATTTCATTGAATCTATGGCAAATATTTCATTCATAATAGTTATCAAAGGTACAACCAGGC
Organism: Mytilus edulis; assembly: GCF_963676685.1. NCBI lineage: Eukaryota > Metazoa > Mollusca > Bivalvia > Mytilida > Mytilidae > Mytilus > Mytilus edulis. The sequence continues at coordinate 37,074,336 of NC_092344.1, read as the reverse complement.
TTATGATTTGATCATAAAATACTCATGCATTGTTGATATTGAACTGATCAATAATTTTCAGATCATAGCCACTTCAATAATATTGACAATATCAGTCAGTTGAGGTAAAACATAAATTGTACTCATTACCATTAAATCATCATATTATTCATTTGATATTTTAGATCAACCAGAAAGGATACATATTTTTTCTGTGTTCATATCTGAAGGTGGACCCAACTTTTCAGATAAACATTTAATACATCTAACAGGTGAAGCTGCAGCAACAAACATTAAATTGGTATCGTCTATCCACTGTACAGTGTAACTCCTGAAACATCCATGTGTAAAAAAAACATTTAATAAAATAACAAATCAATGGTTACAAATATTTCATGCAAATACATTTTGTAGTTGTATGTGTTAGGATTATGTATTAAAGTTGTTTAATAATTGCAATTATTTATTGATGATGATTATGGTGGAAGCAGCAAAAACAAAAATGAATTCTAAAGTCTTTCAATTGAATCTGCCAGGATTCAAATCAATGACCTCTGGCACTCTAGACTAACAAGGTACCAAAAAGACCACTAAGACAGTACAACTATTTTACAAGTACAGGATGTATGGTTTCCTTTTTTTTTTGCAATTCAAAACAATCTAGATATTCTTCTACAAAAATACATGCATTCTGTCAGTTTACCATTACATCATGTTTCACAATAATTGAATAAAGAAAACCATTTTTCACTTTTCAAACCCTATACTATTTATCATAGTGCAAAACATGTCATATATAAGAAACATATGTCATACATAAAAAAACAAGATCAAAATATAACTTGTATTTGGTTACTATGTAAAGAATTCAATTGTAATATGTGAATAAAACAAAATTACCAATAAAAATATATAAGAAGTGATTTATGAGTATAACAAACAACCAAATTCCAAGGTATCTTGTGAAGACAATTACTCATGCAAGGAGTAACTTGACCAACAATTAAGCTTTGGTTATTCCATTTATTGTTTGTAAGAGTTGTAATACAGGCTTCGAGACAATCATTCTTATCAATTTGGTGGTAAAATCTTATGAAAATCACTCAAGGCATTTAAAGAGTTAGGTAGTAAAATATTGAAGTTGGACAGACAGAAAGATATATGAGCAGAGGGATAAGACAAGACTAATAACAGGTTTGGACCTGAATCACTTCATGCAATTGCATGAGGTTCCATGTGTACTGAAGTATAACTAATTAAAATCCAGGCCAAGAAAACATTGACAAACAATTTTCCCAAGTGTTGTAAAATTCATACTATTAACAAACAGGTAGTAAGTAGTTGCACAAAAGATGTTAAAATTGCTAACAATCAAAAACTTTATAAATCTGAACAATCATTTCCTCCTGTAGAGGCAAACAAATCTTTGAAGAAAGTTTTCTAGCCAGAGAGATGGATGACCAGACGTAGTCAAGCAGTTAATAGACCTGTTTCTCCTTATGACAACACACAAGTAAACAACATACCAGTATCTTATTTTTATGTGCAATCAAAGACAGTATATAGGCATAAAAACAGTCATTCCTTGTATGTAGAGTATATAGTAAAGTAAAGAAACAGCATAATTAAATTTTCTGGGAAATCAAAGTAATATATAACTTTTGGTAAAGTAATGAAAAAGTTTGTTCCTTGTTTGTTATTCAAGTAAGAAAAATATCATTCCTTGTTTGTGTGTGAAGTAAAAATTGGCTTTAATATAAATATGCAAATGAACTAAAAAAAATGCATAACAAAATTAAGTTGTGCTACTAAGCTTGCACAGACTACTTATCTAAACATCTCTTTAATATACTGAAAACAAACAAGACTGCAATGTTACGAGACATAGCCTAGAGACAACTTTAGCCTAGAGACAACTTAGCAGAGTCCAATATATGATTTCCAGTCATGCAAAATGTTTGAGATACTGTTTTGCTTTTGACAGTAACAAATGTAGAAGCAAAACAATAAATCTTATGGATTAGGACTGCCCTGTAAAATAATAATTCAAAGCATTTTTTCCTTTCTTGATAATCATATGGCTCATTGCAGACAAGTCCCTCCAATTATAGAATTAACGAAAAAATTCTAAACTATTCTAAACTATTTGTTTGTGCATCTTAGAAAATGTGATAAAAGCTTATTTTAAGCATTTACACAAAACAGTAAAATATGCCTAATAAAAGAAGTTAACATAATAAATTGATGGACATAAAGTGTAAAGGTGTTTGAACCGAAAATGATTTTTTTCCTTAATCCATGAGGGTGGTAATGGGGGTACCTTCATGACGAATCACGGTAAAAATGATGTTAACGGTAATTTTTGATGCACGACGATAAAATGTACACTTTCTTTTAGACGATAAGAAAATTGACTGATTATGACGAATCACGTTAAATTTTCCCCAAAAATGACGGTAACAAGAGAGACCTCTGACGAATAATGCTAAGGATAGTTTGACGAATCATGGTAAAAATTTAACCAATTTGACGCTTATGGTAGCTGAAAATGACTATTGACGCCTGACGGTAAAGGACATTACTATACCCTTATCTATGGCCTTCCTCAATTAAAACACCACTGGGTTAGCTTATCCTTACCATTAATTTAATAACATACATTTTAAATAAATGCTATCACAAACTAGTCAAAACATTTACTAAATTTTACCATAGGTAGAAGGACATCATTCGTAAATATAGCTCAACATGCAGACTTCACATCCAATTTTTTATGGAAATATTCTTTATAAAGCACAAAAATGTCAGTATTCACCTCAGAAACTAACAAAACCTTTAAATAGACTTATTAAGAAGGGATATAGTTACGATACTGTTGTCAGGTCATTAAAGATTGCATATTTTGGCTTTAATATTGATTCACTTATAGGGTTTTTGCATCGGAACTAAACACATTTATTCAAAAACCAGTTGTTGGCATGATACGGGTTATGTTCTTCTCATATATGTTATGATGGTATGATACTAAACCCCTAACGGGAAGGACTGTGCCTGATATTCATATGATGAAATCATAATCTTTCAATCAGTTTAATTGAAGTCTGGAGCTGGCATGTCAGTTAACTGCTAGTAGTCTGTTGTTATTTATGTATTATTGTCATTTTGTTTATTTTCTTTGGTTGCGTCTTCTGACATCAGACTCGGACTTCTCTTGAACTGAGTTTTAAATGTGTGTATTGTTATGGTTTACTTTTCTACATTGGCTAGAGGTATAGGGGGAGGGTTGAGATCTCATAAACATGTTTAACCCCGTCGCATTTTTGCGCCTGTCCCAAGTCAGGAGCCTCTGGCCTTTGTTAGTCTTGTATTATTTTAATTTTAGTTTCTTGTGTACAATTTGGAAATTAGTATGGCGTTCATTATCACTGAACTAGTATATATTTGTGTAGGGGCCAACTGAAGGACGACTCCGTGTGAGGGAATTTCTCGCTACATTGAAGACCTGTAAGTGACCTTCTGCTGTAGTTTTTTCTATGGTTGGGTTGTTGTCTCTTTGACATATTCCCCATTTCCATTCTCAATTTTATGTCTTTATGAAGCACGCTTTAGCTTCTAATGTTTAATTAAGAGTTATATTTACCAGATAAACATACAATGAGGTTAAATGTTTTAAAGAAATGCACAATCTATAAAGTTGAAAAATCTAAAAATTTAAATAACAAGAAAAAACTAAATAAACATTACGACTCCTACATAATAAAAGAAAGAGTAGTGGAATGATAAATACCACTGAATGAATGAAAAACATGTTTTTGTCTGTTATGGTTTTTAAACAATAGACTGTAATGGAATTAACTGGGGGTGTAAAACTAATAATTTCTGTTTTCATTGCTTCTATTTGGTTAAAAAACAGTTTTTTTTACAAGATAAATAACTGCAAATGCTCATACTACAAAAACAATAGCAGTCATATAATCAATACTTGTATAGGCATCATCCCATATCAATATTCTGTAACTAACCTATTACACTGTGGCATACAGTCAGCTGGATCAGCACAGTACTTGCAATCTGATGTTGATGACACAAATGGATTGTGTTTGTATCTCTTTAGTTTATTAAAGTTCATCCTGTTTCTAGTTTGATACCTAGCACATGGTATGTCCATCATGGGACATATTGGAACTGTCTGTAGTAAATGATGTTGGTATGACCTTGGTAAAGTACTAAACTTTGAAGTTTCTTGTAAATCTTTGAACAAGAAACATGTGTGTTCTGAAATACAATATACATTTCTGGTAAAGTAATAAACTCAGAAGTTTCATGTAAATCTTTGAACAAGAAACATGTGTGTTCTGAAATACAATATACATTTCTGAATAGTGAAAATCATAGATCTCAATCCAAAAACAGCTGACTTAATCATGAAAACTCCCACTAATATAAATTAATACACAAAACCATTTCATTACAAATGTTATACTCTAAGAAGTTGTCTTAACCTTTCAATTTATCTCTCTGATGATAGTGGCAAAGTTTGATTTAAATTAGCTCAGTAGTTTCAGAGAAGATTTTTCTTAAAATCAATGAACTATTAAAGATGGATGATAAAATGTCAAGTGATGAGAGGAGAACACATGACCTTATGCAAAAGCAAAACCAAAAGTAATGTTAACTTGCACATCTCAATTGCTCATAATTCTGGATGTCTGAAATTGAATTGTTTCTCTTTGTACATCTGTATAAGTGTTGCAAATCAACTTTGATATTAATGGACTGCATGGTACTGAATTTCTTATGAGTACTTCCTCAATATAAACTGAGAAAATATATCATTGTTTCGTATCAAATATTTAACACGAGTGCACACTTTGAAATGTCTCGACTTCTTTACTAACCATTGATATTTTGTTGATAGTCCTAATAAGAAAGCTTTACTAAAACTATTAAATACACTTAACATAATCCAAGAAAATGAGGTCAAGATCATATACACCAAACAAGAAATACATGCATACCTTACAATCATTCAAATACACTACATATAGTTTCTAAGACACAGACTTAACCAAGAAAAATAAACATTGACCAATGAATCATGAAAGTGAGGTCAAAGTCAGACGAACAATGCCAGGCAGACATGTTCAGCTTACAATCCTTCCATAATGCAAATATAGTTTACCTATTGGTTATAGTTTAAGAAACACAGACCAAAAGACATAAACTTAACACTAAGCAATAAACTGTGAAAATAGGGTCAAGGTCAAATAAAACCTGTGAGACTGACATGTAAATCATATAATATTTCCATATACCAAATATAGTTGACCTAATTGCATATAGTGTAAGAAAAATAAATTCAAAAACTAAACTTTGATCACTGAACCATGAAAATGAGGTCAAGGTCAGATGACGCCTGCCAGTTGGAAATGTACACATTAAAATCATTCCATACACCAATTATAGTCTACCTATTCCATAGTTTACGAAAAACAGACCAAAACACTAAAACTTAACTATAACCACTGAACCATGAAAATGAGGTAAAGGTCAGATGACATATACTAGCTGGACATGTACACCTTACAATGCTTCCATACACCAAATATGCTAGACCTGTAGCTTATAGTACCTGAGATATGGACTTGACCACCAAAACTTAACCTTGTTTACTGATCCATGAAATGAGGTCAAGTGAAAACTGTCTGATGGGCATGAGGACCTTGCAAGGTATGTACATACCAAAAATAGGTATCCTATTCCTAATAATAAGTAAAAAATTAATGATACAAACAATCTTAACTTTTTTTTCAAGTAGTCACTGAATCATGAAAATGAGGTCAAGGATAATGCACATGTGACCGACAGAAACTTCGTAACATTAAGCATCTATATACAATGTATGAAGCATCCATATCTTCAACCTTCTAAAATATAAAGCTTTTAAGAAGTTGGCTAATGCTGCCACTGTAGTAGCCACCATTGTAGGAGCCACTGCCAGATCACTATTCCTATGTCGAGCTTTCTGCGACAAAAGTCACAGGCTTAACAAAAATTACCTTTTATCTTTTGACTACAAATCGAAGTTAAAGTTGATAAATATTGACCTAAGCAACTAAATTTATTTAAACAGATGAAGAATTTAGATGATTGTAGAGGATGAAATGGTGTCTTATACTTTCTTCAAGTAAATTATGTCATCTGCAATGTACCTTTTAAAAATTCAGAACTGTGTTCCCAAGACATAAGTTGGTGCAAATGGTAAAAACAGATAGGCTGTGGATTGTTTTTTTTTAGTTCAAATTGGTTCAAAACAATTGTTACAACAGTCTTTGTTTTTAATGTGGTGTGCAGTTCTAAATGAAATAAATATGAACATACAAAATCCTTGGAACTCTGTGGCTAACTTACTTTTAGGAGCTTGAGCATACACACTGTAATCTTCTGTAAACCAACTCCACTCATATAAAAATCTACAACAAAAGCAGGCAAATACAGCTTAATCTTATGTTAGCTAAATTTCAAATATTACAAATTAATTTTGAGAGAAACAAACATTACTTGAGATTTTAGGCAACTAAAGATTATGTTAATCTGTTGTTTCATTAACTTACTCATTGAATATTCCAGAAAATTTCAATCATTTATTTCTGAGAAGACACTGACTAATGCAAAGCAAGGAAAACTGATCAGGGCAAAGAATACATACATAAATGTTCTATAATAACTTACATGACTGTTTCTGTAAACATCCAAAAAATTAAATTTGCAAACTGTTTGAATGGCTGAAAAAAAAGAAGAAAGTTGAACTTAAATTTACTGTTCTATTTGTTTTCAACAAAAAATTAGAGGGGTTAAAATTCAACATACAAAGTCTGTATCGAGGAGCAATACAACAATTCACATTAATATGTGGGACACCATGTGCTGAACAATTGGATGATGAAATGGGTATTCCATAAACAAGAGGTTTCCAGGAACCTGAATTACTCACCTGACAAATTCTCTTATTTCTTGTTCAAGAAATGATAATTTATAACAAATTTAGCTTCAGATGATTTTGTTTTTATCAATCTGCTAAAATTTCAAAACATTTCACAAAGAAATTTCATGAAGGATGATCTTTTAAATAAAAATGGTCCATATGTCACGGAATATAAGTTCCTTCATAATATAAGTTCCAAAAGGAAAAAATCTTCTGGAATATTATTTCCACAGGAATAAATATTACAGTATATGTTCCTAACGGAATAAATAGTATAGAATATTTGTTCCAACAGGAATAGGTATTCTGACATTGTTTATAACAAAGTTTCCAGTGGAACTTCTGTTAGGCGGAACAAATATAGGTTGACACATATAAAATCAAACATTCATTGCCTCTAGAGGCCATATTATCCATCTATTCAAAACCGTTTGCAAACAATATGTAGAGAACTTCCTCTACCATACCTAATAATTTTGAATAAATTGGGGAGAAATTTTAATTTTGTTAATATTGTATTGCCAATATTATTTTTATTCTGCTTACAAAAAAAAATCATTATTCAAGCACAGTAAGAAGTGGTGTGTCCATATTGGCATTGAAGACACATTTGTTGATCTTGTCTTGCTATTTTTTTTGTGAAATCTAGGTAGAGCTTATCAAAGTTTAATATGCCTTAATCTCTTCATTTAAATCATTTCCATACATGTGATGGACTGTAAAATTCAGATCAGGAGATTTGGAAATTTTGGTCAGGAGATTGGACCTCAGATCAGGAGGTTTTTTATCGACATATTTTTCGTCGTAAAACTAACCGTATGATGTGTTTTTTTCTTCAATCTTCCTTGTGAATGGCATTAGTTAAAGTCTGCATATATTAAGGAATAATTGAGAAGAATCTTTTTTTTTTTATTTAACATTGTTGATTGCTGATGAGAATATTTTTTTCTTTTGTTTTACATTGTTGATTGCTGATGAGAATCTTTTTTTCTTTTGTTTTACATTGTTGATTGCTGATGAGAATCTTTTTTTTATTTGTTTTTCATTGGCATTGGCTTGAGATATATATAAGAGAGATTTATGCTATACATTTATTACATAATAAATAAATAATAAATTAACAAACATTGTTGAACTTTGTCAAATATTTCTGTTGTTTTGAAACTGGTGTCTTTGAAGATAACTGTCGTTTTGGCATTTTGAACACATAATGGTGTACAAAATAATCAATTTGCTTATATATTTTTTCAGTCAGCTTGTGTAGCAAACAGCTCACATTGAGCTGAAACCATTCCTTTTTCCAGTATTTTCATCTCGAGATTTTCATATACAATAAGTGTTTTTCTCGGCATCAAAAAACTTCCGATAAATTTTTGGACAACAACATTCCATTTTCCATCAATGCCGGTATTTATCGGTATTTCCCTTTAATCATCCTTGGCGTGTGCCATAAACAGAAGCCACATCGAGTAATTGATATACAAACACCTTATGATTGTTCAATCAAACTATTATCACTTGTTAATTAGCCTTTAGCAAGAATTAAAATCTCCACATGTTGCGTAATCAGGTAATGTCAGTTACACCGGATACATTCGATAAACCTCGTGTTTTTACGACTTAAAAAATCTCGGGTTTTTACGATCTCAATGATAAATTTTGTAAACAAAATAGTAAAAATGGCGACTGAAAATTTTCATTCATGAAATTTTTTCTACACGGGATTTTTTTCTCTTCGACGGGAGGACGGGAGGGGACCCCTGAAAACGGGAGTTTTGTACTCCCGTCGGGAGGTTCACATGTATGCATTTCTAACCTGAAATACTTACGTTTAGTAAAAAGGCAGCGGAGTTTTCACCATCCTTTTGGAGCTCCTTTTTACACATGACTTGTTGATTCAAATATTTTTCTCTAAAATATATTTAAAACATAATGCTAGTTCACACCAAATCATTACATTAGATTTAATGTGTTGCTATTTTTTATTCATTCCAAACTGTTATGAACTTAAACTGTGTATGAACTTCTTCAGCATAAACATACCATATATAGCTGTCAAGAAGTCAATCATTTAAAAGTACCAAAAAAGTCTAGCAAAGGAAATCTGAGATCACTGTGAAACAGAACTGATGCAAAACATTAACAAGAATGTGTCCATAGTACACAAATGCCCCACTCGCACTATCATTTTCTATGTTCAGTGGACCGTGAAATTGGGGTCAAAATTATAATTTGGAATTATAATTAGAAAGATCATATCATAGGGAACATGTGTACTAAGTTTAAAGTTGATGTAACTTTAACTTCATCAAAAACTACCTTGATCAAAAACTTTAACCTGAACTTCGCAATTTCATTTTCTATGTTCAGTAGACCATGAAATTGGGGTCAAAAATATAATTTGGCACTAAAATTAGAAAGATCATATCATGGGGAACATGTGTACTAAGTTTCAAGTTGATTGGACTTCAACTTCTTCAAAAACTACCTTGACCAAAAACTTTAACCTGAAGCGAACGGACGGACGGATGCACGAACGAACGGAGGCAGACCAGAAAACATAATGCCCCTCTACTATCATAGGTGGGGCATAACAAAAACATAACAGACCAATAAAGTAGCTGGTTAATAAGTTGTGACTAATCAAAGTGTTTGTAAGCACTGAACGGTAAAGATTGCTTTTATTTATCAGTGGAAATTAAAATTAATTATTGCATTGGTAGTAGCAGTCTGAAACCCAGTTGAAATAGAACAAAAGAATCAAAGCTCTTTGTTAAAGAAGGCGATAAATGTGTACTGTATTGTTTACTATAGTGACAAAAATTTTAAAAGTTAATAGAAACAAACAAAATTACAATTTTCTTCTAAATTACGAGGTGTTTTATTTAAAAAAAAACATTTGCATAAGTTTTCAATTTATCTAGTACATAGTTAATCAGAACAATTAGATTTCAAGTCGACGATATCAGTATCTTTCAAGTTGGATGAAGAACACGCATAACCTCCGATTTTTTGGAAAAAATTACCACGGACGGAAAACATATCAATCTATTAGTTCAAAAATTTTCGTGTCTGCCCTTCCATTAAGTGAAAAAAAATTCCAAAAAATCGGTAACAATTGTATCGAAAATAGAAAATCGAGTGCATCTTTTTATGGTAGGGAGTGTTTGAGTTGAATATTTTGTCTTGATATCGTACAAAGTAAGATTATTTTATACATCGTCTCGCTTCAGATTCTATTATTTTTATATATCAAAGCTACAGATTGACTTTATAACACAAAAAAATAACACTACCAAAAGATTAAATATATGGGTCAAGTGAAATACCTATCTAATGAGTCACAAAAACAGAGAAGGTGTGTTCGAATAGCTATTTTTTTAGTGAAAGAACTTGACGACAGTCTTTCAAGTTGGATGATGAAAATGCATATCTTTGAAAAAATATATTTTTTTGTGTGTGAAAACTATAGGGTTTCTAGTCTTTATACACTAAAAAAATCTAGTCTGCCCTTCCACCAAATTTTTAATTAGAATTTTGTTAAATGTTTATGAATTTTCGAAAATTTTGAAAAAATGACAACCGATCAGACAATAGTTTTTAGTTGAATCAATGCAGACAAGATCATTAACTGATGCTCATTAGCTAGTTGATACATTTGTCTTTTAAAATACAACTGACATTTAAGGATCGTAATGGTGCAATGTGGATAAATTTATCGGTTTCCATGAGCAAAATTGGTAGCGCGTCATCCCTACAATGGCTTCCATTTCTACGATTGTGAAAATGAACTGTCGTAATGGGGAGATAATTTCTGATGAAGTATGATCCAGACTGTGTAGTTGATTAAACAGCAATTCCAGACAAAGGAAGATAACTCCAAATTTTTCAAAGATGATTTTAACAATGACATCATTCTATTTTTAGAACAGATATTAGGTTCCCGCAAATCATGTAATATAGCACTGTAACACATGTTTTGTTTCATGCTATAATAATTCCTATATACAGTGATTGATTTAAACCAAACTTACTGTTTATAAAAGCCGTTGTCAATTAATTCTTGCATTAATGACTGGTCCTCTAAAAGTTTACCAGCTGATGTCATCTGAAATAAAGTGTAACTACATGTTAAATATCAAGTGTTTTATCTCATCTTATAATGTGCTCTTTAATGGAAGCTAAATCTTCATTTGTTTTTTTTGTTTACTG